>NC_081365.1:25159561-25759561 GCF_030684315.1 Stegostoma tigrinum | reverse complement strand
TAATTCAACTTGAATGTTCTATTTTAAAGACATCTCTAACAATATAATTAAGCATGAACAACGTTATAGTCCTGCTGTAATTTGCAAAATAGATTTCTCTGCCTAAACATCACATATGCCCTAAATGTAGACTACATATCTATGCATTTTTGCTCAAGTTTCCCTGCCATTTTTGACAAAGAAGAGCCAACAGTAGCAATCATTATTGCAATGATGGGGAATTGTCTTTTGACTTTTTCAGTCTGATTCCTTTCATGTGCAGATGTTCTTAATAATACTTCTCTGCCTTTTCCCCAGAATTGGTGCCAGTCCTCACAGCTTTTACATGAAAACATAGAAAATGGCCATACAGCCATTGCGCAAGCTCCACCATTCAATATGGTCATGGTTGATCCAACTCAGTAACCTGTTCTCACTTTCTCCCCGTATCCTTTTGATACCTTTAGCCCTACGAATGATACCTAAGACTTTAATGAACCAGATTGTTGATACAATTACAACATTTAAAAGACCACTTGAATAGGTATTTAAACAGAAGGGTTGAGCAGGATATAGGCCAAATGCTGGAAAATGGTACTAGATTTGTATGAGAAATCTGGTCGGCCAGGACGTTTTGCACCAAAGGTGTTGTTTCCATGCTGTAGAGTTCTATGACTCTTTGACGACAGTCACCACTCAGCTAGTTTTTCTTTAAAATTCCAGATTTTTACGGAATTTATATTTTCCCCGATGGAATTTTAAATCCATGTCCCTAGACCATGAGTATCACACTCTAGAAACTAGTTTATTATCACTACATAACCACTCATCAAAGCATTTTTATTATGCTGCATTAATTTCTCCAATTGTTTCTTGTATTATATGGTGAATTTAGTAACATTGAATTTGGAGGGGACTTACAATATTAGTGCCAAGATTTTATTTTAATTGGGTGATGGGTAATATGAACTGAGTTGTCCTCTGCTGCAACAATCCACTAAAATCATTAATAAGTATGTTGGCACATTTTAAACTTTCAAGTAAGTAAAGAATGTCTAGAAAATGAACATTTAGATCGTTTGGACTTTAAAGATCAATTTACTGCAAGCTCAATCTGTTGTTATTTGCCCTGAAGTATCTTTGCTAGTTCTAGCCCTGAAAGATAAGGGATAACTGCAGAGCACAGAGGGTCAAAAGGATTTACCCAGACTGTCATTTGTAAACTGGAGCATTTCTGCTCGGCTACTGATAAATAATACAAAACAGCATGGTTTACACTTTGCTAAAGGTGTGTAAATGGGTGGCGTTTTCTAGTATTACTGATATTCCAGATATATAATAGAAGAGCACCCTATCAAATAGACATTTTTCATGCTGGTAGGGGATTTAAAGCTTCTGCCAGCTTCCTACCAAGTATGTGGTGGCATTCCGTCACACACCTGGCATGAGCTGTTCAAATGTTATGAAATTTTGTAGAAAGTGAGCTGTTTGTTGCTGAGATTTCAGCCTCTGAGTTGGTCTAGTGTATCATGCAAAGTGTTGATGTGTTTATTCCCAGTTCAGCTTCTAATCAATGGTGATCTACTTGGATGCCAGTTGTAGTGTAATTGCTAGCAGTGAATGTGAATGGTCTGGGGATGCTGGTTGGTCGACGCTTATTGGAGATTGGCATTTCCTGTGTCTAGTCAAACAAAACCTGGATGCTGCATAGCTGTAGAATAGTTTGGCTGCACATTATAAGGGAAGTTGTGAACATAGCTGCACCCTGGAATAATCGATGAAAGGCTCTAGTTTTTAAATAATCAGAGTGGGAAATTGAGCAAGCTGCTGAGAATGTGTGGGGCTGAATGTGGTTTCTCAGGTGAACTTCTGCAAAGATATCCTCAGGCTGGGATAATAGGAACCTAATGATAACACCTGTTTGCCTGTCTTTTAGGTGTGACTCCAATCATTTGAAAATTGATAGCACACGTGGGTGCATTTTGGTGTCATTTGGTCAATATTTGTGCTTCAAACAACAAGACTAAAACAAGTGATTTGATCTTTATTTCATTATTAGTTGATGCACCTGGCTACGTGTCAACTCACCACCACGTTTCCGATTAGAAGAAATTGTGGCTGGGATTTTACAGAGCCTGCAGGAGAGAGATTGGATGAAGAACTGAGAGGCAGGGAGAGATGCCCATTGATGTTTTAGACATTTCACCAGCCTTGGGAGTCAAGATGCGAATTGTGCCACTTAAGTCTCCAATTAAGAAGCGACTTGTGGTTGGAGTCTCTGCAGTGTGACAAGGCCACCTAGTGATCATGTGCTTCCTCCTGGAGGGCTCAGGCAGTGGGGTGTGGATGAGAGAATGAGTCCCTGCTGATCAGGCACTTTATGGCAGCAACAATACATAATCCGACCTCCAACTCCTGAATCGCTGCCCTACGAAACTCATCACCACTGGCTCCCTTCTTGACAGACAGCACAGCCTCACTGGGCCCTCGCAAAAATCAGAATCCTACTTACCTTATTGTGAAGGTGAAATCAATCTTGCACCTTGAGCTTGGGTGCACTCCCACTGGTGGCCACTGTTCCTGGTGACGCTGCTTGTGGCTCCCTGATTGGCTCTTGGAGGTGGTATCATGACCAATAAAAGGATCAGAGCCGCAACGGCTGCTCATTTGCTGCCTAATGAACATAAGATCCAATCTGGACTCCCAAGCTACCTGAGGTGAGCCTGGTTACTCTGGTCCAATGCTACTCTGACAAAATGAGTATTTTTCAGAAGTTGAGAGGTCATTGCAATACCCTCTAAATCTGTCTTCTTTTTTTGTCATATCTGAGAGAGGAGTGAAGATGTTCAAATGCCTGGAAGCAGAAAGCTTCATAAAACCACAGATTTGGGTGAGCAGTTTTGGAAAGGTTTACTCGTGGCTTTGCTCCACAGCTTTTATTTGTATCAGAAGGCTAACTTTAATGTAATCCTTTCACTCCTTTATATCTGTCAAGTCAGTAATATTAATTGGTGTCAGGAATAGTGACAGACAGAATAGTGGGACATCTTGTATCTGTCCCCCATACCACATGCTGCCAGAGAGACAGACTTAGGCTGCAGGGGGTCAGGAATCTGCAGCTGCAAAGCCCCAACTTGGCTCAGGTTAAAAATAGGTAGCCAGGAGCAAGGATCAGTGTGTTAGTGCTCATCTGCTTTTCAAGCTTTGTGAGAAGTAAAACTCTTTTTCATTCCACGTACCACTTGTCAGTGAAACCCTTTTTAATAGAGATATCTTGGAAATCCCCCTTCGCTCAAATATTTCAACCACAGAAACACTGCATTGACAGTAAACAGTCCTTGGTTTGGTTAGCTAAAGATTGTATATTTGGGCTAATGTTACTCATCCACAACATTGTGTAATCAAAAAGAGGGTTACATTTGTACATTGACTGGTTTATTTTATAGCAGAGCATGAAGTTATGTCAAAGCTATTCAGATAATGGCTGACATTGCTGTCTCATTCCAAACTAAAGTATTATGAATATCTATCTAAATTAATTAGAATTCTTCAAGTGTCAGAGTGCGTTAGGAGTTAGACTCCTTGCATCTATTAGTCGGGTAATGGACTGGACACAGAATTACCCAAGATTCATCTCCATAAACATCCAGTAGGCTATATCCACAAAGATGTATAATGAGTTGACCTGCATCACCCTTTAAAAGAGTGACCCTGATTCTGACTTATGCTGGGCCAGCAATAGTATGCAACAATTGACCTTAGAGCCTAGATAGTGGTGTGAATCCAATCATGTTTGTTCCCATTTGACCAGAGGTGACTACTGCTATTGTATGTGGGTAGATGTCGGGTGAAAACCAAATTAAGTTTGTCTTTGATAACTTTCCCGTTTGAATAGCTTATGTTGAAGATTGATTACTTGAGTGAGATGCAGTCCAGAATAAATCAATGCCTCCAGAATTATGGCTGGTCTTCAATCAGCAATTGCTGCCATCTCCAGCAATTTAACAAATCACAATGGTATTTTAGCAAGCTGGTCTGTCCAATTGAAATTCTAGGGTTAATAGAAATGAGGTAGACATATCAAATCTTGAATGAAAATCTGTTCTTGTACCACTTGATTTCTCTGCGTTTTATCGATGGCCTCGTTGGAAGGTTTGGTGATTTATGTGACATTCATACAAGGCTGATGTGATTTATGAATATTTCTGTTCCCTCAGTGAACTTTTTAAATGAGGTTTGATATATTTTGAGCAGGTTGGTGATGCAGGGCATGTCCTGAGCTTATCGGTTGAGCTTAATGGTAGTAGGTGGGGGTAAGGGGTGACGATGAGGTGGTATCATGAGGGAGCTGTGCAGGAAGGAGGTTGGTGCATGATGCAGAGCTTTCGATGTCAGCAGCTGAACATTATCGAAGGTGCTGACATCTCATCTGAGCTATAGGCATCTAATATGATTGATTCGCTCAGCTCGTGTGAACAAGCAGCATTTCTGGCATTGGATTTTCTTTTCGTAAAACACAGGAAATGACAGTGGCTGCCGCTGACTTCCTCTGAAATAACACAGCTCCACAAATTCATCTGAAATCACTATGTTTGTCTGCCTGGTCTTGCTGTGGCATGTATGTCTATATTTGTAATCACATATAAGCAAATAACATGCTAATTTGAAGGCCAGGAGAGGGTGAAATAAAGTTCTTTCCTTATTTTTCCTGAAAACAATGAATAAACTTTAAGATGGTATCTTCACATATAGGCTATTGTGCCCAATAGATAATTCTCTTCTCTGCTTCCCCTCTAAATTGCCCCAGAATTGTAAGAGTGCCCTTCAGAATTTCCTGAGAATTTCCAATCATTCATCTCTAGAAGCAATCCAGAAAAAATAATCACATTGGCATTGAACTAATTGTATAGTTCTTTCATTTTCTTTGAACATTTTCATTTATTATTTACAAAGGTATTGGTGAGAAAACTGTTTCATTAAACAAGGAAAATGTTTGTCCGCTGTGATCTCAACAAATATGTCAAACTAAAACTGGCAACTGTCCTGTCTACCAGATGCACTGCAGCAACTCACCCAGTCTCCTTTGACAGGACTTTCCAAATCCACAATGTTCACCACCGAGGACAGGGGCAGCAGATGCATGTGTTCACCACCACCTGCATATTCACCTTCAACTGTCACACCATCCTGACTTGGAACTATATCACTGTTGCCTGGTCAACTCCATCCTTAATAGCACAGTGATGTACTGACGCCACATGGACTGTAGCAGTTAAAAAAAAAACAGCTCATCACCATCTTCTCAGGGACTGGCAATAAATCGTGGCTTTACTAATGACACCCACATCCTGTGAATAAATAAACAAAAAAAAATCTATGTCACATAGGAGCCGATTCGCAGTCATCCATCACTGCAAACTCATCATCAACTGCATATGAAGCAGAACCCAGCAAAACTATGCTTCCCCAGGGTCATGTATTTTGGGATTGTTGAATAATTTGACTTGAAACATGCATTCAAACCAAAAGTGAGGCGCATTAGACAGGGCAGGCTTAAGCAGTAGTTTTCAGATGATTCAGAAACCTGATTCTGAACACGTAGTGTTTCATAGAACCCCTACAGTGTGAAAGGAGACCATTCGGCCCATTGAGTCCACACTGACCCTACAAAGAGCATCCCAGCCAGACCCTCGCCATCCCATCATTTCCCATATCTAATCCACCTAGCCTGGACATCTCTGGACACAATGTGCAATCTAGCATGGCCAAACCAACTAACCTGCATGTCTTTGGACTGTTGGAGGAAACTGGAGCACGCGGAGGGGACACAGGGAGAATGTGTGAACTCCACGCAGACAGTCGCCTAAGGCTGGAATCAAACTTAGGTCCCTGATGCTATGAGACAGCAGTCCGAACCACTGTGCCATTTTGTATACTTCAGTGCTTATTGGCTGAGTTAACATTTACTACTGTAACATTATAAGTAATCCAAATTTTTTGAGAATTCTCTCCTCCACTATTAAATTTAGTAACTGAAAGAGCGAGGAGAAGTACAAAGAAATTATGAGTCCATGCTTACAGGGAAGGAACAAATGAATGGGAGTAACTTGAAAGTGCCGATACAAGTCCGATTGACCTCCACGATCAGTTGCATCCCTTCCTCCCCTTTCTTAAGCAAGCTCCTCATCTCTACTTGGTGTTGTCACCAATGCCTGCTGTGGGAAAACTATCAAGACAAAAAGGAAAGGCTTTGCTCAAATATATTTCATCCTAGCATACTAATACAGCATCTTGGGCCTTGATGATTAAAGTTTATTCAAGGAACAACCTCTGGCTAAATATTGAAATTAAGTTATTTTTATTCACAGTTTTCGTTGGGATCTTCCACAGGTTTTCCAACATAAGAGACTCTGCCAAACTATTTTCATTCATATTCCCCACAGAGACTTCAGTATAACACATTGAGAAAAAAGACATGTACATAATGCTGTCATTGTAAAATCAAGTACAAGGGTGAAGAGATCTTTGACATGGGACACCTACTTCATAGGCTGGGTGCCCTTGGCTTAAGGGAAAATGTATGTTATTTTGTGAGGGGAATGAATCCTGAATTGTCATTTCAGTCAGCTCTCAGCTTTGTCGGAAAGTTTAGCCATTTTTCTCCCATGCTGGTGTAACTCTGGAGGATATTGCAATGTATTCTATGGTACCCATTGTATTACAGATTGCAACATTGATAAATTAAAATATAATTGAATGACAACACATCACCAATGGCACTAATAAACAGATATGCATTTTTATTCCGGTTCCAATTATGTCAATCTAACATAATTGTATTGATCAAGCTCACACTGCAGCAGGTGTAGGATGACTTGTTGCAGTCCCCAGTTTGGTAGTGTCGTAATGGAGTCTTTGGAACAAGCTGCTGTTGGAACTAAAAACTCCCCCAGTTGAGCAACCTTTGGCCCTTGTAAATAATTTATTCAAAATCAATTGATTTAAAGTGACATTGTTCGTCAATCAATGACTACATGGTAAGTTGTTATTGAGTTTTTGATACATCAGCAACATCACATAGAGTGTGTATGTATGTGTGTGTGAACATACACTGACAATACAATTTAGTTCAGTAAGTGCATTTACCTAATGCACAAACCATCAACTTTGTAGGGTGAAGGTTCTGAGAAAATTATACAAAAGGTTTCTCCAATCTTTGCAAGGAATTAAACACAGTCTCTGGGCAGCATTTTCCCAGCCCTTGAGCAATGTGGACAATGATGAGTTGGGAAAATATGATGAGATTGGAGCAATGAGATTCCAGATGTAAAACGAAAAAGTCTGATTTTCCCACCAAAGTTTGAACAGCAAAATGAGAATCTTACCATGAGGCTCAGTTCCCTATATTAAGATCTCACTATTACGTAGAATCCCTACCATGTGGAAGCAAGCTATGTGGTCCATTGAGTCCACATTGACTCTCTGATGAGCATCCTTCCCTCTACCTAGACCCACCCCATAGCCCTGTGTTTCCCCAAGGCTATTCTACCTTGCCGAACACTGCAGGGCAATTTAGCGTGGCTAATCCATCTTTGGACTGTGGGAGGAAACACATGCAAATGAGAGCAGAATATGAAAATTCCACATTGACAGTCACCCAAGGGTGGAATCGAGCCTAGATCGCTGGCACTGTGAGGCAGCAGTACTGAGCATTGATCCACTGTGCTACTTTTTACCTGGTCCTGCCTCATTTATGTGAGGTTTGCTGTTCTCTCATGTGGCAGAGAGAACCTACACAGCGATATGAAACTCTGGGTGGGTATCTGGTGACCTAGTATGCTATGTGCACTTTCAGGCCTCCATCTTGGCCCTACACCTCAAAGCACACTCCATGGATAGTGACCGCCTGAATCCTTCTTCCAATGAGCTTGGCACTGGACATGCAGCAGCCTTACCACATCATCATGGCAAATGTCCCACCCAGAACGCAGTTCTCTACCTTCATGCTGCATTTTTTAACAATACCGACACCTTTCATTTTTTACCTGGATAAGATTTCCAGGAGTCCGGCTTGATACTTCTTGTGAGGCAGACCACTGATCTGGTATAGGGAACCATTAGAAGTAGATTAGCCTGAGAAAGACATATCTGAAAAAGATGAAAGCTTTGAGGCCATTTTGGGAATAACAGTATTCTGATTTAAAGAACAGAGAAACCAACTGGTTTCTGAATTTCTAAATTGTTAGTTAAGATTATGGCTGTCTAATAAATGTTTGGCAACATTAGAATCTACTTAGCTTTATTTGGTAAATGCACGTGCTTTTTTAAAGTCTTTTTGAAGTTACTGGTTTAAAATGCAACCACAATTTACATTTATCCCTAATTTGTAATATGTACTTATTCAATAGTTAATGGTTTCAGTCTAGTCAGTGCGTCCTTGGCCGTATGATACGTATTGGGCACATTGTTCCTCTTTTGTGTTTTCTTTTTCTATTTCTTTACCTCTCTACTTACCTCCCTTCCCCACACAGCATCAGTGGGGAAGAGTTGAGCCAGAACAGGTTCGCTGGACTCCTGGCCTTGAGATGGACCTCAGCACAGATTCCTGGCCTTGAGATGGAGCCCAGTGCAGACTCCTGCTCTTGAGCTGGAGCCCAGCATGGACTCCCAGACTTGAGGGGAAGTTAAGTGTGGACTCCCTGCTTTAGAAGGACTGTAATGCTAAAATTTTCATATCACTTTATTTTTCTAATTATACCTAAGATTTTGTACGTAGGTACCTGTGTACCTAGCTTTATAAGGACTATAATGCTGATCTTTTAACTTTATTTCTTCTTTTTTCTGATTTATACCTAAGATTTTGTATCTAAGTACCTTTGTACCTAAGATGGTGTCAGAAAAGATGACTTTGTAGACTTTTCACTATACTCATGTATCCCTGTACTTGAATTCACAAGACAATAAAACTAGTTCTAATTCTAATTCTAACAATTACATGCGTCTCATACATTTACCTGTTTAGAACTCTGGTCCCAGGAAGGATAGCCTTAAATAGTAGAGGAGAGGAGAATGTCAAGTCTTTCCTTGTGTGAAAATATTACAATAGTCAGTCTACAAACTTCTCACTGAAATAGCTAGGCATTTTTTATAAAATGCACTCACAGTAGGCCATACTACATGAAAGGCAAAAATGTATATGAGTGTTCATTGAAGATGATTTGACCTCTTTTACGGTAATGACACACGATAGCTAGATTGCTGACAATCCTAACATCCTATTGCCAATTTCATGTTGATGTGAATCCCAAACTACTCCACGTCAATAGCTAATCGCAGTATTATCACACTTGTAGTTTATTTACTACAATAGCTGAAGTCATTGCAGAAGATCTCCTTTACATGTTGTTTGTATTGACTGTGCAGTAATCATAAGAGAAGTTATATCTATAGTTAAAACAACATGCAGCTGGAGCAAGCGAATATGAAACTCTAATTCCATCCTTTGGAATTTTTTATTAATGCATAGTTTGGTCAGTTTATTTTATCAATGCACTTTGTTTTAATATACCACATATACAAAGGTTACTATACTGAGTTCCTTGTCTCTCTCCTTACCAGCTTCTCTTGCATTATTCACCATTCAAACCAAAGGGCTGGCTTCTCAGCATCTATGGCAGCATGGAGAATACTTCAAAATATTCCATAGACAGTGTTGTATTCCTGCTTGCCAGCCCCTATAAATACCATTTGGACCAAACATACATGGGAAAAATGTTTCCAGAGCCATAACCCAATTGTGGCATCCCAGTTGCAAGCTACTTGGTATAATATATTAAGCAGAATCATTTGTGTTGTAATGTCATTGCTCTGCTCTAGCCCTGAACTGCAAGGTACAGCTGACAGTGAATGTGGCCTCTTGGCCATTGAATTCTCTTGGTTGGTTGGAATGATCAGCATCCCATCTTGCGACCTGTCTGCTGTCTGGTGACACAGCTGCAGCAAATGATACTCAGCTGTTTTCAGGGCAGCTGGAAAAGTCTTTTTGACTGTAAAGTGGAGAGAAACCTTACCTCACAATCACAGAGTGAAAACACTTAACAGCAACAGAAATCACCATCTAGATTTTGAATTGTAGGATCATTACAAAGGCTCAGAAGTGTAGTGACTTTTCTCAATATATGGAAAAACACAGTTTTAAAAAAAGTTTTTGTGCAAATAATGTTGGTGTGAAACTACATAACACAGAACCATGGCAAAGCATGCACAAATTATTGGTTGGGCCTTAAATGGAGAACTTTGTTCAATTCAGTGCATCCAACGTTAGGAAGCATACCAAAGATTTAGAGAGGGTGCAGAAATGATTCACAGGAAATAATGCTGGAGATGAGGGACTTCAGAAGTATGGAAAAACTAGAGGAGGTTTGTCTCTGGATCGCATTGAAGAATTGAGAAGGGTAAAATAGAAGTAAGGTTAATTCAGTGGGCCAGTTCCCACACTGTATCCTGATTACTGATTTTCTGCTTTTCATTTTGTACTATTTTGCAAGACAATTTCATGCCCTTATACAAAGCCTGGGATTCAGCATAAGAACCCTTTAACATCACAGTAGCAAAACCATGCATATTTATCCATTCAGAGTTGCCAGGCAACATTTAATCATAGAATATGAGCATCTGTATGATGCCATCTGGAGAATTGAATAAGATCACAGCATTCATTTAGACACTGCTGATAGCTGATCTTCTTGAGAGTTTAATGTGCCCTGCAATGTTCAGGATACCATGACTGATGCAGCTCACTTCAGAATGGGGAATGAAAGCCGCATTGCCATTTTCTGCAGCCTTTCAGTCCAATTTAGATGAATTCACACAATAATTCATCTGAACAATTATTTGCATTCACATTCAAGAAGCAAACAGATGCCGTTATTGAAAGCAACTATCTTACCCAACTACCTATTAGGAAGTGCCTCTGATAGCAATTACAACTGTTGTCAGCAAAAAAGCATGTTAACATTGAATGAAAGGTCCTGGTTGATATTCTGATAAAGATATTACCAAATTAGGCTCTATTGATAGATCAATGTCTGATGCACAAAGGTATTTGGCTAGGGAATGTAAACTTCTTTCTTCAGGATTCTCTTCTTGAAGAATTAAGATTCTCAATCTGACTGCATGTGTGATTCTGTTGGTTCTCCACTTTTCCTAGAGAGCTGTGTTCAATTTTCGTACGTTGTTAAAAGTAAATGGACTACAATCGAAATTGATTAAAAATGTTCAGAGAGCATGTCATGTCTCTTGGGAATATTTCCCCTTGAAATGAAATATTGGTGAAACATCTTTGTAGTTATCCTGGTTTTCATGACCCAGGAAAGTATATGAAGCTCTGAATTTAGAACCGTACTTAAGAATTTATTTCAGGACTTGACATTGAATGGTATGTAACAATTTTGATCACTTAATGAATTACTAAACAACCTATGATTATTTCTGGCAATGTTAACTGAAATTTGGTGATATTTCATTGATTATTTTGGTAAAGAGAGTCTAAATATGATCATGGTACTGATCCATACAGGAAAATTCTTCAGTAAAGTCAGTCAATCCCATCTGAAACAACAGTGGAGACACCACAAAAGGGCTCAGTGCCAAATCTAAGGAAGAGAATCAAATTGTCTCTGGTTACTGTTGCTGATAACTGCCTGCTGACTCCTGCTGCATACCTGCTTGAGATGAGGAGTTTCACTGTGATGCCTCAGTCATTAAAATTCCTGCTTATATGCACAATATGAGGAATGCTCACCTGAGATATTAGAGGCTCTCAACAGCCTGTTAGCTATGAAACACCTTCCTGGAGAAAACTACAGAGTAAAGTAATTATGAGACAGAAACCAATGATGAATTATAGAAGGTCCAAAGCGTTTTATCCCAAGTGTGTCTTACATGTATACACTTAAACTAGTCTTCAATCAGCTGATAGGCAGTGTCTTGGTACCTGGCTTAGACACACAAAATGGGAATTTTCTGCTTTTGTGCCTTTCAGATTAAGATAAATGAATCAGGGAAAAGTCACCATTTATATTATAACGCTCATGGGCCTGTAGCACAACAGTGACCTAATGCCATAACTAGCATAAAATTGGCAATTTTACCCAGGTGACAATACAGCCGGGCAATCTGAGAAGTGAAAAAAAACTCATTCATGTAGTAAAATGATCTCTGCTGAGGTTACATTTCTGGAGATTATATAGCAATGCTTGCGGTGGTGAGCAATGCATCATATCTAAATCAAGCTCAAGTGAACTTACATCGCATCTGTTCTCCAGTAATATCATTTCTGCATAGAAAGTGCATTAAAATAAAAGCAATAATTGCAATAATTTGGGACTAAGTCCAGACAGCAGAGCTACCATTATTAGTCATGATTATAATGAAATTGACTCATTGAAAGACACATTTCACAGAATCCCAACAGTGTGGAAGCAGGCCATTCAGCTCATTGAGTTCACACCAACTCCCAAAGTGCATTCCACCCAGACCCAGCTACTACCCTTTCCCTGTAACACTGCATTTCCAATGGTCAATCCACTAAGCCTGCATATCTTTGGACTGTGAGTGGAAACCAGAGCACCCAAAGGAAACCCATGCAGACACTAAGAGAATGTGCAAACTCATTCTACCCTGTTAAGGGCACCCAGTAGTACTGAGGAAATTCATGTGTTAATTTTGGTTTAAAAAGCTTAGGGTTAGTTTGAAGTGCCCTATGTTTTACTTATCCTCTTCTAGCTGTTCCTTGTCAGCTAGAAGTCCTTTGATTGGTTTTCCAGTTTGGAAAGCTCATCTGCTATCCTTTGCTACATCCTTTGAAAATGAGCACCTGTAACTGCTTCTCCGTCAGCAATGGGTTAAGGACCCAGAAACAGTTATGACCTATATTTTTCAAGCCCCAGAGGGAATATCCTACTGTATGTTTTTGTGAAACAAAGAATATTTGGCAGGTATTTTTAGCCTTTGTTCCATAAATATTAGCAAGTGAAAGAAAGAGAGCAGGCTGTGAGAGTGAGGGAAACATGAAGAAAACAGTGTAATTCTTCAATTTAAACAGTATTGTCGAAACTTGAAACCAGCTATAAAGCATGTATGTATTTTGTTGGAATGAATAAAATGGCATTACTCCTGTGTCTGCTGGCTGCGCACAGATGTCATTTTCTTTTAACATTTCCTTTTTATTGATGGCTACTGGTTAAGACACAAAGGCTGCTGAAAAACCTGAATGCAGCAAGCCAAGATATCTGCTTAGTGCAACACTGCCCAATTTTGAGAAGAGTTCTTCAAATACATCTTCGGTCCTTCATAACATCTCAAAGGGTTCTACTACCCATTAAAAGCTGCCAGGATACAATGTGAATGTTAGAAGTGCTCTCAACAGGTCAGGCCTGACTGATGGATTGATCTGAAGTGTTGACTCTACTTCTCTCCCCTACAGCTACTGCCTGACCCACCTGAGCAATTCCAACATTTTCTAAGCAAATGAAATAGCAAGAACTGCAGAGGCTGGAGAATCTGAGATAGCAAGATGTAGACCTGGATGAACACAGCAGGCCAAGCAGCATCAGAGGAGCAGTCAGCCTTCCTGCTCCTCTGATGCTGCTTGGCCTGCTGTGTTCATCCAGCTCTATACCCTGTTATCTCATTTTCTAAGCTTACTCCAGATTTCTGGAATCAGCCATTTTTGGTTTTCTGCACACCTCTCTCAATGTCTGAATGTTGTCCAAAATCAATATGCATCAATTTTCAGAGTAGAAGATACGAACAGCATCCCAAAATTACTAAATATTCAAGGGGCAAAAAGAAGAGAGAAAATCTATCTTATAATTATCACTGGAGAAAATGTGAATGGGAAAATAAAAGAGATTAAAAACCATTTGGTCTCCTCGACCTGCATTATAGGATTTTAAAAGGAGTCAAGGAGTCGCTATAGAGATAGTAGATGCACCTTTAGTAATCGCCCAGGAATCCTTGGATTCTGGAAAATTCCCAGTTTGTAACACCTGTTGCGAAGTTAGGCAGAGTTATCGTGGATTGGGAGGCAGGAAGTTGAATTTGATGTTTGTAAAATGTGAGGGGAGAAAACGTTGCATGGCCTCTTTAAAAGATGATGTGTTTTTTTTCCTATGCTTAGAGATTTAAAATGGATGTCTGTGAGCAGCAGCTTAAGAATACAAAAAGTTAAAACAGTGAGAAAAACTGCAGAGATGGCTGATGAATACGCATTAGTGCATACACTGATTCGAGCTCCCGACAGTAAATTCATTCCATGAGGGATAAAAATTGGAAAAGAAGGATACCTTCATGAAATACACAATGTGGATCACACTGGGAACAGTTTACCACATGTGAAGAAAGAAACCCAAGACGGTGGAAAAACGGTGAAAGGCCTCAGTTGTTTTCACTGCAATAAAATAGGACACACAAAGTCACAGTGCTGGCGTTTCAAGAAAGGCACTGGGACAAAGGATGTAGTAAAAGAGGCTAAACACATGGGATTATTTAAGGTAGGGAAGCAAATCCCAAGAGAAGTCGAGTAGTTGCTGGAAAATACACAGCTTGCTCACTGGCTGGATAGTAAGACCTTTTCAAAGGCTTCACCTTTGCTTTGGAAGAACAGGGGAAGTAGGTGAAGAAGTTAAAATATTGAGAGATATGGGAGTTAGTCGGTCTCTAGTAGTAAGAGATGAAAATATTTGCACTCCTTCTGAAACATTGCCCTAGATAGTGTTAATATGTGGAATTTAAAAAAAGAGATAATTAGAGTTCCTCTGTGTGAGATAAGGCTACAAAGACTGGGGAAGTGATACTGGGAGTGATGGAAAAATTGACTATTCCAAGAATACAGTTTATTGTTGAAAACAATATAGCTGGATCACAGATGGGAGCGATACACATTGCAGTGGAAAAGCCAAACGAATACCAGGGAACTGAAGAAGTAAAAGAAAAATACCCTGGAATTTCTCCAAATTGTGTGGTGACAAGATCCCACAGCCATAAGTGAAAACAAGAAGGGAAAGCAAAAGAGAAAGATGAGGGAGTTGATGTTCAGTTAGTTGACACTCTGTTTGATGAAATGGTAAAGGAAAAACCTAAAAAGGAAGCAGATCAGGCAGAGGTGCTTAGTTCTGAAAGATTAATATGGTTACAACAAAAAGATGAGACGATAAAGAATTTATATCATAACATCTACTCAGAAAAGGAATTAGAGTATATTCCAGAATGCCGTTGCCTTAAGGATAAAATCATAAGGTGAAAATGGAGACATTGGTAGGTTGGTGTAGTTGAGAAATGGTAGAAGTTCACAAGATTGTGTTGCCGGTAGCATACAGACAGGAAGCATTGTGGGTAGCACACAAATTACCTTAGAAGATCATTTAGAGTGAGGAAAACTCAAGCTAAGGTCCAGAAGCATTCCAATGGCCTGGATTGCATGAAGATGTGGTTCAATACTGTACCTATCATATATGTTGGATGGGTAGGAAAACCACAGGCCACGATAAAACCAGTGCCTTTGATGCCAATTCCCACATTTGAAGAACCTTTCATGTGGGGTATATTTGACTATGTAGGTCCACTCCATCAAAACCAGAAGTGGGAACTAGTATTTGCTAACCATCGTAAATGTGTATACTAGGTTTCTGGAGGAAATTCCATTATGGAATGCGAAGGCAAAAAACGTTATGAAGGAGTTGCTTGCTTTCTTCACCCTAATGGGCTACCCAGGGAGATTCAGTCAGACCAAGGGTCAAATTTTACTGCCAAATTATTTAAGGAGGTCATGGATAGTTTAGGCATCAAACGCTTTAAATCAAGTTCATACCATCCCGAATCCCAGGGAACAATGTTAAAGCAGCATCAGACCCAAAAGACCATGTTGAGGGCTTACTGCCAGGATTAGCCAAATAGTTGCACTAAAGGTATCCCATCAATATTTTTGATATTAGAGATGCTCCAAATGAATCAACTCGGGTTATTCCATTTGAATTGAGATTCGGACACGAAGTAAGAGGGCCTTTAAAATTAATCAAGGAAATGATAATAAGTCCATAGCCAGAGATCTCACAGTTGGATTATGTATCTGAGGTGAGAGAAGGATTAAACAGAGTAGGTGAATTAGCCGGACATTTGAAGGTGACAAAACACCTAATGAAGCAAGAAGCAGATAAGAAATCTAAAATTTGTACAGTTGTCTCTGGGGATAAAGTATTAGTGCTGTTACCAGTGGTAGAAGATCCCTTTAAAGCAAGGTTTAGTGGTCCCTAACAGATTGAGAAGAAGTTATGTCAGGTGAATTATCTGGTAAAGGTGCCAGATAGGGAAAGACGAAGGATCAGGTATGTCATGCAAATGCACTGAAATCTTACTATGACAGGGAAAGGGAACTGGGAAAAACAGGTATTAGTTACTGCCAATCAGAGTGAGGAATCAAATCCAGATGATTTGGGTTGTGATGTGCCTCATAGTAAATTTAATAATGAGGACGACCTTAAGGATTGGAATAGGGTAGTGAGCTATCTTTCCCAGGAACAGAGAACTGAATTGAAAGACTTGTTACAGTTCCATGAGGACCTGCGTAGAAATAGAATGGGGAGGACTAACACCATAGGACATGAGATTGATGTAGGGAATGCTGTTTCGAGGAAAAAAAAAACAGTCCTACATGCTTAATCCTCTTAAAACAGCGCAGGTTCAGAAGGAAGTAGAAGCAATGCTCCAAAAAGACATCATAGAGATAAGTCAAAGTGAGCAGAGTTCGCCAATTATGTTGGTTTCCAAACCTGACGGTACTCAATAATTCTGTGTGAATTATCGGAAGGTCAACACCTTGACCAAATCTGACTCATACAAATTTTCAAGGCTAGTAGACTGTGTGGAAGAAGTAGGACTAACCACTAACATTACAAAGTTGGACTTACTTTGTGGTTACTGACAAGTACCTTTGCCGGAGAGAGAGAAAGCAGTTTCTGCATTTGTAACCCCAAATGGGCTATATCAATTTAAAGTAATGCCTTTTTGGTATAAAAACACACCGGTCACTTTTCAAAGGTGTATGAACAGAGTTGTTGCAGGATTGATTAATTGTACCATCTACGTAGATGACTTAGTGATCTTTAGCCATTCATGGAAGGATCCCATTGAGCATTTGGCAAAGCTCATTGAGAGACTACAGGAGGTAAACTTGGTCATAAATTTCGCAAAAACAGAATTTACGAAGGCACAAGTGCCATTCTCAGGGCACAAAATTGTAAATGGATGGATGACACCGAGGAAGGCAAAGGTAAAGACCATTGAGGAATTTCTAAGATCATCCTCCAAAGAAGGAAGTGTTATGATTTTTAGGACTGAGTGGATTCTGCAGGAAATTTGCACCGAACGTTCGTAACATAGTGGGCATCGTTGATGGGTTTGTTAAAAAAGAACATGAATTTTCAATAGACAGAACAATGCCAAGAGGCATTTGAGAATGTAAAAGCAGCATTAAGCACTGCACCAATTTTAGTCATCCCAAATTTTTTGATACCCTTCCAAGTCACCATTGAAGCAATTGATGTAGGTTATTGCTACAGGAGGATCATCGTGGAATAGAAAGGCCAATCGGTTTTTTTTTTCAAACTTAATATCCATCAGAAAAAAAATTCAACCATTGATAGACTTATTGAGTTTGGTGATGGGCTTATAACATTTTAATGTTTACTTTGCAAACAATGCATCAGAGACAGTTGTGTATACTGTTCACAATGCTTTGACATTTCTGGAAAGATTTAAGGACAAGAACATCAGATTATTTCATTGGAATCTCATATTACAAGCATTTAATTTACAGATTGTACATGTTGTGGATTGTAAAAGTGTTATTGTAGATACATTATCATGTGTTTAAAAGTAAAATATTTATGTAAGAGAGAAACGATAGTTAGCAATGTTTGTGTATATATAGAATTAGTATAAAATGTGTACCACTAGTTTAATGAGCTATGGATCCAATGCTAGAACCTATAGAAATGATATGATAGCAGAACATTTACCAATACATAGTTTGATCAAGCAGAGTCAGTGTGGCTTTATGAAGGGGAAATCATGCCTGAAAAAATTACAATTCTTTGAGCAGGATAAATAAAGAGGAAGCAGCTGATATAAAATATTTGGATTTTTAGATGTTTGCTAAAGTACCATTCATTAGGCTGCTTAATAAAATAAGAATCCCTGAATTGGAGGCAGTATATAAGCACGGATAGAGTTTGCATAAAGGGGGCTTTTTCAGGATGGTAGCCTGTGACTAGTGATGTGCCACAGGGATCAGTGCCAAATTGTGAGAGATCCGGATACAGCCTTAGCCAGGGTATAAGTGCTTTTTAAAAGTTTTCTTTTCAATTACATAGCATGGTGGGCTGATTCAGATATAAAACGCATGTTAAAATGCTTCACAAAATTTTAAATTTTTTGAGATAAACCTGCAAAGTTATGCAGTGTAAATTCCACAACGTATCAATTACACTTGGCTGTTCTGCTTTCACAGCACAAGAAAATGCTATGTCAAATCTGTTAAAGAACAGAATGAGATACCAGTTGCTAATTAAACGTATGAAAGGCAATAAAAAGAAATCTCCATTTTCAGTTAGTATCCAAGCTACGCTGTGATTTTATCATTATCGACGAATCCTGTATTAACTGGAGAAGACAGTGCTGCTATATTGGTTTGACAGTACATAGCTTACTGCAGTTGATGTATTGTCAGAAAATGCAAATATAAACAAGTACAGTTGTTAAGTTGTTCAGCTGAAGATTACTTGTTTCATCCTATGGAGTAACTGTTTAGATATTTTCTTAATTAACCTGCTCAGCGATATTACAGCACACGTCTAAACTAGATGGGACTTGAACTTGGGGCCTTGTGGTTTAGATATAGAGACGCTATTAATGCACCACAAAAGTCCCACAAAGTAAATTTTTAAATTTTATACCTCTAATTAATCTCCTTCCTCCGATGGCTAGTGGTATTATCACTGGACTATTATTCCAGGGACCCTGGTAATGCTCTGGGACCTGGGTTTGAATCTTGCCATGGTAGGTGGTGGAAAGTAAGTTCAATAAAAGTCTGGAAATAACAGTCCAATGATGACCATAAATCCATTGTCGATGGTCAGAAAAACCTACCTAGTTCACGACTGTCCTAAATGGAAGGAAACTACCATTCTTATTTGGTTTGGCCTATGTGTGACTCCAGACCCACAACAATGTGGTTGACTCTTAATTAACCTCTGTGCAAATAGGTGCTTAATGATCTCTTCTGAAATCTGTCACTAATCCTGACTTTGATGTACACTACTGCCCTTCCATCTGGCCCTGGATCAGAATTCTGGGATTCACATTTGCCATGCTCCCATTGGTACCTGGTCAAAATGTAACAAGATAGGATAATGCCAGTAGCACAAATATTGCATTACTTCAAGCAGTAGGGAATCACTACTATACTAAGATTATTTAAGACCAAGTGAAATATTGCACTTCTAAAACACTCAAATATAAAAGAAATTCTCTGCCTGAGAGAGCAAACACCCAGCCTTTGGGTGATTATAAGGTTGCAAGTAATCCTGCTGCTGAGGAATCTGTAAGGAGTAGCGGCTCACAATATAATATTCCATCCATCCCTTATATTCCGTTGCCAGGTTGCATTTAGGGAACACAGGTCCAATTTCCTGTCCCCATAAATAAAGCAAGCCATCACAGAAGAACTAGTTCGTGAAAAGCTATGCCCTTTCTGTAGAAACTGCACACAACAGATTGTGAAGCTGGTTTCGCCTTTACCATTGTCCATATTCTCAGACACGCAAATTGAATGCACAAAGAACTCGGATTATGTTAATGTGCAGCCATTTGAAATATCTACAGGGAAGATTCATCCCTTAAAGAAGTTTCTTGTAGATCCAACGTGATATAGAATCATTGGCAGTGGTTAATTAATACTTGATTTTGTTAATGCACAGGATGTTCTGCTTGTTTTGACTTTTAATTTGGTGTACCCTCATAGAGTGTAGCTGTGAAGAAACACTCTCCTGATTTGGTGTCTCAACAGATGAGTCTTTTTTTTTTAACCTGCTGTGCAGCGCTTTATTTGGGTCTGATCTGTTTGAAAAGAAAGACAGAAGAATTAAAAGCAGAAAATAGCTGAGATTGTGCAGCGCATCTTTTAGCAGCTATGATGAGATAAGTCATGTTCATTTAATGGCTTAGATCCTTCAACAGTATGAAAATCAGTAGTAGAAATACTTCATTGAATAACATGAATGTTGCCCCATGAATCATGAATGTTGACCCCTGTCATTTACAAATAATGTGCTATGTCAAAAGCAATATTTGTTTTGAAACATT
This sequence comes from Stegostoma tigrinum, assembly GCF_030684315.1. Lineage (NCBI taxonomy): Eukaryota > Metazoa > Chordata > Chondrichthyes > Orectolobiformes > Stegostomatidae > Stegostoma > Stegostoma tigrinum. The sequence goes on along the minus strand of NC_081365.1, from coordinate 25,739,161 downwards.
TGACAGAAATGAGAACTGTTGGAGTATTGATGAAGGTTATCTCAGCCAAGCATTCGATAGCAATTCAGAGGATGAAAGCATGGACAATGTCGAAGTTGGGCAGTTAAGCAGCTGTGAGAGACATGGAGACAGACAAAACTGCTTTGATATTTGGAGTAGAGGAGCATCAAAGATGCATTACAGCTATGGCAAGAGCATAAACCAGTCAGGGTTCTTGCACCTGATTACAATCTGGTTAGCTACGCTATTAAGGATGTTTATATGATGAGAATCTGATTTAGCTTGTATATTAGTATGATCCTTCCTTTGTTGAATAGGCAACTGATACACAGTGGCTCAGCTGGTCACAAAGGAGCAGTCACTGTGTAGTCTACCCTAACTCTGCATTGATGGTGGGAAGGGTAAAAAATGAAGTCGGGGAGGGAAGGAGACAGGGAAGTATGGGCTGATTTCACTGAAAATAATTGATTAGTTAGAAAAAAAAAGAAAGTACATAATTTGCAGCTCATCCCTGTCTTCTGTACTGTGCACCATCATCTATAGTATTCACTAAACCCAACAGAAAGCTGAAGTAAACTTTGAGGTATCTGAGAGAAATCTCCAGAGGGACACATTGCATGTTTTACATAACTGTACAAAGAATTATTACTTGCTTCACAAACTTGCAAACAGCGCAGGCATTTGAGTTAAAAAGTTGGGTATAGTCCAACAGTCATCAGAAATTGTCTCTAAATACCAACAAGTGACTTATTCCTGAGTTGACCTTGTGATTAAACATAAAATATTGTGCCACTAATAAAACGAGTCTGTTAATATTACAAGGAATTCATACCCTTAAGCAGAAGGGAGATACATTCTTCAAAAAGCACAGTGGAATTTTAAGGTTGTTAAGAGTGGAATCCTGTGGTGGTACTTTGCTCACCCACTGTGCTGTAGGGTTATTTGCATATAGTTTAAAAATGCAATGTCGCACTGCAGTGTTACACAGCAAGTTGCCAGCGAGCTTGAAATCATGTATGTCAGCCACAAACTTTGAAATTGAAATTGAAATTTAAATTGGACCTATTTTACATGTCTAAAATGAGCAAAACAATAAACAAATTGGCAAGTCTGTGAGCAATTGTTAAGAGCAATATTTTTCCATGGTATGCGAGTGTCAATGACAAGGCCAGCATTTGTTGTCCATTCTAATTGCCCTTTAAGGTGGCAATGAAATACTTCCCAAACTGTTGCAGTGTATCTGATGTAAGAGCTTCTAAAGTTGTATTAGTGAGGGTGCTCTCAGTTTTTTGCTTAGCAACGCTGAAGGGATGGTAACATAGTCCCAAACTAGAATTGTGTGTGGCTCGGGTGTGCTACTGAAGGATGTTTGGGGAGTTGCTCCAGTGTGTTTTGTATATGGTATTCGCTGCCCTATTCCAGTGTGCCAGTCATGAAGGGAGCAAATGTTGAACACAACACGTGCCAATCAAGCAGAATAAAACAGGGCATGTTGGAGAAACTCAGCACTTTGGGCAGCATCTGCAGAGAGAGAATGAGTTAATGTTTTGAGTATAGTATGACTATTCTTTGAAACACAGCCATATTGACTGCTTTCTCCTCGATGGTGCTGAGCATCTGACATGTTATTGGACCTGCACCCATAGAATCATAGAATCCCTACAGTGTGGAAGAAGGCCATCAAGTCCACACTAACCCACCGAAGAACATCCCACCCTCCTACCCCATCCCTGTAACCCTGCATTTCCCATGGCTAATACACCTAACCTGCACATTCTTGGACACAATGGGCAATTTAGCATGTCCAATGCATCTGACCTGCACACTTATCCAACTGTCACATTTGTCATGACCGCAGGGTCAAAATCCTGAAATACTGTGGATGTTTTTGATCTGTAATTCCAAATGTGTGTTTTTTTTTCCCAAAAAGCTTGACACCATCAGGACAAAGGAACACGCTCGATTAACACCACTTCCACAAGCGTCCACTCCTCCCACCACTGGCAGCAGTGTGTACCATCTACGAGATGTGCTGCAGATATTCACAGAAGATTCTTGGATAGCATTTTTCCAATCCACCTCCATCCTGAAAGACAAGATCAGCACATATATACATGCAAGCTCCCCTCCAAGCCACTCATCATCCTGGCGCAGAAATGTATTGCCATACCTTCACTGTTGCTGGGTCAAAATTCTGGAACTCCAACATGTGACAGCCCCTACAAGACTCATAGGGAATTACTAATTAATCTCCCTGTAGAGCTAATTGAGTATGAATTCCCTTGATAACAGGTGATGGCCGATCCAACTGGAATGCATCATTTGAGCCTTGTAACCCTTGTTACCCAGTGTAAATATTCAATTGGATATACATGTGATTTACTGGTGTCGGTTAGTAGCAAAAGAATCACTGCTATTTTTCAGTGGGAATGCTGTTTTGTTGTTTGTAGGAGCAGTTTTTAAAAAATAAAGCAGACCTAGATTGGCACTTATGGCACAATGGTAGTGTCCCTACCTCTGACACAGAAAGCCAGGTTCAAGTCCCACCTGCTTCAGAATTGTGTCATCACATATCTCAGCAGGTTACAGTCAAGATTGAGTGATATTAAAAAAAAACAGACCCAGGTCGATTTTGATGTTCAACAGTAAATGATGTTCCTTTCCGTTTGGGCTTCCGGAGTTACTACAGCTCCCTAATGGCATTGTGGGCCTATCTAAAGCACATGGACTGCAGTGGTTCAAGAAGGCAGCTCATTACCACCTTCTCAATGGTAACCAGCAAGGGAAAGATTGAAAAGGGACTTAAGGGGCAACTTCTTCACACAGAGGGTCACACGAGTGTGGTATGAGCTGTCGGAGGAATGGTGGAGGTAAGTATAATAATAATATTTAAATGGGTACACGAATTGGAAGGGTTTAGAGGGATATGTGCCAAATGCTGGCAAGTAGGACTAGATTAATTTAGGATATCTGATCAACATAGACAAGTTGGACCAAAGGGTCTTGTTTCCATGCTGTACAACTCTATGACCATAAATGCTGGCCAGCCAGTAATGATCATGATCCATAAGGGAATAAAAGAAGAACATTAATACTATTAACAGCCATCAGTCACAATGTTCAACTCTCCAGTGTAAACAATTTGGAGACTAATCATTTTTTAAAACTTTTTTTTTGGGCTTGTGTCTTACTTCTAACCTGTGTATGTGATAGCATTCCTTCTGGCCTGTAGTAATTATTAAACTCTTTTTGTATTAATTCAAGAAAGCCTGGTTAAATTAGCTTCTATTAAAACTTAATTTTACTTGCAATTGACTGAGGTAGGGTGGGGTAAATAGAGGAGAGTCCATTCATCCTGTCTCAACCAGGAGCTGAACAGTTCAGGTGTCCGATCTGGAATTGTAACACATTGAGAAATCTTGCTCAGGATCTGCTCACAGCAAACTCTTCATCATCTGTACACTGTAGAGAGGGTTTTGGGAGTTAGGAAGTGAGTTGCATACCACAGCATTCTCAGCCTCTGACATGCTGTTATTACAACAGTAGTTATGAGGTTGGTCAATTTGATTTCTGGTCAGTGATAACTCCAGAATATTGTTGTTTGGCAATTCTTTCTTTTCTATTGAGTCATTCATAAGATGTGGGTGCCATGACAGCATCCACTGTCCCGTTCAAAGGAAGATGGCTAGACCATTTCATGTTGTAAATGGCCATTATCGGGCTTTTATGTTGTACAAATGTCTTGTGCCTTTTATTAACCCACATTTCAATGTTGTGCAGATCATATGACTTTAATGGTTATTGCCCAATCAGTCGCAGCTTTTGTTTTTAGGGAAGTACTGGAATCGCCAAAATGAATCCAGGCTTCACTTAAGGGCAACATTGTAAAATTTGTTTTATTTTAATCTGATATTGTGAAGTGAAGCCTCTAGTTGGTATATTTTTAAAGAGCCTCAATTCCGGGACATGTAGGCTTGTGCAATAAATGCTGCTTTGCAAGCAATGCTCTCATCTTGAGAACAAATGCTGAAGGATCAAAAGGACTCCTACAGTTTTCAGTATTGTGATGTTTGTGCGTTGGTTTCTCTGAGCTCCACAAAAGGTAACAATGGGTCATGGCCAGTCAACCGTGCCCCTTTCCTCTTCCTCCCCATACTCACCTCACTCACTACACACCCTACAGACATATTGCTGGATCTCCGTCTGAAGTGAATTTGTTAAGTTAAGCTGCATTTACAAAGCCGGCATAGATGCTGATTTGTGGAAATATAGAAACTAGGAACTGTGGTAGGTCACTCGGCCCTTCGAGCTTGCTCTACTATTCGTGGCTCATTGACCGTGGCTCATCCTTTATCTCAATTTGTGATTTCTCTCCATAAGCCTTGATGCCTTTAAAACCGAAAAATATATCTATCCCTTTAGATAAATTAAACTAAATGATTTTGGCATTTGGAACTGTCTATTCCAGCATACGGGCGCTGCACAGAATTGAAATCATCAACAAGCAGAAATAACCTGTTTTCCACATGAATTGCTGTCAGTGCTGGAGAAAAAGAGTGTGATTGAAGCTTCTGTGAAAGGTAGCCATGCCTGAGCAATGAAGTGGTAAACATGTTGCTCCCCTCCATGGAAGGAAAGTTTTTTGACCATGTAATCACACTGTACGATGCAATAACATGGGAAGGAAATAGCTATCAGCACTGTACAGTCCCAGTACTGTATGCAATAATTCACACAATGCGCTATCCTCTTTGTGGAAATCTTGGAATGTTGCCTCCATACTTCTGTTCCATTCATAATGTGAAGAATAGGTTTCCTGTAGGAACCTAAAGCAAATTTCAACTTTTAAATAAACAGTTACATTGACTTTATATGTAAACAGGAGCCAGTAGTTCCAGATTAGGGAGGCGGCGCAGGAAATTGCCTATTTAGCCAATATGACTTGGATCATTAAGTGTGTTTACAGTGATGTTGGTCTGTTTACAGAAGTGGGTAACTACCACTTTTACCCAGACCTGTTTTATGGTTAAGAGTTCAAATAATAGTAAATTAGGCTGCAGGTTCAAAGCATGTCAGTTAGCAGTGTGAATTTTGTAACTGTAATGTTCATTTAACTTACAAAGCGCAACAGTTTGGACATGCTCTTATTTTTATTGGGTGGATAACGAGGGATATAATGGGCTTGGGGATTGGTTGAAAATTGCCAGAGTTTAAGAATAACAAACATAAAATTGAACAGCTTGTGGAGATTATTGTCATGAGGTGAAATATGTCCTTTTAACTTAAGAGCTGATATCCCCTAGTAGTGTCAGGGTAAAACCGAAGATATGCTGCTTTATAAGGACAAGGATGTTGTACCATATAGGGCGCTTGAGAGGCAAAAGAAAGTTCTGTTACACTTCATTAGAGTGCTAACAAATAAAGTGTGACACCAAGTTATATGAAGGCAGATGGTCAAAGATATGAGTTTTAATGAGTACTTAGAAGGAGGTGGAAAGATTTACTTGGGGTGTTCCAGGCCTCAGAACCTAGTCAGTGAAAGTGTGGTCACAGTGGTGGAGGGACTGAATGTAAAGAAGTGCGTAAGCCAGATTTGGAGAAGTGCAGAAGCATCACAAGATATGTACAGCTGGAGGAGGTTACTAATTGGGTTGAAGTTGGAAGTTTGGGCAGGGACATGGGATATATGAATGAATAGTGAGACCATGGAATGATTTAATAAACAAGGATAACAATTGAAAGTTAAGGTATTGATTCCTGATCTGGCCACATGGTGAGCACAAGGAGACTTAGTCTACTTTAGTTTGTGGGCAGCACAGATTTGGATGAGTTCAAGTTTATATAGTTGAAAAGTAGAAACAATGCAGGAGAGCACGAGTCAAGCTAATTGTAGAAGTAACAAAGAAATGAACGAGTGTCTCAGCAGCAGATGACCTGATGCAAAGGTGGAGTTGCTGAATGTGCAAGTAGCAAACTTGATAATAGTGTAGATATATGGCTGAAAACTCATTTCAGACTTAAATATGACACCAAGGTTGTAAACAGTATGATTCAAACTTAGGCAGTTTCGTGAACAAAGGGTAAAGTTAATTGCTAGGAAAATGGAATTTATGGTGGGATCAAAGACTGATCTCTTCCCAACAGTGAACTGAGGGAAATTTCCACTCATGCAATGTTGGATGTTGATACATCAAAAGACAGTGATGGTTAGGGGGACACTATGACTGAGAGAGGTTTTGAAAAGTTGGAACTGCATATAAATATTTCTTTGCACATAGCCTATTGTTCAGTAGCTGTATCCTTTTCAAAGATGTAAAAGCAGCAGGACCCAGACCATGGGTCATACCCCTGTTGGGGTCATGGGATGTTTATTTGGGGTCATAAGCTCTGGGGCAGCAGTGGAGACTGTTAAATGAAACTTTTTCCTGGAATGGTTTGGTAGAAGATTAATTTTCACATTCAATCAGTTGCCCATTCAATGCTCCGTTTAGTTGTTCAGATCACTACTCTGATTTGTTAATCAGGGATTTCATTGGAGGCATGGAATGGAGGAGGGTTCTTTGAATGTATGCTGCAATGAGTAGTAGGATAATACTTGGACTGGCATCGTAGCCCTGTGGCTCACATGCATGGTTCTTAGTTCTGAGGTTCCATCAGATTCTTCAACAATATTGTGGATAAAAGCACTTACCCTGACTCAAGAACCCTGCCCCTATTCAACAACTCCTTCCCACCCTCCACCCTCAGCACTTTCCTCACCCAGTTGCTCTGGGATCAAACCAATTTTCAAATATTAAAATGTGGTCACAGTGGTGGAAAAAAAATTGGAAGCTCTGTGCAATGGTTAAGTCTGGAGGAGTCAATAACTTCCTTTTTATTCACTTCCAAGTTTAGTTGTGAATGAATTTGAATGTTTAAAAAAGACATGATCCTTCAATTCGCTATTTAATTGAGCATGTGTATAGCTAGGAAGAAACAAGTCAATCAAATTTTTTAGATTAGCAAGTAAAGAGTTTATTTAGGTTTGAACAGGCCAGTTGGACCTTCTCCTGTTCATTGTTTTCCTCTGTTCTTAAAGAGAACATAAGGCTGACTAGAAACTATTCTGTGTTGGTGGGAAAATTTCACCGAGATCATGTCAAAGTTTGTCACTTAATGTGTGACAGATGTCTTTATATATACATTACTTATAGTTTGGAATTATTATTTTTCCTCACTTCCTCCTTGCTGGACTTATCTTGACAATACTAGGAATAGTCATTCTGACCAAAGATATAAACTCCTTTCATATCTCTGATGGATCAGATACAAGGGAGTTCATAATGACAGTCTGGCACAACTCTCCCTATAAATTGTTCTTTATTTCTGTGAGACTTGATACTTTCCCAAGATGAAATGGCTGAGATCACCAACATTTTGATATCATTGTAACTAAACCACCAATCTTCCCCAACAACATCCCCCCCCCACCACCACTACCACCCGCCTTTTGTTCCATGATCTATTGGAGCTACAGTTCCCACATGACAATGTAACTTGGGGATTTTCTTTGCCACCCCTGCACCTTTCCTCTGGATTCAGCATTGAATTAACAATGTCATCCAGATCTTGGTGGCTAATTGAAACTCAACCCAACATAAACAATAATCTGTCTTCATGTGAAACTGCATGAATGCACATGTACACAGGTTGCAGCCAAGGGCACCTATGATCGCCTGCTGCTTTTTCAAACTAAAAAGATGATCACAAATATATAATTGTCCATTTGTGACACTAGTTATTTAGAACATATGCATTCTACAAGAGTAAATATCAAATTCTACCTCCATTAAATAGTGGTGATGTTTCTAATACCACAACTGAGGCAAATTCATACATCTCATTTCTCAGTATAGAAAAGTTTCTCAAAGATTTTTGTGTTTTTTATTTGAAGTGATTGCTGGTATACAGATAAACATACCAGAGATGCTCAGCCTATTCTCTTTCTCTGCTGCTTAATATCCAATAGAAATTTGATCTCTGGAGGATAAACAAGGCCTTTGACAGTCTTTCATTTGATTGGACATAGGCCTTCATTAAGATATCACCCAGCACTTCAGCTTTAAGTTTGGACACTAAAACACTGGTAGATTTAAATACCTGCCATAAAGAGCATTCAAGCATTTGAGACAGAGTATGAAGGAATTGAAGAATCCAAAGTGACTGAAGAGCACAGAACAAGTCATCAACTTGTTCTTACATCATTATTCATCTTTAGGCTGTACTGAACATTGTCATTGCCTCGGTTAGGTGACAGAAAACAGATTAGTGTCCTCTTAAATGAAAAGAAATTCAGAGCTCGAAGGAATAATCAATCTCATACTGTTTCATCTCTCTTCACTTTCATATGATTCAGCATAGTTTGCATATGCAAAATCAATTGTGTCAAAGGTCATGGACAAAAGAGCACACGTCATCAAGAACCTGAAAAATGTGTTTCCTCTGTTTAAATGAAAACTCAAATGAGCACCATTTGATTTGGATCAAACATGAGTGTATGAATGGATGGATGAGTAGTTTCTCACAATTGGCATGGACACCATAGCTCCTGCTAGTTTGAAGCTGCCAGAATTACAGAGGATCGCTCTGTTGTGTAATTAGTAGAAGATTATAATCAGTGTGAGGCCAGAAGCTGTCTGTAACCAGTCCGTGTCCCTTTATTTTAGGCAATAATTCCAAGTAATAATTAGGTCTTTGATTATAGCTTTCCATGCAAACCTAACTGCCGCCTCAGAGTGCACTGGTAAAAAAATGCCGTATAGGTTTTCCTACGGGTATTTGTCTTTCACAGAGTATTTGATACATGATGCAACATGTTAGGTAAAAGACAGCACCAGTAATAATACCAGGTCAGAAACTATCTGCTGAGTCATTGGTCAAAGATTTTCTTGCCCATACAGCTATCCTAGTTAGCAAGGTATTAAAGTTTAATCTGTGCTGTGATGCTGTATTTGGAAAGTAGCATTTCCAGTTGACTGGATTCCCATTAGAAAGAGTAGTTTTAAAGTTATATAACATTGTTTTCCTGGAACTTTATCCTAAACTATTGGATAACAAGATTTTACTGTCCAAAACATGACAATGACCTTAATTTCTTGTGCATGATGTTTAGCCCATCTGTACATTCCTGCCTACACTCATTGTTAACCCATTTCATGATTATGAAATCTGCAGTTCCTACTATATCATGATTATAGTAACCTTGAAATGATAGGAATTTATACAATCACATTAACCGCTGCAGCAAGAATAGTTCACATACAAATTCAACATGGAGTGAGCCTCCTCAATCCATTTTTAATCTTCATAGTGATCAGGAATACCCTGTTGACTGATGTTACCAGTCATGAGTTGAGAATAATGAAGCCCAATGGTCATATCCTTACAATCACCCTGGCTGAAAAGTCAACTCTATGCAAATCAAAATTTGAACCTGGTATCATTGTAATATGAATAGTTTATTTGTCATAGTGATGAAAGGTATGAGCTACCGACTATCATCAGAATTTTAAATCTTAGATTTCAAAGTAGCAGCAAACGGTGTTTGTTTATTTTTATGAATGGGTTTAAAAATATACTAGACAATCTTCTATGGAGTTATGATTTTAAACCGGTACATTCCTCCTGGAGTATTAACAGAAGTTTGGCTCTACATCAGGGTTTATAGAGACAGAGAGAAAACATTAAACCATTTTCTTAGTAAACTCTAGGATAAGTAAGCTTTTAAAATGTATTTCAAAAGCTTTTGGGTAGCTTGAAGGAGACCTGGCTGAAATGAGAAGAAAATATAGTCTGTCCTAGAAAAGGAATTATTCAGAGCAGTTCAGGAAATAATATACCTCAGTGTAAAGCTTAAAGAGAACAAAGAACAACAAAGAACACGCATCAACACAGCACAGGAGCAGGCCCTTCAGTCCTCTAGGCCTGTGCTGCCACATTTTGCCCTTCCACACTAAAACTGTCTTCTGTTACAGAATCCATATCGCTCTGTTCCCTTCCTATTCATGTATTCGTCCAAGTGCTTCATGAATGCTGCTACTGTGTCTGCTTCCGCCACTTCCTCTGGCAACGCGTTCCAGACACTTACATACCCATTGAGTGAAAAACTTGCCTCGCACATCCCTTTTAAACTTCCTCCCTTCCACCTTGAACCTATATCCACCAGTAACTGAACCCTCCACCTGGGAAAAAGCCTCAGACTTTCCACTTTATCTATGCCATCCACTATATTATAAACTTCTCATAGCTCACCCTTCAATCTCCTACGTTCCAATGAAAAGAAACCCAGTGTATCCAACTTTTCTTCATAGCTAAAATCCCCCATGCCAGGCATCATCTTTTTCTGTACCCTCTCCAAAGCATTCACATCCTTCTGGTAGCATGGCAACTAGAATTGTACACTGTATTCCAAGTGTGGCTGAACTAAAGATCAATAAAGTTACAACGTAACTTGTCTATCCTTACACTCAGTGCCACTTCCAATTAAGGCAAGCATGCCATAAGCTTTTTTTGCTACCTTATCTAACTGTGCTTCTACCTTCAGTGATCTGTGGACCTGCAAACAAAGATCTCTCTGCATGTCAAAGGTCCTAAGGGTTCTGCCATTGACCATATAATTTCCACTTGTTCTTGACCCTCCAAAATGCACCACCTCGCATTTGTTTGGACTAAACTCCATCTGCCAATTTTCTGCCCATGCTTCCAACTGATCTGTATCCTTCTGTATCCTCTGACAATCCTCCTCACTATCCGCAACTCCACCAATCTTTGTATCATCTGCAAACTTACTAATTAGAACAGCTACATTTTCCTTTGAATCATTTATGTAGACCACAAACAGCAGAAGTCCCAGCACTGATCCCTGTGGAACACTACTAGCCACAAATTTCCATTCCAAAAAGCATCCTTCACCCACTACCCTCTGTTTCCCATGATGAAGCCAGTTGTTTATCCATCTTGCCAGCTCACCCCGATGCCATGTCTCTTCATCTTTCATACCAGTCTGCCACGAAAGACTTTGTCAAAGGCTTTCCTGAAATCCATGTAGACAACATCAACTACTTTTCCCTCCTCAATCATCTTCGTCACCTACTGAAAAATCTTGATCAATTTAGTGAGGCACAACCTCCCCTCCACAAAACCATGCTGTCTATCACTAATAAGCTCATTGCTTGGGAAAATGTCCAGACTAGGGGAATTCTGTTAGAATGCTGCATATCGTTCAGGGCTGAGAAAGTCTAAGCTCTCATTTGTGTGAGTATTCAGGAAAAAGTTCTCTCAACTCAAAGGACCAAACCGAGAAGAAGCTCTTAAGTCAAACTTGGAGAGGTGATAGGCAAAGAAATTTTTTTTAGAGCTTTCAGTAACTATAAAGTGAAGGTGTTAGAATGTACAATGGATTTTATTTCGGCATGTTTTGAATTCTTTCAAATTGTTACATTTAGACAGCTTGGTTTATTTTATTTTTCTTTCTTCTGTGTAATAAACTCTGCCTTAAAGGTAAAACCAACTCTGCAGCTTTGTGTGCTTATGTTTCAGTGAAAGACGACCATGTTAAATTAAAGAAAGGTATAGTTCATTAAACAAGATTTCATTCAGAGATCTGACGTATCAGTAGTAACATTATCTGGGATCATAACATCTCAAAGAAAGTACATACCCAGTTCACAATCAAGAGGAAACTGTAATGTCACGTTTTTGTTATCATAAATGACAACTGCAAGTTTCTAAATTGTTTTACCATTTCTTCATTTATTGGTTGCTTTATTCTTTTTGAAATGGTCTCTTGTTTATCCTCTTCTCACTTGAAGGTACTGTATACACGTTATACATCAGATGTTTTCTGTACATTTTCCAAGTGTACCCTTTCACAGTGAATGTTGCCACTCGATCAGTAAGAGAGGACTTCACACGCAATCTGAATCCCATCTTCTTCTGACATCCACAGATTCATATTTTTTGGCAAGAATCATTGGAACAGTGGAAACCTTTGACAGATTCTCCCCTCTGTACTGTTCTGTTCCCATTTGTAGTGCTCTAACATTACACAAAGTCAGCTAACTGCACAGAACAGGGGGATTATACGTAATTTATTTTGATCTGTATTCCTCAGTTACAGCTTCTTGTTACCAACTGAGACATTTGGGGAGTGACATTTATGTATCTGAAGGAATTATCACCTAGTAAATCACCCTAGACCAGCATTAATCAAGTTTTTCCGTAGAGAAATAGCATGGTGAGCGACATTGTGATGTTGTTGCATTACTAATGATGCCTCGTGGCAATCCACTTTTAAAACTTCCTGTTTAACATCAGGAGATAGAAATGTTGCACAAAAGGCTTGTGCTGTGTAACGTGCCTACAGGATGCCAGTATTTCATCACTTGATTGGATTTTTTACAGATAGACTTTGTACCAACATACGTATCACCTTTTCTGATATCAACATATCAAATTTTTCAATAACCCTCGCAGCTTCACTTTAAAGAAAAGGAAAAGAGAAAAGTATTCAGCCTTCTGCTTGGAACTGAATACATTAAAGCATTTTAAGATGTTACCCTCAAGTCCTGAAGGTTCAATCCCTAATAAGAATGTTTCCTGCATTATCCAGTGTATGAGCTTAAATAATAGATGGAACTGAGGAAAATAACTAGTTTGGGTTCCCGTGGTTGGGACTTGGTGCGCTGACAGGCTCCTCAATAGTTCATTTTCAACATCACTTAGAGCTATAGCAGCTGAGGGAAGTGAACTGAGTGTGAAACTAATCACAAGGCATCTCCCTTGAGAAAAGAGCAATCTGAGTTCTTTATTCCTCCTTGGAATGCTTTCTGCTCTTTCCTGTTTCATTTTTTTCTCTCTCTCTTTTAGTTATATTCTCCACAGCACACAGAAAATAACACCACCTGGCCTCCTGTCAGCTGTTGTACAAAAAAAAATCATGCTCAGAGCCTCTTGAGTATTAAAGTTGATTTTAAAAAAACTTTTCTCTGCTATATCCTAGAGGGTTTTTTGCAATGTCATTTCAGGGAGTAACTCCCAGCTGTGTTTGGTCAAAAAAATGTAACATGCCACTCATTTGTGGGGAACAAAAATATTTGCTGACAGTTCCCCACAACCCCGTCTTTATTGTGTTTAAGGAGAGAGATGTGTCTCTGTCACACACAAAACCTACAAATTAATAGGATTTTGCTTATTGCATTCAGCTTTGGTTTTGCAAAAAAAACCTATTGAAAGATTTGCAAGCTGTCTTTTTACAGAGTCAATGTGCCTTTAAACATTGCGTGTAGCCAACCATATGCTGAATTCAGAGTTACTGTTACCATGACAATGCTATGCCCACCTACACTACCTCAGGGCGTACAATGAACAGCAGGCTTGTTGTATTTTGCCACCAAATGTGTTGTATCTAATGCTGATGGGGTAGGGTGGCAGCAGGAGGCCTCCATCTGAGCTCAAACATTGTTTGGCCTTGTTTTTTTTTGCAATTGAGATCAAGTGCAAAACATTTTTTTTCATAACAAAAATCTTAGAGAGCATCATTTCATAATTAGTCTTTTCACCTTCCAGTTCTGGGAAGACAGAAGTTTCTCACAAAGCAGCTGCATTCTGCCTGTTGGGGAAGCCATTTCCAGACTTTGCTTTTATTGAAGTAAATTTTTGCCATTTTTAAAACCAACTATGATTTGCTTGAATTCTTATCCTCCATCTGTTTTTGAAAGCATTGAGTTAGCACGTGAGGGAGAGACCTCTGTTGAAACCATTGGCTAAGGAAATTAAGCGTGCAGAGTGCTTGGACATGCTTGTACACTTGGTCCCATAGTCGTCCCCAGCTCTCAACCTCTTTGTGAGGCTAGATGATTACAGAGACTGATATCATTTAGACTAATTAATTAAGCCAGTTGGGTGTCATTTGCTAAAAGTCAGCTGTTGAAAGAACTTACCCTCCACACAGCATAGTTTGGATGTAGCAATTGAGATGATAGGAGTGCATTGTCTTTCTCTACTCCACAGGCTACAGCATAAATTTAGTTATTTTACCCAGTTTTAGATGTGGCCTATCATATGATTTCTCTATATGAGATTGATTAATCTTTTTATTCTCAATCAGGTTTCTTTAGTAAATGCAATCTTGTTCATCAATTATAAAACAAAGCTTATTCCATGAAGATGCAAAATTGGTTAACCCATAGTTCATAATCTGAAAATGGTTACACCTCTAAATAACCCAGAATACAGAAGTACATGAGTTCAAGAGAAAAGATTGATTTCTTCCTGTAGATTCACCTGGGAAAAAAGACACTTTTGGTCAATAATGGGTTAGCTCTTGAAAGAAATAAAAGGGCAAAGTGTAGAAAGTACAGATGACTGTTGATCTGGCATTGTGGCACATGTAGACAGATAATTTGATGTGACAAATTTCTTTGGAATCTTGGCAGACACAGCTTGCTCAAGGAACGCATTATTGAAAATTCTTTGAGTTGATCTCCAAGTGGGCAATTGGATTTCACACTGGATTTATAATAAGTGTGCTTCAGAATTAAGAGTGATGAGATAAACAGCTGATTTTTTAGCAGGCATCCTGAACCAAAAACCAAATCTTCTATCTGTCTGCAACACATTGTTCACAGTGAACAGCCCTAAAACCCAACCAGGTGGCCTCTAGAAAATAGATTCAGCAATTAGTTGAAACCAAGTGGTTGTTGAAAGCAAGTTGAAACCAAATGCATTGTTTAAAATAATGTGGCATTTTGCTGACCTTTTCAAAAAAAACCAAATCCAGATGTTTCCAAATAAACCTTCTCTGCTTGTTCCTCCAAAACTCAAGTCCACTTAAAAAAGCTCCATATGAAGTCTTCATAATTAAATAAAGCTGTTGGCTTTGGAGAACCAGAGCTGGTTGTCTTTTGTGTTTTCATCCTCTGTCCTTTTGTGTTGGTCGATAGCTCCCACCAGACTTTCGTTAGCAAGGGCATTTCATTGGACTCTTGATCAGTTGCAGTAGCTTGCATTCAATATCTTATATCTTACCATAAATTCTGGCATGAACCTTAGTTATTAGTTGTGTTGATTATAATGAACAGAAGTCAATAGTTGATGATATAATTAACAGATGCCAGTTGTGATTGATGTGATTAATATAGTTCCAACATCTCTGTTGTTGACCAAGTCAGATATAATCACTAGGGAAGTGGTACAGATGCTTTTGTTCCATCCAAAAGCTGGAGTAGAACTTCACCCAGAGACTGTGTGTGACATCAGTAGAATGGCTGGAGTCAGTGCAACATGAACATTGACCCTTTCAGAACCATTACTTTATAGAACATAGAAAACATGACAAACTTCTGCTGTTTCAGGAGCCAAGGCCAACTTTCTTGAAGATATATTTTGATTCTAGCAAGCTCTGGTTCAGAGATTGGCATCAAGCAGACTTTGGAAGTTATGCAAGAGGGATCCTCTTCATATAGTAAATTACCAGTCACCAATACCACAGGATTAAAGCAGAGAAATCAGATGCTAAAGGCGTAAGGGCATGGACACATACTAACCTTGTTTAGGGGTCTCCTTAAGGGTAACATTAAGGATCTGGGTAATGAAAAAAGCTAAAATAAAACATAGAACGATGGACGCAGGAGACCAAAATTAAACAAAATCAGAAATTGCTGGAGAAACTCAGCAATCTGGAAGCATTTCTGGCAGAATAACATTTCAAGCTTGTTCTGATGAAGGCCTACTGGACTTGAAACATGAACTCTGCCTCCTCTCCATAGATGTTGCCAAACCTGCTGAGTTTTTCCAGCAATTATGTTTTTGTTTGATGAAGAAAACTGATGGGTGTCTGAACAGGAAAGATTGGGTGTAGTGAGAAGCCTGGCAGTGATCATGTGCATAAAGTCCCAGAGCATGAAGGAGTTCAGCTCTCTTATGTCAAAGTTTCACACAGAACCGAGAGAGCTTTCCAACGAGCTGGACGCAGTGGTGAACTCTTTGAAAGCCATAGCGGTGTGCACCATAATTAAGCCTTTTTTTGCAACATCCATAGCAGCTGGTACTGTTGATGTGGAAGCTCAGATAACCTCCTCCTTGATCCCAGAAACCACTGTGGATGGTGCATACAGAGAATGCCATGTCATTGCTGCACTCGGTTCTCATACTGAGCTGTGGCAGTGCTGCTGTTCAGCCCTGGGAAAGTAGTTGTTGCTCCATAAGTGAGGCACCTCCTGCCCTCTCTCAAGACAGAAAAGTAGTTGTTCGTCCACTGTCTACTCCAGTGATGTCTTTGTTAAGAGCACTCTGACAGCTGGGCCAAACTGCTGAAATGCAAGGTCAAGTGTTACATTCTGCAGCTGGGATCACAAGCTCCAAAGCTGCTCATGGTTGCCCCGCCCCTCCAAGCCACCTGGAGACCCCTCAATCTTAGCACAGCAAACTTCTATCTACTGATGCGGTAGACACTGGTGAAACTCAAAGCTTTAGTATTTCTTGCTTATTTTTGATTATGACTAGATAGATAGACTTGAAATGTTCATAGACTTGTTTATTATTTCCAATTTTGAGTTACCATTTATATTTGCATTGAAGTGTGAACAAGACTTGCAAGGCAGGAAAAAAATGGATAGCATTAGACAGGAAGCTGATGATAAGGATTATGAGACTGCTGCTGTGTTGAGGATGAGAGGCATAATCATGTCGAGCACTAGGATGAGTTGCTGTCTGATAGATTGGAGACGAGTGGCCAATGTCACTCCTAATCTACCTCCTCTTCATACCGCGAACACTTGTCATGCGGTTTGTCTGGCTGCCATATTTCTTAATGACCAGTTGATGTTAAAAGCTGTTCCTCCATGATGGGAAAGAGATGAAGGATGCATCAGATGGCCATCAATTTAAATTCCCTCTGGACCATCCTCCAAAATTATCTCAGCAGCTGGAACAGCTTGACCAATGGGCTATCTGCTCAGCAATGTTTCTTGTGGTGATGGATTTGTGATTACATACCAGCTCTGTAGGTGTGCCTGAGGTCCTGGCAGGAGACTTGAGATAGTTAATGACCTTTTTCCTAAATGGAGATGAGGACAGACTTGCAGTTATGCAGACAGGAAGATCCATCTTGACATCCATGTTAGCACAATCACTCAGCATTTTAGAGCTTTTATAAGGTGCTAAGATGTTACGATGAATAATTTACCAAATAGAAGATAAAACTATGTTTTAAACTGTGCTGTTCACACTCCAGTCTGCCAGGAATTCTGTTAATTGCGCTGCATGTGTTTTTTTTAACGAAATTCAGATCAAGTGTTCCTCATTGATGCAATGATTGCTCCAAGTGTGATTTGTGCATCAGTTCTTAGCCAGCACTATGGGTGAAGATAGCTTCACCTCTGGCTGCCCCAGCAATGTAAGTGTGGTGGTACTGGTAACCCACATTGCCCCGTGACCCACTTCAGGAGATGCCTTTATTCCCTGCACTCAAGCGATGCAGAGCCGTTAGTGATGCCACATTCTTTTTCTGAGTTCTAAGTCTACCAACTTTCCAAAAGCATAGTACAAGAAAATCCTGACAGTGAAAGGTTTTTAAGCTAATCTATTGAGATGGATCAAACTCCTATAACAAGTCAGATTATGTTTAATACCCACATGTAACAATGAAGGTATAAATCACAAAGATGTGATTACATAAAAGGGATTGTATTAAACTCAAATGTGGCATTTTTCATTTTACCACAGGTGATGAATGGCCAAGATAGCAGCCTCAAATATCCTGAATATTACAACAGAAAAGACAAATTTCAAGTTATGTTGTTTCTTTCAGGATACAAAGGAATATTATCATATATACTTAACTCTAAATCTGATAATGAAATCAGAAGTCCAGTCAGACAGTACAAAGTGTGTAGGCTTTCCACAAAAACAAAACAGACCTGAGGTTCCGTCTGTCAGAACATATAAAATTCAAAGATGCATTTTACAGGATAGATTGGTTTCAAGCGAGAGAGTAATAGCCTCAACAACACACATTATGATCATTTTGTAACTATGGATCCATTTTAGTTAAGTCTGGTGATGAAGGTTACAGGGTCACAGAGGTTTTCATGGTGGTTATTAGGTATCTATCTACACAAATCCCATTTTCCAGTGTTTGGACCATAGCCCTGCACGCTACAGCATTTCAAGTACTCATCTAAATACATCTTTATTTCTTGATGATTCCTACCTCTACCACCCTCTTAAGCAGTGAGGTCCAGATACCCTAAACTCAGATCCTCTCTAAGCCTCCTCCTCTTTATCGTAAAACTGTGCCCTTGATTATTGACCCTCTACTAAAGGAAAACATTTCTCCCTTAAATATCCCGTCAATGTCCCTCATAACTTTGTGCACTTCAATCAGGAACCACCCTACCCCCAGCCTGTTCTAATCAAAGGGAAATTCCCCTAAACAATCTAATTCTTCATCATAGCTGAATCTCTCCAGCCCAGGCATCACCCTGGTGAACATATCCTGCACCCTCTTAAGCACAATCACAGCCTTCTTACACTGTGGTGACCAGGACAGCACACAATACCCCAGCGAATGTTATAGACAGCTCCATCGTTACTGCCTTGCTCTGAAATTTAATGCATTGGCTATTAAAGGCAAATATCCCACGTGCTTCCATCTCCCTGCTCTTGCTGTGATAGAGCAGCCTGTTTCTGAACACATCATTGAGGGGCTTGAACTATCTTCATGATCAAGTCTTACAACTTTAGAGCTGGGGCTTCAAGAAGACGTGGAGAGGCTGAGGTATTAGCCAGCTTCAGATTGTCCTAACTCCACAAAGATGGAAGAATACTTTATCTGTTTATTGCGGGGGATAGTGGTTCCTTTAAGAACAGTTTGATCAGGACTTTCCATGATTGGAACCAGAGTGCAGGATGTGTCAAACGTTAGTATTACTATTTGTACAAAAACACATGAGAATTTAAGTAACTGAACAAAGCAAAAGCACTGTCCACCCATTTCAACACTCTCTCTTGAATCAGCCAGATCTTAGGTAGCTGGAAATCAGATTATACTTTTTCTCATTTTATTGGTCTTCCACACTATTCTCCACTATAAACAAGACCTTTGAACAGTTGTCTCCTTATACAGGAATGATCAGTGTAGCAGAATTTTACCTTAAATCCTGTGACCCTGAAACTCTGTAAATGTTCTGCCACTGCAGCCTCAGTAGGAGAGTAGCAGAGCCATTTCATCAACACCACCAGCCCCCACTCCCCATCCCCAACCCAGAGAAACAGCAGACGATCAGGAAAGTCCCAGTAAAAAATTTGCGACCTCTAATTTGGAGCCTTGTTATTATAACCCTTGCCTCGAATATCTTACAAGAGAAAATGTTTGCATTTACTTCAGCAGGAGCTCCAGTTAGGGAGAGTTCATATCAAATGTGGATCAAAACTCAACACGTTGCTCTGAACTCTGAGCTTTATTTTTTTCCAAGCACAACAGGACTTGCAGAGATAATAAAATGTGAGGCTGGATGAACACAGCAGGCCAAGCAGCATCTCAGGAGCACAAAAGCTGATGTTTCGGGCCTAGACCCTTCATCAGAGAGGGGGATGGGGAGAGGGAACTGGAATAAATAGGGAGAGAGGGAGAGAGGGGGAGGCGGACCGAAGATGGAGAGTAAAGAAGATAGGTGGAGAGAGTATAGGTGGGGAGGTAGGGAGGGGATAGGTCAGTCCAGGGAAGACGGACAGGTCAAGGAGGTGGGATGAGGTTAGTAGGTAGATGGGGGTGCGGCTTGGGGTGGGAGGAAGGGATGGGTGAGAGGAAGAACCGGTTAGGGAGGCAGAGACAGGTTGGACTGGTTTTGGGATGCAGTGGGTGGAGGGGAAGAGCTGGGCTGGTTGTGTGGTTCAGTGGGGGGAGGGGACGAACTGGGCTGGTTTAGGGATGCAGTAGGGGAAGGGGAGATTTTGAAACTGGTGAAGTCCACAGAATGTCATCTTGGGGCCTGGGATAGGGGTGAGGGAGGAGGTGTGGAGGCAAGTGTAGCATTTCCTGCAGGCCCCAAGATGACATTCCACATTAAGCAGAGGTTCACCTGCACATCTGCCAATGTGGTATACTGCATCCATTGTACCCGGTGCGGCTTCCTCTACATTGGGGAAACCAAGCGGAGGCTTGGAGACCGCTTTGCAGAACACCTCCGCTCAGTTCGCGACAAACAACTGCACCTCCCAGTCGCAAACCATTTCCTCTCCCCCTCCCATTCTCTAGATGACATGTCCATCATGGGCCTCCTGCACTGCCACAATGATGGCACCCGAAGGCTGCAGGAACAGCACCTCATATTCCGCCTGGGAACCCTGCAGCCTAATGGTATCAATGTGGACTTCACCAGTTTCAAAATCTCCCCTTCCCCTACTGCATCCCTAAACCAGCCCAGTTCGTCCCCTCCCCCCACTGAACCACACAACCAGCCCAGCTCTTCCCCTCCACCCACTGCATCCCAAAACCAGTCCAACCTGTCTCTGCCTCCCTAACCGGTTCTTCCTCTCACCCATCCCTTCCTCCCACCCCAAGCCGCACCCCCATCTACCTACTAACCTCATCCCACCTCCTTGACCTGTCCGTCTTCCCTGGACTGACCTATCCCCTCCCTACCTCCCTACCTCCCCACCTATACTCTCTCCACCTATCTTCTTTAGTCTCCATCCTCGGTCCGCCTCCCCCTCTCTCCCTATTTATTCCAGTTCCCTCTCCCCATCCCCCTCTCTGATGAAGGGTCTAGGCCCGAAACGTCAGCTTTTGTGCTCCTGAGATGCTGCTTGGCCTGCTGTGTTCATCCAGCCTCACATTTTATTATCTTGGAATTCTCCAGCATCTGCATTTCCCATTATCTCAGGACTTGGAGAGATCTCACTTTCTGCCCTGTCATTGCTTAAAAACAAGTTTAGCACATTTAGCTATATTCATGTTCCTAATTTCAAGAAAAACTTGCATTTATCTTGTGCCATTCAAAACCTTCCAACACCAGTATATGCTTTACAGCCATTGAAGTACTTTTAAAGAGTGGAAAAGTTGTAATGTGGGAAATGTGATAGCTAATTCATTTACAGCGACCTCCCACAAATAACAATATGTTAATATCCAGAAAAAGTTGCTAATCTTATTTCCTATCCTTATGTTTTCAGTATTGCTCCATGTGTGCTGTCCATCATGAGTTTTATTATACAGAGTTAAAGAATCGCATTGCCAGTGACAGATGAGCTGCAATTTGTTGCATGCCCAGAATGGAACATTAATTTACACATTTCCTTTTCTCATCAGCCTGCAAATCTGGGTTCTACAAAGCCTTTGCTGGAAACGTTAAATGTTCTAAGTGCCCTCCTCACAGCCATGCTCAAGAAGAAGGTTCTGTGTATTGCGACTGTGACAGGAATTACTTCAGAGCACATAAAGACCCCATCTCCATGGCTTGTACTAGTGAGTATCACTCTTGCTCTGCTACTTTGTTACTTGGTGACATTGTTTACCCCAGCACTTGTTCATACAAGAAAAGCTGACCATAAAAGAAGGCAAGATAATAAAATGTGAGGCTGGACGAACACAGCAGGCCAAGCAGCATCTCAGGAGCACAAAAGCTGACGTTTCGGGCCTAGACCCTTCATCAGAGCGCCCTGGTCGACCCATCGTCTCAGCCTGCTCCTGCCCCACCGAACAATGAAGCATAAAAGAAGGCAAGTGGGACAGGTCAAGGAGGTGGGATGAGGTTAGTAGGTAGCTGGGGGTGCGGCTTGGGGTGGGAGGAAGGGATGGGTGAGAGGAAGAACCGGTTAGGGAGGCAGAGACAGGTTGGACTGGTTTTGGGATGCAGTGGGTGGGGGGGAAGAGCTGGGCTGGTTGTGTGGTGCAGTGGGGGGAGGGGATGAACTGGGCTGGTTTAGGGATACTGCATCCCTAAACCAGCCCAGTTCATCCCCTCCCCCCACTGAACCACACAACCAGCCCACCTCTTCCCCCTCACACACTGCATCCCAAAACCAGTCCAACCTGTCTCTGCCTCCCTAACCGGTTCTTCCTCTCACCCATCCCTTCCTCCCACCCCAAGCCGCACCCCCAGCTACCTACTAACCTCATCCCACCTCCTTGACCTGTCCGTCTTCCCTGGACTGACCTATCCCCTCCCTACCTCCCCACCTACACCCTCTCCACCTATCTTCTTTACTCTCCATCTTCGGTCCGCCTCCCCCTCTCTCCCTATTTATTCCAGTTCCCTCCCCCCAACCCCTCTCTGATGAAGGGTCTAGGCCCGAAACGTCAGCTTTTGTGCTCCTGAGATGCTGCTTGGCCTGCTGTGTTCATCCAGCCTCACATTTTATTATCTTGGAATCTCCAGCATCTGCAGTTCCCATTATCTCTCATAAAAGAAGGCAGTCTACTTTTGCTGTGATTTGTAATCAAACTTCCCTTATGTTTCCTGGACAGGAGATGCTTTCATGTTATTTTGATCATTAACATTAAGATGTCTATTAGCGGGTCATAGTTTTTTATAAATTTCCACAGCAATTTTGATGATGGAACTATTAATTCTGGTAGAAGGTTGAAAAAAGTATTGAAAATGTGCATCAGGTCCGGCAGACATGGAGGAAGAAAAGCACCATTAACATTTCAATTTAATAGACTTTCATCAGAACAGAAAATAAAACTTGATATGTTCTGGCTCACAAGGAATAATTATCATGCCTATCACAAAGTACTTCTTTGACTATTTGTCACAGTTGGTGATTGAGGTGGAAGCCATTCCATCTTTTAAGGGGTAAATGCCTGTTCTACAGTTTTCTTTTGTCTTTTTTTCTATCTTGTAGTCTCTTTCTTTCCCTATCACTTCTGATAAGTTTTCTCAGTATTCATTGTAGCTAGATGGCTTACTTCAATTTCAATAGTTTCATTAAACTTAGACTCCTCTATAGTTTCAAATTTAGAAATTCCCATCCCCCATTATATTAGTATGAATGCACCTCCATTGTTGTAAATATGCTGCAAAAACATTTTCTGTTGAGGTTCAGGTGAATATAAATTGGGACATTGCTGGTGAGCCCAATATCTGTTGCCCTTCAGGAGGTGTCTCCATAAGCCATTCCATCCATGTGAATTGGTATTCCCAGTGCTATTACGGTGTGTGTACCACGATGATTCCCCATGAAGGAACAACATATCTTGAAGTCAGAGTGGTGTGGGCTGTGATTGGAATTTGCAGATGATGTTTCTGCGTATCCACTGCAGTCTTTGTCCTTCTGAGTCTTAGAGTTTGCCAGTTTGGAAAGTATGTCTAATGAGCCTTTGGGAAGTGTTAGAGTAAATAGAATACACTGCTGTCACTGTGCATCAATGGTGGAAATTGATGGGAAAAGCTATTGGAGCTAACACCGGTAGAAAGAGCCTGAATGCTGGCATTGGCTCTCAGGACTGTAGTCCCTCCACTAGGGTCCAACACTTCTACTCTGCTGCTGATCAGGCCAAAGTACTGTTGAAAATGTTAGATAGTATACAATGAAGCTGGTTGCTTTGTTCTGGATGGCTTTGGGCTTCTTGAGTTTTGTTGGACTTGCACTAATCCAGGTGTGAAAGGCATTCCATCACATTACTAGTGTATTGTAGATGGTAGACAGACAATGAAGAGCCAAGAAGTTTATTGGCCCAGTTCAATTCCTGGTCAAAAAGTAACCCTCAGGATGTTGATAGCAGAGAATTCAATGGCTGTAATGATAATGTCAAGTGGTGATGTTGGATTCTCTCTTTTTGAAATGATCATTGCTCCTAACTTGTGCGGTGTTAGTTGTCCAGGTCTTGCTTCATTTGGATATGGACTGCTTCAGTATCTGAGCTGCTATGAATAGTGATGAATATTGAGCAATGTTTAGTGAACATCCTCACCTCTGATGTTAGAGGGAAGATCGTTGATGAAACAACTCAAGACTGTTGCGTCCAGGATGCTATCCCATGTAACATCTGCAAAGATGTCCTGGAAATGAGATGACTGACTTTGAACTAACACAAATATCTTCTTTTTGGCCAGGTCTAATATGAGCCAGTGGAATATCTTCACCCTCATTCATATTGATCTATCAGTTTATAATGCCTCTACATGCCACATTCAGTCAAATGCCACCTTGATTAAATGACATTCACCCTCACTTGCTCTCTAAAGTTCAGATCCTTTGAATATTTTAAACCCAAGGCCATAAGGAGGTCAAGTCTGAGCTTGCCAAACTGAGCAACTATGAGGAAGTTTTTGTTGAGCATGAAAACATTGACAATACCTTCCATCACCTTGCTGATGGTTGGAACTAGACTGACAGAGAGCTAATTAGCTATGCTGGATGTTATCCGTTTTTTTTTGTATATAGGATGTATCTGGCAGTTTTTGACATTGCTGAGTAAATGCCAAAGTTGTAGTTAAGTTGGAGCAACTTGGCTAGTGATATGACTAGTTCTGGAACATAAGTTTCAGTACTGTTGCCAGAATGATGTCAAGGTCCAATGTAGTATCCAGTTCTATAGTCTGACTGACTTTTCAGTGCCATGAAGTAAATTTAAGGATTTTGATCATGGCACATCAAGTTTATAACTTTTAAAACTGTCCTGTTAAATGGGGAATGGACAATTCTTAGGTTATGTCCATTTTTGAAGCTGCTCTCCACTTTATAGAACATAATACACTGGACAGAATAATATGTAATTTTGGAGCAAATGTTGTTCATAGGACAGAGAATCTCAAGTACTGTCTTTCTTATGGTGCTAATAATAGGGCAGAACATTCTGGACCACCCTGAGAATTGTTCTTGTCTTGCCTAACCTGGGAAATCAAAATTACAGGCTGAGAAATCCAACAACTAAAGAAAGAAAAATATCTAGGAATGTGATCCAAGTCATTAAAACACCGATAAACCTATCAAACCTTTTTTATGAATTGGCTAGCATAACAGCAGGGCATGACCAAAGACAACTGTAACATGACAGATGTCCCATAAATTGGACTCAATCAGTTAATGCCTCATGATGTACATGGTATTCCTCAATGAGTTACTCTTTTGTGACAGACTGTATATTTAATTCTGCTGTCATGAAAGTGTTCTTTTCAGATTAACATTCATACCTAATAGTTCTCATACAGTTATATTTACATTGCTCCCAAAAGATCTTTACCGCTTGACAGGGTAGATGGCATAGAAATATTTCCTCTGACTAGAATGTCTAGGACTAAGAGACAAAGTCTCACACTAAGTGATGGCCATACCAGGCATGGACAAGAGAGCATTCCTCTGCCAAAAGAATTGCCAGTCTTTGGAATTCTCTACCCCCAGAGGATGTTCTGTCATTGAATATATTCGCTAATGAGGGTGATAGATTTTCAAACTCTTAAGGGAATCAAAGAATATGGTGTTGGAGCAGGAAGGCGACAAGAATCAGACATGTTCATATTCAAATGAGGCCTATTCCTACTCCTATTTTGTGCGCTTTTCTCTCTACTTTTAACCGAGATGTCAACCTATTTCAGGCTTTCTTTAAAAAGTGAAGTGCATCGAAATATATTGGTACGTGTTACTAAGATGACAAAGCATGGTTTCATCTATCATGTTATAACAGCCATCAAAAAGAAAATCAGAAACTCTCGGTGGGACGCTTCACACAAACTCATGAGCACATTAAATGTGAGGCAAATCTTGGTGGCTAATTGTCATGTAGTTGGATGATTGAAGTAACCAGTCTCAAACAGGTATGCAGACAGCATATAAAGACTCTTTAACCATGGCAGTGCAGGGCCAGCAGAGTGACAGGATTTATTGGAAAGAAGATGCACAAGGGATGTAGCAGTTTTGTACCAATTCTTCTTGGGGAATCAATCCCAGTTGTGAATCCTCAGAAATCAAAGTGGTATGCATCCAGAGGCAGTCTCAGATAGTGATTTCTAATCTTGCTTTACAAAATAAGAGAAGTAAGAAATGTCAATTTAAAACGAGCCAATAAAGTATCTGCATATTTCATAAATGTGTTGGTTAATCATTGACATATTGTACTTCTGATACTAACAATCTTTGGTTGAAGGATTAATAGTTCATTTCACTCGAAGATGAAAAGTGAATATGAATCCCTTTTAGTGTGATGTATTTTCTTCCACTAATAAAGACAGGCATTGGTTACATTTCTTTTTCAGCAAGACTAAGGGCTCAAAGGATTAAAGCAAAATTATTATAAGTCAAAGTTAATTAAAATATCATTGCAGTCTGAAGAGTCACATGGTTGTATTGTTTCCCTACAGCTCAAAGCCCAAAGCTTAAAATGAATGTCTTTGTTGTAGAACAATGAATTGCAATGGCCAAGATACAGTAGCATTTTCGGTTTTCTAATTTTCTTCCTTGCTCTCTTTGGTCCCAGGGCCTCCTTCGATCCCAACAAATGTGTTTTCCAACATCAATGAGACATCAGTCATTTTGGACTGGAGCTGGCCAACCGATGCAGGAGGCCGCAAGGATGTTACCTTCAGTGTCATCTGTAAGAAGTGTACCAGCAGCCCCACACAGTGTGAGCCATGCATGAGCAACGTTCAGTTTCTCCCTCGGCAGACAGGTCTGGCCAACACTACAGTGACAGTAGTCGATCTGCTGGCACATACCAACTACACCTTTGAGATTGAGGCAGTAAATGGGGTATCCGGAATGAGTTCAGTGCCACGGCAGTTTGCTGCAGTCTCCATCACCACAAATCAGGCAGGTAAGTCACTGGGCTTGTTCTTCATTTGAGGGATAATGAATCCATGGGGCAACATGATGGGGAACTTTGATAAAGTACAAATGGAGAACTGCTTCCATGGACAAGA
Source organism: Stegostoma tigrinum (assembly GCF_030684315.1). NCBI lineage: Eukaryota > Metazoa > Chordata > Chondrichthyes > Orectolobiformes > Stegostomatidae > Stegostoma > Stegostoma tigrinum. The sequence goes on along the minus strand of NC_081365.1, from coordinate 25,712,261 downwards.
TATTTGGTGAAAGGATGGGAGTAGTAGGTAGAGACTTTTGTTTTGTTCATTCACAGGATGTGAGAACGCTAGCTAGGACAACAGTTATTGCCTATCTCTAATTGCCGAGAAGGTAAATAAGAGCCAATCGCATTCTGTGTATCTGAAGTTGCGTGTAGGCCAGGCCAGGAAACGATGGCATTTTCCTTCCCTAAAGGACATTAATGAACCAGATGAATTTTTCCTCACAGCTGACAGTGATTTCATGGCCATCATTAGACTTCTAATTCCAAACTTCTATTGAATTCAAATTCCAACATCTGCATGGTGGGATTCAAACTTAGGTCTCCAGAATGTTATCTGGGTCTCCAGATTAATAGTCTAGCAATAAAGCCACTAGGCCATTACCTCCCAGTTTTTTTTTGTTATATATAGTGAGCTGTTATGATTAAAAGTGCATTCCACAAAGTAGTGGATGGAAATATATTCAAGATGATGTTCAGATGGAATTGGTTGTTTGATTGAAAAGAATGCCTGCCAGGCAATGAGGGTGAAAGTGGCTAATGAATGCTGAAACACACACAGTGAACCAAATGCCCCTGTTTAGTGTTGAATGATTCCATGAACCTTTACATAAGGTGTGTATATTTTGTTTTAAAATTGTTGCAATGACACTATAGGTGTTGCATCAGAAGTGCTTCTGAGCTCAATGGATGTGACAAGACTTTGATGCTGAAATCATATTTCACTTTAGTGCAGGCCCAATCTGGAGGAGAGCCCCTTCAAAAGAACAATGAGGCATGGCCTTTGAAAGCAGCTGTGTACAGATCACTAATTCTGGGACTGGTCAAACAATTAGGAGGTTTGGATTGGATTGGTCTGATTTTAAGCCTGATAATGCCAGTTTGAATGATTTGGTTCTTGAAACTTATCAAAACTAAAGAACATAAGACATACAACAGAATGGCTTGCTGCACCTAAGTCACAGAATCACTATGTTTTGAAAGCAAGATGAAAGATAGATGTTACGTTCAACTCACTGGCTGTCCATCCCTCCTTCAAGCTGACTGTAATGCAGTTGACACAATCCTCACGTATTTACTTATATGTCCCTGTGAGTTGTGCTATCATTCAGTTCCTTTCTGAAAGAACAAAGCTAACTGAGAGCGTGTTGCATACTGTATTTTATAGGATGACACGAATGAAGATATGCTGAGCTGTATAGCTCCCATCCTTCATAGTGCCTTGACTTTGCAAAATAACTCGACCCCTTCCTGTTCAGCTAAAACTGTGTTAGAAATGCAAATTTAACGGTATATTAACAAAGTTAATTCTGAATCAGCCCCTGGTTTTCTGACTACATTTGTCTTGACATTAATTCCAATCTGTAATAGTTAACCTTAACAACATATTCAAAGCAAGACCTCAATGATATCAAATGTGTTCACTGAACTCAAAAATAGATGTGAATGGTTCAAAAAAAGAAGTATTTAGTGTTTATCATGAACACAATCTGATAGTTATGACATTGATTTTGTTTGCCAATTATAAAAGAGAGAAACAAAAATATGAAACACTCAAGTGTGAGACCCACCAACTCTAATGATTGATAATTCCTATTTACTTTAAATTTGGTATATCTTTCCAGTCTTTTTTTCCTGGAGATGCAGTTAGTTACTGATTACCAGGAACTCAACCGTACATCAGTTAATTTACTGTTGGAGTAAATCCTGCCGCTAAACTATGATCCACCTCAAATGGGAGCTACCAGATAGTGATCATAAGTGGAAATCCTGGCTAACTTCTTCCCTTTTTGCCCAAGAGCACTGAGATCCACTGTGGTATTTCCACATGCCACTTCAGCTGAAATCCATAAGAAGGGGGATCAAAGCTGAAGTTTCCCTAGTTTGTGTGGTTCATTTACTCAACAGTATAGAGTGCAAAAGATGGCTTGGTCTATCCATTCATGCCATTGCTTGCAACACTCGTGTTTTCAGTCCTTGAAATCTGTTTCGCTTATGACATAAGAGCAAAATAATATTTTCACAAGAATATATTAAGTAACCAGTGTTTATTGAACAAGTATGAAATGATACAATAGAAACTATAAGCCGTATATCAATGTAACATAAACATAGGTTTGCACAAGTGAAAATAACAGATGAGTTTATTGTTTTTAATCATTTATAGTGCTTGTGCTAAAAGACTTACACAAAAACAGCAAGTGTTTAACTTGGATAAGTTACCTCCAACGTTGGCTTAAAGCCCCTGATCGGTATATTTATTTTCTTCATTCTTTCATGGAATGAGAGGTTGCTGGCAAGGCTAGCATTTATTACCTATCAGTGTGAGCCATCTTGAACCAGTCCATTTAATCTTGTGTAAGTACACCCACTCTGCTGTTAGGAAGCAGTTCTTGGATATTATCTTAACAGCAATGAAGATATTGCCAGGATTGTGTGTGTGGCTTAGAGGGGAACTTACAGGTCATGGTGTTCCCATACATCTGCTGCCCTTGATGACAGTGCATCTTGCATTTGGTGTTCATTGCTGCCACTGTGTGCTGATGGTGGAGGGACTGAACTTTTAAGGCAGTAGATGAGATGTCATGGTTTGCTTAAATGTTGTTAGAGCAGCACACATCCTGGCAAGTGAAGGGTATTTTTTCATACTCCCAACTTGTGACCTGAAGATAACGAACAGGCTTTGGAGAATCAAGAGGTGTGTATTCACAGCAGAATTTTCAACCTGATACGCTGTTGTAGTCATAATATTTAATATGGTTGTTTCAGATCAATTTTGGGTCAGTTTATATATATCATAGATCCTCTACAGTGTGGAAACAGACCCTTCGGCCCAACAAGTCCACATTGACCTTCACTACACCCGCCTATCCCCCTATAACCAACCTAATCAACACACCCCTGAACACTATGCACTGTGGGAGGAAACCGGAGCACTGGGAGAAACACAATCAAACATGGGGAGAATGTGCAAACTCCACACAGACAGTCACCTGAGGTTGGAATCAAACCTGGGTCCCTGGCGCTGTGAGGCAGCAGTGCTAACCACTGAGCTATTGTGTACTTTTTTAAAACTAGTCCCACCTGCCTGCTCCTGGCCCATATCCCTCTAACCTATTCGCAAATTTATCCAGATGTCTTTAAATCATAGATCATATGATTATAGTAGGACATTTATAGTCAGAAACTGAAAAAAACGGCAATTAGATTAGATTCCCTACAGCGTGGAAACAGGCCCTTTGGCCCAACAAGTCCACACCGCCCCTTGGAGCATCCCACCCAGACTCATCCCCATCCCCTTATAACCCACACACCCCTGAATGCTAAGGGCAATTTAGCATGGCCAATCCACCTAGCCTGCACATCTTTGGACTGTGGGAGGAAACCCATGCAGACACGGGGAGAATGTGCAAACTCCACACAGACAGTTGCCCAAGGCTGGAATCGAACCCCGGTCCCTGGCACTGTGAGGCTGCATTGCTAACCACTGAGTCACCGTGCCGCCCTAATTAAATGTCCAGGTTCTCTGTTGTGGGAGATGGTCATTACCTGGCACTTGTGTAATGTGGATGTGACTTGTTGCTCATAAGTCAAAAACTTGAATGTTGTCCACATGTCACTGTGTTTGAAAACGGACTCCAGAATGATATACTGACACTGGAGGCAGTTCAGAGAAGATTCACGAAACTGTTACCAGGTATGAAGGGACTGTCTTATGAGAACTAGTTGAATAGGTTGTGCCTGTCCTCATAGGAACTTAGAAGAAAGAAAGGTGATTTCATTGAAACATACAGAATTCTTAGGGGAATTAACAAGGTAGATGCAAAAGAGTCATTCCCCCTTGTGGGTAAATCTTGAATCAGAGGGCATATTCTCAGAATAAGAAGTCATATATTTGAAACAGTAGAGGAGGACCTTCTCCTCAAAGTATAATGAATCTGTGGCACTTTTTACTGCAGAGGGCTGTCAAGGCTGGATCATTAAGTTTATTCAGGGCTGAGATAGATTTTTAATCAATAAGGAACTCATGGGTTACAGGGAAAAGGCAACAAAGTGTGCTTGAGGATTATCGGACCAATATGATCTAATTAAATGGTGGAGCTGACATAATATGCTGAATGGCTGACATCTGCTGCTATGCCTTATGGTCTCATTATGTTACCTGAGGAGTTGGGAATGATGTAGAACATTGTGCAAACAGCTGTGAATATTCTCACTTTTGACCTAGTGGTGGAGAGAAGTCGTGATGAACCAGCTGAAGATTGTTGGATTGGGATATTATGTTGAAGAATTCCTATAGCAACGTCCTGGGACAGAGATGATTGGCCTCCAACAACTACAATCATCTTCCTATGTGCTGAGTATAGTTCCATCCAGTGGAACCTTTTTCTGCTAATCCCCATTGCTTCAATTTTACTTCCGCTTTTGAGATCACACTTGATCAACTAGTGTTTTGAGTGTAATTGACCTTTACACCACCTCCCTTTACAGTTTTGTTCTTTTGTCCACACTTGGAGCAAGGCAAGATCTGAATGACAATGGTGGAACACAAACTGAATATCATTGAGCAAATCAATGCTATTTAAATTTTTTTGAATAGCAGTGTTAATGACATCTCCCATCACTTTTCTAATGATTGACAGAAGGCTGGTGGAACAGCAAATGGCCACACTGGATTTGCCCTGCTTTTAGTGGAAGGGACCTACTTGGACAATTCTCTATATAGTCAGGAGGATACCAGTGTTGCAACTAATGGAAGAGTTTGCTTGGCATAGCAGAAGTACGGATGGAACATAAGTCTTTTAGTGCTATTGTTGAAATGGTGTCGAGTCCATAGCCTTTCAGTATCCAGTGCTTTCAGCTATTCTTGGATTTCACATAAAATAAATCAAATTGGTCAAGGATTAACATCAGAGAGGCTGGGAACCCGAGGAGAAGGCAAAGATGGGTCATCAATGGGGAAGCTAACACTGAAGATAGTTGCAAATACTTCAGTCTTTCCCTGTTCCGTTGATTAAAGGTTCATGAGCTTAATTTCTCACCTGTGAAACAGCACCTTTGACAATGTGGCACTCCTTCAACACTGCATTTAACATGTCAACCTAGATAATGTGCTCAAGTCTGGATGGGAGACTTTGTGCTTAGTTTGCAGCAGGAGTAGTCAAAATATAGTTGGATTTAGAAAAATAAATGTGTTCACAATTGTTGGGCTAGCTCTTAGGATCTACCTGTGCAGTACAAAGACTGAAAGATGTCACGATCAAACCAGCAAGTCACAAGGAAATGTTGGAAAATATCAAAAGCAAAATTTTGAGCTAGAAATCAAAATAACTTTTAGGATATTATCAATTAGCAATAAAACACATGAAATTTTATCATGGGATAAGCTTGACAAAAAGGCACATAAAATGATAGGTAAAACCGGAGGATTCCTTTTCAATTGAGTTTTGTATCTTCAGTTAACAGCGACTACATTTCTAGGTATCCAATGCTGTTTAGATGATTGGCAATAGAATAGGGTGCTTCACTGTGAAGTGTTTACAGAAGCAGATATCCAATTAGTTCCCACCCAAATGTTATGCTGAGAACTTGGCACAATGGACTCTAAGTCAGAAAAGAAAATCATTGGCTGGCCTTAAACTTCCTAATTCCAGGGGAAATACTGGAATCATTACTTTTTAAAATAGTTTACCGTGACATCTGGTCTCCTTCAAACAATTTGATAGGACTAAGTTTATACTAAATTGAGCCAATCCATGTGAAAACTATACTGTGTAAAAATTGTTAGTCCACCAAGAGATCAATAATGAATTATGTCACAGGAGGAACATGTAATGTTCTATGATCACATGGTCTTAGAATAAGTGATACAGATTGTTACAGTACAATTGTACTTGTTAAATTCCTTTTGTGAGTTATGGCTTTTGAAAATGTTCACACACTTGGCTACACCCTGCTGTTCCCGAATGTTTAGTAAAATAAAAACAAAGCGTAAAATTCCTGCTGTTATTTTTAATGAAAAAGTGGAGTCAAAGTAAAATAGTTTTTTGTTCTGTATTCATATTGGCATTTTTGCTGGATTCAAACTCACCTCTGTACTCTTTTATTTAAGAGACAAATTAACGTTGCATAAGAATTTAACATGTCCCAGGATTCTGATGAAAGTTTGGGCCATATAAGTACAGCAGCTACAAGGACAAGTCAAAAGTTAGGAACCTTGCAGTGAGTAACTCACCTCCTGCCTCCCCAAAGACTGTCCAGTATCTACAAGGCACAAGTCAGAACTGTGGTGGAATACTCCCCACTTGCCTGTTGCTCCCCAACAACTCTCAAGAAGCTTGACACCATCCAGGACAAAGCAGCCTGCTGGATTGGCACCGCATCCACTCCCTCTACACTGAGTCAGCAGCAGCAGCAGTGTCTACCATCCACAAGGTCCATTGCAGAAATTCACCAAGGCTGCTGAGATAGCACCTTCCAAATGGACAACCATTACCAACTAGAAAGACAAGGGCAGCTGATGCATAGGCACATAATGAGCTGCAATATTTCCTCCAAGATACTCATCATCCTGACTTGGAAATATTTAATCAATTCTTCAGTGTAGCTGGGTCAAAATTCTGAAACTCCTTCCCCCCATGGGCATTGTGTTTGTGCCTGTACCATGTGGACTGCAGTGATTCAGTAAGGTAGCATACACCCCACCTTCTCAAGGGTAACTAGGGTTGTAAATTCTGGCCTGGCCAGCGACACCCACATCTGACCAGTGAATTAGAAAAAGTTATATAAATGTACGTTGTTGTATATGTAGTTGTTGTAACCAATTTGTTTATAAATGTATTAAGCAAGAAGCTCATTATCTGCGCAGATGAGCCAGTAGACCATTTCCTTTCTCATTGATAGCAATAGTAATGTACATTGTTGCCTGTGCAATCCATCAGTAGCCTGGGACATATCATGCATCTAGGGCACATTACAAGGATTTATTATCTGAAGACCTTAATTTGTTCTGAAATTAATATGCTGTATTGTGTTATTCAGTATATTGTGTATTCATGAGAAGCTGAAAAGAATACAAGCTTTAGAGAAGTGCCTGATACAAGGATAGCCTTAGTTTTAAGGACATTTTGAGGACATGTTTTGTCAATTCATACCTCTAACAAATAATTTATGCAAAAATCTTCTCAGAGGCATTAAGTTGGTATCATTCCTGGGGCCTGCCACCTACTTTCACAGTTGTAGCCTGGTAGATATGTTACTGTTAAGAACACACATCTTATTAGAATGTAGCAGTAATACTCCACTATCAATAAGTCACACGTTGCTTTTCAGGAACACATTTTACCTTTAACACTGTGCTGCGCTGTATTCAGCAAATCTGATAGACCAGTTTGCATTTGAATCACTATTTATACCCTGTAATGTGGATGCAGATAAAACTTTTACTTTATTCCATTTATTAACTGAACAAAAAGTATACTAGCATGTTTGGGTTAGTGACAGCCAAGGACAACCGTTTGAGTTAGAACCATATTTTGCCTTCGCGAATCTGACCCAGGATAAACTGACCCTGGAGATTCGTGATTCCTTCTGGAGTGGTGGTGTTCCTTTGGAAGCAGGGTAGGTAACCTCTGAATAGGAGTGGGGGCTGTTAATTGCAGGTCTGGGTTGGGTGGTAAAGCCTGCCTTGGTATCCAGTAATAAAAATCTAATGAAACTAATAAAAGCCTTCTTGCTCCTTCCTTGCCAAACATGCACTCCATGTCCATCCATACTAAATCATGCCTCCTCACGGCCCTATTCCAGCCCATGTTCCTGTGCTCACTCATGCCTCCTCTTTTACAATGCCACCTTGTGCCCATCAGCTATCCACATAGTCCTATACTCTCCATCTCATCTAATGCCCTGTACCCACCCGCATAATTCATGATACTTCCAATGCCATCTTATTCTCTTGTACCCGCAACCCATTCTTCCTCATACTTCCTATATCAACTTGTGCCCCAATTTTTGCTCATCTCCCCACACCAATGCCAACTAATCTAGCATCCATCATTTGCAAATTCAGGAATCGTATTGTCATAAAATAAAGTTATCATTTTATTGATGATACTGCTACAGAAAAAGAAACTAATGGATTGAGAAAAATTAATACATTGTGATTCCTTCAACTAATCCTTCATGAAAATAACCATTGGTATTCTACAACCAGTTAGAGATATCAACCAAAATGTTTATTTAACATGCATCCTGCAATGACAATGTTAGGTTTCACCTCAAATCTATAACGCTAGTTCCAGGCTCATGACAACAGACAGAGGGTGGGATTAGGTTATTAAGTTTAATGATTAGTCGGGAACATGTTGAATGTTGGAGTAGTCTCAAGGGGTTGAATGTTTACTTTTGCTCCTCTCTTCTATGTTTCTGTGCACACAATTTTAATTGACTTTCTGAAATAAAACTCAAATTTTCTTTTATTTAAAGCCTGGGAAGTCAAATCACCTGATGACTTAATAGTTCTTAAGCACCTTGACAGTTCTTTGACAGCTATTGAAAATTCTCTGACACTTCCAGTTGAGTTCAGCAAATTTTAGGCATGCTCATATCTGTTTTTAGCAATCTCAAAGGGTAACTTCCACAAAGTGTACTTTTTGCCCTCCTCCTAAAAAAGGCAGCTGATGTTCCCCTCACTGAAGGGCACTTGACCTAACCCCGACCCAACATGAGCTGGGACCTTATTCGAAGAAGCACTTCACCTCTCTAAAAGAGGCACCTTCGTGATCCAAGCGATCCTACAAAGTGCAAATTTGCTTTTAGCATGTCTAATATGTACACAACAAGTTTGTGGTACAGGGATACTAAAATTCCACTTCACTGGAGGCAGCTAAGATGTAACGGGCAAGCTCCTCCTATAAAACATGCAGATTACCCACACTGACCAGTTCTGTCCCCACAAATATGGGAAGTGCTATGCTCATGAGTGGAACTTGCATGTTCGGGCCCCTTTTGTAATTTTCACCACAGTAGAGAGCTTCTCCATTATGATAAAACTTTGGATCAAAATGATTAGATTCAGCAACATGTGCTGACAGGAACCTAGCTGAATCTCCTTATTTAACTCAAGTTGGAGGAGTTGTATCCTCAGTGTTGGGAGTGTTTTGACTGATGCAAAAGACAGAAGTGTCCTCATAAGGTCAGTGAAAATGAGAGAATGGAGAACCCTCGGATCTGACCATCCCTACTTGACTAACTGTTAGGCCAGTCACTGCTGTTGATCTGCCAGTCCAGTTTCCAAAGCAGACGTGGCAATGAGAGGAATCAGGTCGACAGCAATAAAAATCTTTGCTGGATTCCATATAATTTAATTTATGGTGAAATTTCAGTCAGCTGTATTAAATCAGAATAAAAGATAGTACCCCTTTTTCTAACTGAAGAATGTCACCAACCCAAGTCAAATCACAAGTCAAAAGCGAAGGTACTCTAGTCAGTTTGGCTTTCAGCCATTGACTAAATGGCCAGCTTTGGGTGGGTGTTCTGGAAGCGGCTGTTGAATACCAACAATGGAAGCTTTTATTTGTTATTACCTCTAACAGCACTTAACAAAGAATAAAGAACAATGCAGTGCAGGAACAGGCCCTTTGGCCCTCCAATCCTACGCCAACACGTTTTGCCCTCCCATACTAAAACTGTCTTCGCTTACGGGACCTAGATCTCTCTACTCCCCTCCTATTCATGTTTTCACCCAGGTGCTTCTTGAATGATGCTATTGTGCTTGCTTCCACCACCTCCTCTGGCAATGTGTTCCAGGCACTCAACACCCTTTGTGTGAAAAATTTGCCTCGCACATCTCTTTTAAACTTCCTTTCCTGCACCTTGAACCTGTGACCTCTCCACCCCAGGAATACTTTCCACTCTATCCGTGTCATTCACAATCTTATAAACTTCTATAAGGTTGCCCCTCAACCTCCTGTGTTCCAGTGAAAATCTATCCAAGTCTTCTTCATAGCTAATATCCCCCTTACCAGGCAACATCCTGGTAAACTTTTCTGTACCCTCTAAAGCATCCATGTCCTTCTGGTCGTGTGGTGACCAGAACTGTTAGCAATATTCCAAGGCCTAACTAAAGTTCTGTAAAGCTGCAATATAACTTGTCTGTCCTTCTACTCAATGCTAATCCTTTTTTTTAACCACCTTATCTACCTGCGCTGCCACTGTCAGTGATCTGTGGACCTGCACATCCAGAACTCTTTGCATATCAGTACTCCTAAGCATTCTGCTATTGGCTGTATAATTTCCACCTGTACGTGACCTTCCAAAATGCATCATCTCACATTTTTCTGGATTAATCTCCATCTGCCATTGTCTGCCAATGCCTCCAACTGGTCTATATCCTGCTGTATCCTCTGACAATCCTCCTCGCTATCCTCAGCTCCACCAATCTTTGTATCATCTGCAACCTTACTAACTAGACCAGTGACTTTTTCCTGCAAATGATTTATGTGATCAAGAAGAGCAGAGGTCCCAGCACTAATCCCTGTAAAACACCACTAGTTACAGACTTCCATTCTGAAAAGCATCCTTCCATCACTACCCTCTGACTCCTATGGCTAAGCCAGCTCGGTGTTCATCTTGCCAGCTTATTCCTTGATACCAAGTAACATGCTTCTAAATGAGTATAGATCTTGTCCCTCAGAATCTTTTCCAATATTTTCCCTACCACTGACGTGAGGCTCACAGGCCTGTAATTTCCAAGATTATCCCTGCTACCCTTTTTAAGCAGTAGGACAACATTCACTATTCTCCAGTGTTCTGGGACCTCACCTGTGGCCAAAGAGGATATAAAGATATGTATCAATGCTCCAGCAATTTGTTTTCTTGCCTTCCTCAATACTCTGGGATAGATCCCGTCAGGACCCAAGGATTTATCTACCTTAATACTTGTTAAGACGCACAACACTTCTTTTTTTAATAGCAACTTGGCCTAGAAACTCGACACTCCCTTCCCTGAGATTATCCTCCACCAATTCCTTCTCTGTAGTGAATCCTAACACTAAGCATTCTTGTAGGACCTCACCTGCCTCTTCTGGCTCCACATATTGATCTTTGAAAGGTGCCATCCACTAAATGGTATTCATTTCAGGAACGTAACATTGATGAGAAGTGTTTCTTTAAATCCCTTTCAATAAACTCCTACGAAATGGAATGTTCAACTATGTGCATCGTCGTTGCTTTAATCAATATACTTAATTTGTAATCTTGTCATCAGAGTAAACTTTAGGTAAACATTTATTGTAACTTGTCCTGCACTGACTTTGCACAGCTGATTTGAATTAATTGGAGTGATTTTCCCACTTTTCGAAATTTGCACATGCAAAATGCATTCTAAAGTAATTGAAACAAGTTGATAATTGTTGCAAACAAAATGCTTTAATTTACTTGATTAGTAACCTTGTGCTTTTATACCTAGGTATAAGGTGCTGCATAAGACCTTCCTTGTCAATGCACATTTTTTGCAAACCTCTATACTAAAACAAATTCCTCAAGCCATTTACTTACTGGTGGGAGCCCTCACTTACTGGTGGAGGGTAAATGTTGATGACAGAAACATTTTTACTTGTATGAATTTACTTTGGAAGAGAGTCGCTGTAATGTTTCATTTTTTCTACCCTTTTCCTATCCGTTCTTTATTAACATTGCAGTACAATGTCCTAAAGGAAGCTTTTAAATGCTGCATTCTGCAATTCTGTCACTATTTTAAAAAACTTGCCAGCTTGCATTCCCAATGCTCCCAATCAATTTTGTGTACTAACCTTTTCAGAATATAGGCAAGGAAGATAAAGTAGGAAACCCCACTTCTCACTGTGTGAGCTTCCAAAACACAGCCAATGAACACAAGAAAATTGTCCAGAATCTAGAATGATTCCAAACTTTGGGAATTTCAGCAGGTTGACCACGAAGAAGTAGTTGTGCCCATTGCACGCTGTTCCAAGTGCCTTTTCAATGGGATATTCACTCTTATGTAATGGGATTCCAACATCTAAAGAAGCACATTAGTTGTGAGTAGCTGTTTAGGTAAAGACAATAGGCTGTTTTATTTTTCTGATTATTCATTCATCAACATCCTTGAGAGCCAGTTGGTGTGGCAGAAGGTGATGATGAACTATCCTTGTGAACCATAGCAGTGCATGAAGCTACTTTCATATGTATTTTTAAAAGAATGGCTCAAATTGATATTGCTGCTGCTTAATTTCCAAACTCTGTGTGTTTAGTGGATATGTGACAAAAGATTTCAGCCCATTCTGACCTTCACAAAAAGTACTTTTCCAGCACCAAACCAATCCCAAGATGAATGTACCATAAACCTAAAAAATGAATAAATATACAATGAAAAGCTGGGTTGGTCCTTTTTGTCAATCATTGTTGATAAATCATGAGAATATGTTCACAGGTTCAGATTATAGCCATCAGAGAAGATAAGAGAAAGGCCAGCATTTTGTGAAAAGTCTTTCGCAACTTCAGAACAACAGAAAATATGTTCTAGCAAATTATGTACTTTTGGATTGTAGTAACTGTTGGTAACACCAATCAGTTAGCATCCAACAGGCTCCTAGAATCAGGAGGTGAATAAAGACCAGGTGACATATTCTTCAGGATTTTGGAATAAATATTGACTGAGATGTTGAGATTAACTTTTTGTTGAAAAAGTGTCATGGGTCTTTTGCATTGCTCTGAGAGCAAGCAGGGATTCAAATGAACTCTTCCCTTGAAAAATAGTGTAAGAATCATCCCACATGGAACTGAACTAATGGCTTCGTAAGTAGACCTTTTTCAGTTACTGGAGATGGAAGTTGCTATATTGCAGGAAATTGTATAACATCCAGTTGATCAGGTACTTGCTCGCATTTTAAGATTTTAAGACAGAGGCATGGCTGTCGTTCCAACTCAGTAATGGGTGAGCCTTAATAGATATCAAGGCAAATTATTCAGAAAAACAGCCTCCATCTTGGAAGGATAAAAATAAAGAACTAACTAAGGGCATGAGTCCTACTTCAGCTAATAATAAACTATCTTATCCCTTGGAACATTCAGCTCACAGTCTTGACTGAAAGTGCATGCTGAAACTCAAATCAGACCTTCATGAATGATCGACATCACACTGTTCATCTAAGTGAAAACTTGTTTTTTTAAATTTTTAAAAATTACTTCATTTAAAGTTTGATATTTTATATTATTTGTTCCTGGAATGTGAACATCATTGACAAGGCCAGCGTTTATGCCCCATCCCTAGGTGCTGCTGAGAAGGTGTTGTTTTGAAATAACTTTTGACAAGGTTACTGTACAGGTTATTGTGTGCACAAGAGATTATTGATGTGGTGGAGTTTCTATTTTAGCTGCAGGTACTTTGGTGATACTATCTAAGGATGAAAAAAAGCTATCTTCAGTTTTCTTTCTATTTTAATTTCTATGATTCAATCTATTTGGGCAGAGCAAGATGTCTGCCCTCAATAAGTGCTTGTGTAGGCTTGGATGGCAATACTTATTTATCTTATCACTTTCACTAATAGTTTTTGAGAGAATGTTGGAGAAGGAAGTAGATAGAGGGGCAGGTAGTATTGAGGATGCAGGGAGGCTGTAGAAGGATTTGGACAGGTTAGGAGAGTGGGCAAATAAATGGCAGATGGAGTACAATGTGGGAAGTCATGCACTTTGGTAGGAAGAATAGAGGTGTGGAATATTTTCTAAATGGGGATAAAATTCAGAAGTGTGAAGTGCAAAGAGACTCAAGAGTTCAAGTCCAGAATTCTCTCAAGGTAAACTTGCAGGTTGAGTCAGTTGTTAGGAAAGCAAATGCAACTTTGGCATTTATTTTGACAGGACTTGAATATAAAAGCAAGGATGTACTTCTGAAGCTCTGTAAGGCTCTGGCCAGGCCACGTTTGGAGTATTGTGTGCAGTTTTGGGCCCTATATGTCAAGAAAGATGTACTGGTCATGGAATGGATTCAGAGGAGGTTCCCAGGAATGAAATGCTTAATATATGAGAAACGTTTGTGGACTCTAGGTCTATACTCATTAGAGTTGAGAAGAATGACGGGGGAGGGGGGGGTGGCGCTCTAATTGAAACTTACAGAAATACTGAATGGCTTGAACAAAATGGATGTTGGGAAGATGTTTCCATTGATGGGAGAGATTACGACCCGAGCGCTCAGCCTTAGACTAAAGGGAAGACCTTTTAGTTTGGACATAAGGAGAAACTTCTTCAGCCAGAGAGTTTTGGATCTATGGAATTCACTGCCACAGAAGGCTGTGGAGGCTAGGTCAATGTGTATATTTAAGACAGGGATAGATAGATTCTTCGTTGTCAAGGGGATCAAGGGTTATGGGGAGAAAGCGGGAGACCATTCTAGAGGCCATCAATGTAAGATAGTCACCAAGGCATTTAATAAAGAACTCAGAAGAAACTCATTTACCTGAAGAGTGGTAAGAATGTAGAATACACTGCCAGGGGGAGTAATTGGAGCAAATGGTGTAAATGGTACACAGGGGTGCATGGTGGCTCAGTGGTTAGCACTGCTGCATCACAGTGCCAGGGATCCGGGTTCAATTCCATCCTCAGGCAACTGTCAGTGCAGAGTTTATACACTCTCCCAGTGTCTGTGTGGATTTCTGCTGGGTGCTCTGGTTTCTTCCCACAGCCCAAACATGTGCAAGTTAGGTGGATTGGCCATGCTAAATTACCCATTCTCTTCCAGGATTTGTGGGTTGGGTACCCCATGGGAAATGCAGGGATAGAGTAGGTGACAGATCTGGATGGGATGCCCTTCAGAGGGTCAGTGTGGACCTGTTGGGCCAAATGGCCTGTTTTGCCACTGTAGGGAGTCTATGGATGCTTTGAAGATGAACCTAGGCAAGAATTTGAGGGAGAAGAGAATCAGTACTTATGATAGTAGATTTAGCTAAGAAAAGATGGGAAGAAAGGGGCATGATTGGACCAAAACACCAGCATACACTGGCTAAGCTGAATGGCTTTTCTTTACACCATATATCAGTGAGTCATACAGCACAGAATCCGACCATTCAGTCCAACTCATTGATTCCGACTTGACATCCCAATTTGACCTCGTCTCGTTTGCTAGCATTTGGCCCATTTCACTCTAAACCCTTCCTATCCATATACAATTCGAAATGCCACTTCAATGTTGTAATTGTACCGGCCTGCACCACTTCCTCCATCAGCACATTCCATACACGCACCACCCTCTACGTGAAAAAGTTACTCTTCAGGTCCATTTTAAATTTTTCCCTCTCACCTTACACCTATGCCCTCTAGTTTTGGACTCCCCAGACCTAGGAAAACGATCATATCCAATATAATCTAACACATAATCCTTTGTTAAAAATTTTCCCCAGCCTTTGCTGGAGCTCAGCTATATTATCTAGATATTCTCCCCAACCTCAATTAACATTTGACAGATCTCAGTGCTGAGTGCACGGAGTTTCTTTATTTATCTTATTTCTGGTCAAGAGTTCATTTTGTCCTCCCCTCTCATGTAGCAGGAAGGTTTTTGCTCATATTGGTGTGGTCTGAATTTAACAGCCCCTGACTGTTTTTATCATCTTCCTGGGTAGCTGAATCTTTATTTTTAATTTAAATGATGAAGGGGAGGCTTATTGCCTGATATGGATTTTCCCCTTCGACGTGCCTGTAAAATACAATTCAAATTATTAAAAGCAATCTAATGATATAGTAAGATTGTGCTGCGCTGACTGTTATTACAGCTGTAGCCCATTCAGTTCAAGATCTAGAAGTGTTCACTTTATAAGAGCATACATCTTTTGACGATCCAATAGCCCAGCTACAAATAAGAATGTGACTTTTCAGATTGGTTGTAATTTCCAGCTACAGGAAGGCAAAGGATTGTTTTTACTCTGGAAGCATGGCAGACAAAATGTTTCTTTATAAACGTGAGTGCTAAAACTATTTACAAAATCTGCAGTCAAGCAGGAAAAATAAAGAATGATTTGAAAACTGATCTGAAAAATAACCAACGCTCCTTTTGTCCTTTTCCAAGGTTCACAGTATCTTGTGCATTTTATTTGTGAACTGTATCAATGTTCAAGGCACTGACAGTGTGTGAGTTTTACCCACTCGGAATAACAATAAGCAAGGCACATAAAATAACATTGGGCTGCCTTCAGGGCGATTGGAAATCGCTACTACATTTACAAGGCCTGCCTCAACATGTAAAATAAACTTTGCTTACAACAGTCTATGTATGGAGCTGTTCCACGCCAATGTTCTTTGAACATTTATCAAAATATTAAGAAAATTTTACCGCATTGAGTACCTGATCTAAACTCAGCTCATGGGGATCTGTAGATCCAACAATTCAAAAACTTTCCTTTGACAGCACCTTCCAAACTCTCAACCATTTCCATTTAGAAGGACAAGGACAGCACATCCATGGGACTGCCACCACTTGTAAGTTCTCCTCCAAGCCGCTCACCATCCTTAGAAACAAGGGAATATTATGTAAAACGGATGAGATTACATTTTTCAATGTACTCTCGGATTTGCTTAAGGTAGCGAATCTCAGCACAACCTATCTGTTTATTGACCAGGGTGTGGTCAAGGAAGACCTCAGGGAATCTTAGCATTGAAACCCCAAGTAGGGTGGAAAAGAATTTGATGAGGAAGACTGCTGACCTGTGTCAAAATATCTTCAAAAGGGATGTAATCTGAATGTCAAGATTTAGTCTTTTCCATATGTATTCACGGATTTCAGCAACAATTTCAAACCTACTTGTTTTATTTCCCCCTTCTTAAAACTGATGATGGCATTCCAATTTGTGATGGTTGGATATTAAAAATTGTGGTGCTATTGCAAGCGTGTGCATTTTTCCCTTGGCCTGGGCAAAATTTGCTTAGTACCATATTTTAAACATTTTCATTACGTTTTCATGAGCATGAGACAAGTATGGATGTTGTAAAGTCTGTGTGCATATAGATTGTGTGCTTTTGTGAGAAGTTGTATTGGTAAATGCATGCACATGTTTTGGGTGTTGATATATTTTTAAGGACTGAAACAGTATATTGGGTTTTGATTCCTGTCTGGCTGCTTTTGAAGGAATAGGGCTGGCGGTATCATTTCCCCTTTTTGTGGTGTGTGGTTTTGGTGGTGCAGATAAGGTTGGAAGGAGCTTATTTAACCCCTGCCATGTCAGCTATTGTAAGTCCCCCGGGTGCCCTTCGTTGAGTCAAGTAGACCTAATGAGTACAGTTGGAATTGAGCCATAAAATGTTAGAGAGAAAAAGGAATTACCAAGTCCCTGCAGTGGCTGCCATGGTTCAAAGAGCCTTCCTGGTGGATCATTGATGAATGGCATTTGTGGTTCGCAATTTGCACCATTGCAGATATCCTGTGTAGACTTTTCAATGTAAACTTTTTTTTAAGTCTCTGCAGACTCATTGTGAAGAGAGGCTGGTGTGGTGAATGGATGTTGAGTGGCAGGAGAAACCATACCAGGAAACCAGGAACCAAAAAAACATAACAAATGCATTCATATATCTTGATGAATCTTGATTTTCAAACATTTGAGGATACTAGAAAAGCAAACAACTTTACTGTGAAAGGGTAAAAACTGTCTGTTCCCTCAGTGAGGCGCACACACACCAACATGAATGCACTTTGTCTTTCTTTTTTACCTATGAGCAAACTAATCTTTTCTTATGGTTTTAAATTCTATAAATTCTATTCTTGTCAGCTCATTTCTCTATTAAAAAGAGAAACAGCCACAAAGGTTAATGAATCATGAGTCCGTACCCTTCTTCCCCAGACAATAACAATCCCTTTCACTCAAGACTATGTTCACCACCCTTCCTGATTGCAGACTCCCACAGCCCTGCTCAAGTGCTAATGCCTCACAGATGTTTTGCAAGAATCTGATGATTTCAGGTGTGAAACCTTATTTGTACAAGTGGAATTTACCATATAAAATGCAGTAAATTCATTACCCCATATATGTCTTATGAGAGTGCAATGGTCCTTCACAATTAAGTTGCCAATTCACACTCATTGTCTGGCCTCATTTGTGAAGTGGTGAAGTATGACAAGAATCCAATGCAGAACCGAACCCCAAAAAGCATCTGCTACTGTAATTGGAGGAAAAGTGAAAACATGAGATAGTTTGATTTGAAGAAGAGCAGGGAGTTTTCTTTGGTATTCTGGTCATTGCCTATCTCATAGACAGCTCAGTAAAAAGAAAATGAATTATCTTCTCATTTATTTTACTGGTGCTAGTGGGAGTTTGCAGTGTAAAACATTGCTTGTCATTAAAACAACTGCACTTTAAAAATGCCCCACAGGAAATAAAATACTTAGGGACACCTTAGGTTGTGAAATATAAGATCCTTTGTTTGGAGGGCATATTTTAACACATGGAAGCAGAACATATCCGATGATATGTTGTTACAATGAACATTGCTGAGATTTAATGGTGTCTGTCAGTGAGAGAGATGGTACAGAATGATACATTCTTGGTTTCATTTCTGGATCAATGCTTCCAATTTACCCTTTGACATGTACATTTTTCCGGAAAGTTTCCTACTCCCATTGAGATTCCTTTTTCTAATTTTCTACTTCCCCACTTTTCTCTTCAAGCAAACACCTATAAAAATTGTAGGCTAGCTGCATGTTCACAGATATACCAATGTTTCAATATTATTGTCCCAAACCAAGTGAAGCTTTCTGTGACAGAGGAAGAAATATTTTGCATGGTAGAATTGGTGGGCAACAAGGGGGAATATCGCTTAATTTACACTTGTATATTGACTTTGAAAGATATTTCATGCATTTCAAAAACTTATTAGGAAAAAGTCTGTATTTACAACAAAGAAATGTCATCAGACAAAAGACCCTTAAACAGATGCATTACATTTATAAGTGAATATACATAACTGAAGGTATAGAGTTGACAGAGAATGGGCTTAAAAGGAGTATAAGCTTAACAGTATATATTTAATCAAAAGCTGAGCTTAACTAATGGAAAAGTTTGTCATTAGGCCACCCATAAGTGTTAGCTTTATTTGTGTTAGCGCACCAAGTTGTTTTCTACTTTGAGAGAATTTACTGTTTTTGAGGACTTGTGCTCTTTTTTTGTCATCACTTTGCCTAAATGTTAATTCTTTAATTATAATGTTATATTTTACCAAAGTAATTCAGTTCGATAAATTTAAGACGACAAGGTAGGGCCGTATTCATAGCAATCTCATCAGTTTTGCTTGCACACAACAATGCCAGTAATGACTTGAGGGACATGCGATGAGCTTTGTTAAACAATAATTCAAAAGCCCAACTTAAATTGCTTCTCTCTGAATTTGCTTGACTAACTATTTTGTGCTCATTTTGTTATATAGGCCACTGCTGGTTTCTCACTAATATAAACAGTACAGTATACTCTGCCACACAGGGACAAATTGGTCCTCATCACAAAAATGGGCATTGACGAGTGTGATTTCTTGATATAATTTCCTGTGTTCCGAATATCTTCAGAGTGTTTTGACTGCCAATCAAAACATATCCATCAGAAGATTGATCATTAGTTCTAAACTCGGATGCCAATATTGGCAAAACCTGGATGAAATTTGCACCTGGCATACTGCACTTAATTGCTCATGGTCTACACTTGGAAAATTTACCATACTTAAAATGATCTTTACTCCTCATTTCCATATAATAAGCCCCTCTCCCTTTCCCTTTTCCATTGCTTCGAGGATTTATGTTCTGTCTGCTGCAGCTAATCTTGGGATGAGTCGATCCATTATATTTCATTGAGATTTCTAATTGGTGTTTACAGCTCACAAATCATATGCACAAAGAGGGCCAGAGATCAATTTAGTGTGGATCCTGGCCTCTATCCTCAGGAAGCTCTTTTCAAAGTGTCATTGATTTTGGATCCTAATCGTAGTGGTACTATTTCTTCCTGTTCCAAAATGTCCTTCAGTCAAAGGATGCTCTTCGTGAAAACAACATGAAAATTCATTAGGGCTTTTATAACATGTAAGTAGTAAGGTAGATGAAAGTGCTGTCATATATATGAATTTTTAAAAGGCATTCAATATGGCTTCATACAAAATGCTAACAGGGAAGATAGTGACTCATGAGGTCTGGGGTAAAAGACTGTATCTTCCAGGTTTTGGGAAGTCAAATACTGGACATATCACCCAAGATGTACTTCAGGATCCTACAAACTTCCTGATGCATTGACCCCTGACTCCGTGGAGATGACCAACCTTCCCACTTGTCACCCGAAAGCCATGGGGGCTTCGGTGTGGATGTCCTTTGCTGATATTTCTGAGGTTTGCATTTTTGATGAGAAATTTTGGAGTAAGGTGAGTTTGGTTTTCTTTGCTGGATCCTTGTCACAAAAAGAGGTTCCAATGCTGACCAGACAACTTGAACCTATACTCTATCATTGGTAGGAGATTGGTTTATGCAAAGCAAACAAAGAGTAGGGAGAGATGGTATATTTTCAACTTGGTGGGCAGTGGCTGGTTTGCAGATGTTACAAAATTGGTTGGGATTACCAGCTGTGAAAAGGACAAAAAACGGGTTACAAAGAACTTTGAACATTCTGGATCAAATTCTCATACCAGTAAGAATGGGAGTGAGCAGAACTTACACTCAAAGGGAATTCCACATATGACAGTGTTTAGTTAATTTGCTATGCCCAGTCAAGGGACATGGCCAATTATGCAGAAGAAGAGGGCACAAATTTGGTTGATGAAGCCTTAAGGCCCATTTGCTTTACTTACTGCATCAACAGTTTCCTCTCTGAGGATTGGGAATATGAACTGCTTCCTCCCACTCCCCTCTTGCCACACCAGGATCCCAGGAGCTGCAAGCTCATCTCCTCTTTCCTACCAGCTCATCATAGCCCTCCAAAATCCACCTACCTCCTTTTAAAATACATAGAGTGCTCTAGCCTCCACATTGCTCTCTTTTTGTTTGCTTCTGATTTTATTACAGAAGTATGATTTTACTTGATGATCAAGCATTGCAATGAATTTCCAGGGCTTGCTAATACATTGAAAATATGTTTCTACCACTGGCTATCAAGAACCATGATCCACTCTTCATTCGGCACCAACTTCATTCCCAACTTCTGCCCTGCTGTCAGAAAGCTGACATTTCACCTCCCACATAATTAAGTGCACCTCACTTGTCATGCTTCCTACTCCTGGGAGCTTCACTAGCTTCCACTGCCGAAGTAAGTGATCAACAGTGTGGTCAGTGAAGTATCATGTGAGTGGTAGTAAAAATGGAAAAGCAGAATATTATTTAAAAAGCTTGTAACTTGTAAATGCAGAAATTCTGAGGGACCAGGTTTTGCCCATGAAATTGGAATGATATTTCATGCAGGTACTGCATATTGCTCTATAAGGCAGTCAGCATGAAAACGATGGGCCAGATGGTGTGCTGTGCAAAGCTCTATGGGTTGAAATGATACTGTATTAAATAGGAGTCAAAAAGCAGGGTTTTATAGTTGTTGAAAATCTGAAAGCTAAACAGAAAATGCTGGCAATACACTGCAGGTCAGTTAGCATCTGTGGAGACAAAACCAGCATTAAGATTTCAAGTCAACATTGAAACTGTTGGGCCTGCTGAATATTCTCAGCATTTTTTAACTTTATTTTGTATTACATGCTGCCCTCTTTACCAGCTCTTTGTTGTTAACATAAGAAATAAAACAGACCTTTTGATGCATATTTTAACCCTTTCATTACTAAGATCACAAATGTCAGCCATTTTAACGTAAAACAGTTAAGTAATAACAAATGCATATTACAGAGGCAGGATTGGTATGAGTAGTCTTTCCTATTTTGTTTTTTTTTGTGTTTTCGGATAAAGGCATTTTCTTTTAACCTAAAATGACATTCATAGAATGAGATGCATCTTAAATACTTTAAACTGGAATTTGAGATTGTATTGGTAACCTGAAAACTGAAAGGTGCATTGGGTATTGAAGATTTTGATTCCCACTTTCTGCTTCCTCACCAAATGTAACTAAAGAGCTAAGAATGTAGGAAACCCAAACTTCTAAGTTTAAAAAATAGCTTTATTTCTATGTGCCAGAGTGAGACATACTGCATCCTGAAAAAGGGGATATGTTGTAAAAACAAACATCATTACTGATGTTTTAACATCTTCATAGAGGTCTTGTTAGCTTGACAAATAAAAACTAACATGTGTTACAGTTTATTTATATTAGAAGTATGCAATGTAGAAATACCTGTCATGAAACAGGATGTATCAGTATGTAGCCCATCAGTCAAATAGTTGAATATATTTGTTGCATTCTACTGCCTGGAATAAGCAAGATTTAGTAAAATATAACAATTCAATGTTAAAATTAAAACCACTGCAAATTTCACCATTCAAACAATTCCAAATACCAGTTAAAATGGAATGTTGTTATAGTGATGTTGTGAATTTTTTTTGAGTGACTTATGTTTGTTTAATGTGTTTACTGTGAAAAATGTCTGGAGCGCATGTCGTACACTGAAATAAAGAATTAACAAACTGCTGTCAATGCTGTTGGCATGTTCGCTCACAATAAAATTATTACTTACATCTTTGGAACAATAAAACAAAATCATAAGAAAACTGTGATCGTGTTGAGCAGTTTATCTTTTCTCAACTGTTTCCATGACTGTCAGGAAAAGTTTGCAGAATATATGTATCTATTACTTTCACAACATAATCCTGTAATAATCCCTTCTTACTTTAGTAAAACTGTGCACAGCAGACCATTAGAAGCTTTACCAATTAAACCTATATTCTAGTTTGAATTGGTCAATGTTGTGCATATGGTAATATTTTCCAAGTCTTTTGAAGTAACCTCTCAACCGTATCAATCCATTTCAAGCAACTTGCATGCAAAGTCAGAACTATTATCCTTCCAGGATTATCCATTCAGTATGCACTCAATGTTTTCGACTTTTCAGTAATTCTTCCATAAAGGATTCTTGCCTGATGGCTTCCTCATATATTGATGTTTAAGTTTTGTCAAAGTCCAGTGACTAAAACATTTTCTTCTGCTACACGTGACATTCAACAATTATACCATGTGGATCTGTTTATCTCTACTTTGCTGTTAAATTAGTAATTTGTGTTAAAGACGAGCTGTGTTATTGGGCTGTGGCTTGAACATATATGCTACAAATCTCTGAAACCTCTGTTCAGGATTAGCAACTCATTTCATGCTACGTTTGCAGTGATCTAAATGGGTTTCATGTGAAATCATCTATTTATTGTGAAAGTTTAAGGTTGAAGTGGGTGGCAAAGAGATGCTGGTAGCTATGGTATGATATGAGACTCATTTAGAAGATCCCCCTGCTCACTATTAGAGGCTTCAAAATGCCACTGCAAATTTCCTTATTCGCAGCTTAGTTTGGAGTAAGATTCCAAACTCCAGGTGCTGCACAATCAACTGCAAAGTAATATTCACAGCAATCTGTCTTAAGTTTTCAATTCCCATTCTGCCTGAGGAAAACACATGTATTAATCAAATTCTATAACTGCTACAAGCTGACAATTCAGCCACATCTGTTTTGTCTCAAAGTTAAATACACTGTAAAATGTGCACGTATATTCATTGTAACATGACCTGAGAAGAGGCCTTGTTGTTCTGGTGATGAAAGTAGTATTATTTATTGGTCTGATATCAGAAATAAAAATGACAACAATAGGAAACATATAAATCTCCATGCAAAATAGACTCATTTGAATTATCTGCCATTCTCGCTATCTGCGTGATGCCTACGTAGAGTCTTTCAGCCCTTCAAACTTAAGATAGATGCGAGTGTAATGTTAAGCTGTGGTACTGACTCTGAGTTAACTTGATTGGGATTTCCTAGTGTAAGCAAGTTAATTATCAACAGCCTGAAGGTACTTCTGCAAACAGATGCCTGTGTTACCAACTTGTCTCCTGTATTGACAGTGACTGAGTTACTATTTAATCTAAAAGCAGGGCAAACAAACAATTCTCTGGATACTTCCTATGTATTGATGAAGCTGTAATGGAGCTGATCTGTACAAAGTCAGTTCTATTTAGATGAATATTTCTGTTTGATCAATGGAAATCATGAAGCCCAAACTATTTTCTCAATGCTTACTACTTGTCCATGTTGACTGACAGTGCTGATTTTGCACATTTGAAGTTGGCAGTAGCCAAAATCAAATAGGTGGCCTACCCATTTGCTGTCTCCCCTGCTACCTCTTGTGTCAGTGCAACCCCTGGCCATCTGAGGAACAGAACATTTGCAAACTAAATGCTACGCACATGGCTAACAGGGTGTAGTGTTACCTGCTCTCTTGTATGATCTGAGACATGGCCAAGGTACAAAAACCACCTCAATTCCTTGGAGAAATAACACAGCAGTGCCTCTGCAAATTCAATGGCAGGTTAGGCGCTCCAATATAAGTGTCTCCCTCAGACCCATGTCCTGAATAATGAAGGACTGGTTGCTGCCCACGAGCTGCATTGGGTGGGCCACATTTTCTGCATTGCTGAAAAAAGACTCCCAAGACAAGATCAGTCCCGAGCTCCATCACAGCGGGCAATCACTGGAAGGGGAAGGGGAAGAGGAAATACGACAAAGATATTCTCAAAGCCTCCCTGAGAAATGCAATGTTCTTACCAACTGATGGCCAAGACCATTCACTACCCAAATTGCAGAAAAAGCTTCCATAAAGGTGCCAGCCATCTTGAGCATCTCCAACAAGCAAAGCTCAACCAGTAGCATAAGCATGCTAAAGACCATTCTGCAACTTGGTATGTGGACCGGCATTGGATTAGTTTGTCACATCAACATTTACAACACCAGAGTGGAAGAAAACCATCCTTGGTCTTGAGTGACTGTCCATAAGATGACAAGCCTAAAGAGATTTACTCCATTAGGATCAAGGAAATGAACTAGTTATTATAATCTAGCTCAGACCCAAAGATATTAAAAAGAACAGATCCTACTTGGCAAGTACTAGGATCTCTTAGGAACCATTGGAGATCTGGAAGCCCTTTGTCTGGAAAAGACAAGGTTAAGAAAATACCTGGTAGAGATCTTTAACATTGTGAAGGTATTTGATTAAATACATGTGGAGAGTTTTGTGTTATGAGTCCAGATGTAAGGCACATAGATATTTATTCACAAACCAGTGTTGAAAGAATTTCTTTATGCAGCATGGTGATAAAATGGAACTCTCACCTTTTAGAGTAATTGAAGGAAATAACATTGATCAATTTTTGGGGAGGCTTAATGCATACTTGGGCAACAAAGCAACCTTGGATGCAAAGAGATAATTTGAGTGGGAGATGAGTTGTATGATTATTAACACCAGCCGGCATCCATTGGGCTCAATGATCAGGTGTTATAGACTCTATAATTCTAAATAATGGTTGGAAAATGGTGTGCAGTGTGTATTAGCATGGGTGATATGTACTCCCAGTGGGTAAGACATTCCACTGTATGGACAACACTGGAATACTGACGGGTCATTCTTAGTTCTAAGAAGTATTAAAAAATACACCTATAAATATATAATACTGAAATAGAAATGTTTGCCTTGTGCTTCCATTGGTTACTCATTAGGGAAATGCACTGCACATTGTGTACAGATCCATCCAAGTTTCTGGCTAGTCTCCAGGTTTGGCCCCCCAGTACTTTTTCAGTTAGCTGATGTCAGCCATTTCAGTAATGGGAATAATCAAAATGACGTTGTGTTTCCAGACCAAGGAAGGGAAAAAAAAACAATCAAAGTCTGTGCAGTTGATCAACATCCAGCAATTCCTCCACATGAAGTGTGAATGTTAGATGAACAAATGTTTCAGCCCCATACTTCATCAGATTGCAGTGGTCACAAAGGAAGAACATTTAATTGAAGCAAGCTTTCTTATAGCAGAAAACCATTGATTTTCAGGAAACTAGAAGCCTCCAGTGGAAGAAAGATACAGGTGAAATTTTTGAGAAGTTGTTGTAAAAATGATACAAGGGTCAATGTGGCATCTGCTGAAATTTAAGCCAAGCATATCCTATATCACTGGAAACTGAAGCTGCTTATTATAAGAATTGGTCTTTCCCAGTGACCCCTTCAAAACAAGAAATACTTAACATATATATGATTATAACACAATTTTATTACGATGCTGTGATTCTGTTGATAAAATTTAGCTATTGGCTTAACAGACAGACTGTCATTTGTGAGACAGGTCTGATTTTGGCAATGCTTTAGGCCAGCATATGCAATGCTTGTGAGTTTCATAATCAAATGCACACTAATCGTTTGGTTAAGGATTCTGACAGATTGCTCACAGTCGTGGCAGTATCCACTTGAAGGAGCCTAAATATCGTGAAATTCAGTCTAATCTTTGGCTAAGGTTATCATTTCCAAAATATGTTTAGAGACTATGTTTCCAGCTGCTTAGGCTTGCCACAAGGACAGTGTTAATTAGAACCTGCTTTCGATACAACTGTTGGCACAGGGTTGTGCACTGTGCACGAGTATTTGTGATGGTGCTGCTAGTTGGTAAGACATTCCACGAGGAGGACAACATTGGAAGATTGGTGAGCCATCTTAATTCTAAGCAAAGTTAAAAGATACACATATAAATACATAATTTATATAAATAATACTGCATCAGAAATATTTGCCTCGTATTTCCATTGGTTGCTCATTGGGGAAATGCACTGTGTATTATGTACTGATCCATCCAAGTTTGGCTGGTCTCCGTTTTGGTTCCTGATATTTTTTTCAGTTAGCTGATGTCAGCAACTTTAGCAGTGGGAATAATCAAAATGACTTTGTGTACCCAGACTAAGGAAGGGTAAAACAAAATAATCAAAGCTTTTGCAGTTGACCCATCCAGCAATTCATCCGCATGAAGTGCGAATTGTTCTTTTTATTGTATTTTGCTCTTTCTCAGCTCCATCTCTTGTCACTGCTGTTAAGAAGGAGCGGACATCCCGAAACAGTATTTCTCTGTCTTGGCAGGAGCCAGAACATCCAAACGGA
Organism: Stegostoma tigrinum; assembly: GCF_030684315.1. Lineage (NCBI taxonomy): Eukaryota > Metazoa > Chordata > Chondrichthyes > Orectolobiformes > Stegostomatidae > Stegostoma > Stegostoma tigrinum. The sequence continues at coordinate 25,685,189 of NC_081365.1, read as the reverse complement.
ATCATATTGGACTATGAGGTCAAGTTCTACGAGAAGGTGGGAAAATATATTCAAAAATTGATAAAATAATTGGCAGTTAAACAGAAATGTTGAAATCATTTGAAAATTATCTCTTAATGTTGTGAGGAGTATTCATTTCTTCAAGAGTTCCTTTGGCTAAGTTACCACATGTACACAAATCTGTTTTAATGCCTGAGCTGTAAGTTAACACCTCATGTGTCTGCGTGCATTCAAAACCCAGAAACCTTGGTGGTTTCATAATAGTGGAACTGGTGATAATGATGATTCTCCATTATTGTAACAAGAAAGTAATTGTCATGGGAGTGACTGCATCACATTGACTGCAGCAACTCAAGAAGACATCTCACCACTATCTTCTCAAGGGCAGTTAGGATTGGGAAATAATGTTGGTCTTACAAATGATGCTGATAACCCAAGAACAAATTTAAGCAAAAATTACTTAGCCATGATATTTAACTGCATTGAAACTCTACAAATATGGCAGACAATAAAAGATGCTACAAGTGCTGAAAATCTGAAAAAAAACAGGAATGCTAGGAATAATCAATGAGTCAGGTAACACTAACGAGAACATAACTTTTAGTATTTACACAGAATCATTGTTGTCCCACAGGGCTTTCCAGAGAATAATGTGCTTTGAAGGGTGGTCACTGATGTAGTATAGGAAAGACAGCAGCTAATTTTCACACAGCAAGCTCCCAAAAACTGCATTGTGAAAATGACTAGGTAATCTGTTCTAATGTTGTTGCTTGTAGGATTAATAGTATCCAGAACAATGGGATTATTTTTATTGTGTTAATAGAGGACAAAAAACTCAGATTCAGCATCCATTTTCCCGATGTTCTGAATCCTGCATCTCTTGCATTCAGCAAAGAGAGCAGATAAATTTTTGATTTAATGCCTCATCTGAAAAACAATCCAAAATGTCTGACGAATGACAATCACTGCCATATTGTTAAACTTCCTCTAGTTGGGTTTTTGCATTTCTGGCCCAGACTTCCAAACTGAGTCTCTTCTGAAAGGTGGAGCATAACCATTTTTGGAGTTGGTAATTTTGAAATCAAAGGTCTTTTATTTTATTTGTTCAGGACACGGTAATCAGAAGTTCAGACTTGGGAGTTCTGTGTTGCGTTTGCCCTGAGACTTTGGGGGATAAGTCTGGTCACCAGCCACCCAGACACTATAAGATCTAGATCTTTATCTTTGACAGTGCTACACTGAATCAATGGCCTAGATCTTTGTGCTCAATGCTCTAGAGTGGGAGTTGGACCTTCAATGAACTCTGATTCAAAGGAGAGCATGCCACCCACTGAGCCACAAACGTCAAACAAAATAAAATTTTCAGGTTGATTACCATCTGACCTAAATAAATAAAATAAGTGTTTTGCTTGGTGAACATTAGCCTGCCTTTTGCTCTTTGGAGGTGCTGAAATGACAGTTGGGTATATTTAATCTTGCTGTTTTAGCTCAAAATGCCATTTTGTGTTTTTTTTTCCATAACCTTACTATAACTCGGCACTGGATATAATAAAACTTTTTTGAATACATGATTTATAAAGAGAGTGGTGTTATGAAATTTACCAACTCATTTTTCCCTCATGAAAATGTCTTAACAAGGAAAAATTTCTTCTGAATGCCAGTTGAGAACACACATAAATTCATTTGTTCACCAGTTCTAAAAGATACATAAAGCGCTCATTTACCACAGCATTAGAAGTTATGAATATTGAAATAGGACTTGATAGAATGAAATAAAATGTCTATGCAATATGTCTTTTTCAAAATCTGGGTTACTTTTCACAGTATGACTGAATTAATTAAACAGAGAAGTAGAGACTCAGCAAGGGTGACACGATGGCTCAGTGGTTAGCGATGCTGCCTCACAGTGCCAGGTTTGAACCTATTCTTGCGTGATTGTCTGTGGAGTGTGAATATTCGTCCTGTTTCTGCAGTGTTTCCTCCCATGTACAAAGATGTGCAAATTAGGTGGATTAGCCATGCTAATGTGTCCGGTGGTGTGCAGGCTATAGGTGGATGAGACATGGGAAATGCATGGTTACAGGGATGGGGAGGGTATGGGTGGGATTGGAGAGTTGGACTGAGCTTTATAGGCCAAATAATCTACTTCAACATTGTAGGGATTCTACATTTCTTTTTAAAAGGACTTCAAAAATTTCCAGCAATTGTACTCATGGTCTACTTTGCTGACTGACTCTCATTGCAGAACTTTATTCTTAGCTTCTCCAATTCATAACTTTCTCCAGAAACCTTTTGACAAGTTATCAGGTGTTTATCTCTGAGTTTGCAGCACCCCTTTTACATTATTAGTTAGATAGTGTCAAGTAATCAGGCAGAGTCAACATGACTTTGTAAAAGGGAAATCATGTTTTAACTAAAGTATGGGATTTCTTCAAAGAAGTAATGCGTGCTGTGTGTTAAGAGCTACTGGTGAATGTGGTGGACTTAGATTTCCACATGGCATGGGATAAAGTGTCACATTAAATGTTATTTCAGGGAATAAAAGCTTATTGAGTAGCGAGTAGCATATTGGCATGGATGGAGGATTGGCTGGCTGACAGGAATCAGAGAGTTCTATTCAGGTTGGCAGGATATAATGAATGGTGTGCAGAGGTGCAACTGTATATTAACTGTATAATTGACTCGGATGAAGGAACAGAAGATATGGTTACTGAAATTTGCTGATGATAGGAGAAAATTAAATTATGAAGTGAAATTAAGGAAGCTACAAAAAGGTATAGGTTAGGTTGAGTGGGCAAAGATCCAGCAAATGGAGTATAATGTTGGAAAATGTGAAATTGTCCATTTCGACAGGAAGAATAAAAAAGAAGAATATTACCTAAATGGTGAGAAATTGCAGAGATTTGACTTGCAGAGGAATATGAGTGTTCTCATGAATGAATCACAAAAGATGAGTATTCAGGTATGGCAAGAAATTAAGAAATAATAAAATATTATCATTGCGAGGGTTTTTTAATTCATTCATGGGATGAGGGCATTGCTGGCTAAGCAGAATTTATTGTCCATCTCTAATTGCCCAGAAGACAGTTAAGAGTCAATCACATTGCTGTTGGTCTGGAGTCACATGTAAGTCAGACCATGTAAGGATGGCAGATTCCTTCCCTTAAAGTCATGAGTGAACCAGATGAGTTTTCCCCCAACAATTGACAATAGATTCATGGTCACCATTAGACTCTTAATTCCAAATATTTATTCAATTTAAATTCCATCATCTGCTAAGGCGGGATTTGAATCTAAATCCCCAGAACATTATCTTGATCTCTGAATTAACAGTCCAGTGATAATACCACTAGGAAATTGCCTCCCCCATAGAAAATTAGGGTGAATTGTTTTTGGTGTTAAGACCGCAGGTGAGATCACATCTGGAATGGAGAACATTGGATATATTATTTAAGGAAGAATGTAAATGCACTGGAAGCAATTCAGAGACGTTTCACCAGCTTCATACCTGCTTTAAGGATTGCCTTATGAGGAATGGCCGGGCAGGTTCAACTTGTATCCATTTGAGTTTAGAAAAGTCAGTTGTATCTTGATTTATACATATTAAATCCTAAGGTGTCCTGAAGGGATAGATATGGAGAGGATGTTTTGTTTTATGAGAGAATCAACAATTAAGCAGGAGTTGAGCTGTTTAAAAATCAGAGGTCACTCATTCGAAACAGATGAGTTGAATTTATTTTCTCACAGACGGTCATTAGTCTATGGAATTCTCTCTGAAAAATGGTGAATGTAGAGTATTCGAGTACTTTTGAGGCAGAATTGGATAGATTCTGGTTAAGAACAATGGGTAAGATTGGTTACAATCAGATGAATAGCACAGAGGCTGAAGGGTCTAAATCGCTTGCTCATTGTTTGTATGTTCACACATTCACATATCTTGCTTCCATGGCCTAAATGCTTTGGCAATGAACTTGGACTGTGAATACTTGAAGAACTGTGCAAGCAAACTGGGCTTTCTTTGGGCTGGGCATCCCTGCAGTTGCCAAATCTATTTTAATAAATGCCCAGAGGTTTCTCAACCTTCAACTTCAGTCAAACAGTCATTTTACACATCTCAAATACTTTCCTAACAAACATTCATTTTATGTCTTAACTGTTTTGTCCTCTCTTGAAGGAGCTCAGTTTTTAAGCCTGGAAAGTCTATGACGATGCTTGACATTTAGCAAACTGAGGCACACCGTGACTGTAAGCTGCTGTTGCATTGTTGACAGCATCTTTTCCACTTCAGAATAATTTAATTGTTTCAACACTGCTTTATTTTTGCTATCAATTTTAGCAGCATCAAATTTCTCCCAAGATCAATGGGGCAGCACAAGATCGAAGGTAGAAATGACAAGAATTTCCAAATAAATTGCTTGTGTTCAATAAAAGCTAACAAACACATAAGAAATTTGCAGAATTTATGTATTCTAATTAGGATAGTGCGCATTAGTTCTCATGTTTAATAGTGTTGGAGGCCCTCTGTGCATTCTCTCAAGATTAAATCTTTCTGTTTATTATTTCTGTAGACTAAAGTGAAGTGTTACTATCTACAGATACAAAGTGCGGTTAACAGAAGCTGCAAATTGTGCTGTTTACTTTACATGCCAAGCAGTCTCAATGGTTAAAATATATTACAAAATGTGGCGAATACCATATGGCAACCGCTTTCAGAATATTCTAAGATATATGATGACTAAGCTCCGTACATAGTTTCCACACAATTTGAACCATATGAAAGCAGCAATTTTCATTTAAATAGCACCTTCTGATGTCCTTAGGATATCTGAAAATACTTAACTTCCAACAAACTACTGAAATGTGCACAGTCTTGTCATGTGGGCAAACAAGGAAACCCGTTTTGCACAACCAACGTAAGAAGTGAGACCAATTTATTTTTTTTCCTTAGGAGAAATCTTAAGGAGCACTCTGTGCTCTTTTTTGAATAGTACTACATATATATTTGTTTAAACGCATTCCCTCAATGGTCAGAAAAGAATTTAATCTTTTCTGAAAGGGCAGTAGTGCTAGCTATGCTAGAATCCTTCTGTACTACAGTGACATATTAGCCAAAATCATGTTTATCTTAGAGTAAGATCCGAATGAAGCTAAACTGTTTCTATACTGTGTCTTGAACATTTGTACAAATGTCAGCATTTGTGGCAATTCATTTGAGAATAACCCAATATAAAGATTTTATCTGAAACCTGATAGGAATTTTTTTTTTGATGGGGATTGTTTTGCATTCATTTGGGTGAGGAATGCCTGTCCTAGGGAATGGATTACTGTTTTGTCTAAGGAAGGTGCATGATTGAAATAAAGCTGCTGACCAACCTAGAATTAGCACAGAAAAATATCCATTTTTCTCCTCAACCCCAGACTGAATAGAGCCCCCAGCACGAAGCACTGCCAGTGAATACAGAGATTGCACCATCAGTAATAGACCTTGCTAAAATATTATTGTTCTGTATTAAGTTGAAAACTTGCACAATCCTAGAAACAACTTCAAAGAATATGATCAATTGGCTCATAGTTGAGCCAGCTTTTAGTTTTAAGGCAGAGCTAGACAGATTGTTGATCACTAATAGGATGACAAGTTATTGGGACATTGCAGGAATGTATAGTTAACATTAAACTCAGATCAATCATGCTGTTTTTAAAAGGTGAAACAGGATTGAAGTGCTGCAACAGCAACAATAAAGAAGTTACTGGAAAAGCTCAGCAGGTCTGGCAGCATCTGTGAAAAGAAGTCACTCAACATTTTGGCTCCGGTGATCCTTCCTCAAGCAGTTTGAAGGGTTGAGCGACCTACTCTCATTCCTTGTTTGTATGTTTGTTGGTCCATAAGTTCAACTGGTTGCAAGTAAAGAGCAAAGTATATGTGATAATTGTATATATAGTAGGGAATGTAAACATATTATGTATGACTTTTTCCATCCCCAGAACATCCAAAAACATTTTACAGCCTGTGAAGTATTGTCAAAAAATGTATTCACTGTTGTAATGTAAGGGCTTGCACTATTATAATGTACTTAGCTTTACTTAAGTCACTTCAAAGTCTCTCCTTGCTGGAGGAGAAGCTCAATTTCCTTATAATTTCTTCACCAGCTAAATTACTGATTCCAGGGCCTGAGATTTCAGTGTGGGAAGTTGACAGCAGCATCATTTCCAGGTCCTGACCCTATACCTTATCAATCACTTGATGAAATTTTCAGTGAACAATGTTCTAATTGGCATAGAGGTGGGTTTGATGCCCAATTAGAGGCAGTGGGGATGGTGAAGATACTTAAAATACTTCTGGAGTACGAATTTAAAAGGGAAATGGCAGTCTTCACCGGGTTGCTGTTGCTTGTAGAAATCAAACAGGGAGGACAGCAGAAGACCAGCTGTCCATTCAAGCTTTCAAAAATTCATTCCTCATGTATTCAAGCCACAGTCCTGATGATTAGTCACCGGACTTGAAACGTTAATTCTCCCACTGATGCTGCTGGACGTGCTGAGTTTCACCGGCATTTCTGTTTTTGGTTTAAGCCACTTGGTTCAAGTAATGACAATTTAGTGAAGAACTACACCCGGCACCTTCCCCTGCAACCGCAGGAAGTGCTACACTTGTCCCCACACCTCCTCCCTCACCCCCATCCCAGGCCCCAAGATGACATTCCACATTAAGCAGAGGTTCACCTGCACATCTGCCAATGTGGTATACTGCATCCACTGTACCCGGTGCGGCTTCCTCTACATTGGGGAAACCAAGCGGAGGCTTGGGGACCGCTTTGCAGAACACCTCCGCTCAGTTCGCAACAAACAACTGCACCTCCCAGTCGCAAACCATTTCCACTCCCCCTCCCATTCTCTTGATGACATGTCCATCTTGGGCCTCCTGCAGTGCCACAATGATGCCACCCGAAGGTTGCAGGAACAGCAACTCATATTCCGCCTGGGAACCCTGCAGCCATATGGTATCAATGTGGACTTCACCAGTTTCAAAATCTCCCCTTCCCCTACTGCATCCCTAAACCAGCCCAGTTCATCCCCTCCCCCCACTGCACCACACAACCAGCCCAGCTCTTCCCCCCCACCCACTGCATCCCAAAACCAGTCCAACCTGTCTCTGCCTCCCTAACCGGTTCTTCCTCTCACCCATCCCTTCCTCCCACCCCAAGCCGCACCCCCAGCTACCTACTAACCTCATCCCACCTCCTTGACCTGTCCGTCTTCCCTGGACTGACGTATCCCCTCCCTACCTCCCCACCTACACTCTCTCCACCTATCTTCTTTACTCTCCATCTTCGGTCCGCCTCCCCCCTCTCCCTATTTATTCCAGTTCCCTCCCCCCATCCCCCTCTCTGATGAAGGGTCTAGGCCCGAAACGTCAAGAAAAGCTTTTGTGCTCCTGAGATGCTGCTTGGCCTGCTGTGTTCATCCAGCCTCACATTTTATTAGCTAGATTATCCATTTCTGTACAAGGGTTTTCATCAGTAACACAATTAATAATGGCTCCACGTGAATGTGTTCTAGACCTTTTCTCTGCTCCAGTTAGGATTGCGAAAATTTAATTCTGATCTCCTCTCCAGCCTGGGAACAAGTTTTTCAATAAACTTAGAGGGAAGTGATTTGATGGCATGCTGATTGACAATTCACCTCCTTCCCTTTAAAAATGTCAGCACAACATGGAGACATTGAAAAACTGAAGTGCTTCTCTGAAATGTTAAACTTCAAATATCAATAATCTCACTCTTTTCGAAGGATAGTCAGAATGCATATTGAAAATCAGCAACAAAAATAATTGTTATTCACCACATCAAAGTTCATTTAACTTGTGTATTGACTCCTTTCTAACCCTACCTGAGGTGTGGGCATCCCTAATTGCCCTTGAACTGAGTTCCTTGCCAGGGCAATTAAGAGTCATCTACATTCCTGGCAGGCTGGACACACATGTAGGCTAGACTGGGTAAGGATAGCAGGTTTCCTTTCCCACAGCTCATAAGTGAACCAGAAGAGTTTTTGTGACAATCAGTTGTGGTCATCAGTAACTTTATATTCCAGACTAATTAATTGAATTTAAGTTCCACCAGCTGCTAAGGTGGAATTTGAACCCTGTTCCCGATGCATTTGTCTGGATGTCTGGATTAATAGTCCACTAACATCACTGTTACACTACTCCATCACCTGACAATGTCATCATCATGACATCTCACTTGGTTTGCTTTCCAGGTCTCTTATCGCTTTGGCATACCTGACAACAGGGGTTTTACAATTGGCCTCAGCATACATAAAGCATTGCAGAGAAAAATTCATGCAGGCTTTGAGTCTTGGATCATTATTCAGAAATACCTGATGAACTGCACGTGCACAGCACTGAGTGAAGCTGGATCAAGCCCAGAATCTGCCTGGCCACATAATCAGCTAGCCCCCTTCCTGGCCATTCCGTGACCCTTCCACACCTCTGCTTCCCTACTGCTATTTAAATCCCTCGTCAAACTCTGCAGCTTGGAGAAATGTACACATTTTCACGTTTGGCAAGGAATTATTTTTTTTTAATTGTACCTCTGTGAAATGCTTCTGAATGGTTTTCCACATGAAGAGTATCATATAAATAGTTCTCACCTTCAATAAATACATAACTAATGCATGAAGATTAGCACCCAATGTCCACCCTTCACACATGGAACTACGGATTGTTATGAATCACCTACCTGGCGAATGGAGGAAAACATGAAAAAAATCCAGTTTCAAGCATAAAATCCTACTTTTGATGATGAAATGAATTGTGCCTCATGGCGGAAGATCTTAAAGAGAAGAACTGAATAATCATAAATTTGTTTTTGAAGCAGGAGCAGGAGACCAGTTACACCATCATGAGGTCGAAGGGCACCAATGTCACCATCAATGGACTGAAACCTGAGACCATTTACCTGTTCCAGATCAGAGCCCGAACTGCAGCTGGCTATGGGAGCCCCAGTCGCAAGTTTGAATTTGAGACCAGTCCAGACTGTAAGTGAAAGTTGGTTTTCTTGAAATAATAAGCACTTGAAGAGTTAAATGGGCTGGGAGGGAGAAGCACAGTAGTTGAAGATCTGTCAATTTAATATCAGTTGCAAAGACATTTCTGGAAAATATCAGCAGTAAGATTGGTTGTGCACTTGGAAAAGTATGAGCTGACAGAATGATGACCATGTTGTAATGTCATCATAGAGGCTCAGCCAATGGTTTATAACGTGCACTCTATGACATCATTTGAACTCCTTGATATGAAATGTACCCGGTCATTTTTATTTCCAGCTGGTCACTTGTGCAGTGTTTGTTATACTTTCTGTTCTCCCTGAATGTTCTGTTCTGTTCCTTTCTCTTTTTATTTCAGCCTTCTCCATCGCTGGTGAGAACAGCCAGGTTGTTATGATCGCCATATCAGCAGCAGTCGCTATCGTGCTCCTCACAGTTGTGATGTACATCATAATCGGAAGGTTAGTCGAACATTAAGTTCTATGGTAAAACTTCTTAGCTAACTTCACTGTGCACCTATCAAAGGTGATTTGTCATTGTTATGAATGAGACCAGATCCCCTCAAAATATTTTAAGAAGGTTGTCTACACCATAACTTTTTCTTATTTTTAAGGCTTGTTCCAGAGTCAATGTGATGGGTCAAACTACTTGATGTTAAGCAAAGATACCATTTCTTTAAACACTAGATTCAAAATACAAATAAGAGAAAGAAGAACTTAGAATAACTTAAGTCCATTGGAAAACTTAATAGAACAATAGATAAAGTAACTATTAGTAATTAACTGTTCCAATAAATTAACATCCCATAAACATACCCCTTGGCAAAAAGGAAAATTCAGAAAAATAGATTTATCTCATAGGTAACTCGGCAGCAGAGAGAAACCCTAACTTCTAGCTATAACTGAGAGAGGGAAAAGATAGCTTCTATCTCTTCAAGCCCACAACAGCAACTGCTTAAAACTAAGCTCACAGCTAAAATATAAAACTAGAAAACCTCATCTGTGAGAGTTGGTCACACCTAGCCAGGCTGCCTCTACTGTTCCAACTTTAAAAAATCTCAAGGCTTCAGAAGCTGTTTATTCTAATGGTTTTTGGTAGTCTGCTTGTCACCTCTGCCTTACAGTCTCTCTTCAGAAAACACAGGACAAAATAAACTCTTAAAGCCTCAGCAGTGTCACATCATGAATTAAACAGTTCCTTTGAAATTGAGGGAAGATGCTGACATTGACAGATCATGCTTCAAAATAAGTGATTTAATCACATAAATTGATATATTAATAGAATGTTTATATTGAGTGGAACTTAATAGGGACATAAACAACATGGGTAGATTTTATGACGGACTCACACCAGAAGTCCAACAAGGTCTGTCTTGATCAAAAAGAACATCGCTGTAAAAGCTCAGTAGGTCTGGCAGCATCTGTAAAGAAAGAAACAAGGTTACATTTCAGGCCCAATGACCCTTCCTCTGAAGTTCTGAGGAAGGATCACCAGACCTGAAACGTTAACTCTGTTTTTTGCTTCACAGATGCTGCCAGACCTCCTGAGCTTTTCCAGCAACTTTCTTTTTGTTTTGATTTACAGCATCTGCAGTTTTATCAGTTTTTAAAAGCTCTATCTTGATGTTGAAAGCTGGCCATCAAGGCAAGTGTTGCCTATTAAGGATAGTTTTCCCTTAATGACCTAATTGGTGGCACTTAACTTCCCATTAATATGCAGTTTCTTATCTTAACAAATGCCCTGAACAAATTTGAGTGGGTACCTAAGCAAGCTCAGCTTATCACTTGCTCTAAAAGGCTTTCATGTTGGACATTGGGCATCAACATCTTTTGACACATGCCATGGGCAATAGCCACATCCACCACATCTATAGATATTGTCATTTGACACATGCTAGCCTCTAATAAGCCCCATGGCACATCTCCTATCCAGCTACAAAATGATTCTGAACTACAATGCTGCACCTTAGACTATTGCAACATCTCTTATTCTAATAGTACAGCAGGGACATGCACTTAGCCGATGCACTGGATCAGGCTGCATTTCCAGCCTGTTCACTTGCTGTCAATCATTCTAACCCAATCTGGACGCTTACAGCATCTCTACATTGCATTCATTGCCTTGCCTTTTTGCTTTTTGCCACCTTAGTGAGAGAAACCATGCTCACATGCCAAACCATTTAACACAGACACAGGCCAGGAAATATGCCAGTGCTGTCAGCAGTCCCCAACTGAGTCAAGAGTCAGGATGTCTCGGCACAGTTAATCAAGGCAGTTTCTGATACCAGTGCAGAGGTTTGGACACAGCACAGTCAGCCGCTTGAGGTAATCTGCGTCAGGATCTTTTCCACATAAAGGGTGAGGAGCCAAATGTCAGGAAGCTCACCACCCATCTTGACTCTTCTTTGCCTTATTTTATGCTATTTTCCTCCTGGAATGAGAAAAGGAAGGTATTATGGGAGATGAAAGTGGGTGGCACAACTGTTTATTTTTGGTGCAAGTGGGGAGGTGTCTGATGAGTAGGCAGCACAGAGGGTGTGCGGAGTTAGTGGTATTGGCTGTTGGGATGGTAGTGGTCAGCAGAAACTGTAAGGTAAACCACAAGGAGAATTGAAAGCGATCATTCCCACCAAACCCTCAACCCCCAACTCACACCCCTACCCCATCCTTACTTCCCCCTGTCCCTCACAGAGAAATCAGTGCCATGTCAACTAATGTTTCATGAGACCTCTAGCAGCCTTAGCATGCTTTATGCAGCCTTGTGGTTGGTGAGAGGAAGTTCTGCCCTATCAGTTTGATAGGTTGCTTGCTCAATCAATCTCAGTGAAAGCAAAATCCAGAAGTAAGCTCTGCTAGAACTGCGATTTTAATTTACAAATGGCAATTGGGCCGCTAGTGGTAAGGGACCAGTGTCCAATTGTCATTATATGGGGACTGAGTTGAAGGGTGTAGGATGAGATACTCATCATATTTTAATTATCCCCCACCACTGAAACACATGTGGCAGAGAGCTGTAAACTTCAGTTCTGTAAAACTAAAATTAGCTTTCAGTGCTGTAGAACGTGAAAATATTTGATTCCTGTGAGTATTTGATTTTTATTTTGCTTGTATTTGCAGATTCTGTGGGTATAACAAATCAAAACATATTTCTGATGACAAAAGAATATATTACCCAAATAGCCACAGTAAGTATTGAACTGCAAATGCTCACAATTAATAACATTTAAGGGCTCAACGAGTCAGGCAGCAGCCCAATTACATCAGAGCAGTTTGTGGAATTTTGCTCTGAAATAGAAATAAATGTTGTCCCTATCACAATATAAGCAAAACTGTGAAGTCTTTAAGGACATTGTGAATATATAAAATGAGTTACGTAGTGAATAGATGAAAAGTGTCTTTTCTCTTCCTGGACAAAGTTGTATAAGATCCTGAAGGATTCAAATGCTGTTATCTTGAAGACACAATACGTGCCCCATTCACCTTGATTACGTTTAGAGTATTTGCTTCAATACTCATTTGTGATACTACCCTGTTTTACTTTACAGAGTGGTATATAATCCACATTGTATATTCCCAGAGAGTTCACTCATGCGAGATAACAAAGGGCTTGGTTGGATGAACACAGCAGGCCAAGCAGCATCTTAGGAGCACAAAAGCTGACGTTTCGGGCCTCAACACTTCTTCAGACTCATGCTATTCCAGTTTGAGTTTGAATTTTTCAGGAACTTTTACGCTATTTTGGCACAATCTTTGAAGTTTTATCCTATCCTATTGTTTGCTGCTGCATATTTCGCAAACGTTTCCTTTTATGTAGACTCATACACCAGAAATGGTGCAGACAGGAATTAACCATATTCAATTCAAGAAACGCTTCCGATGGATTTGGAAGAGAAAGAGAAGTGCATGCAGACAGAACAATGACACATTTTGTTCGTACATTAATACAGTTAGTTTGGCAACACTTGACTTTGTCTCAGGTTACAATCTAGCCCACTTGGTGGAGTTTAGGGCAAAGTTATTTCTGACAGCTTTTACACCTGTGTACTTTTACTGCATGTTGAAGTCAGAAGTACATACAATTTTGAGGGTCTGTTTGGTTGGAGAGTGGTGTAGGTGATAACAGCGATGTTATTGCAGGTTCAAATCAGTGCTTAGACTCAGGTACACCCTATCTGAAGAAATCTGCCTTTGATGTTGCAAAAGATATCACATGTCGTCAAACTTAACCTCAATAATATTTATTGCAAAGAAAGCCCTGCCTGCAGTTGTGAAGACAAGCTCAGCATTGAGTTTTTGTTCAGCTGGATTATTCCTGGCCTTTGTTGATACCACATGCTGCAATAGTTAGTCTGCGGTTGACTATTACTTGGTAACAGAAGATTTGTTTATCTGGGAGACAATAGTATTTTTTGCTTCTTGGAAAGGAGACAACGGGAAAAGACTGAAAAACACTTTTAACAGATGGTAGTCTATGTAAAAGCACATAGGCTCACAAAGAGCACCAACATCACCATTAAAGGTGTATCAATAGACAAATCTCTCATGCTTTCCATGTGGAAGTTTGTAGGAATCATAACTTGTCAATCAATCACACGATTATTATGATTCTTTTACAATAAACTAACCAGTCTGTATACTCCATCACGTAACCTTGGCGTGGTGGATGACAGTGTCACTGTTGCCAGTCTTCCATGATGCAAGAGACTATTGCAACAAGAAAAGACTGGCTTATGTTTTAGCTTTAAAAATGTGTGTTATTTTGTAGAACACTATAAAATAATAGTGTGGCTAAATCAAATCTACCAGATAGCTCTTAGGTCTTCTTAGTCCATCCATCCAGAAAATCTTGATATTTCTCTATGGTGGCATCCATTCATTTCTTAAATAATTCCAGCCCTTTATCCTCTTTCCTCCTTATATTCCTACACTGCCAGCCAATTCTACTCTTTGTGTGAAAAATAACTTCCGAGTCATCTATTTATCTTGAAATATTTTGAACTTATGCTGCATATTCAACTATGGCAACTTAGCTTAGAGTAAATTTCTTAGTCTGTTTTCCCATTCCAGTTACTACCATGCAGACACCTATAAAACTACCTTTCACACACCTCATTTCAAAGCTGAAATACTTCCCAGTCTTGTCACACTGACATTTAGGATAATAGATCAGCCTACAGTCTGGCAGCAATTACAATGTCTTTATTTTCTAGTCATCAACCATCCCTGAAATATTGGAAGAAACAGACAGATTGGTGCATTGGTTGCAATAGGATCTAGATGCCTACCTAGAACATTGTGGACAATAATGAGTATTTCCTTAACAGGTTAGCTGATTTGGCTAGATAGCTGGTTTGCAATGCAAAGTGATGTCAAAAGTTTGGGTTCAGTTTCTGCATGGCTGAGGGATTCTCCTTCTGAATCTCTCCACTTGTCTAAGACATAGTAACCCTCAGATTAAACCACTATCAATTGTCTCTCAAATGACAGTGCTCGTTTCTTGACATATGTATATGTATACTGGATAGACAGGTAAGGGAATGATTCTGGCACAGCCCATGTGGACCATGGCAGTCAAATCTTTACTTGCTGAAAAATGATAACATGTTGAAGTAGCAAAGTAAAAATAAAAATGTGGAACAAGAAATCCTTTTGTTTTAAACAATTCAGTGACACCACTGTGTCTGAAATGTTTGTGGCAGTAGGGAGAATTGTGAACATTTATTGTATCTTGTTTCAGTGATTATCTGTAAAGCAGTGGTATTGTGAATATTACTAAGTTATGTTAATGCTATTGGTGTGTGTGATATTTCTCAAATTCTCTGTTAACAGTTAAACTTCCAGGCCTACGGACATATGTGGATCCACACACATATGAAGACCCCAGCCAAGCTGTACATGAGTTTGCCAAAGAGCTGGATTCTTCCTCCATATCTATTGATAAAGTTGTTGGTGCAGGTACTAAATTCTGCATGCGGTACAATTGAATAGCTGCACATTGTTGATAAAAGTCAGTTGAAGGTTATGTCAATATGATTTAGGCACAGAGTGACCAGCCATCAAAGGAGAGATTAATTAAGTTATACAGCCTCTGGCATTTCAGATTTCCCACACTTGATGCACTTCAGCACCAAGACCGAAATTTTGGGTGAAACAGTGGATAGATGTGTGCTTGTTCTGTACTCGGATGGAATTAGGGACGTGAACACACGAGGAAGAAAGAAATATATTTGAGATTTAGAGAAGGCCTCCAGTTCAAACATTTCAGTAGCATTATAGTCAGCCAGTAAATTATATAGCAGGAGGGAACTTTTTCAAAAAGATGGGTGCGGCTTATATGATGGTTCACAATCTCGTTTATGTTAGCTACTCAAACAGTTACAGTCGCCACTCTGCAGGAATGCTGTCAATAGCCTAATGTTGGATTGCTTTAAGTTTTAAAATGGTATCAACATGTTTTCTTTTTCCCAACACAACCATTAACTGAGGGAACAAGACTAAATTCTGACTTGATTAACTCTTACACGTGATGCAAAATGAAAGGAATAATGAGTTATTTTGAAACTACAAACAGAATAATTTTGGATGCTGCAGGTGAATTTGGAGAAGTCTGCAGTGGACGTCTGAAGCTACCCTCAAAAAAAGAGATCTCGGTCGCCATCAAAACCCTTAAAGTTGGGTACACTGAGAAACAAAGGAGGGATTTCCTGAGTGAAGCAAGCATTATGGGACAGTTTGACCATCCAAATATCATCCATCTTGAAGGAGTGGTTACAAAAAGTAAGGGTAATAATTTAATAAGACCAGAACATTCATTATTATTTTCCATGTATCCTCTATTAGAAAAAATAGTGAGCAAATACAGCTCCTTGTGGCTTCTAAAGAAATGTTAGAATTTGGAATAGAATCTGGAAGAATAGTTAACAAAGCTTGCTACTGCATGTGCAGTATGCAAGTCACAATGCACTGTGAATACAGCTTGCAATATCCAACTGAACCGATATTACAATTATTAGTGCAAATCTGTTTGAGGCAAAGAAATGTCTTCTCAGAATTCAGAAACTATTACTTTGCTGTTCAATCACAAAACTTAAGGTGAGATTTACTTTTTCAGGTCTTGATGTATTTCCTGGATTCCTATTGGAGATCTTGTGATCTCGTGGCAGTATGTGGGTCAGATATTTGGGTTCACATCCCACACCAGAACCTGTTGGCCAGGGAAGGTGCTTTCATAAGAGTAGTGAAGTCTTACTAAAAAACATAAGGTGCTGGTGAGACCGCATCTGAAGTACTGTGAGCAGTTTTGTTGTTCTTATTTAAGGAACAATATTATTTCAAGAGAGGCTGTTCAGAAAAGGCTCACTGGGATGATACCAGGATTGAAGGGATTGTCTTGAAAACAAAGGTTAAATGTGTTCAGACTCTAATCATTGGATTTTAGATGAGATCTCATTGAAACTTAAGATTCTTCAGGGGAAGACAGGACAAATGTTGAAAGGATGTTCCCCCTCATGGGAGAGTCTAGAACAAGAGGGCATAGTCTCAGACTACAGGGGTGCCAGTTTAAGAGTGAGATGAGGAAGAATTCTTCTCTGATGATTCTGAATCTTTGGAACTCCTTGCCATTTGCCTTTCTTTTTCTTTTATTTGACTTTTCTTTTCAAATATTCTGGACATAACTCTCTATGTGGTTATTTACTATTATCATTAAAGCCACAGCAATGACAACTATACAATTAATACAGACCTTAAATGGGATTTTTTAAAATTCCAGTGTATAATGAGGTTAATATGAAGAATTCTCCTTATCAGCCTCTCCTTTCACATGAGGTGTGGTGACCACCAGTTATCTCCCTACAGTGAGAGAGCAGCCCTATGGTCTGGCAAGACTATGGTGACTTTACCCTTTGCCTATGTCATGCTATGTTTTGTTTTCATATGTGACTTTTCTTTCTTTTAGGTAAACCTGTCATGATTGTTACTGAGTACATGGAGAATGGTTCTTTGGACAGTTTTCTCAGGGTAAGCCACCAGTAAATCGCCAGATGCAGCAACTCCAATAAACATCCAAAAAGTAGGCTTCAAACTTTACTTGAAATCTTTATCCATTTTCTTTCAGAAACATGATGCCCAGTTCACAGTCATCCAGCTTGTTGGCATGCTTCGGGGGATTGCTTCTGGTATGAAGTACCTGTCTGACATGGGATATGTGCATCGGGACCTGGCTGCTCGCAATATCCTTGTCAACAGTAACTTGGTGTGCAAAGTGTCTGACTTTGGACTCTCCAGAGTTCTTGAAGATGACCCTGAAGCTGCATACACCACAAGAGTAAGAAACCATCCTTCTTCCCAAATCATACCAGCAATTCTCACTTCTTGTGAAAAGTGTAATATTTCATATGTGGATGAGTAGTTAAGACACATCAGATGGAAGCTGATGGTTTATTTGAGCAATGTAGTCCTAAACGATATTGCTTATGATCTATGCTGCTACTGTAGAAGGTAAGATATCAAGGGAGCTGCAAAAATGAAATAACACTTAAGAATAGGTGCAGAAAAAGCATATCTTCCTTGTATAAGCTCTCTCTCGCCTCCAGTTCTAACCCATCTCCAGTCTGTATGTTGTAACTTCACCTGCCAGCCTCTGTTGATATCACTATTGTTCATGCTCCCTTGGCTTTCTTCTGCCCATCCTTTTAAGCTACAAATATATTGTGGTCTCTTCATCCTCACTGCATCAAATGGTGACGTATCGGCTTTGACTTTGCATTCTTTCTCAGTGATTTAAAAAAAAAGACTTGCATGCATCTAAATCCAATGAAGCACATTTGAGAAATAATTACTATTGTAATGTTGGAAACATAGTGACCAATCTGTGCACAGTTATTTCCCATAAATGGAAATAATTAATGGCCAGTTCACCTGTTTGAAATTTTTGGTGATGAATAAATGTTAACACATTGCTAAGAGGAGCTTCCTTGATATCCTTTGAACAGTGCCCCAGGATCTTTCCCATCCACCTGAAAGGGTAGAGAATGCTTTAATTTCTGAAAGCCAGCATCTTTGTCAATGCAACACTCCCTTGGTATTGTTCTGAACTACCGGCCTAGATGATATGATTGACAAGTGAATGTGATTGGCAAATTTCTAAGATCTGCAATTTTTCTTTACTCTACAAAGCTTTGAATACCCAGACTTAGCATAATTCAACACAATTTCTGCATTTGCTTTGCAGGCTTCGATGAACATCTCATGATTGAACTGACTTTGTGCTTAAGCTTGTCAATCAAAAGATGAGTTCTGTACTAGTAATGCTGTCCTAATGACACTGAAACCAGTCTTCATTTATTAAGGTTCTGGGGCAATATTAAATGGTTTACCCCTCTATTGCAATAATTATGCCCTCAACAATTCTGATGCAGTCGGAAATTCTTCCTTCAGAGTCAGACCTGGAGAAGTGTGAATTAGTGTGATTCATTTCCTCGTTTTCTTGCCACTGCTGCCAAATTTAAATTAAATCATATGTTAGTTGTTGGAGCATGAATCTATGTTCATTCCTCAGTGTTAATATTTCCTTCATTCTATAATGCTGCCATAGAAGGTATGGGTTTGCTTCACAATAAAGGGTTAGATCTTATTATACCATACCACTCCTAATTCCTACAATGTTATTGCTGTACTGGGCCCATTTAATTACCTACCACAAATGTGCATTACTGTCAGATCAGTTCTTCATTATTTGGAATTTAGCTGTTCAAGAGGTAATTGGTTTCATAACATACAACCTGTTTACTAAAGACACAAAGGTAATGCTTTATAAATTCATTATATCATGTGTATTTCCCAGTGTACAGGACAGCATGGATTACAAATTTCAAAGCAATGAATTCCTTTATGAGCATATTCATTCAATCTGTGCAGGTTATAAAGTCATACTACCATCCTTCACTTTCAAGAGGAATTATAATATTCTCCAAGTCTCTTGGTGCTTCACCTTGAGGCCAGGCACAGTTTACATGATTCATAATACTGAACCACCAATTAGTCTCTTTGTTAGCCAGGATAAAGTTCAGATATGAATAGTAATCTGAGAAAACCACTTGAACTTTATTAAATTCACTGGCTAGCATTGTCTTGTAACTGTTACCTGGATGATGAAAATATAGCTCCTTCATCAGATCTCAAGTTAATGAACATTGCTTTGTTTTGCCAACTCTGGTCTGTTTAATTCATGTCACATTTACACCTCATTGCACATTCTCACTGAAATAATTAATCTTAATCTGTAATATTAACATTATTAGTACTGATTCAGCAAATGATCCTAGAAGTTTGGAATTCCCCCATTAGGACTCAATGCAGGTGGAGAGATGGGAGGGTGATTTATAGGATTGTCCAGGTATTGGAACAATTTGTGGCACTAACCCCAATGGTATCTACAACCTGCATGAGCTTCCCAAAAGTAACTTGTTTGAAGGTCTTCCCTGCCTGCCTTTGTCATCAAATTCCTGGGAAGATTTCTGAAGGGAGCTTTAGTTCTGGAGGCCTGTAGATCTGGAGAAAGTGGAATTGCTTTCAGGAAATTTAAAAATGAAGAATGACCATGACTCCACCCTTTGCTGGTTGATGGGCTGTGACCATCTGAGCTACGGAATGGGTGGATTTAGAGGAGGGAAAGAAAATGTAATGAACTGCAGATGCTGGAGATCAGAAATAAAAACAGAAATTGCTATAAAAACTCAGCAGGTCTGGCAGCATCTGTGGAGAGAAAGCAGAGAAGAACAATGGTGACTGGACCCTGAAGTGTTAGCTCTGCTATCTCTCTGCAGATGCTGCCGGACCTGCTAAGTTTTTGTAGCAATTTCAGAAATATAAAAGATATTACTTATTCCAGCTGCCTATGGCAGACAACCCCAAGATACTTGTTGAGATTTGGCCTCAGTGGGAAATGTGCGTTTTGGGGAGAGTCCGCAGACAACTAACCTCTGGAAGATCCCCGTAGCAGCAATTAGTCCCTCAAATTGCTTGCATCCTTTTCCAGGATGATCATGGTTATTTGGAGGTGGAAATGTGGAGGGGAGGTTGAGTTGACCTGTAATTTTTAGACAGTACCTCCTATCCTTTGTTCTCACCTGCCTCTCAGGGCTGGGAAAGTTCAGCCTAATATGTTTGTGGGACTTTATTTTCATCCATTGTTTGAGCAAAATTATTACCTGGGTGAAATGAAGTCAGAGGACTATTTACAAACACATTAAGCTAGAACATTGCCAGGAGCAGTTGTCATTCTTGTTTTACACCTCCTCACAGTGGAGAACTGCAGAAGGAATGTTCGTCAAATCACAAATTTACAACAGCTCACAGTCAGTTGTTTTTGTAAAGCTATTCATAGAATTGATGCACTTTATTGAATACAGCCTATTTGAAGAACATTTTTCAAATATGCAATGTTGATTTGGCAAACTCTCTTAAAAGGTAGGGCAATATGGTGGCTCAGTGGTTAGCACTGTTGCCTCACAGTGCCAGGGACCTGGGTTCAATTCCAGCCTCAGGTGACCATCTGCGTGGAGTTTGCACATTCTCCCTGTGTCTGTGTGGATTTTCTCCACGTGCTCTCATTTTCCTCCCACAGTCCATGCTAAATTGCCTGTGGAGTCCAAGGACATGCAGACTAGGTTGGTTAGCCATGGAAAATGCAAGATTACAGGGGATAATGTGTCAGGGTGTATGCTGTTTGGAGGGGCAGTGTTGACTTGATGAGCCAAACAGCCTGCTCCCACACTGTACGGGTTCTATGATTCTATTTATAAATATCTAGTGTTTAGGTAGAATCTTCCTGAAAGTGGTTTTTTGACTTGCAGAGAAGTGCCTTTAAAAACATTACACAGACTTTCAGATAAAATGCCGAACAGATTTTGCTGCATGTTTATACAGATGTGCAGCGTAAGCATAACAGAGATAGGTCATTATTGTCAAGAGAATTTAGCACAGCTAATCTGTCACCTGCATCAAAAACATTCAGTAAATGATACAAATCAGGATTCAAGATTTGCTAATTGGCTCCATGTAAAGCACCAGCAGTTGTCTATTGTGCTTCGTGTTATCCTCTTCAAATCCAATGGCATTGGAATGTAATAGGTGCAGTGATGCAAATACTCAACCATCTCTGACTTCAAATTTCAAGTTGTTTGAATGTTGCTTCAGTTCTTGGTTTCCAGTAGGTAAATTTATAAGAAATGGTTATGAAGCATAGTTTTACAACAAAACAGATTATGCTGTCAGGAGAACAATAGATATTGCGATTTTGATATTATTAAAATAAATTTAAAGCCCTGATATTGAAGTTTACATCAATGGACAATTGTTGAAATGATGCATGTATAGGTCAGAGTTTGAAATCCATTAATTGTACATCTGCCATGGATAACCTTCCGATAAAATAACCTCAAACTGCTGTAAAATGCAAGTGAAAAGATTCAAAGCTTTTGGATAAGCCTCATGACTGCTCCAACTTGTAATTTCAACACAATTTATCAATTACCACTCCATTTGGACATAGGCTACAGGAAAGCATTAATTGCCTCACACTAACAAACATCTCTATATATTCTTAGCAGCCAGCAAGATCACATTTTCAAGGTGTCTGTTATAACTATAGTTGCCACTAGCTGTACCTTTGTGCTATGGCAATTATGTGTTGAAATCACAGTGAGGTAATAGCAACAAATAATTTAACTCCAACAGAATAGAATATCTTTGCCTGCTATTTAATGAAGGTTCAATTTGTAGATTGGAATGGAGAATTTCAAAGTACAATACAAAATTACACAAACAAAATTTTTATATAGAATTAGAATGACATCTGGAGTGTGGTATCTGCTGATTAAGGTGATGCTAATAATTAGCACTTTAGTTTATTTCTGTAGTGTTGACTCCTTATTGTTCCTTCCTCTTTAATTAGTATAACAATAACTAACTGTGTAAATATATTTTTATCTCTTAAGTAAGATCATTCCTTACCATGGATCATTTTACTTATCCATGTGTCATTAAGGTCTAGATTACTGATGAGTTTACTTACCTGTGAACATCGCTTCTTGGTGTGAATATACTTTTACAATTTAAGATAGAAGTAAATTCTTTATTGATGTCATCGAATCAGGCTGATTATTGCACTTTTGATGCAGTTTTACAGCCCATTTTTAAGAAATGAAGCCTTTTTTTGTGCGCAAGGTTCTCTCGCTTCTGAATTGGAAGGTGGGAACCGAGATTAAAGCAGAAAAGATAACAAGTAAATAATAATGATATGTTATTGCATTCTCTAATCCAACTGACAAAATGTGTGAAATCTAACTGACAAACCAGCGAGAGAAAGCAATTGTCAATGAATTGCCTTGCTTAAAGTTGCGATCAGCAATACTGCCCTTTAACATGACAATACAATACCACAGCACAGGAACAGGCCTTTCAACCCACCAAGTCTGCACCATTTCCTAATCCTTATTTAAACTTACTACTTACTGCCCATAAGTGGTTTCTGTCCCTCCGTTTGCCTCCCATTCATGGGGCTATCAAGATATGAATTAAAAATTGCTAACATGCAAGCTTCCATCACCTCCACTGGCAGTGCGTTCCAGGCACCCACATCCTTTGTGTAAAAAGAAATTCCCTATACTTCTCCCCTAAACTTACCCCCTCTCACTTTGAACCTGCGCCTCTTGGAGTAGACCTTTGTAACCTGGGAAGAAGCCTCTGCCTGTCCAAGGTTTGAAAGGCAGTGAAAAAGTAAGGCCAACATACTAAAAGCATAATTAAACTTATAATGATATGCTTAGATGATATTCCACAGTGACAAAACTTGTGCCAAAATGTGAGCTTTTTAACCAAAGATAGGTTAGACCTAAGCAGAGAAATGTCCCTAAAATCACCAGAGCAGTGAAATAATTAAATAGTATAAAGACGTTTACTGTTAGAGAGCTTGAGCAATGAAGCAGGAGGAGGGGAAGATGGCTTTTTTTTGCACAGAAGGTAATGGATGTACAAGACCAATAGATCTGGGCACAGTGGAGGAGTAGTGCAAGAGGAGCTGTGGACTGATCAGGAATTCTCTAGAAAATAGCTACAAGTATTTCCCATTTTCTTTCATTTCTGAAGAAATTATACTGGACTTGAAATGATAACTTGGTTTCTCTCTCTCCATACATGCTGAATTTCTCCAACACTTTCTGATTTTATTTCAGAAGTCCAGCACCCACAGTATTTTGCTTTTATATAAACATTTGGGCATGGTGGATTGGCAAGCCCATTTGGGCAGGTTTGGAAATGGGTAAAGGGGGTTATGGGTGACCAGGAAAAATGTACGAGCTACATTGGGAGCAATCTTTGACACATTCACATCACTGGACAACTTTCTTAATGGCAGGCAGACATCCAGATTGCCTTCCCTCTCCATAGAGTCATAGAATCAGATTTTCCAGTTTAAGGTGGGAACAGTGACTGAGATTTTATATTCTTACCTTTTGCCTGGCAATATCTTCCCACACTTGGCTTCATGTTTCTGGTGGTGTAGAAACAGGATGGAGTTAGACCTGCTGCTAGTTCCCAGAGCAGGCCAAAGTTGGGAATAGAGGTTAGAGATCGCTGAGACAAGCAGATAAGTCAGCCTGCAAGCCTTTATGAAGATATTAGACCAATCCTGTCCATGAATGTTAAGCATCCAGCCAGCGCACCTCTTTTCCACTCACGCTTTCCCACGTTCTTTTCATATTCTCCTTGTTCATGTGCCCAGTATCCACCATGAACAGAAATCAAAAATAATTAGTATCCTGAAGAAATTAAATAATATTGCAGATACTCACAAAGCTATCAAAATGAAGAAACATCAGTTCAAAACCTTTCCAAGAAATTTCAATTATCTTAGGAGATCATAAACCAGTCAAACAAAGATATAATTCTTTAACTCTCCCTGAAAAAATCTTTAATCTCCTGTAGCCATAAAACTGTTCAAAGAAACAAGCGTCCATTTAAAAAAAACCTTCAATAAAATAAATCTCCTAGGAGCTCATAAAACTGTCAACCTAAACAATGACTGTCCCATTAACAGTCATGGCAACAAATCCTGTTGAGCTGAATCTGTTTGTGACTTGGATCTCAGTCAAACATTCACAATAAGATTTATCGTAGAACAATTTAAATAAAGCCTAAAGAGCTAAATGTGTTAAAGTCTTTGAAAAAAGTGGTGCAGTTGGCTATCTATTATAATGCTTAAAGGCTGAAAAGATATTGTTGCATACAAATGTAAGCTTAGGACATCATGTAATTATGACATTGGTGTTTTGAATCCCATGTTATAATATTAACCCTCGACAAAATGTAACACCCAGTCTGAGTATGCAATCAGTAACTGGCCAGTAAGAATCTATTTCTACATTAGCAGCCAGTTCAAAGCAGCCTCATGCAATTTTGTAGGAACACTGAAAAGGTTAGATTCTCCTCTCTACAAGATAGCAACCCACTAACGTGTCACTCTTACTTTTCTTTTCTTAATAATGTAGGTGCCTCACTCTCTAGTTCATCATAAGGTGCTATCTCCATTTCAAAGATGTGTATTTCCAGTTCTTTTCAAATAGGAATGGGGATGATAGGTGTTCATGAGATATTTCTCTTTGCTTATTGATTTTCAAAGTATGATTGACAGTTTGAGTTTTGTATTATCATTTATTTGCATTTTTTAACCTGTCTATCGACAGTGTTTATGTTTTGTTGTGATACATCATCATTTTACGAAGTTTTACACACTAAAAAGATGCTTTACATTGTACAGACCATTAGCTCTACCCTCTAATTTAATCTTGAAAGTTCTAAGTAATTCGTAATCTCTGTGTGAGTTAGTTACATCATAATCTTTACTTTGAAACTATCAAGTAATGGAGATTCAGACATTGACCAGTCTGTAGTCCATTACCTGCTGTTTTATAACATCAAAAACTCATTTTTTTTGGGCTTCCAACAATTTACTTATTGCATCCTTACAAATGGATAACAAGTTTATTTTTCCCAGCTGTTGCCTTACCTCTTGTATCTATACATGCTTGACTTCTAAGATAGTCATATTTCCGACATGCTTTATTACAATCAAGCACTTTTTAACTGACCTCCTTCCTTCTGATGAGATCGTATTGACCGTACTTGTGATGAACTGCCATGTTTCCTGCTTGAATATCGCCAGGCTATCGTCTTCCACCAAAAAAAACACTTTTGCATCAATCCATTATTTGCTCACCTCCATTTACAGACATTGCCACTAAATGGTTCCTTTTTAACTTCCTTCCAGTCAAACATATTCTTCAACAATCCATACTTCACAGCTGGATTATAGAGGTTTTGACATTTATTGTGGTTAGGCGCCTCATTAGCTGCTTGAGAAGTGTTAAAGAATCGTTATTGCAGATGTGCGTGATCCACTGCTACTTCTAATGAAATTCCATTCTCACAGTTCTTATGTTTACAATCTGCTCTGTCCTGTGATTTCCTTACCATTACATCACTCCTTTGGAGAAACTTACTTTTTTCTTATTAAATACAATGAAAGTTTTCAACCATAAATTATGATTTTGGCGAAGAGTGAGCAAAAGCAGCTAGAAAAATAGGTTAAATTAGGAATAAAAAGAACAAAGTTAACAAAAAATGAATAGAGAAAAATTGGGGACAGTGAAAATAGAAAATGTTTAAATTGTGCATTCTAAAAAAATTAACTTTAATTGAAATTATTCTAAACATTTGGTTTTATAGCTAAGGGCTAAGATTACAATGATAAGTCTACTCCAGACATTCAAACACCATTCTTAGCATAATTTTGACTTTAAACCTAATAATGCCTGAAAGGATGGCTTTAAAAAATGTTAGGCTCAATGAATAGATCATTTCTTTGCCCCTGCACTCTAAGGGTTAAAACAATAGCAAGCGAAGCAACCTGCTGATTATGAAATTCTGATTTGAATATTGCCTTCCATCAAATTACCATGTAAAATAACGGTTCTGTTTAAACTATGCTGAAAGCCTTTGAGGAGCAATAATAGAAAGACATATACTGCTTCAGAAGAAATAAATAGCAAACAGATCGGTAAAATATTCAAATTGATTTAACCAGTTTAACATGCAGCTGTGTTTTTCTTGCTGTCATGTGATTTTATTCTTCTGCAGTTGAGAGCTGGCAAAGGATTCTGCTCTGAATTATCAGGTTTAGGTGTTTGGTCCAACAACATTTATTTGTACAATTTCATTCTTCCCCAGGACCACAAATCCACAAAAATCTACCTCCCCCAAGCCACTGATGCAGCCAACTGTTTACAGATTTTAAATCCCAGCTTTGAACTAGTTATTTTCTATTATATAAGCTGAGTTGTATTGGATATTAATGTCAGCATGCCATGTGAAAATCCTTTGCATGCTACTAAAATGAAAATGCCTTCAAAATAAATGGATTAATAGCCCCATTACAGCAGCAGACAAAGGAATCCTGTTCTTCACCTTAGTTTGCAGCACTTTTGGGTTTGGCCCGACGGTTGGGTTTATCAGTGTGTAAAATCAGGAGACTTCAGAATTACTGAATGGGTGCACTTTTTAAAAAGCAGTCCAGCCGTTAGGACACTGAAGCATTTTGGCTTTCGGCACTTCTCGGGTATAGCTGGCAGGCAGGAGCAGGACAACAGAATGAAAAGTCATGATACTGCCCCACAAATGAATGCCCAGTGTGCTCTCAGTAACTGTCAGGCC
This sequence comes from Stegostoma tigrinum, assembly GCF_030684315.1. Lineage (NCBI taxonomy): Eukaryota > Metazoa > Chordata > Chondrichthyes > Orectolobiformes > Stegostomatidae > Stegostoma > Stegostoma tigrinum. The sequence continues at coordinate 25,658,379 of NC_081365.1, read as the reverse complement.
AGCCAAGACCAGAGACAGGATTTACATACACCAAATTAGGTTGGCACAAAGGCGGGTTATCAAAACAATAGTGCCAGTGGCTTATGTGCCATTCTGCTGCTTCTGTTTCTGAGCCTATTAACTTTTGCATGGGTTGGAGGGAGGGTGGGAAAGTGTGTAGCCTGCATTGTTAATTGGACACATTTTATAGAACTAAAAACCTCGTTAAGAGCTTGCCATCTAACGTCTCAAAAGTTTCAAAAGGGTGTGTGGTCTCTGGAAACTGTGTAAAGCTGAACAGCTCCAGTCTGTTGGAAACAGGGTTGGCAGCATTGAAAACATTTTAAGCACTTTCTCAAGAGTGGAAGTTTTGAGAAAAATCAATTGTGCATCCATTTAGCTTCAATACGACTACCATTTTTCTACTCCGCCTTGGCTTCTAGCCGTCAATCTGCTTTGGCCAATTTTTCAAAACTCTTTAAAAATTGTTCACAGATGGTAGACACAGCAATGGCTGCCATATCAGGCCAGAATGCTGCCCATTTCCATGATGTTTCCTCTTCCATTCCTACCCCATCCTCACACAGGCCACTAATTATCCAAAAGGATTCTCCCGATATACTTCCACTTGGATGAAAATACCATTGCACAAACATTGAATGTAAGAGCAGGAGTGACCCAATTGGCTCCTTAATCCTGTTCTGGCATCTGATTAGATTATGACTGATCTGATCATGGCTTTGACTCCATTTTCTTGCCTACTTCTTATACCTTCAGATTCATTTGTTGATCAAGAATCTTGTCAATTAATCATCTCTTTGGTTCACAGCCTGTTCCCATCCAACAGATACACTCTGTAACATTAAAACTGCACAGGACCCAACCAGATGTCCTCCTCACCACTCAAAAAAACTCTGCCTCAGCCAAAACTGGGGCTTACGATTAAATAAAACCAATATGACCAAGTGTCTTATTATGAGTTTGTGCCAATCAAATTGAAAATGATTGTGATACCACACTGTTGACTTGTTGAGGGTTATATTAAAATAGACTTTCATCTGTTTAGGATGAATTGAATCTACTTAACTTGGTTTGATCCAGCATTTTCAGCGCATGTAATCACCAGCAAGCATGTTGCCTGGATTGAAGAATTTAATAGAAGGGAGTATATTTCCCAATAACAGAACCAGAATTGGGTATATCTTTACCTCAAGTGTCAATAATCGTCACACTTACAATTGCAATGCAAATCATTAGTGTCTGTTACAATTACACCTTGGGGGTGAAGGAAGCGCACAAGTCCCTGTCCCTGCTATACCATAAGGTTATGAGCACGAGCACCAATTCAACCCCTCAAGTGTGCTACACCATTTAATATCATCATGACTGTTCTCATCTTAGCCTCAACTCCATTTTTCCTTTTCTACTTTTCATACTCCTTCAACCCACTACTACTTAAACATCTCTGTATCTCCTCCTTAAATTTACTCAATGTCCCAGCATCCACTACAGTCTGGGGCAATGAATTCCCCAAATTCAAGACCATTTGAAAGAAGTAATTTCTCCTCACCTCTGTTCTAAATCTGCCGCCCCTCATCTTAAAACTATGACTTCTCATTCAATTGTGGTTTGGGACAACCGATGAAAGGCATATCTCTCAAAGCATTACATCTGTACAGGTGAATGATGTAGGAGGAATCCTGGAGCAAGATATTTTTTCCAGCAGAGCTACCAAACCATTGTTTCCTGAATGACAGCATGCACCCCTGTATATACAATTGTACATTAAACCTCCCCATGCCACCATCTTTTCTATAGCGAGCATCTTTCCAGACCCCATTCATTCTTCTCCCCTTGCTAGGCTTTAAGCAACAAGCATCAACATGCTTCAGCAATGCAGGTGATCTGGGAATGGTGGATAATGCAATCAATGGAAATGGAAAATCTTTGCATTTGACTAAAGTGTGTACAGAAGGGGCGAGCAACAGCAAAAATGGCTCCAGTGCTGGAATTGACCAGTAGAATTGCAGAATCCTCCAATGAGCCATACCCAGGACTCCTCTGCTCATGTCCCTCAAGAAGCTTATCGTTTGCCAGATTAACTTGAGTTTGCAACCACATTGATGGAAAAGTACAGTCTGATCCTATAGCTGTGGCCTTCCACCTCCACTCTGTCATCATGAAGCTTTCTCCCATTGCTCTTCACCCTCGTGGAATCAGTTGACTCCTACTGACAATCACTCTCCAAACTCCAACAATCACATTTGATTGAGTGTCAGTGATCTTAAACACTCCATGACTCACCTTTGACTGGTTTTTCATTGTCCTGCCCTCGTGTGTTCTTCAAACCTTCCTCTGGAAATCTTGAATTGCCCTCCATCTAGCTGGACCAGCTGCTTCAAGCTTGAAATCCCCTCTCTAACTGTAGACCTAGCACGCATTGTTCAGCTGTCTTCTTTTGAGAAGCAGGCCAGTGCCTGACTCCATTTGGACATCCCCAGTTCCAGACATGCAAGGGCCTTGCTGCATTACCCACTTCACAAACCAGCCATTGTGCCACTTGAGTATAAAATCCTCACCAGCCTCAGATCTAGAGACTGAAAACAAAAACAAAAACAAAAATCTGGTGTGCAGCACCTTTAAATTGTTATGAAACATACATCTTAACCTGAAAGTTACAGCTAAATTTTGGGTTTCCATTTAATGAATATTAATGATATGCAAATGAATGGGAAAGAATTTCTTGATGCTGACATGCTCCCCAACTTGTTTGAAAAACTTGACGCATTGCAAAGAAGTTAAATTTTAAATCCCATCTAATCCCATCCTCTACCAGCGTTGTTTTCTATTTCCAGAGACCATTTAAATTCTGCCCTTAATAATTATGTCGTTTTCACTTTGAAAACAAATGAATAAATTCTGGCCAGACACTCTTTATTTTTCTCATTTTCCTGCTGCTGTCCTCCACTGAAGCGTTTCCAAGAATGATAGCTAATAAAATTCACCAAGTTGGGATCAAGCTGATGGGAGGGTCCTTCAGAATTTAGACTTGACTTCATGACTCATGAAATGAAACCCTCAATTTTGATTGCAGCTGCATGATTTGCCTTGTTTTAACAGAGGTGTAGCAGACAGCTTTACTGTGAAACCAATAGCAATTGAGGAAACATTTACACTGAATAGCTCGTGTGGAAAAATGACAAACTGCAATATTTGGTATATGGAATGGAGTTGTGATATTTTTGCCCTGCCCATTGCTTTTCAAGCTGTCAGGAATTGCTGCCAATCTGGGATTACAAATTGTATGTGATAGCAGAATTAAGATCTATAAGTTTTGTTTTTACAGTAATAAACCTAGTGGAATGGAAAATGAAGAGAAGAATTGCTTTCAAACTATTACATTGAAATCATGCTGTTTATTCTGGCCGCAAATACATTTTGAATCCCTCAAACAAATCAATGGCAAAGTTAAGGCAGGAGACAAAAAAAGCCCACATCATGTTTATGGCTGGTTTTGATTAATGCAATTTTAACTCAAATGTCTGGGCTTGACCTGCAAGCAAGTTTTGCATTTCATGCACGGTCACCAGAGGTACTGCTCATGCATAACCCCTGTTTCCAAATAAACTCTTTTCTAGGGTGGAAAAATCCCCATCCGATGGACAGCGCCAGAGGCCATCGCCTACCGCAAATTCACCTCAGCCAGTGATGTGTGGAGTTACGGGATTGTTCTATGGGAGGTGATGGCATATGGAGAGAGGCCTTACTGGGAAATGTCCAATCAGGATGTGAGTATCTTCTGTGAATTACTCTGTTGTAAATGAGTCAAACTGGGTGAGGAAGTCGAGCATGGGAATGCCAGGTGGCCATGCATTTCTGTGTCATTGAAAGCAACAAAGAAGATATGCAAACAAATTTCCAGCGCTGAAGACTGGTTTAACCATCATTTTATAGTGGACACTTTTGCAAATGGAAAAATACCTGATGTAAATTAGGAAAGAAAAGATTGTTCACAGAACTAAAAATAATCACAGTATACAAAACTATGTGCATTTAAACTGTTCAAGCATTTAGCACTAGCTTTGCATTGTTAACAATGAACAACATATTCTATAGGGTATGCATAATTCATATCTAGTAACACAATACGCATAGGTTCTCACATAATTCCTTCCCAGTCTGAATTTCTTGGTGAGAACAACTGTAGGGTGGCAAAACACTTCTGCGTCGAAGTTGCTTTTAAGTATGTTCCTGGATTACGTGCATTTGTTTTTAAATTCTCATTTTTGACAGGGGTGAAAAGGCCTCTGTCTTTGTGCTGACTTACAGAGGTCATTTCCTCCTGGGTATCCCAGTAGAATTCCAATCTATCAATGTGAAACCATCGTGGAAGTTAATATTCTGCAGCTTGAACTGTTTCTATGTACCAACTAATAAAGATAAAGTATGTTTTCCCACCTTGTTAATCCCTGTGTTGAGAAAATGCAGAGACACGTTCAGTATAAATGTATTATGCAGTTGCAGCGGGTTAGAAAATATACGCCCCGCGACAGCATATCAAGGCGCTTTGGTACAACAAAGCAGAATTCTAACATCATAAATTGTGCAATAGAATCTATTGGGAGCATTGTACACATGTATTCCACTGTGAGGTGCATGTATGTGTCATTAGAAAGCACACAAGAAGCAATATCCTTTATTCGGAACAGATAAAGAACCCAACGATCATTGAGATTCAAAACATAATTTTGGGACCTTGGAGGTATCACAGTCCACCACAACTTTCTCTGCTGGCAAAAATAAATGTTTGACTGTAGATTAAAACAATTATTTTTACCCTCCTTTTTTCTTAAAATTACAAGAATTAGATCTCCTACTTTTTCTTATTGAAACGTTTTAGTTGCAGGTCTGTCTGTGTTTTTTCCACCTTCATCTTGGTCGCGTTGTCACAAGTTCTTTTATCTTGGTTTCTCAGTTCTGTATCTTTGCCCTCACAATCTGATCCTACCTAATCTCTGAGGGATGTGTTAATCAGGCAGAGGGTGAGAGGGGGGAGGTCACAAGGCCAGGTCTCCTCAAGATATCCCAGCGTCACAGATGCCAAGCTTCAGCCAATTTGATTCACTTCACATGATAGGTATTATTTAATGTGCTGGAGCACTGGATTGTGCAAAGCTGTGGGCCAAGACAACATTCCGGCAGAAGTAGGCATCAGTGAGCAGGTTATTTTTTGATTATCATAAAGAAGACATATACTCCAGAACGTGCCATTCCCCTAGCCAAGCTCTTCCAGCGCAGTCATCATCCACCTCACAATGTGGAAAATTGCCCAGAAAAAGCAGCTAATTACCACTCCATCAGTCCACTCATGATCATCAGTAAAGTGATAGAAGGTGCCGTCAACACTGCTATCAAGCAGCAAATGCTCAGCTATAAGGCTATAAGACTTATGAGCAGAAATTAGGCCTTTTGGCCCACTGAGTTTGCTCTGCCATTCAGTCATGGCTGATAAGTTTCTCAACCCCATTCTCCTGCTTTCTTCCCGTAACGCTTGATCAGCTTGATAATCAAAAAATAACCTGCTCACTGATGCCTACTTCTGCTTTGGCCACTGAGCTCCTGACTTCATTACTGTCTTGATTCTAACAATCACTAAAGAGCTGAATTCCTGAGATGAGGTGAGAGCAATTGCATTTGACATCAATGCTGCATTTGGCCAGTGTGCTGTTGAGAAGCCTGGTTAAAACTGGAATCAATAGGTACTGGGGGAGAATACTCCACTGGTTAGACTCGTGCCCGGCACACACGAAGATGATTGTTTTGGTTGAAGGTCAGTCATCTCAGCTTCAGGACATCTCTGCAAGAGTTCCTCGGCACAGTGCCTTAGACTCAGCACCACATCATCAATGATCTTTCCTCCATCATAAGGTCAGAAGTGGGAATGTTTGCCGATGATTGCACAATGTTCAGCACCATTCATAACACCTCAGAAAGTGAAGCAGTCTATGTTCAAATGCAGCAAGACTTGGGCAGGCATAGGTTGAAAGGAGGCAGTGATATTTCAGTCACGCAAATACCAGGCAATGACTTCCAGCAAGAAAGAATCTAGCCATCAACCTTTGACATTCAATGGCAGTACATTCATTCAGTCCCTGATATTAACATACCTGAGGTTGCCATTGACCAGAAATTGAACTGGATTAGACATCTAAATGCAATTAGCTACAAGAGCAGGTCAGAGGCTAGGAGTCCTGCATGAGTAACTCATGGCTGGACTCCTCAAAGCCTTCCGCCATCTGAAGGTACAAGACAGGAGTTTGATGCTTGATACCATCCAGGGCAAAGCAGCCTGCTTGATTTGCACTAAATCCACAAACATCCCCTCTACCACTACTGATGCTCAGTGGCAGCAGTTTGTGCTATCTACAGAAATTCTCCATGGGTCCTTGGCAGCACCTTCCACAACTAGAACCATTGCCACCTTGCATTGACAAGGGCAGCAGGTATGTGGGAATGCCACCACTGGAAAATTCCCTTCCAACCCACTCATCATGCTAACTTGGAAATATATTAGGTCAAAATCCTGGAATTCCTTTTTCAATGGTGTTGAGTGTCTACCTACACCACAGAAGAAGGCAACTTAACATTACCTTCAAAAAGGCCAGCTACAATAAAATACAAAGCCCACATCTCATGACTAATTAAAAAAAAATTGAGGTAATTGCTACCTTCCCATCTCTACTCTGACTAGGTCCATGGTAGAATGCCCCATTTGATACCTTTCCCATTACAACTAATAGCCACCTGAGACCCTAAAGTGGGTAATTAATGCACATTTAACAACCTCATCCCATCAGTGGTGAATAGGGGACTGGTCACAAGAGGAACCCAAAAAGCACTGTGCCTTTGACTAGCTGTGGGTTTGAAGGGAAGCTACCCCCTCACCATGATCACCTCATGATAGTCAAGATGCTGCACCCTGGAATCCTGTGGTGATCTGAGTTCTCAGGGGGTGTGTTGATTGCTAGCAGCCACCATCTTGTTAACTCGATAAACATTTGCTCAATACCCAATTATAGACCATCAGTAACGTTAAAATAGCCCCGCACATATGACGTGAGATGTCAACTGGCTGTAGCTGGTCTCAGGAAGCTCTGACAATGACACCGTACCAGGGTGTGTATGTACCTCTGTCACCAACTGGGACAAAGGAGTCTGACACTGAGGAGAGGGAACGGGGTATGGGGCAGGGCACTGACAAAACACAGCTTCCCATTCCCTGCAGTGCCTGGAAAGGAGGTCTTCTTTATCCTGTTGCAGCACTTCCGGCCCCCTCCAGCCACCATTCTGATCAGTGAGAAGCCATCCTGGATTAGGGAGGCAATGCCTACAGGTTGTGGCACATAACACATTGACCAGCTGCTCTTGCTTGCCATCTCTGCTGCAGGAATGATGCACCTCCTTGTCCGGGTTGGTGTCACCTTCCAAGGGAAACCCCAGAACACTGCTGCAACTGCTCTTCAAATGTGACTCTCGTCACTCATGCTCAATGCATGACATGACTCAGGCCACTGCATCCTGGAATCTTGTTCCTTTGAATATACTCAATTCGAGCAGGGCCATCTTTGAGACTGGCTATTGCTTTCCGACTTTTGTGAATGATAGTGAACTCCTCTCTAATCTCTCACTCATCTCTCCTCTTTCCTCTTTGCACCACCTAGATTTAGTGGTTGCAGCATTTGCAGTTGTCACATTAAATATCCTGGTGGTGCTCAGTAGGCAGACCTACCCCAAGGTACTTGTTGATGGGCTTTTGCTGGCTTTCTAATCAGAAGGTGAGACTCCTGTCATCTCTATTAAATACACCCTGTGATTTTATTAACTACTTTCTCTTCCTCCTGCCATTCTCATGTGGCTCAATGTCTCCTTTTTACAAACACATTGTTGTGTTTTGCTTTATTAAATTATCAGTAATCCAAATTCAAGGAAAATATAAAATATGTTCAAGAATTCTTATGTCCAGATATAATCCTATCAGAGTTTAGAACCATTTACAGTACAGAACAAGGCCATTCAGCCCACTGAGTCTATCTTGTCCATATTGGTCCTACTCTCCTGCTCTATCCTCATATCACTGCAAACTTATTTCCTTCAAGTGCCTTTTTTTTTCCTTTTGAAAGAATTCATGGTTTCTCTCAACCGTCCACATGGACAGATGACAAAAAAAAACTTGAATTTGTATTCTAATTGGGAAAATAACACCCTTGCATTTTCATTTCACTTTCCAATTTGGACAGCTCCTGGACACAATACCAAAACCTCCTGGTGCACTTAATCAACAGCAACCAAAATTACCATTAACAGAATAATCATCTCAAATGCCCCATTTACACAATAACCATGCCATAAACACACACACGTATGTGTGCCTGAATAACATTCATCAAGTTGACCTGAGCTGAACATGATCTTTGTATTTATGCTGAGAGCTGGCCAGATTCAGCATGTGCACCAGTCGTATTAAATTACCTACCCTCATCACCGGCTGCATTTCATTTTCCACAGAAAACAGTAGGAGGTTCACATCAGGCATTTACATCAGTCCACGATTGTGCCCCTCCTTCACTGCTGACAGAGCTCAAGAGATAGATAGCAATAAAATCCAAAGCCGCCTCTGAACTAAACCTGGCTTAGCTTCAATTCTCCTACATGTTTTCGAAGTCCAATCAGCTCGTAAATTTCCATTAATTGAAAAATCAAACTTTGAATTGAATCTAAAATTTTAGATACAATTCCTCTAAGCTATATCTAAATTCTGCTTATTGCTGAATCTAAATTGAGTATTGTGTTCATTGCTGGAAGATTCATTTTAAATAATGACCTGAGTGAATGGAAATCATTTCACCTTGTGCAATGCTGTAAGGCAGGCAACAAAGTGGGTAGCCAGATTTACATTTCATCTGATTATTATTTCTATTGAAATGGATTTTGAGAGGTGTTAATGGGTGGCCAATTTGGCATCATACAATTCACACTAGAGCATGTGTTCTTGCTTTTTCTTATAGTTGTCCTACCATTAGGTTAGGGCATCATGACCAAGCCTATCCTTTGTGACTCCACCCCTAATTGCCCATGAACCATGAGGCTTGCTAGGTCATTTCAGAGGCAACGAAGCATCAACCACAATGTAGACCATACAGGATAAAGGTGACAAATTTCCAACTCTGAAGGGTGCCAGTGAACCAGGTGCGTTTTTACAAAGAAAACCACCATTGCTGTCAATGGTTTTATATTGCAGATGTATTAATTGAATGTGAATTTAATTTGAAGCTGTGTTCCCAGAGTATTATCCAGGGTCTCTGAGTTACCAGTCCACTGACACTATATATAATGCCATTGTCATCCCTCTAAGTGTGCACCAAGTGGTCCTATTTAACTACAAACTTTCAGTATAGAAAGGTAAATGTGCACTTAACTGGATTTAAACATCCCAACCCTTGTTTCACCCCAACTTTGCTTTTTGCCAAAGGAGTCCCCACTGTGTTAAAATCCATGATAAGCCCACACTTTCCGTTTCCACGATTGCTTATGATTGTGTTTCTCAGAGGAGTAGCGTTCGTTGTGACACACTGACGTTGTCTTATATTGAATTCTCATTCAGGTAATTAAAGCAGTTGATGAAGGATATCGGCTGCCACCCCCCATGGACTGCCCAGCTGCCCTGTATCAGCTGATGCTGGACTGTTGGCAAAAGGATAGGAACAACAGGCCGAAATTTGAACAGATTGTCAGCATTCTGGACAAATTGATTCGGAATCCCAGCAGTCTGAAGATCATTGCTAATACCGCAGCAAGGTGACTGGTTACCTTTTTTTAAAAAAAGTGTGCACTTCAGTATGTGTCACTAATTTTGTTGCTTTTTAAAGTACTAGACCAAAGAGTCAGGAGCTGCATGTTGATACATACTAGTGGTTAATTTTACAAAATTACACTATGATGTTGGCAAGGGTGAAAAGAGTTGGTCATACTCTAAAATGGAAGTGAGAAGCCATTTAAATAGCGCCCAGAGTGATATACCCTTGACTTAGCAACTCCTTCTCTGAAGTTAGTGGCAACATGTACCACTTCATGTTTTCTCCTGCACCATTATACAACAAGTTACAGCTATGTGGTTGTGAGCAGATGACAATGAAAGGAATCTTGTCCCGCCTGAAATTTCATTATAACGCTAGGTAGTTTCCTCATTCATCCTCCAGCTTCCAGAATTGGCTTTGTTTCATCTCCATTTTTGTATACAACATATAAAGTTAAACTTCAAAACACCACAGAAACAGAAGCCTTCAGTGCATTGAACAAACACTTAGATGTGCACTTCCAGTGCTTTAAGCTAGACAATCATTGATAAAAAGTTGGAAAGTGGAGATAAAACATTTTATCATAGATCTTTTGCAGCTGGCACAGATGCAATTAACTGAACAGTGACTTTTTGTGTCTTTTTTAAAATTTCTATATTCTACCAGAATCTGTTTAAATAACTTTAGTATAATATAAAAGTGATAAACCTCAAATCCCAAGTCACATATTGGACTCCACTATCACTTTTGTTGTAATTCAAATAAAATGATTGAAGGATAATAGCCTATACATAAAGGAAGCTAGTTAACAGTGTATAAGCAGCCTGGTGGTATGGAAATACATTAGTTATGATATATAAATAAGTGAATTAGTGCTGGAGGCCCAGCCTTGATCAAAAATGATAATTGATTTGAATGTGATTCATTTTGTCAAATAAACAGTGAACAACAAGCTATTGCTTTCCAATCCACTTGTAAGTGATACTAAAATCAATGCTTCCTGGTTGAGAAGGAGTTTTGCTCACACTGGTGCATTTACAGAAGCTGTGTATCATTAAGAGCTGAATGGCCCCTCAGGTCATGCAATGTCATATCGTAAGATGCTCCATCTGCTTCAGAGTCTTCAATTCGATGGATCCTTCAATCTGTTGACATATACATCAGACAAATCTCACTAATCCTCAGTTGGGACATCTCTCTGAGATACTTTATCATTCAAAACAAAACCCGAAGACTTACCAAACCAAAAATTTGGAGAAATCATTCTGAATGCCAATATATAGTTAGAAACCTTAACTCAAATTTTCATATTAAAATTCTACTTTTTAAGACTAACAATAAGTATATCATCTGAATAAATTATATGTGCACAGTGTATCTTATCTACATTTCTAGCAACTCATATTTTCCCCAATTCTTTAAGAGTCACAGTTTGTGATCCATTGGCATGGATGAATGTTTTAGCTGAGGTAACATTGAGCGATGCTACAGAGATGTAAAGGGGTGATCGTAGATTGGCATGAAACAATGTTGGACACCATCTTAGAAACAAATGTGGTCCTAATGTTGCAAACAGACAGACTTAGTTTCATACTGAAATATGGAATAGAGTTTGGAGCAGGGATTGAAATCATTAGCAGAAATTTCTCCTCATCCCGTTTTGGATGTTGTCTAAGCAATCTGATCAATCTTAACTAATCCAGTGTGCCTCTGGTTCAGTTTGCATATTCTATAGTCTGTCAAGGTTAACTCATCCAAAAATTGTGTCTTTGGTATCTTTTTAATCTAGTAGGTTCTGTTCACTATCCCCCTACTCACTGAGATACCTTGATTTCCAGCCAAGCAATGTCTTAATTTTAAAATTCTCATCTTTGTTCACAAATCCCTCAATGGCCACATACCTCCCTAATTCTGTAATAACCTGCAACCCTCTGATATATCTGGCTTCTCTATTTCAGGCTGTTTACTCATTCCCAGACACAAATTCTCCACCATTAGTGACTGGGCCTTTAGTTGTCTAGATCCCAAGCTCATGAAATTTCTTCCCTGCCTCTTGGTCTTATTTACCTCCTTTAAGACACTGCTTAAAACCTACATCTTTTACTTTGCTCTTCTGCTCAATAGCTGCTTTGTGGCTCGGTGTCATACTTTATTTTTAGAATATTCCTTCATGTGAAGCGCATTGGGGCATTTAATTACATTAAAAGGCACTATATAAATATGTTGCTGTTTTGTTAAGCTCTGGTTGCCACAGGACATCAGTCTTACCCATAGAATTTCCAAGTTCTGTGGCAATGACACTGGCTGGCAGTATGTGTGTGCTCTATACAGTGGGTCAAGTTTTCCTCCAATATTCTTTTCTCCAGAGGATGTTTCTTGATACAGGGCCTATATGAGGTATTCCATAGGAACATAGTAAAACACCAGCAAACTTTCCTCAATGCAGGAGATAGTTGAGTGTGGTGCTTCAATTGATGCCATTTTGAAATGAGGGGAAGGGCTATTTGGGTTTTGTGGAAATTGGATACTCAGAGGTCACTAAAACCTTTCACATGCAGTGCTTTGCAGATTTATACAGATTTCTTGTCAAGAAAATCAGTTCATGGTCTGCCCTCTCTTCCCTACTCCTCCTACCACCGTGCGCACACATACGCGGACTCACATATACACACCCCCCAACGCCACCTCAGAACTTAGAATTGGTGATTTATGAAAGGCATTAATGGCCTGCTAGGAAACAGCAGGACAGCAACTCAGCTTGTAACAACGGCAAAGAGTAAAATACACCTAATTTGTCTGTTCTGTAAGAACTAGTAGGATGCATGACCTGGCCAATAAATTGCATGGTCAAGGCCACAGGCCGGCATCTGGATTGCATGCTAATGCATGCAACTATTCCGGAATACCTCCATTCTTGGGATCGCGCTCTGAGACATCACAGACTACTCACAGTCAGATCCAAATTCCTTTAGTTTACTAAATTGTGCAGATGTCCTCCCTCAGGAGGGAAAAAAAACAGCTAGTATCTTTGCAATCACTGGGGCTAGGTCGAGAAGAGGTTGGAGCGAATTGTATTCTCTTAGAATACACTAGAAATTGGTAATTTTAGATTTCATTCACAAGTTTAAACACTTTCAGCCTGAGCTCCAGGTCCTCTGCAGTAACCATGTATGTTGCTGAATGCCTTGGAATGTTTGCTGCATTCCATTCTATCAGTTACTCAATTTAAAAAAAAATCAAATTGACTTGTTGAATTTCATTATCCATTGTTCAATGAGTTATGAATATGTAAATTTTTATCCATTTTTCCATTTCAATGCCATTTGTTAGAAATGAGAATTGGCACTTGCACGTTACCATGCAAACTCTCAGTGCACACGGATGAAATTTCTCACTTTGCTGCGATGTTTGAAAGCTATTGTTAATAAATTAATTGATAAAGGGGGAAAAGCGTCTGCATTTGCTATGCACATGAATGATGTTGATAACTTTCCTGATAAAGCTAAGTACATTTAAATTAGACTGGAGCAGCAGCACTTTCTTTTTTAAATTGTTGCGTTACTGACACCACTCGTCTTGTGAATGACAAAATAAGCTTGATTTTCCTCATGCTGGAAGAAGGATCCAGTGTTCATGCTGCAGTTAACATTCTGTATTGAAAAGCAGAATTGGCCTTTTATATTCCTTTTATTATTCAATTTTGCTAAGTATTCAGTTTGGTATCTCTCTCACTCTGCCTTGGAGGGGTTAAGCTAACTTCCATCCCACTGTAAAATACTTTTTTGACAGAAGGAGCTGAAAATATTTGCACACCTTGAAATTATGGCTTTATTTCTAGAAGTTGCAAAATGACAGCAGCAGGGATTTTGAGCTCTTACCACTCAAAAGCGTGAAATCTCATGTGAACCTTACCACTGACAGGTTGAAATTACACCACGCAGTATTAATGGTGAGCGGGTTAATTTGTTCTGACAAAATGCTGTTAAAATGATTGGGCAGATTCCAAGCAAAATACATTGCAACCAATGCAATCTAGACATTATATTAAAATTACTGATAGGTCATTTGGAAGTATTCTGATGTAGTGGGCAAAAGAATGTTATCTTGCACACTATGGTTTGAATCCTTGATTCTTATCCATGGTGGTTCAGGCAGTATAATAATTTTGTAGGGTGGAGGTGTGATCATTTGTCCTAATTGTAAAACAGAAATTGCTGGATAAACTCAGCAAGTCTGACAATATTTATGGGGAGAAAAACAAAGTCAGCCTTTTTAAGTCCATTCAGAGTGATTAGACTGAAAGGATGATGGGTTTAATGCTGTAGAATATGAGGGAGGAAGAACAAGTAGAACAAATGGTAATGGTATCACAGAGCAAAAACCAAAGGGAGTGCTCATAGTTGTAGAGAAGTGATAGTAGGGAAGATACATGAAGAGTCAGTGTTAATGGTGGGTGCTAATAGCAGTAAACAGTTCAACACTAATGAGAACAAACCCACATAAACAAGACTTTGGGAGTAGTAGGTCGCGGGAAACAAATTGGAATAGGGTTTATGGTATAAAAGTTGTTAAAACCAGTTTTAGGTGCTAGAGTCTATGAGTATAAGTGGAAGATAAAGTTTTGATCTTTGTGCTGAACTTAGCTGGGCCACTGTGCAAGCATACAACACAGATGTTAACATGTGAGCAAGATGGTATATTGAAATGACATGTGAACAGAATACTAGATCATTCATGCAGACAGAAAGTAGTCACTCAGTCTGCATTTGTTCTTGCCAATGTAGGAGAGACTATATTATCATCAGTGAATACAGTCTATTGGATGGAGAGACGTACAAGTAAGTTGTTACTTCACCTGGAGGGCTTGTTTAACGCTTTGGATAGTGAGGGGGAAGAGATAAATGGGCACGCCTTACATCTTCTGGGACTGCATAGGAAGTTGCCATGAGGGGGAATGAAGAGGTATTGGGAGTGACAGAGGAATGCACTTGGGTGTCATAAAGGAAGGGGTCTGGAAATGCTGACAGCCAGTGCTGGGGATAGGTATCATAGGTCTCACTGCTGGCTCTCAACCTGGCCCTGACACAAAGAGCTCCTGGCGCTGGTTATGGAGCCCTGATACAGTCACTGTACTGAGCTATGCCAAAGTAGAGAGGCGAGGAAGATCTGTATGGTGGTACCATCCTGCTGGACCTGACAGAAATAATGGAGGATGATGATGTAACAGCAGTCTAATACAAAATAATTACTCAGGTTACGCTTACATTATTCAGATGACACCTCAGAGACCTTTGAATTCATTAAGTGAAACCTATTGTTTGTCTGGGAAGGAGGGAACAGGGTGAGGGCAGAGGTGCGGCTGAGGGTTCTGTGAACTACAATGGGGGGGGTGGGGTTTGGGGGTGGTAGTTGCTTTTCCCAATTACAGCACAGTTAGCAGAAGACTTGGTGGTGGAGAAAGGTTCTGATGGGGAACCTTTAAGGTGATGGAACTGTAACCTTATTATTTCTTGTATGGTAGAGATGCTAGTAGAATATGCAGCTCTGGGCAGAGATACCTGCTGGCATGCAATCATGTATACAGGCTATTGTTATAAAGATACATCTCGAGGCTTGGCTTGAACTGATGTGAAGAACAGGTGAATCAATAACAAAACACTGGCCACTCCACATGAATAGGGTTTCACTGGATGAAAGTGATGGCAGCCAATGGCACAACTCCTGGTATTCATGAAACACCCTTTCCTTCTGAGCAAACAATAATTGTACAGCTGGTAGACAGAATGTATGGGAAATATGATGACCTTGATTCAATTAATTCATCATTTTAATGTTCCACTATATGCTCAGTTTAATATTTGATAAACAAAACATCATCATGCAAAGCAATTTGGTTACTGATAGATATGTTAAGCCACTGTCAAGATACAATCAGCTATTTTTGTATGTACCAGTATAGATCGTATATGCAACTGATATATTTATCTTGGAGATAGCAAGAACTGCCAGCGTTGGAGTCAGAGATGACACAGAGTGGAGCTGGAGGAACACAGCGGGCCAGGCAACATCAGAGGAGCAGGAAGGTTGATGTTTTGGGCCGGGACCCTTCTTCAGAATGGGTCCCTTTCTAAGGAATGGTCCCAATCCAAAACATCAGCTTTCCAGCTCCTCTAATGCAACGTGGCCTGCTGTGTTCCTCCAGCTCCGCACTGATATATTTATCTTGATTTATTGTGTATAAATGACCTGAAATTAACCTGAACAACATGCTTGTTGCAAGATCTGAAATTAAATCTGGACTACTTTCCCTTTTTGTGGAATATATAAGAGACAGATGGTTGCTGACTAAACAGATACCAGGCCTGGCTGAAGTTACATGGGCACTGTGTGATCTAGTCAGGGAGCTGTGGATCCATCTGTGAGTTTCACTTGAGTATAATTCTTACAAGCTGTAGGAACCATCAGACGCCTGTTCTGAATTCTAACAATGTCATGTTGTAGCAATTAACGTATGGCCTGTAGGAGGTATTTAATGAATAATATAGGCTTTTAGAAGCAGAGAGGAGCAATTCCATTTATATAAGGTTCATCATTTAATTACCCAAGACTTTTTCTGACTACATAAACGTGCAATATAATTTCTGATGTAGCTTGTTTTAAATCAAACATATCAGAGCAGTTTCAATACCCAACCCACCTACTTCCTAACAAATTCCATCACTTCTGTCACACACCAGACGAGGACAGGACGCATGAAAAGCACATTGTTCTTGTCTGGCCCCAAGAGCATGGTTATGTGCTGAGTGACAATGTGTATTTATGCTCCATATTGCTTGGAGGAGCTACATTTACATTTTTTAGGATTTTGGAGAAAGGAATTTATTTGTATGTAGTGGCAGCCTAAGAATGGTTTCTTTGAAAGCTGTCATTAAAAGTTGACTGTAAACGTTGGAGTTTAACTTTTTGGCAAGCCTTCCTAGAAACCCTATGACCAGTGATAACTGTATTCCTGGCTATAAATGTTGCTGGAAGGTGATTTAGCAGTGATTGCTTGGGAGGGGTATTTGTTTTTCTGGTTCATTTGAAGAGAAGCCTGCTAAGAGCAAGCTGTTAGATCGAAGTTGCTAAGAACACGCTGCCCAGCTGTTCACTCCCATTTCTGAAAAGTAAACCATCTACATCATTTCAGGGTGAAAACTACTAGCTCTCCTGAAAGAGTAAGTAAAAGAACATACCAGGGGCGGCGTGCCGAAGGGCCTGTTTCCACACTGTAGGGAATCTAATCTAATCATATCATTGAGCAAGCTGCGTTTGCAAGACTTTAGAGACAATGATGCTTGATGAGTGACATGACCAAGCATTAGACAATGTCAGTACAAACCAATCTAGAACAATCTATGCTTTATCCTTTTACCCTCAAGACTGAAGTATTGATTTTTTTTGAGATGGCAACTTCTGCAAGGAAATGATTTTATGCTTCTATTTTCCTGAAGTGTGTGATGTGTGTGTCTATGATTTGGGGATATTTAGAGGGATCAGCATTTATACTTTTCATATCACTGACTCTGCACACTATCCAATAAAAGTGCATTTTTATTGAATAAGTGTTCTTTTGATGACGAGCCCGTAACTATCTTTATTAATAAATATGATTGATAGATTTTGTTGTTTAAAACCTGATGAAGATACTTAATTGGTTTTCTTGGTAACTGAAGGAGCTGTTTTTATTTTATGTTGCCACCTTGCAGTAGAGGGACTAGCTCAAGGGTGCACTCCTCCAGCCGTGGTCAGAGCAACTGAAATAGGCCTTTAACATGATCTAAAAATAATCCTGCTGCAGGTCACAGGCTGTAGCTTCCACAAAAGGGAGAAGTGTTTGAGGTAGTATCAGACCTCTAAATGTATGTTAAGTTCCCAAAATCAAGCAAACTGATCATTGATACAATTTGGACCATTGAGGTATCGATGCTTATGGTAATATCCTGGGACTAATTAAAAATAATATTTATTCTTTTCTTATCTGCAACTATCCTGATAACAACTGATCTATATTTACTGGCATAACATTATAAATAAGTAATTACTGTAAAATTAATTCTTACTTGGATGATTGGAAACAAACAAACATTAACAGATGACAAACGGGTGATGATCGGTGGCTGTTTTACACAAACTCTCTACGGGTCTCAAATTAAGGCAGTAAACTCTGGTTCCTTAGTTAAACTGTTGGGCTTACTGCTTTGACTACACTGGAATTGGATAATTGGTACATCTGAGAAAGTTGGAAACCGTCCCTATTAGGAATTGAAAATCGTTTGAACTGTGCATTCATATTTATTACTGGATTTCATTCTGGGCCCTCAGTCTCCAGGGATAATGGCTAACCCACCAGAAATTTCCAGTAATGTTAGTCTGTGTAATGAAGATAACATAGATTAACCACAACATCTCAATATTACAGAAACCCAGGAAAATTGCAATCTCCAAATGAGGAGCTTTCCGTCATCTTTACAATCACTTAAACCTACTTCCTGCTGTCAGACAGTATACAGCTCATTAAAAGTAGGTTTTTGTTTTGAAGGAAAGATTCCATTTTATAGGTGATTGCCGTTAGGCAATATTTTTGACCCTCCCAGCACTTCAACTTTACCAGTCAAATACACTTCCATCTCAGTCATCTGTAGTTCTTCAAGTGAAGTCTGCCATTTTTGTCCACTCACATTTTAAAATGAGCATTGGTGCTTCTTGGAAGCCTTGCATTTACTTCCTGTCTTACTCTAACTGTCATGACTTAATGATGCAAAACAGGCTTAATACCTGCTTCTCTTTCCCAATTTAGTCAAAGAAGAAAACCAGAGGTGGTATGAATGGTGCTGTTGCCTAGGTTTACTCCTTGCTGCTTAATGTCTACTCTGACTCACTGTGTTCAGAATAAAAACAGAAAAATGTCGCATTTGTATAGCCACTTCCATGACCATAGTACATCCCATAATTCTTTCCACCCAAGAGACACTATTGAAATACAGGAGCCATTTTTCCACATAGCAAGATCCCACAAACAGCATTGTTATTGCTCAATAAGCTACTCTTATCAGAACAAACGAAGCTTCAATAGTTTAGTTTAAGATTTAGACTTTATTGTCAAGAGTTCTCAAGTACAAGAATACAGGAGTTTTCAACGTCATACACAAAGTCACCTTAAGCACAAGTACCTGAGTGCAAACATTTAAGAACAAAGAAAGAAGTAAAGAGCAAAGTTAAAAGTTAAACATTACAGTCACCCTTAGAATTAACCAAGTAAATAAAGAAATAAAGATAAAAGTTCAACCATAATGGCCAGGCCACCAAAAATGCCTCACCCGCCCTTTTCAAAGTAATGCCATCAATCTGCTCCATCCACATGTCAGGGTAAAGAGGGATTTGGTTTAATATTTCATTCAATGGACAGTGCCTCTGATAATGCAGTGTTACTTACTGCTGTGCTGGAATGTCAGTCTTGAATTTTTCCACTCAAATTTTGCAGCGAGATTATAACTCACTTAAAAATCTTTCACTTGTACAAATTTAAAATCAGCCCCAGTATGACTTCAGTGAACAACCTTCTGATGAAGGTAAAAGTGCTGCCAAGTGAACAGCTGAAAGACAGTGGGAAGAATTGATAGTCCTTGTAAAAGTTTTTGGTGCATCTGTCACTCTTCCGATTTCACACCTCAGAATGTCAGTAAGTAGGAGGTGAAAGATAGGCAGCTGGTACTTGCTTAGGTCAAATAGGTTAATTGACTTTTGTTGAGGCACTCCTGCAAAATGACGAGGTATCAGGCAGTTACAAGAGCTATCATTCTGCAAATGTCCTTCGTTATAGTAATCTGCAATTATTGCATGTGTGTTGATTCCCAAAATTATTGAGACCTTGAAGGGATAGTCCATATTGTACACAGCTCTACTTTAGCAACAAGACAACGGAGTACATTATGTGTATAAGGTTTAGCCATTAGAATGCAGCTTGTCAGTCAAGCTACATGAACAAAAATGTGAGGTGCAGTCATAAGAATAAATTACTTTCTTGTTAACTAATACATGTTATGAAATAGTCAGTGAGTTTCAAAACCTAAAGCCCAATTTAGTAGACACTCACATCCTATCATCTTTATCATGTCTGATTTTGCATTGGATCAGAATAAAAGGAATACATTTCTTCCATCAAAAGTTATGTCTCAATTTACCTGCAACCATTGACAAGCCTTTGATCTGTGGTGAAATAATTTGAAATTATATTTTCCCGGGGCATTGCTTTTTAATAATTTCCATTAAAACAAAATGTCTATGACTTTTTTTAGCATATAGAATATGCCATCTGGTAACGCTTAGTTGACTACTAAGTCATACAAAACCCGTAATTGCTGCAAAGAAGGAGGCCTAAGAATGGACGTTAACATCCAGCAGGAATCATTTGAGTGATAGCTGAAGTGAATGCTTGACCGTCCATCCCTCTACAGGAGCGATTTTAACTCTGACACCTTCACTACACAGGACCTGGTCAATCTCCCATTCATTTAAAATATTTACTGTCTAGTTGGTGAGTGGGAGCCAAATTTTGAGCAGCAAGAGTCAGTGAGGATGGTTTCTTGCATTCAGGTAAAATTGGTGAGGCTAAAGGACGTCATGGGCAGGTGACACCCGAGATCTCCTCATTACCTCATCTCCTTGTGATGCATGGAAAAACACCTCTGCTCCTTTGGATCATGAGGGAAGAAGAAATAAAAAATGTCATTTTCCTATAGGCCTCTGCTGAACTCCAATCCACTTGCTGCCTTTGGCCTGGTGAAGAAGCCAAATTGGCTTCATTATCCAGGCTGTAACGACATAACTAAGGCTCCCTGTGAAACATTTTAAAGTCAGACCCTGCTTTCCCACTCGCTGCTTAAAAGAGCAAATTAGCACTGCAACCCATTGAAAGATTGGAGGAAACATACTGCTGTGTACATTTTACCTCCACAATCATCTGACCCCAGGTAAACAGGTTCACATCAATCAGCTCCAGCCTCAAATTCCAGTCTCAGTTGGACAGGTCGATTGGGCTTATCAAGTTGACAAGCAGGTTCTCATACTTACAATGCGCTAAGAGTCAAGGGATCCAGTTGACAACAAAAGTGCTGGTGGTTGAGTGATGGGAGATACCACTCTGCTTGATTTTCACACTGTTATTTGCTATACGCAGCAGACAGCTGCAGGCGAAACATAAGTCCATGGACAGCGCTCAGACTATCTTCTTGCATGTTGCAGTTACAAGGCAATAAATGGAACATATTTTCTTTTGAAATCTGTGTAGTCCTGAGGTACTGTTAATGTTCTCATTTAGATTCTTTTCTTCAGTAGAGCATAGGTTATTTGGCTTGTTTCAGGTCTGGTGATTACATAATGGTCTGTCAAGCCATAATCTAACAGCATGAACAGATGAAGGCAGAGTGACAGACACATTCCATGTCCGCGTTTAAAACCTGCATGTAGCCTGGAAGTCCCTGCTGTTGTTAGTTGTTATTTTCATGTATAATGCTCTGTACTTATTCCTGCCTTCCTGATTTCCTTCCAATTAGGCCATCAAATCTGCTGCTTGATCGGAGCAACACAGACGTTACAGCTTTCCGCTCCGTCGGTGACTGGCTTGACGGTGTCAGGATGGGACAATACAAGGATAGCTTCACGGGAGCAGGATACAGTTCCTGCGATATGGTGGCAAAATTGGCCTCGGAGTAAGACAATTTTTTAAAAACCTTTTCCAGAGGCATTACAACATTTTGAGGAAGTTAAGCAAACGTTAAGGATACATGTCAAGGTCCACAAGTGACAATACAGTAGAATACAGTCATCCAACTGCTGAAGTCATATTAGCATTAGATTTGCAAGCTTTGTGTAACCCTAACACCACAGTAATTAAATCTTATTTCACCATTGAGGTTTTCTATCTGACCTGAATGAAATACTACATCAGAGGCAAATCAACATCCAATGCTTTAGGTTGAGCATCGCTGGAAAGAATTGAAGTCAATTAATGACTTACTTTGCTCATGTGCTTTAATTTTCTTAAGAAATAAAAGCCTCTCAGGTTTTGTGATCATTCAGCAGATTAATTAACTGAATGAGGCAGAGCAAGGGTACACGTGAAGAAGCATTTTGTGTTTGTTTGATGATTAGAAGAGAAGCAAATTGACTGCGGTTGTGATTTAGATGATCAACAGTTTAGTCCAAATCAGAGCTCGAGGAGGTCTCCAGTCAGGTCTGTGTTCCAAAAGACGTAGGAGCACGGCTCGGCCATTTATTCCATTGAGTCTGCTCTCCATACTAGGACATCACAATTGATCTTATAATCCCCAACTCTCCTTGAATTTTAGGGAATGGAAATATGAGCGGTGACCAGCAGTGTGCCATAAGGATTGGTGCTGGGCCCACTGCTTTTGTCATTTATAAAAATGATTTGGATGTGAACGTAGGAGTTATGGTTAGTAAGTTTGCAGATGACACCAAACTTGGAGTTTTAGGGGACAGCAAAAAAGATTACCTCAGAGGACAACTGGATATTAATTAGATGGGCCAATGGGCCGAGGAGTGACGTGTGGTGTTTAATTTGGATAAATGTGGAGTCCTGCATTTTGGAAAGGCAAATCAGGGTAGGACTTGTGCACTTAACGGCAAGGTCCTGGGGAGTGTTGCTGAACAAAGAGACCTTGGAGGAGAGGTCCATAGTTCCTTGAAAGTGGAGTCACAGACAGATAGGAGAGTAAAGAAGGCATTTGGTATGCTTGCCTTTACTGGATAGTGTATTGAGTAAAAGAGTTGGGAGGTCATGTTGTGGCTATATAGGACATTGGTTCGGCCACTTTTGGAGTATAGCATGCAATTCTGGCCTCCCTGCTGTAGGAAGGATGTTGTGAAACTAGAAGGGGTTAGGAAAGAATTTATGAGGACATTGCCAGGATTGGAGAGTTTGAGCTGTAGGGAGAGGGTGATTAGGCTGGGCTATTCTCCCTAGAGCATTGGAGTCTGATGGGTGACCTTATAGAGGTTTATAAAATAAAAGGTGCATGGATAGGGTATATAGGCAAGGCTTTTTCGCTGGGGTGGTGGAGTCCAAAACAAGAGGGCATAGGTTTAAGGTGAGAGGGAAAGATATAAAGGGAACCTAAGGGGAAACATTTTCACTTAGAGAATGGTACGTGTATGAAATGAGTTGGCTGATAAAGTAGGGGAGGCTGGTATAATTACAACATTTAAAACACATCTGGATGTGTATATGAATAGGAAGCATTTAGAGGGCTATGTGTCAAATTCTGGTAAGTGGGACTAGATTTATATAGGATATCTGATAGGCATAGACAAGTTGGATCGAAGGGTCTGTTTCCATGTTGTATATCTCTATGACTCCGTGAGCTGCCAGTGTAAAAGAGAATTATGGACTTGAACATCAAAGTTGGAGTCAAGCATGTGATTGAGCATAAAAGTCAAGGTGAGCCAAGGATCAAAGCATAGATAGTTGGCATTTTGAAAGTGCAGTTGTTGGTAACTTGAGATGTTTTTCCCTTCCAGTGGCTGATTTAGGAAAAGTAAAGTTGGGGGTACAGATGGGAGACATGGTGGACAATGATAAAAGAAGTTATCAGAGATGGTCTTATCTGTCATTGAATCAATGGGTCTAGCAGGACAAAGTAAAATGGCAAGGTCTTGGGGTGACTGGAAATATGCGTATTAGATTGAGGAAGGGATTTGAAGGATAAAATGTAGAGAATTGAGAGGTGGAAGAACCTGATGAATTAGATGTTGAGAAGATATGCAGTGCTGAAGCTGTGATAGGAAAGTGGTGAGGATACCTCAATACAAGATCATGGGAGGGTGGTTGAGAACAGAGTTATTGATTGAGACATGGATTGAGTGAAGTGCTATGTGGATAAGGCAGAAAAGTACTGTTATGATTGGATCATGATGTCATTGAGTTGGGAAATAAACTTAATGGACTGAAAGGCCTACCTCTGATCCTGCGTTTCTGTGCTCTTACATAAGGAATGGAACGGTTTAGATGTTCACGGATGAGATGTTTCCACAGAAGTAAGAGGTCAGAACAAGGAGAGACTTGGTGCTAAGTGTCAGACTTCCACCATGAAGATCTTGACAAGGCAAGTTATGAAAGATGTAGCCAGAGTTCAGAAAGATGTTACCAAAGTGAAAGATGTTATTGTCCATCATCACCAGGTGGACTGCAGTGGCTCAAGAAGGCAACTCACTACCACCTTCTCAAGGGCAACTAGGGATGGGCAATAAGTTCTGGCCAGCCAGTGACGCCCACATCCTACAAATGAAATTAAAAAATCAGTTTGGGAGGAGCCAAGAAACAGCAAAGGGCAGCAAATATTGATTGGAATTATTTATAGATAACCAAATTGTAGTGGTAATGTTAAACATGGTATAAATCAGGCAATTACAGACTTTGTAATGTGAGTAATACAGTTATCTGAGGAGATTTCAATTTACATAGGTTAGACTAACCAAACCAGAACTAATTCTATGAAGGATAAATTCCTTGAGTGTATACCAGATGGGTTTCTGGAGTAGTACATTATGAAGCTAACTGGGCATCAGGATATCTTGGATTTAGTACTGAGTAATGAGAAAGGAATAATTAATAACCTTGTTCTAAAGACGACCTTGGGAAATAGTGACTGTAATATGATAAAATTTCTCATTAAGTTTGAACAAAGTATGATTCATGGTGAAACTAGGGTCTTAAAACTGAACAAAGGAAGTTTATAAAGGTATGAGGGGCAGGTGGGCTATGGTTGATTAGGAAGCACAATGAAAGTTTTGTCTGTCCCAGACAGGCAATGACTATATATGAGGATATACTGCATGATCCACAGCAGATTACATCGTCCTCTAGGCACAAACACTCAGTGATACATATGCTACCGTTCACTGAAAAAGTTAAAAACTTCATTAAATCAATGGAAGTGTTTTATAAGAATGCCAGGGAAAATGATAAATCTGAGGACTAGGAGTAATTTAGAACATAGCAGAGGAGGACCAAGTAACTGATCAAGAAACAGAAAAAGAATATGAGAACAAAGTGGTGTGGAACAGAGAGCCAAACTCGATAAGATTCTTTAAGGACGTAAAAAGGAAAAGATTATTTAGGTTAAATGCATGTCGGAACAAGAGGTTTATACTAGAGAATGGGGTGGTGGAGGAGAAACGTAACAATTATTTTATGTATGTCTTCACAGACCTTTAATGTGCTAAGATGTGAGTCTCCCAGAGATTCTAAACAAAGAAAGGACTGAGAAACTGAAAAACTGAATAAAACTGTTATCACGAAAGAAGTAGTAGATGAAAGGTTAATAGGCATGAAGGTTAATAAATCCCCCAGTTCAGATGAGCTTCATCTCAGTGTTCAATGGTGGTTATTTTCGAAGTTTCTCAAGATTCTGGAAAGGTTTATGCAGGCAGGAATGTAACAAATGTACCCCACTATTTGAGAAAGGAGAAAGAGGGTGGTGGGAAAAGTTTTGGACCTGCTGGTTTGGTGTCAGCAGTCAGAATAATGTTGCAATCTATGATAAAATGCAGAAGGTTGCTTTTCAGACTGGATGCCTGTGACCAGTGGTGTACAACAGGATTGGTGCAGAGTCCACTCTTTTTGTCATTTATATAAATGATTTAGGTGTGAACATAGGAGGTATGGTTATTACGTTTGCAGATGACACCAAAATTTGAGGTGCAGTGGACAGTGAAGAAGGTTACCTCAGAGTACAATGGAATCTTGATCAGATGGGCCAATGAGCTGAGAAGTGGCAGATGGAGTTTAATTTAGATAAATGTGAGCTGCTGCATTTTGGAAAGGCTATTCAGGGAAGGGTAAATTCCTGGGGAGTGTTGCTGAACAAAAAGTCATTGGAGTACAGGTTATAATTCTTTGAAAGTGGAGTCACAGGTGGATAGAAAAGTGAAGAAGATTTTTGGTATGCTTGACTTTATTGGCCAGTGCGTTGAGTATAGGTGTTGGGAGGTTATTTTGAGCCTGTACAGGACATTGGTTCAGCCACTTTTGGTACACTGTGCATTTCTGGTCTCCTTGCTATAGGGAGGACGTTTTGAAACTAGAAGGAGCTCAGAAAAGATTTACAAGGATGTTGCCAGGGTTGAAGGGTTTCAGCAAAAGGGAAAGGCTGAATAGACTGGGGCTATTTTCCCCAGAGCATCGGAGGCTGAGAGGTGACCTTGTAGAGATTTATAAAATCATGAGGGGCATGGATAGGGTAAATAGACAAGGTCGTTTCCCCGGGGCGGGGTGTCCAATACTAGATGGCATAGGTTTAAGGCAAGAGGGGAAAGACTTAAAAAGGACTGAGGGGCAATTTTTTCACGCAGAGAGTGGTGCATATATGGAATAAACTGGCCGAAGTGGTGGAGGCTGGTTATAATTACAACATTTAAAAGGCATCTGGATGAGTACGTGAATAGGAAGGGTTTAGAGGGATATGAGCTAAATGCTGGCAAATGGGACTAGATTTATTTAGGATATCTGGTTTGTATGGATGAGTTGGACTAAATGGCCTGTTTCTGTGCTGTATCTCTCCATGACCCTATAACTCTATAAAAGCTTGATAGCTGGACATTTAGAACAAAATAATAAAACTAGACCGAGTCAACATGAATTTTGGAAAGGCAGTCATGTTTGACAAACTTTTTGGAGTTTTTGGTGGTAAGGTTTGTAGTATAGAGAAAAGCTGTGGTATGTATGGATTTTCAATCTGTGTGCTTTCTGATTTTATCACATTCTTTTTGAGTCTTTAATATTCTTAGCATTTTTTTTAAAAGAACGGTCATCCTTTTCTTCATAATCTACGAATAAAAATCAAGTAACTTAATTTTAGCTTAAAGACCTATAGTTTTATTCATTTAAAAAAACCCTTCAAAATGCTGACTACAGCTTTCGAAGCTATGTTCTTTAGTACAGCATTTGATTAGCCCAACCTCCATTCATTTTGAGGGCTGATCCTTATGAACATAGGGCTAGTGGCTTGTGGGGAACATTCAGTGCCCCTAATCATTCATTAGCTCCCAGTAATAACTGGTTGAGGGGCCTGGTTGGTATCCAGAAAAGGTTGGTACTAGTTTGAAAGAAGGTCCTATTTTAGAGAAGGAAGAGAAGAGATGAAGGATACATTAAGGCACAGGATCATTTGTGGAGCCTGTGATATAACTGGGCAACTTCCAGCCCCACAGGGATAAAGTAAAATATCCTTTGTGGCCTACTTCTCTAATAGATTGCAGACAGTGTGAACTTAGTGTGCTTGCATCCAACTGAGTCCTGCAATAACAATTAGGGCCACAAGTATGTTGTAGGACCATCATCATTAATAATACAGCATGGCCACACCATCAACAGGAATGGGCCAATGGATTTTAGCCAACATTTGCAGGAGGCTATTGATCATATACTGCTGGCCAGAAGGCCTTGGCATCTTCTTCATTGAATTAGATGTTGGCACCTTTTCCCAAACATTTCCCTCAAAGGTGCCATCAACAGCTCTGATGTCAGTGCAACTTTGGTTCAAACATGGACAAAAGATCTAAACTCAAGAGACAAAGTGAGAGTGACTACACTTGACATCAAGGTAGCATTTGGACCAAGTGTGGCTTAAGAAGCCCAAGCAAAATTGTAGTTAGTGAGAATCTGGGGAAAAGTCTCCACTAGTTGGAGCCATATTTAATACAAAATTAAATGGTTGGATTGTTGGAAGAGAAAATCTCAGGCTCAGGACATTGTTACAGGTGTTCCTCAGGGTCGTGTTCTAGGCTCAACAGTATAAAGACAAAACTTGATGTTTACTGATGACTGCAAAATGTTCAGTATCACTTGTGACTGCTAAGATCCTGAATCAGGACAAGTCAACATGCAGCAATGACCTGGACAAGATTTGGGTTTGGACTGATACATAGCAGGTAACATTCATGCCAAATAAATACCAAGTTCTGATCATTTCCAAAAAGAGAGAATCAAACTATCTTCCCTCGACATCCAATCCCCTTATCATTGCTGTAACCCCCACTTGCCATTCCCCGTGGCTTATTGTTGACCAGAGGCAGAACTGTAACAGCAGTAAAGGTCATGACAAACTCATTTGGGCCTTCCATTCAAATCCAGCATGCATGAATCCTGGCCAGAGTTAAAAATCAGATCTGTGGAATTGCAAAGTTAGCAATTCTCACCCTACCTTTTTGTAACTGTATTCATGATCATATAAGGTTGTTTGGCTGAGATCTAATGCCAATGAGCAGGTTTGTTTACTGTCAGCTGACATTTTAAACAACCTGAAGACCCGCATTTATGTGTTAAAGCAATGAATATTAGTATTTTAAAATTAGCACTCTGGGCCAAATGCCTTTCAGTTGCATGGAATGGATTGTTTCCTAGCATTTTACCATAGCCCTGCCATTATGGTCCTTCATATAGAAACAAAAAACAATTATCTTCAATCACGTGTGCACAACCACAAACTTAAATATAAATAATGCTCAGAGATAATGGGAACTGCAGATGCTGGAGAATCCAAGATAATAAAATGTGAGGCTGGATGAACACAGCAGGCCAAGCAGCATCTCAGGAGCACAAAAGCTGACGTTTCGGGCCTAGACCCTTCATCAGAATAATGCTTTTGTGTTTTCACTGAATGAGAATCTCATGGATTCACAGAGTAAAATGGCTGTTTGGATTACTGAAGAATAGTTCACCGACTTAGCAAATTCAAGATTTAATTCCCATTTGGAGGCTTTTGAAAATGGTTTCTCAAGATGGGTTAGTGCAGCAACTCATGTAATAGGATTAATGAAGTATACATTAGATGACAACTGCATTAATGCAAACTGATGCACATATATCCTGAGATGCTGACTCTTTCTAAGTCAAATAATTAAATAGAATTAGACAAGCATTAAATATTCGCTGATAGCATTGAGTTTTTTTTTAAATGGAAACTAACTTTTCTTGCTCAGTGGTGAATTTATTTGAATAAGGAAGTGCTGTGTATGTTTCAAGACTGCTGTTGTAAAGCCAGTAAGGATTAGGAAGCGTTT
Organism: Stegostoma tigrinum; assembly: GCF_030684315.1. Lineage (NCBI taxonomy): Eukaryota > Metazoa > Chordata > Chondrichthyes > Orectolobiformes > Stegostomatidae > Stegostoma > Stegostoma tigrinum. Next base: position 25,629,424 of record NC_081365.1, on the reverse strand, counting down.
TCCTCAGTATACAAAATGTTTCAAAGATGGACATAAAATCTTTTTCAGCTTTCAGTTAGAAAGACACTGCCAATCAATTTTTCATGGCAGTAAAATTCTGAATGCCAAGCAATTTAACGGATGATTCCATAAAGAAAACAAAAAAGGTCTTAACCAAGCATGTTCAAAACAGGAAATGCCTGCTACTGTATCTAACAAGTTCTGATCGAAGGCTAGCAGCTCCAAAAAATGTCCTGGGAGCTTACTGCTGTGCCAAATGTTCTCCTGAACAGGAATAAACACCGCTGTTGGAAATTAAGAATTATAACCAGAGATGGAAATCGGAAACTTGTCCATTTGAGCCAAGAATGAGTAGTTTGATTTTTGTCCCAGCTTATAACTGGGGAACAACAGGGTCTCATCAATTGCTGCAAGCTGCAGTATATTAAAAGGAAGCAGTCCTTTCCAATCTGGCTGAAACTGCAGAGTTTGTTTTCAGTTTTAAAAAAATCCAATTACACTATTAGTAAAACAGAAACAACGGTGTACGAAAGCCTCCGCTTTAAAAAGAACATCCCTGTTGCCACCCGCAGGACATTAACCATTCTGAGTAAAATTTTCTGAAGATGGGTTTAGGCCCAAAATATCAGCCTTCCTGCTCCTCTGATGCTGCTTGGCCTGCTGTGTTCATCCACCTCTACACCTTGTTACCTCAGATTCCCCAGCATCTGCAGTTCCTACTACCTCTGAGCAAAATTGCTTTGAAATGCTGATTGTGAGACAGTTGTGTCCCTGCCCACTGAGTTTGAGATGGGCAAAGCTCATTCCGACCAGGTCACTTACAACCAGGAGATAGGGAAGACTTTCATCTCATCCACCTGAGCCCCAGAGATGGAACTTCAATGTCTGATCCATTCTACCAACTAACACCCCCTTCCTTTTCATTTTATTACATTGGATATTTCATTTGAAATGCTGTCCTGTATTGCACAAAAGTGGTTTATTTCTTGACAGCTGCTTTAACTGCTCTGGTGACGGGCTTGCTTAAATATTCTGAACTCTACCAGTAAATATTACAGAACTGTTCAATTCGATTCTTTAATCACATTTCAAAGATGTCTGAAACTGACTTAATTAACTGGGCATTCAGAGACATGTGCTATTGGCTCAGGGTGGATATATATCTTAATGTGTTCCTGAGCCAAACAGGCAACAATTCCTCCAGTTTGCTGCTCTTCTCCGAGTTACCTGACCTCAGTCACAGGTGGACAGACTCATTCAGTATCATGCAACTTGTCCAAGAGGCTTGTTCTGATTGCTATCCATTGTCTCCTCTTGAAATAGCATTGTGAGCACTTAGTAAGAGTAAAATCAGGTTCCAGCATCCTCACCCCAAAACCGAAAATGGTACTGTCATGATAAATACATGCATTTACATGCAGCCACAGTATCTTCATTTTCCACAATGTATCTATGATAAAGGAAAAGATGGATTGGGACTTGATTTCCCAAGCCATCCAGCAGTTGTCATCAGCATAAAGCAATCACTGCCTCAGATCCTCAAAATGAAATGAGCAACCAGCAGTCCAAAGTGAAACAGTCTGAGTCTTATGGTGCTATAAGACTCCAGTGATGATTTTCAAACGCCAGTGGGGAGTGTGCACATGGACCTCTTGGAGGCAACTGCAAAAAACTCAAGTTTCTTCTTTCTTTTGCAGATGATCAATTCTTTGTACAGCTACAAAGAGCAGGAATGCACAATGCAGTAACAGCTTGGAAATAATTGCCACATTTTTCAGACACATCACGAAGCAGATCATATCCCAATTTGCATTCAACCAAACTAAAATGTTTGAACGTTTGAGTCTCCTGTGCTGTCAGAAGCAGTTAACTTCTCCATATCTCTCAATGTTTAACATTGGCTGCAATTTTACAGTCACCCCTGAATGTGTCTGCAGGTGAGGGGACCGTCTGCAAAACTCAGTGGTTTGCCTTCCCTCCACCCTGCTACCCCAACCTGGCTATAGGTTTCAGAGCAGACGAAACATCTTCCTGCCCACTTTTGCCTCGTTTGAGACCTGCAATTGGCCACTTAAGAGCGGCTTGCATAGCCACAATTTTGTTGCCGGTAGGTGGAGTTTGAGCATAACGAGGAATCCTGGCAGATCATCCTGCTTGGGTCTCAGGTGGGAAACGGAGGAGGGTGGATGCTCCTATGACTAGCCTTACTCTCCAGATCACCTGGAGCCTCCCTCCCCACCTGATCCTGAAATCAGAAACTCTTCTGACACCCAACCACCCAAAAATCCCAACCTGTACCACTTCCCTCAACCCCTGCGTCTTCCCCTTTTGTCCTACCATGGACTCTGCAGTACTAGTGGGAAGGCTTATAATTCCAGTCTACAGTACTAGTGGGAAGGCTTATAATTCCAGCAGTGGCTGCTTCTCCTGATAGCATGATTGGAATTATAGATTTGCTGGGCAATCAGACGGCCAGCAGCTATCTGCCTTCCGGACTGAGGGGTAGTTTAGCTGCCAGCAGCCAATTACGCCTCTTGAGAGCTTTCTCTGACTGCAGTTATGGACACATCCATAAGATCATAAAACAATGAAATATATGAGCTGAGTTAGGCCTTTAGCACATCAAGTCTGCTCTGACACTCAAACATGGCTGATGTGTTTCTCAACCCCATCCTTCTGCCTTCTCCCTATTACCCTTGATCCCCTCAGTAATCTAGAACCAATCTATCTCTGTCATAAATACAATCAATGACTTGACCTCCACAGCCCACTGTGGCAATGAGTTGCGTAGATTCACCATCCTCTGGCTGAACACATTCCTCGTCATCTCAGTTCTAAATGGTCGTCCCTTTACTCTGAGGCTGTGCCCTTGGGTCCTAGTCTCTCCCACAAGTGGAAACATCTTCTCCACATCCAGTCTATCCAGGCCTCTTAATATTCTGTTATCCCACCTGTGACTCTCTGATTGCAGGGTGGGAAATCCTGCCATTGTATTTACCATGTATCACATGTAGATCAAAGTGCTGAGGGGAGTCCCCACATGTTTTTGCTGTTGGATTCTAGCATCAAAAAGTACACCCATTCCTCAAATGGGTCAGAATTAAAACTGAAATGCGATAAAACAGATCTCGGTTTCAGATTTTACTTATGTACTTTTCTATGTCAGTAGATGGCAGGCTGTGAATAGTACAATAAGGCAAAGGTCTGGGAAGAAGTCTGTATTTCTGAGGCTCAACTTCAGCAGATACAAAGCTACATTCTAGTGGAAAACTCAGGACTCCTGTTTTTGTTGTGTTTGCCTCAAGAGTTATGGTTGCTATTGGAAAGTTTGCCTGTCTCTGAAACTACATTGCCCCTTTCATGTTGATACAATATGACATCAAAGCCATAACACCATTCGTTTATGATTGTGTAATGAAGGCAAATTCTATTGGAAGTATATAGAACATAGAAAATAGAACATTACAGCACAGTACAGGCCCTTTGGCCCTCGATGTTGTGCCGACCTGTCATACCAATATCAAACCCATCTAACCTACACTATTCCATGTACATCCATATGCTTATCCAATGACAACTTAAATGTACCTAAAGTTGGCGAATCTACTACCGTTGCAGGCAAAGCGTTCCACTCCCTTACTACTCTCTCAGTAAAGAGACTACCTCTGACATCTGTCCTATATCTTTCACCCCTCAATTTAAAGCTATGCCCCCTCGTGCTTGCCGTCAACGTCCTAGGAAAAAGGCTCTCCCTATCCACCCTATCTAACCCTCTGATTATTTTATGTGTTTCAATTAAGTCACCTCTCAACCTTCTTCTCTCTAATGAAAACAGCCTCAAGTACCTCAGCCTTTCCTCGTAAGACCTTCCCTCCATACCAGGCAACATCCTAGTAAATCTCCTCTGCACCCTTTCCAAAGCTTCCACATCCTTCTTATAATGCGGTGACCAGAACTGTACACAATACTCCAAGTGCGGCCGCATCAGAGTTTTGTACAGCTTCACCATAACCTCTTGGTTCCGGAACTCGATCCCTCTATTAATAAAAGCTAAAACACTGTATGCCTTCTTAACAGCCCTGTCAACCTGGGTGGCAGCTCTGCAGCTTATCTATGTCTCTCTGCAACCTAAAGCATCCTTCGTCATTATCCACAACTCCACTGACCTTAGTGTCGTCTGCAAATTTACTAACCCATCCTTCTACGCCCTCATCCAGGTCATTTATAAAAATGACAAACAGCAGTGGACCCAACACCGACCCTTGCGGTACACCACTAGCAACTGGTCTCCAGGATGAACATTTCTCATCAACTACCACCCTCTGTCTTCTTTCAGCAAGCCAATTTCCGATCCAAACTGCTATATCTCCCATAATTCCACTCATCCACATTTTGTATAATAGCCTATTGTGGGGAACCTTATCGAACGCCTTGCTGATATCCATATACACCACATCAACCGGTTTACTCTCATCTACCTGTTTGGTCACTTGCTCAAAGAACTCAATAAGGTTTGTGAGGCACGACCTTCCCTTCACAAAACCGTGCTGACTATCCCTAATGAATTTATTCTTTTCTAGACGATTATAAATCTATCCCTTATAACCTTTTCCAACACTTTACCAACAACTGAGGTAAGGCTCATTGGTCTATAATTACCAAGGTTGTCTCTACTCCCCTTCTTGAACAGGGGAACCACATTTGCTATCCTCCAGTCATTTGGCACTATTCCTGTAGACAATGACAAGTTAAAGATCAATGCCAAAGGCTCGGCAATCTCCTCCCTGGCTTCCCAGAGGATCTGAGGATAAATTCCGTCTGGCCCAGGGGACTTATCTATCTTCACCCTCTGCAGGATTTCTAATACCTCTTCCTTGTGAACCTCAATCCCACCTAGTCTAGTAGCCTGTATCTCAGTATTCTCCTCGACAGCATTGTCGTTTTCTGGAGTGAATACTGTTGAAAAATATTCATTTAGCGCTTCACCTATCTCATCTGACTCCACACACAACTTACCACCACTATCTTTGATTGGCCCTAATCTTACTTTCATCATTCTTTTATTCCTTAAATACCTATAGAAAGCCTTGGGATTTACCCTCATCCTATCCGCCAACAACTTCTCATGTCTCCTGCTGGCTCTTCTGAGCTCTCTCTTTAGGATAAGCAATTCACTTAGTCCTACAGGGCGCATCTTCTCCCTCTGGCCCTGCGCGTCCTTACTTTTCAGCTTGCAGTTTAATTCCATTCTGAAAGCCCTGTGAAGCAGCCTCCATCACACACTCAGGTAGCGCTAGCCATACCTCAACTGCTACAAGAGTCATACAGCACAGAAACAGACTCTTCAGACTAACCAGTCCATGCTGGCCATAATCCCAAACTAAACTAGTCCCTAATCCTGGCCCATATCCCTCCAAGCCTTTCCTGTTGATGTACTTACCCAAATATCTTTTAAATGTTGTAACTGTGCCTGTACTTGCATCCAACCACTTTCTCTGGATGTTCATTCCACATGTGAACCATCCTGTGTGTGAAAGCAACTTTTGCCGCTCATATTCTTGTATAATCTTTCTCCTCTCACTTTAAAAATATGCTCCTAGTCTTGAAATCCCCCACCCTAGGAAAACACACCTGCTATGCTATTCACCTCTTCTATACCCCTCATGATTTTAAAAACCTCAACCACAATAAGGTCACACCTCAACTTGTTACAGCCTCTCCACATAATTCAAACCTTCTATTCCCAGGTAAATCTTTTCTGAACGCTCTCCAGCTTAGTAATATCCCACCTGCAACAGGGCAACGAGAATGGGACACAGTGCTCTAGAAGAGGCCTCATCAACGTCCTGTAAAATTTCAACACGACGTCCCAACTCCTACACTCAATGGTCTGAGCAATGAAGGCAAGCGTGCTAAACGCCTGTTTAACCACCCTGTCTACCTGAGAGCACCCTGTCAAAAATGGTTTTCTCATGTGCTGTGTGCTTCTTTTGCCAATGGTTTTCATGTCTCAATCCTTTCATTAGGGCCAATGGTTTTTCCCATCTACGTTGTCCGGATATCAGCCTTATTTTCTCCAAGTAAAACAATCCCAACTTCTTCAATCTATCCACAGAACAGAAGTTTATAAATAAAAATTCTCGTATCTCCTTTGGAAACTAATACGATTTCCTCCCTTCCAACCAAAATTCCATCAAACAGTAATAAAAACAGAATGCTGAAGAGGATCAATGGAAAGACACAAGAGTTAACATTTTTAGCAACAGGAACAGGCCGTTCAGCCCCTCAAGCCTGCTCTGTCATTCAGTACGCTCATGGCTGATCTGATATTCTGAGGAAGGGTTACCACTCCCAAAACATTAACTCCTTTTTCTCCTTGAGTAGAATGAAGGTATGTAACGACAGGCATGAATCCTTTGTTTGTACTGTGGATTTAGTACTTCTGAAAAGTAAAGGGAACAAAGTGTTTTTTAAAACAAAAGAAAATCATAACTGTTGTTATCTTCTTTTCTAGTGATATAATGAAGCTGGGAGTTACTCTCTCTGGACATCAGAAGAAGATAGTGAGCAGCATTAAGCAACTGGAAACACACACCAAGAACAGTCCGGTTGCAGTGTAAACTTCAAGACAAGTCTTTGTGCATCAAGGGACGTAACCAATGAGAACGACACTGTCGTGGTATGGGGACCGGTATTAATACAATGGAGGCCACACAGGAATGAGAATCAGTTTTGTCAGTCGATGTGGCACATGAAAGACTTCCAAACTCTATAAGTGTAAATGCCTTAAAAAGAAGGAATGATGGCTCTGTTTTCTACCTTTTTTATATATTTAAAAAAAGGTGGTGTGTTTAAGTATTATTTATGATGGTAAAACAATGAAAATCTCAAAACCTTTCCACGGCTGGCAGCAGAAGAAAACCTGTTTAAAATCTGTAACAGGGAAGAAAGGAATTTCTTTTTTTTTGTTTTTTAAATAAAAAAAATATAGTTAGGAAGATAAATGAATTTTTGGACAGTGGTAAGTCAATTTATGAGTTAGAACAGCAGAAGTGATGCAAGCTTGAGTATGGCTTTCAGTTTTCAAACTGATTAAATTATTTCCTAAAACAAACCCGATAAAATTTGGCACTAGATAACTCGCGGTGAATGGAAAGCTTAATGACTATCTTATGGCATTATGTCTTAAACAATTTATAGATCATATTTTAGACTTTGCTGTCAGAGTGAAGACCCCTCCCAACTTTTCCTATTGTTCTGCCATGTTGAAGTGTGCACAGATTATCATTAAACATTAGCCTGTACAAGGTATCCCAATTTCACATATTCAAATGTTAATTCATTTTTCAAAAATGATGTTTCCCCCACAGTATTGAAAATTTTGTGAAATATGTATTATCTACATTAAATTTTTTATCTATTTTTGTCACAACATCTTGCCTTTGCTCTTGTATTGTGATGTCTACATTACTGTCTCTCACACACACACACACACACACACACAGGCACACATACACAGACACACACACCTAGCAGCTGAAATGTTTAAGCATATATTTGAAAAATGTAGTCTATATGGTTGTGAAAGTTTAGTTTCTTAAGCTTGAATTGATAGGGTCATACACATAAGTTCATTGTGTACTTACGCGCTTCTTTTTATTAATCCTCTTTGGACTGAGGGAGTATTTATTTTGTACTGTGTCCAAAAATAATACAAGATTAGAAGTTTCCAATTCCTTCCGTGTGTGCCATAATTGCAGACTGAGTCCATGTGTTCTGCACATTGTTCTCAGACTGCTCTATTAGAGCCAATATTAGAATTTTACAGAATGTCACTTCAGGGTGAAGACAGGGATGGATTTCACAGCAGAAAAAAAGTCCCTCAGTCCTCAAAGGATCATGATGTGGACTAGATCCAAGTTTCAATATATGTATAACTCGAAAAGAACATTTTATCCTCGTCAGGCAACGCAGTAATATCTCCTGAGACTAACAGTGCCATCTCTAATTAAATCATGCACAGATTATCGAGTACCTTTGGCACTGCACTATCCCTGGGTTGTTGTTTTTGCAATTATGTTTTGCTCAGAAGGGAAATTTTTTTGTGCAAACTTTCTAAATTCACAGTAATTTTTCATGAATTTCTGCAAAGTTTTCATGAATTACAGGCATCAATATCCATTTTTTTGGGCTATTTATTTCGGCAAGATGTGCTTACATATATACCATCCAACAACAGCTTCATGCAAAAAAAAGGGATGGCTTCACATATTATAAAGCTGATATATTAATATTGGGTCATAAATTCAGTAATGAACCCAACATCAGCCGTTGGTGCACCCAGTCCTTTATAAATGATATTGGTTATTATATACAGTTCTTCTTCCCCGGCCTCTTCACCAATATACAGTGAAAAGTAATTTTATGGATTGACTAGACAACAGTGTGAATGCCATTCAGATCACGTATCAGTTCAGATTGCTCCTTTTACTCAACATCGGCAATATATACATTCCAGAGATCATGTCTGAATCTCTGGGGACTGACTGTTGCAGGAATTTCCACAAGTAAGTTCAAGACTATGTTGTATTTTCATGGACCATTTACTGCGGCATGTCAATAATTGTGTAAAAAAAATTGTGAGAAGGTACACAAGATTAGAATTTTTAAAAAAATCTTTAAAAATAGAAGGCAGCTTGGGAAGTGAGAGTGATCTTAAATAGTGGTGCTGAGAATTGTCAGAGTAACCATAGTCTTGTTTGAATGGCAGAGCAGACTCGATGGCCAGAATGGTCTACTTCTGCTGTTATGACTCATGGTCTTAAGCAGAGTTCTCAGTGCCACTTCTGCCTCTAAGTCAGAGAATTGGAAATTCAAGGCTCATACTGGAGATGGGAATGTGTAATAAGGCTGGGACTTCAGTGAGAGAGCATTGTTTTTAGACAAGATATGAAACCGAGCTCTTCTATTCAGCTGAATATTTGAGACTCCTGACAACATTTCAACAAGCTGTGTACTAGAAAGTATTCTTCTCTCAACCAACATTGCCTTATGACACTTATTGCGGTCATCTATGTCTATGTAACTTGTCAATGTTAAATCTTAAAGAAGTTTTCAGTTTTTTATGTGATATGATCACATTAGTCATCGTGTCATACATCGTAGCAACAAGCCCTTCGGCCCACCATGTCAATGCTGACTAATTCCATTTACCTACATTATGCGATAGATTACTGTGCCCTGGCATTTTATATGCTCATCCAGATGTTTCTTAAATGTTGCCAAGTACTGTTTCCACCACTTTCTCAGGCAGCATGTTCCATATTTCTACCACTTTCTGTGTGAAGATAATTTTCCTCAGATCCTCCCTGAACCACCTGCTCCATAATCATATGCCCTCTCAACTTAGACACATCTGCCATGGAAAAAAGATTCCTCCTCATCCAAGACTCCTGTAATTTTGTATACTTCAATCAGATCCCTGCTTAGCTTCTTTGCTCCAGGGAAAATAAACCCAGCCTATCCAGTCTCTTCTCATAACTGAGATTTTTCACTCCAGGCAGCATCGTGATGAATCTCCTCTGCATTCTCTCCAATGTAATCAGATCATTCCAATAGCAGGGCAACCAGAACTGCACGCAATTTTGCATTTGTGACTTAACCAATACTTTATAAAGTTGTAACAAGACTTCTCTGCTCATATATTCTACTCCCTGGCAAATTGAGTCAAGCATCCCGTATGCTTTCTTCACCACCCTGTCTACCTGTGCTGACTCCTTCAGGGACCTATGGACTGGTACACCAAGGCCCCTTTGTTCCTTAGTACTCCCCAGAAGCGTACTACACATTGTAGATATCTTTCACTTATTAGACCTCCCAAAATACATTATCTCATACTCATCAGGGTTACATTCCACCTCCCATTGCTCTGCCCAATTTACCAGCTGATCATTATCAGACTGTAGCCTGAGGCCATCCTCCCTACTATCAATAAACCACACATTTTCGTGTCATCTGCAAGCTTACTAATTATGTCTTCTGCAATCACATCGAAGTCATTAATGTACATAACAAACAGCAAGGCTCCCAACACCGATCCCTGAAGTGCACCAGTGGTCACAGGCTTCCAATCACAAAAACATTTCTCCACCATTACCAAAATTCCCAAGTCAGGAAATAGTCCATTGAAACTTCTATAACTAACTTGAGCACTTAACACTTAGCAAGTGAGCAAACTAAAGATGTCAGAGACTCGATGCATAGTGGATATGAAATTAATATTGGACATAAATATGTAAAAAGTATTCAAACAAAGTAATGAGATTTTATATTCTGAGAACGTGCGAAATATGAGACCATTAAGCCATATGCATTCAGTACTTTTGTTAGAATAATTAAAATCTTTCTTGGATATTAATGAATTAGAATGAGGTGTATTTTGCTACGCTGAGAATCCTTTTTAAACAAGGTTAAATAGTTAAAACCTTTTGTCCAATTCCAAAACCACTTTCATTTGATTTTGATATCATATAGTGCTCAGTGTAAGGTAATGGACTCTAAATTGCTTGGTAAATGATATTTGACTGCAAATGACCTCTTGTTAAACTTGCAAAAGCACTGTCAAATGCATTGATTCATAACTGCATAGCAGTAAGCAGGAGTATACAATGGATGTCAGTGACTACATTGGATGTAGCCATTTTCATCAAGTCAAGAAATAACTTGCATTTAAATATTATCTTTCATGTTCTTACAGCGTCATAAAATATTTGACAAGCAATGGAGTTGTTTATGAATTTTTATCACTTCAGTAAAGTAATAAACATAGCAGCCAAATTAACCACATAAGATCCCACTAATAACTGGGCTTTTAGCGAATAACCTGCTTCAGTGATATTGGGTAAAGGATAATTAATGGCTAGCACAATGGAGAACTTTCACTTTCTCTCCTTTGAGATAGTACCAAAACAGTACCATAAGAGAGTGTCGATCTAGTGAAAGAATAAGTAAAGCATTGAGTTAAAACATATTTTTCACATTTCATCTGAAAGACAGCATCTTTGACAGTCCAGTACTCCCAGTGTTTATTGAAGCATCAGTCTAGATTTTGGGTAATGATTTTGGGTGCCTACATTCTCATTTCTTCAGAATATGTAAAAGGCAATGAAATATATGCTATAAGAACATCAGCAAGACTTCTCAACATATGAGGTCTTTTCAAAACATACACAATGCTGCTTTGAGCCCTCTTTGAAGACCTCTACTGTCAGCACCCTGCTGCCCACTCCCTGTGTTGTATTCAGTTCATTGTAGAGGATTGGGTCCTGATTCCAGTACAATACTGCCACTTTTTCACTGATAACTGCACAGACTGCTTCTCTTCAATGTCAAAGTTGTAGTAAAACTGCAGCACTAGATTTTTCCATTAATACTAAGTGCTGTGTATGGAGCAGTTTACTTTTGGAAATTGCTTTGATTTAAACATAACAATGTAAAGTATGGCAGGCACCAGAATTTGACAGAGAATATTTTATAATTTAAACATGCAAGGGAAGTAGCTATTAAATATTATTATAATGTGGCTGCCAAAATAAATTCATGAAAGTATCACATTTTGTTTGTATTAGCATGCCTGCTTTGCATTGCTGTGCAATTTTTCAAGTTACTTAAGAAAGCTAAATGGGGGGTTTTGAGAATCCCATTCATTAGAGAACAGCAAGGCTGATTTTTAATATCTTCTCTTGATAACAATCTCAGACTTAGATTGGTAGCCCAACCGCCCTGTACACTTCCATATGATGGAAATAGCCTAGAGTGGGATCTCTAGCTTGGCTGCACAGTTGATGGCCTCCTTGTCTGCCAATTAAAGAAATTAGATGTTTCCTGCATGCGGACGTGCAAATACAAGGCCATTCATAGCTTGGGATTCATGGCCACAATCCCACCTCGGGTCTTCCCTCACCTTCCAGTTATGGAGAAGACTGTCTCAGAACCGATGCCTGCTGCAGATTTGGTCGAGCACTGTCCAGTTTCTTTGAGTGAATGTCAATGTGTAAACCTTGGCTGCTGAGTTAGTGACCAGAGGTACCTTCCTTGTGCAGCATTCCTGCCATGATTCTGTCCATGTGGGATGTTTCCCAAATGGATGATTCTATTTTGAACTATTTTGTGTTGGGCTTTTTGAGCTCCGTGCATGGGAAAAGTTCACATTGTACATCCTACCAGAACGTGATGCTGGTATGGCAAACAGCAGGAGGAAACATATGGATTGATACTGGAGGCCTGGCAGTTTGAACATACCTGAACATCTCTGGCATGGTTGTCATGACAACGTTTAGCAGCACCTCCAGGATTTTTGTGTGGCACCTGCAAGAAGGAGAATCTACGTGCATCATATCTTACCAAAATCTTGTTAGCTGTTATTTTCAAGAAATTGATACACTGTGGAACTGCAGGAGCACAGCAGGTCAGGCAGCATCAAAGGAGCAGGAAAGTCAACATTTTGGGTCTGGACCCTTCATCAAGACTGGAGAGGAGGAATGGAGCTCAGAAATAAATGGGGGCTGTGGGGTTAGGGAAGATAGGATGTGATGGTGATAGCTGGATACTGGTAGGGGTTTGTGGAGATAGGTCATGGGAAGAGTGGGGCAGAAGGTGAGCAAGAAGATGGAAGGTTTGACTCGGGTCAAGGAGGTGGGGATGAGAGGGAGGGTTTTGGACATGATATGATCCCGGTGGTGGGGAGATTTTGAAACTGGTGACTTCTATGTTGAGGCCATTGGGTTGTAATCTCCCAAAGCGGAATATGAAGTACTGCTCCTCCAGTTTCCAGGGGGCATCATTGTGACACTGAAGGAGGCCCAGGATGGACATGTCACCCAGGGAGTGGGAGTGGGAGTGGGAGTTAAAATGGTTGGCAACTGGAAGGTGCTGTTGATTATAATGTACAGAGCACAAATGCCCCACGAATTGACCACTGTGTCTATGCTTGATCTCACCAATGTAGAGGAGACCACATTGGGAGCAACATACATAGTAGACCAGGTTGGAGGAAGTGCAGGTGAACCCCTGTCAGATTTGGAAGGATTGTTTGGGCCCTTGGACAGAGGTGAGAGGAGAGGTTTAGGGGCAGGTGTATCACGTTCTGCGGTTGCAGGGACAGGTGCCGGGTGTGGTGGGGTTAGCGCAGAGTGAGGAGCAGATGAAGGAGTCAAGCAGTGAGCGGTCCCTACAAAAGACAGATGGGGTGGGGAGTGAAATGCCTATTTGGTCGTGGAGTCAGATTGCAGGTGGCGGAAGTGGTGGAGAATGATGCGTTGGGTGCGGAGGTAGGTGCAATGGTATGTGAGGACTAGTCTTATAATAAATTGTTTAGATTTGTTTAGTCTCTTACAAAGTAACATTCAGAGAATTGCATTTCATTGGAACATATAGAAATGCGCAGACCGATGCAGTATGAGGAACATGTCCAGGAGACCACTGCTCTTATTTTTATTGGTAGGATGGGGTTTGAGGGCAGAAGTGCAGGAAATGCAAGAGATGTGGTTGAGGGCATTATGACTGGGAGGAAGTTCCTTTTAGGAATAACCCCATTTCCCCAAACAACACCTTCACCAGACAACTTACCTTGCTGCTGGGAGCTTTTTTCTGGCTCAGTTTTCAAGCTTCAAGTTAACCAGCTTCTTTGGGATGCCTGTCAAATGTCAGTGAAGCTAGGCCCCAAAATGACACACCTTCTTCACTGCTGCAGTTGTGAGGGAACAAGGAAGTGGGATTTGTTTTACAATAAATTGTTTAGATTTGATGAGTCTCTTATAAAGTCTCTTAAAATTTGGAGAATTACAATTCATTGGGACATATAGAAATGAGCAGAACAATGCAGTATGGGGAACATGTCTGGATTAAATGTGCTTCTCTCCATCCCCCACCTCCAAATTATTTTGAGAATTGTGAACTTCTTTGTTCAAATGTTTGACATTAACTGGTTCAGCTTCTCTTTGTACTGAAGTTATAATTTAAATTCTTGGCCAACAGATCTGATATCAATGAGTATAATTAAAATGCATGTTTTTATAGAAGCTCTACATTCTTGTCACACCAAACTGTAGTTACTCTTGAATTTTAAAAAAAATCATTCATGGGATGTGGGCATGGCTGGATGCCTGTCCCTAGTTGCCCTTGTGAAGGTGCTGGTGAGCTGTACTCTTGAAACATTGCAGTCCATGGTCCAGTTTCATTTCTTTGTTGAGATTTCGTGGTGATTGATGCAACCGAATAGCTTGCTAGGCCACTTCCAAGAGCAGTTGAGCATTCTTGTAACTGTGATTTTCCTAAACTGCTTCGTGTGCAAATGAAATGGGTACCAGCCATTTTATCAGTAATTTTCTCCAAAGACCATTAATTGAATACAATGGGCGATGTCTGAAAGTTTCATGTGAGAATCACTTAAATTGGAATGGTTTTTGATAACGACCTTTTGATAAGTTGACCACAACTTTTATGACTCTGTTTGAGAGGTTGTCCATTAACAGATTACCTTTTGGCATAACCTCAGTGCCAGAAATCCCCAAGGGACAATCTGATGTATCCTAAAGGAGTTGTATGTCATGTGGATATTGTAATGATCCATTAATTAAATCAGGTAGAACATGACATTAAATTGTGAGCTGTGGCATGATGCCTAGAGGAAGCAGAATTTATCATTGAATCATCGAATCATGGAATTCCTATTAACAAAAATAAACATGAATTCTCACAGGTGGACTGTTAAGCTCCTTGGGCATATTATGGATGCAACCAGCGTCATGGTTGATGCACAAAAGACAGCAATCATGGAGTTTCTATTCCTCACAAAATGACTGAACTCCAGAGATAGACGGGTATGGTAAGCAAATTCAGAAAGCTCTCTCCCAACTTGGCTGGTGAAGTGGGCCACTACATTAGTTGTTGTGGCAGGCAAATACATGGTGTTGGGAAAACCAAAGGAGAGTTGAAATCATTTGTTATTTATCTTACCCGCGAATTAGAGCTACATACTATCATTGCTGTAGATACATCGTTTAGAAGATTAGGAGCTACTCTCTCCAGATACAGAGAGATGGAAAGTACAGACCAACTGACTATGCATCCCGTTCACCAAGGGAAGCTGGATAGAGATATGTAATGACATAGAAAGAAACACTAGCTGCTACTTCGGTTTGTGAAAGGTTTGTAGACTATTGTCCTGGCATCCACTTCCAAAGACAGAGAAAGCCTACACTTAGTGGTACTCTTAAATCCCACAGAGTTGGCAAAAATACCTCCATGATACAAGATTCAGGATAAAGAGGTTTGATGCAAAGACAGAGAACGCTGCAGGTGATACTTCATCACATGTTCCAGTGGCAAGACCTGAAAAAAGTGGTATAGTACTTGTTGAAGATGTAAAAATCAGTAATAACTGGACCTTTATCAGTGACTAAGACAAATATTTGGAGATACAACTTCCTCGACATTTTTACCAAGGGTGTTTGGGCATTACAAAATGTCACGCCAGCGCAAATATTTCTATTCAGTGGCCAGGTCTCTAAAACTTGTTGGAAAAGTTGATATTGAGCTGTTTGTCACAAAAAGAAATGAGAACTGTTGGTGTCACAGATGCAGGAGCCTGTGGTTTGGTGGCAACTGAAATATTAGTCCAAGAGCCTCAAGCTAACATCCTGCAGATACATACTCATGATGACAGATAGTGAAGCTTGAATTCAGTTAAACTCATCTGGAATTTAAATCTAATCTAATGATTACCACATCACTGTTATTGTCTGTGTTAAAAACCCAGATTAACTAATAACCTTTTGAGGAGAAAATCTATTATCCTTACCAGGACAGGCCTACATGGGACCAATGTAATTAACTCTTAACTGATCTCTGAAATAGCCTTGCAAGCTACTCATTTATTACTAAAAATTTAACAAATACTAAAGAAAGGGGGGAAACTACTTCTGACCAAAATGTTTGAGTCTTAAAGAACTCCTTGTGGCTAGACTGGGTTTGTGGCAGATGGGTGGGAACATGCAAAAAGGAAAAAAAAACATATTTCAACCAATCCTCCAAAGTCTGCCTGCCACAGATGCATCTGCACATGGTAGTATTGGTAAGAGTGACCACCGCAAAGTATTTTTGGAGACGATATCCTGCCTTCACATTGAGAATGCCTTTCATCATGTGTGTAGCATTAAGAAAAACTGTCCACTGATTGGAATCGTACCTGGTATAGAGGGAGATGGTTGTGTTTGTTGGAAGTCAGTCATCTCAGCTCCAGGACATCTCTGCAGGTGTTCCTCAGGGTAGTGTCCTAAGCCCAACCATTTTTAGCTGCTTCAATAATGATCTTCCATCTATCATAAGATCGGATGTGGGGATGTTGGCCAATCATTGCACAGTGTTCAGCACCATTTGCAACTCCTCAGCTGATGAATCAGTTCAGGTCTAAATGCAGCAAGACTTGGACTATATCCAGGCTTTGGTTGAAAAATGGCAAATAACACGAGTGCCCCTCAAATTAGAGTCAACGACCATCTCCAATAAGAGACAGTCTAACTACTGCTCGTTGTCATTCAATGGTGTTACCATCACTGAATTTCCCACTATCAATATTCCAGGGGTACCACTGACCAGAAACTCAGTGGACTTGCCACATAACCATTTTGGCTACAAGAGCAAGACAAAGGCAAGGGATCCTGCAAAAAGTAACTCAATTTTTGACTACCTAAAGCCTGACCACCATCTACAAGGCACATGTCAGGAATGTGATTGAATACTTCTCACTTGCCTGGATAGGTGCAGCTGAAATAGCACTCAAGAAATTTGACACCATCCAGGATAATGCAGCCTGCTTGATTGCCACTTCATCCACAAACGCCCACTCCCTCTACCTCTGCCATCCCATAGGAGCAGTGTGTGCCATCTGCAAGATGCATGACAGAAAATCCTCAGACAGCACCTTAAAAACTCACAACTATTTCCATCTAGAAAGACAGGGACAACAGATACCTGGGAACACCACCACCCACAAGTTCCCTTCCAAGCCGCTGATCATCCTAACTTGGACATGTATTGCTGTTCCTTCAGTATCGTTGGGTCAAAATCCTAAAACTCCCTCCCTAAAGGCATCGTAGGTTTACCTACAGCACTTAGACCTCGGCAGTTCAAGAAGGCATCTCACTACCACACTCTCAAGGACAAACAGTGATATGTAATAACTGTTGTCCAGCCAGCAATGCCTAAGTCCCATGAGCGAATAGAAAAAATAATCATCCAGATGTGGTAACTTATTATCTTTATGACATATTTCTTGTGTGTTATTGCAATAGGCTTTCAGCTTCACTTATTTTCAAAAGCTTATTATGTAGATCTCAGTTAAAGGGATGTTTTGCTAGGCAAATATTCTAAACGACATGTTACTGAAAATGGGAGCAATAGAATGGAACCAAGCAGTGTGTCTGTATATATTTTGATTCTATTCTATTGCTCCCATTTTCAGTAGATCAGTTATCGTGGATCAGATATACATATTTTTATTTTTATAAAAATATATATATCTGATCTATGATCACCTGTGCCAAAGTTGAATTTCACTATCCTGTATGAAGTAACACTTCATACCATACACATCAGGTGTGATATTGCAGAACCTCCACTGGAGAAAGGGCAATATTGTAGTTTGACAAATTTACACGGGCAATTTCTAACAGCAAGGTGGTCATTGCCATATAATACCAAATAGGTATGTAGTCATTTTGTATTGCAGTGGAACATTGTGATATCCTTTTCCGATGTGTCTCCTGCTGGCTTTCAAGGGAAAATATTTTTTATAATAACACAGGAGTCTATTCTTCTATTTGTATTTACAACTAACAGGAATATGGTATTCTGTAGCTCATAATGGTTTGTAAATATAAAGCTTTTACATACAACATAACACTTTCAAGACTTTAAGATAATAAAATGTGAGGCTGGATGAACACAGCAGGCCAAGCAGCATCTCAGGAGCACAAAAGCTGACGTTTCGGGTCTAGACCCTTCATCAGAGAGGGGGATGGGGGGAGGGAACTGGAATAAATAGGGAGAGAGGGGGAGGCGGACCGAAGATGGAGAGTAAAGAAGATAGGTGGAGAGGGTGTAGGTGGGGAGGTAGGGAGGGGATAGGTCAGTCCGGGGAAGACGGACAGGTCAAGGAGGTGGGATGAGGTTAGTAGGTAGCTGGGGGTGCGGCTTGGGGTGGGAGGAAGGGATGGGTGAGAGGAAGAACCGGTTAGGGAGGCAGAGACAGGTTGGACTGGTTTTGGGATGCAGTGGGTGGGGGGGAAGAGCTGGGCTGGTTGTGTGGTGCAGTGGGGGGAGGGGATGAGGCTGGTTGTGTGGTGCAGGGGGTTTTCCCAAAACCAGTCCAACCTGTCTCTGCCTCCCTAACCGGTTCTTCCTCTCACCCATCCCTTCCTCCCACCCCAAGCCGCACCCCCAGCTACCTACTAACCTCATCCCACCTCCTTGACCTGTCCGTCTTCCCCGGACTGACCTATCCCCTCCCTACCTCCCCACCTACACCCTCTCCACCTATCTTCTTTACTCTCCATCTTCGGTCCGCCTCCCCCTCTCTCCCTATTTATTCCAGTTCCCTCCCCCCATCCCCCTCTCTGATGAAGGGTCTAGGCCCGAAACGTCAGCTTTTGTGCTCCTGAGATGCTGCTTGGCCTGCTGTGTTCATCCAGCCTCACATTTTATTATCTTGGAATCTCCAGCATCTGCAGTTCCCATTATCTCTCTTACACTTTCAAGACTTTAGTGTTTTATTATCGATTCCTGCTCAATTCCATTCTTGTAGGAATCTTTGTTTCCATATTAAAAAAAAATCAATGACATGCATTTTCAAAAGACAAGAATGGGAATCAGAGAGATTTTCATATGCTTCCATTCGTGCTGTAGCAGGCATTTCAATGATAAAATATCTTCCCTTACATAGGAAATAAAGAAATGTCTTGTTTTATGTTCTTAAATCACTCAGGAGGGCATTGAAATCTTGTGGAATTCCCATTGCTTCGGCATTGATTTAGACTTCAATTCACGGCTAGGATTCTCCTGATTACATTTTCGACCTTGGAGATTAACTTAACCACAGAGGTCCCTAGGTTTAAATTACTAATAATTCACTTTTTATTATGTAGTAGCAGAAAAACATATACAGGAAGCCAAGCACTATGAACAAGCTGGAGAATTAACAAGACTTTTCTCCAGAAGTTTCCTTTCCAGCTGATATATCCAATTAACTATTTTTCTGTTAAAATTTCCTGTTGTTACTCATTTGCATATTCAGTACAAACTTTGCTACTGTCAAGCTTCATGCTAAAAATGATCATTCAGCTGACATCTATCCCTTAGTGAGACATTGGATTGACCAAAAAATTAATAAGGATGAAATATTGGAAATGCTGGTACTACTGAAAGTACTAATTCTTTAAGAGTTATGTGTTACTTCAAGACCTGGAGACAAGAATGAGCCAATGACCAGGATGAACCCAAGTAACCAACTATCATGTGTAATCCAGTGAAAGCAAGCTTGAATCTGAATGCGAGGAGTTGTTTCAAATTTTGCCATTTGCCAAATTTGTTTTCTAATCCATGTAACTTGAAGATTACAGCCTGGATATCAGTATAACTATTGTCTTACCATCTACCCTTTTGACTGAGGTTGTCAATTTTCAGCATCTTTATCAAAATGTCTGGCAGTATTTTCTTTCCAGTTGCAATATTAGTTATCAATCTGTCTACTTAAGCCAGTAACTTTAGTTTCCTTGGCCATTTGTTACATGAACTTAATCAAGCTAACACCAACTTCATTTCTGAATGTGTATACTGCATTAGAATTGTATGAATGAAATATTCTGAAATCTGCAACAGCATGAACATATTGATATCGGATTTTAATCTGTGTTATGTTATCATTAATGCATACATTGTATTCAGCAGTTTATAAATATGGAAGTTCCAGAATCCATTCAGAGCCCCAAAGGATACTATTCATAAACTACTAGAAAATTTAACAAGATGCTCAGGAGAATACTCTCTAATTCTTTGATCGAAGCAGAATGAAGATAATATTACATGTTCCTGAAACTGTCAAAACCCACAAACACTGAACAACAATGTGTACATAACTTGAATGAAATGTAATTGCCAGTCTGAATTGCACTAATTTCTGTTTTGAATTATGGGCTATGCCAAAGGTATTAGAAGCTGGTTAATTGGTTCTGTGGAGAGCAAATGGTGACCTTGAATTCTGCTTTATTTTTCTGTCATAGCAATCATTCTTTTTCCCCTGGCCTGATACTGAGCCATATGAATGGATCATTCTATGTATATTCCACTGCCTTGAGGACCTTTACCAGGGCAGTGATTGGAGTGCTATAATTAGCTCTAGAATCCATAGACTAGAAGTGAGAGAGAAAAAAGCCAGCTGGGGATCCTGCTGTTAGCTATATGTAGCAGCTTCCACTCTCTTCAACTGGAAACAGTGTGGAGAACAGGTGAGAGTAGCTTTGGGCTTGGGATGGTTATCAACCATGTTATAATAGGCTGTAGGTGTGAATGTGAAGAATGGACACTTGGCTGAAACATCAGGTTGTCCTTGAACATGATCCATAACCTTCAAAAGAATAAAGTCATTGGGAAGGGAAGTAAGACCTACAAAAGACTGTGTAAGTGTTGCATTTATTGATATTACAGCACTATACAAATGCAGGTTTTTGTAAGATGTACCAAAAGTCAGTCTTAATAGGATTGTGCAGTGCAAAAGCTGGCTGTGCAGAGCAGATAGAATTTGAACGGATCATTGCATGCCATATCAATTAAGAGCAAGAATTATGTAATTATAACATGTAGCTTGCTTAATGTTCATGAGACTTCCTTTTCACAAACCTATTTTGTCATACTTTCATTATTTTTCTTAAAGTTTGAAGAGATTACAAAACAAAGAAAACTAATGCATACATATCCTTAATTATTTTTAACATTGTTACTTGTAATTTTTTTTCTATTTTCAAATAGCTTGTTTGGCATTTGCTGTAATAGTTTGCTCTATAAATGTATTAATAATATCGGCATTTTGGTTTACAGTAGAGGTACTTGAAGAATCCGAACTATCTGTACATGATATGCGGTGTTAGATTGTGTAACTGATAGTTAACTAAACTTAGCCTGAAGAAAAGCATTGGCATGCTTGTCTTCATTGCTCAGAGCATTGAGTATAGGATTTGGGATGTCATGTTGCAGCTGTAGAGGAGACTGGTGAGGCCACCTTTGGAGTACTGCATATAATTCTGGTTGCCCTGCTCTACGAATGATATTACTAAATTGGAGAAGTTGCAGAAAAGGTTTACCAGGATGTCACTGGGACTGGAGGATTTGAGTTATAAGAAGAGGCTGGATAGGCTGGGACATTTTTCCCTAAAGTGCAGGAAGTGTAAAGGGTGACCTTATAGAGTTTATAAAATCATGGGGGGCATGGATAAGGTGAGTAGCAAAGGCCTTTTCCCCATGTTAGGAGACTCCAAAATTAAAAGGCATATTTTTAAGGTGAAAAGAGAAAGATTTAAATGAGATCTGAGGAGAAACATTCTCACAGTAGTAATGCTACTACATCAGTAATCTGGAAGCTCAGGCTATTGAAGTCTCATGACGTCATCTGATGAATCAATATCCTTCATATTGAACAACATAAGATTGATATGGCTGGGAGATTCAAATGTCCATCGCCAGAAGTGGCTTAGCCAATGCCACTAATGAGCTGGTGAGTCCCAAGAAACATCTAGGCCAGACTGGGCCTGCAGGAAGTGATGGAAGAAGTGTCAAAAGGGGAACATCTATTTGACTAGATGAGGGAGGGTGGTATGTGGTAATCAGTAAAATATTTCTTCCCTGCTTTATCTGATGTCATGAGATTTCAATAGTCTGAGCTTCTAGATTACTGATCTAGTAGCATTACCACTGTGCTTTTGTTCCCATAAATTTCTCATTAGTATACTTAAACAGCAAAAATTATTTTGCTTTACGTAAGAGGGAGGGACTTTCAGACCAGTTGATGATCGACTTTGCTTGGCATTTATGCATGGATTTGCTACAGCTTTTTTTTAAAAGCAAGATCTGAGGGTCATATTATCTTCATCAAAATACCAAGCTGTCAAACAGCACAGCTGCTGTCAGCTAATAACATGTTCATTAATTCAATTACACTCAACTAAAGTCTTGACCAATTACAGTCCTAATGCTTTTGCTCTTTCTTTATACATCACTGAAAATAAAACAGCAATCCAGTGAAAACCTGATCAAGCTCTCAGTGAGCCTTCCTCAGAAAATACCTATAAGTCAATACAAACTCATGTTACGATATTTTCAATGCACCATGTTTCTGCTGACACATTCAAGGGTGATATAATTATTTTTATTTCATGTTTTACTTCATCACAGGAATTCTCTTGCTTGTGCTGTCTACAATGAGATATTCAAGTGGAGCATATGAAATGATACAGATTTATGAGTCACTCAGTGATTTATATGGAATTTTTCTATCCGCAATTTTATCTGAGGCAGTTGGAATAAATAGATCAACATGAACCCTCACTACATGGCAAAAGGATTTCAGAAGAAATTCTGAAGCGTTTGTGCTAATATCATACAGTGCGATCGCAAAGTGTGTGAGTTTCATTGCCAAAGGGTGAGATGTGTGGTCATCATAAGAAAAATTGTTTGTGTTATAATTTGTGACTCAGTCTGGAGCGTGGACACCTGATTATTCCTGCTTCAGAATAAAGAATACTTCAGGATTAATTGATTCTGAAACAATATTAAACACATACAATATGTGGCAGAGTTGGGCAATCTGCTCTACATAATTTCAAGTGCTAGAAAAATATTGCCTATCAGAGAGACTGTTGAGGTCATTAACACTCCCAGCAAGTCTTCAGCCAATTCAATTGATTGTATTTGATCAAGAAAAGGATGAATGCACTAAATGTGGCAAATGTTATGGCACTTATAATCCCCCAACTACATGTGGTGCTAAAGGCAGGTGCCCCAGAGTTGCTGTGCCTTTATTCAAACTTTTCCAGTACAGCTATAACACTGGCATCTAACGATATCCAAATGTGGCAGGTTTTACACGTCCTATGGAAATGTGCACAGGATACAACCACGAACAGTATTTGGTACTGATCAGAAGTTTATTTTTTAACTGCTGTTTGACAGATAAATAGACACTGGAGAGAATACTTTGCTCTTAGGGTCACGGAGTCAGAGTCACAGAATCGTACAGCACGGAAACAGACCCTTTTAATCCAACCAGTCCATGCCGAACATAATCCCAAACTAAACTAGTCCCACTTGCCTGTTCCTGGCCCATATTCCTCCAAACCTCTTCTATTTATGTTCTTACCCAAGTGTTTTTTAAAAGGTGTAACTGGGCCTGCATCCACAACTTCCTCAGGAAGTTCATTCCATGCGCGATCCACCCATTGTTTAAAACATTAAACCTTCATGTCTATATCAAACATGCTTCCTCTCACCTTAAAGATATGCCCCTAGTCTTGAAATCCCCCACCCTAGGGAATAGACATCTACCATTAACCCTGTGTGTACTTCTTCTTTAATATAGTTTGATGGGACCTTTTCTGCCCACCTGAGAGATTAAATAGAACCTAGGCTCGTTACCTTTTCAGAAAGAAAACACCTTTCACATTGCACACTTCTATAACACTGCACTGAAATTCCAACCTAGATGTCCTGCGCTGGAACTGGACCTGAAATTCTAACCATGTTTCCAGATCCGAGGGCAGACTGTTCACACTCTTGACACAGTGCCACCCCCAGGCAGGGCATTGCATGATAAACTGGAAGGAAGCCTGGATATTTTCATTGGAGCAGCTCTGTTGAAATGAAATAAAATAAAGGACACATTGGTGATTGGAGTTGGAGTTGCAGGGGAGCACTGATAAAATCAGAGTCCAGGGTGAGAAGGGGACTGGTGATCAACTGATTCCCTTGTCCTGTCAATGCTTCGCATGCTGCAGTAGATGTTGTTCCTCATCACAAAAAGACAGTCTCTTCTTCCCAATTCCCCTCCCACAGATACCCACTGGCAAGCCAGAATCCATCCTCAAGCCGACAAGTGGCAGCAGCGCTTCCCCTCACCCCTCGTCCACTCAGTCAGCAACGCCTCTTTCCATACTTTAGTCTATAATTTGCTTCCTCAAAATTGCAGGAAAAAGCTGGTTTGCCGAGCTGACTGGTTTTCGTGCAAACATTTTGTCTCCCTTCCTGGTTACATCTCCAGTGCTGTCTAGCCTACATTAAAGCACTGTTGTTCTGTCCCACCCTGAACTTATATGGTCCAGTCTGTCAAGGGAGTTAGTTCTATTTCCGGTTTTGTTCCATAATGGTGTGTAGATGGAGTCTATTTCTACATAACTAAGTGTGTAGCTGGATGAACACAGCAGGCCAAGCAGCATCTCAGGAGCACTAAAGCTGATGTTTCGGGCCTAGACCCTTCATCAGAGAAGCGTCACCCTCTCTGATGAAGGGTCGAGGTCCGAAATGTCAGCTTTTGTGCTCCTGAGATGCTGCTTGGCCGGCTGTGTTCATCCAGCTTCAAACTTTGTTATCGTGGATTCTCCAGCATCTGCAGTTCCCATTCTCTCTATTTCTACATGTTTGTTTATCACACCAGTGGTTGAAAGCCAGGCTTCTAAGAACTGTCATGCTTGCCTTTCTTTTGCTTGTCCTAGTACTGTCAATTTGTCCCAGTTAAACCGATTCCCTTTTATGTCAGTATGTATTGAAATGAGGGAGAGGTGATCATGCTGTTTTGCTGCGAGTTGGTGTTCATGTATCCTGGTGGTGAGTTTCCTGCCTGCCCGTCCTATGTAGTGTTCTCATAGTTGCTACACGGCATTTTGTATATCACATTTGTCCTGCTCATTGTGGCTGTGGGGTCTTTTGTCTTTGAGAGTAACTGGCAAAGTGTGGTTGGTTTGTGTGCCATCCTTATTCAAAGAGGTCACAGGAGTCTTGTAATCAGTTCTGATGTGTTTCTAATATAGAGCAGCGTGGCCGGTGTGTTGGGGCATACATTGTCTTCTTGGTGTTGTTTATTTGCCAGGTATCAGCAGAAGAAGCTGTTGGGATACCCATTACTCATAAAGACTTTGTGTAAGTGTTCCTCTTCACTTATGCTCAGATCCGGGGTGTTGCAGTATGTTATCACTCATTTAAACAGAATCTTGACACAGCTCTGTTTCTGGTTACTGTTGTAATTCAGGATTTGGTCTGTGTGTGTAGTCTTTCTGTATATACTGGTAAAGAATTCCCCGTTGTTTATTCATTCCACCATTTTATGTCTAGAAATGGGAGGTGTTTGTTGACCTCCTCTTCCCTGGTGTACTTGGCCCTGGTGAATATACTGTTAATAAGGTGATGTGCTTCTTCTAACTTTGTTCGTTTAATGATCATGAAAGTTTCATCCAAGTATCTAACCCATAATTTAGGCTGGATCTGGGGGAGGGCAGTGCGTTCAAGTCTTTGCAAAACATCCTTTGCTGGTGTCATGTGGATAGAGGTGAATAATGCTGTAATGTCAATGGAGACCATCATTTCCTCCTTGTCAATTGTTATGTTTCTGATGTTGGCCATTGGTGAGGTGCTAGACTATTGTGGCTCCTTGGCTAGTCTGTGTGTTGGTGTGCCCAGCAGGGACACAATAGGTCCAAGGGGGATGTCTGGCTTGTGTACCTTGTGTGCACAAGGTGTAAATTCAGAGTGAGACAGAACAACAATGCTTCAACAGAAGCTAGGCAGCACTGAAGATGTCATCTAGAAGGGAGTCAAAACGTTTGCTTGAAAACCAGTCGGCTCGAAGAACCAACTAACAACTCTAACTACGACCCGAGCTACAGATCTTCGATAAAACATCAAGTGGTAAAAAGTGGTGTCACTAGATGGGTTAGACCATTTAAAACAGAGATGAGGAGAAATTTCTTCAACCAGAGAGAGAACAGCCTGTGGAATTCTTTGTCAATGAATGTAGTTAACGTTGAATGCTTTCAAGAAAGGATTAGATTTAATTCTTAGCTAAAGCGATCACAGGATATGGAGAATTAAATGGAAACAGGGTACAGGTAGGGATGATCAGCCACTGGTGATCATAATGATTTGTGAATAAGGCTCAAAGTGCTGAATGGTGTACTCCTGTTCCTAGTTTCTATGTTTCTAAGGCACAGGACGTGGGGTAATCAACGAAATCACATTATGATCCCTTCAAATACAGGGTGATTGTTTGCCCTTTGGCTACTCTTGAAAAACAGGAGGAAAGAAACTGCTCAGAAGCTAGGGAAGTCAGATCTACAGATGCTGGAGTCTGAGATAACACAGTGTGGAGCTGAAGGAACACAGCAAGCCAGGCAGCATCAGAGAAGGAAAGCTAACATTTAGGGTCAGGACCCTTCTTGATGCTTTCCAGCCTGTTGTGTTCCTTCAGCTACACACTGCGTTAAATCATATGCTAGGGAATATGTTTTCCATGGAGGGAAAAGAGCCAAGGAAATTATCTCTTAAACTAAATGGGGAACTGTGGTATTGAAATGCACTTCTCATCTGAAGCACTGATGAACAATTTTTTAATATGAATATATCTTTTATCATGAGATGTAAACACCATCATCAATGTCAGAATATTTTGTCGAAGTTTAATTGCTCTTGTTTGGAGCAGACACAGGATCAAAGATCTAAATCTGGGATTGCATATCTGGTCCAAACCTGTTTTTAAACCATTCTGCTGCACTTTGAGTGAAGGAATCACAAACTTGCAACAGGAGTTTAAGGAATCACAGCCCAGATAAATTTCCTTTCATCTATAGCCAGGAGATTTAGAGATTCATCTTCGATATTTGGAAGAGGTAGGAGAACACTTGACAAATGTTGTAAAATCTAGCATCTTTAATTACATTTCCAACGTCCTGTTACTTCCAAATAAGCCCTGCAATAAGTAACTTATTTAAGGGTGTAAATTTAAATTCCACAGTACCATTTGCACAATACTAATTGTTTAATTGTTTGACATCTGGATAGTGTAATAATCTCATTTCAGGTCCTTTAAACAGTTCAAAATATACTATTACCATAAATGCAAAACAGTCATTCCTATAAATTATGTCTGCCCTGCAACTTACAATAACTATCTTTAAGATGCCTGTTTTACTGATGATGCCATGTGTTTAGATAATTAAGTTTTCAAAAGTACTTTTATGGCAGTGCTGTTATGTCTGGAAGACAAACAGATAATGAATTGTTTTTGAGTATCAGAGTCTCAAATCGTGGCTTCTTCTAATAAAAAATTCCCAAAGGGCTACAAGACTGATTGTTCAGATATACTGAATCTACAGCTCTACATGCCAGCTGTATAATGTCAGTTCTAAAAATGTTTTTGTAGTATAATTTGAACTTGCCTTTTGATAGCCACGTAAACATGTTTGTGTAGATAATCACCATTTGTTATTTATACTTTCACAGTGGAGCAGTCATCTTTGTACAGCAGCTTTTCAATTTGTTTTGTACACATTTTTTTATTGCTTGCTTCCGCTTCTGATTATTTTCATCCTCCTCCTGCACTGACTTATCCAAATAGCCTTTCTTTATGTGCCTTGGCAATGATTGTCATGGCCCATTTGGCTGCAGAAGGCATCACAGCCTTGCCTGATCCAAAGTACATGTGCAGTACATAGGCTCAGAACTGATCCTAGAAACTCCATTTTTCATTGAGTTGAGAATGGCATGCTATTATGCTCGTGTTGGAGACAGAATTTATGTTCCCTTCAGTGCCTGTGATTAGTAGGTTTTATAGGGGTGGAGAGTAAGCTTTTTTATCCTCTGTCTCACCCAATTAAGTAAACCCAGCAGCAGGCGTTTGTGAGTTTAAAAAAAATAAATATTTTATCTTCATCTGCTTACCCCAAGTTTGAAATGTAATGTCTTGTGCAAGTGCATGCACACATACACACACCTGCAGAAACATACATATGCAGAGAAACACACACACACACACACACACACACACACACACACACACACACACACACACACACACAGAGAGAAACACACATACACACTTACGTGCAGAAGTACACATGAACAAGATTAATTATAGGCAAAGATAGTAAGACTCCTATAAATGATGGTTAACCCAGCTCTGGTTTACGATCTCCATCTCCCATGAAAGATGTTGATTCCATTTATTAACTTTGTGCTTTCAAGTTGGAGTGATGGTCTTGCGAAGTGATGACTCTATGCAGATTGTGAAGTTTTTACCAGCCAAATTTCTAGGTGGTTCTTTCTCCCCATTGGGATCTCCTGCTTTCAAAGTATTGTGTTAATTACCTTGTCAGCTTGTTGGCTTGCACCTAATTCGTTGGTTCATGGTAGAACCCTGTCAATGAAGCAAGTTTTACTGATTTTGAAAGCAGACAGAAAGCATGGTTATCTCAGAAAATATTGACTCACAAGTTGAAAGTTCTTTCCAAATTAGCCTGGAAAATTCAAACTGGGGGGGCAGCTAGTGTCAGCCCTTTCAGTAGAATGGAAGGAAATGGTGAAGAGCTGCTCCCTATTCACAGGTTTGCTGCCAATAGGTTCATTTATACTGTGTTGAAGCATATTCAGAGCCTGATTGCAAGACCCAGCACTGGGAAAAGTGCAAACTCTCTAAGAGACAAAATACTCTTGTTTTGTGTTTATACACTGTAGGCATTCTCTGAAAACTTCTTCCTGCTGCCTCTATGACTCCAATGAACTCCTGTTACAGAAGATCTCGTCCAATTTGAAGGTGCAAAGGCAGAGAGCAAATGTTGGGAAGTTGAGGATTAAACAGTGTGACACATGGAGATAAATCTGTGACTTCAAGTGGTGTTCTGAGATAATGGGAACTGCAGATGCTGGGGAATCCAAGATAATAAAGTGTGAAGCTGGAAGAACACAGCAGGCCAAGCAGCATCTCAGGAGCATAAAAGCTGACATTTCGGGCCTAGACCCTTCATCAGAGAGGGGGATGGGGAGAGGCTTCTGGAATAAATAGGGAGAGAGTGGGAGGCAGACCGAAGATGGATAGAGGTGAAGAGGAGAGTATAGGTGGGGAGGTAGGGAGGGTATAGGTCAGTCCGGGAAGGACGGACAGGTCAAGACATTTTTCCATCCCCACCTTTGTCTGGCTTCCGGAGAGACCACTCTCTCCGTGACTCCCTTGTCCGCTCCACACTGCCCTCCAACCCCACCACACCCAGCACCTTCCCCTGCAACTGCAGGAAGTGCTACACTTGCCCCCACACCTCCTCCCTCACCCTCATCTCAGGCCCCCAGATAACTTTACATATTGAGCAGATGTTCACCTGCACATCTGCCAATGTGGTATACTGTATCCACTGTACCCAGTGTGGCTTCCTCTACATTGGGGAAACCAAGCAGAGGCTTGGGGACCGCTTTGTAGAACACCTCCACTCAGTTCGCAATAAACAACTGCACCTCCCAGTCGTGAACCATTTTAACTCCCCCTCCCATTCCTTAGACGACATGTCCATCATGGGCCTCCTGCAGTGCCACAATGCTGCCACCCGAAGGTTGCAGGAACAGCAACTCATATTCCGCTTGGGAACCCTGCAGCTCAATGGTATCAATGAGGACTTCACCAGCTTCAAAATCTCCCCTTCCACTACCGCATCCCAAAACCTGCCCAGCTCAACCCCTCCCCCCACTGCATCACACAACCAGCCCAGCTCAACCCCTCCCCCCACTGCATCCCAAAACCAGCCCAGCTCAACCCCTCCCCCCACTGCATCCCAAAACCAGCCCAAGTCATCCCCGCCTCCCTAACCTGTTCCTCCTCTCACCTATCCCCTCCTCCCTCCTCAAGCCGCGCCTCCATTTCCCACCTGCTCACCTCATCCCTCCTCCTTGACCTGTCCATCCTTCCTGGACTGACCTATACCCTCCCTACCTCCCCACCTATACTCTCCTCTCCACCTCTCCTCCTCTATCCATCTTCGGTCCACCTCCCCCTCTCTCCCTATTTATTCCAGAACCCTCTCCCCATCCCCCTCTCTGATGAAGGGTCTAGGCCCAAAACATCAGCTTTTGTGCTGCTGAAATGCTGCTTGGCCTGCTGTGTTCATCCAGCCTCACATTTTATTATTGAGTGGTGTTCTTTCAGCTTGAGGTGTGACAATCTCCAGTCCATGACATCCTTTCCTTTATTATTCATCTTTTCATGGGACATGGGTGTCACTGACAAGGCCAAAATTTGGTACCCATTGCTAGTTGCCCCTGTGGTTGTCTGGGCCATTTCAAAGCTAGTTAAGAGCTAATTATATTATTGTCCATCTGGAATCATGTATCGGCCAGAGCAGGTGAGGACAGTGGATTCCATTTGCCAAAGGATATTGTGAAACACATGGGCTTTAACAACAGCCAATGACAGCTGCTTGGAGCTGCACTTTCCTATTTTTAGGGGCAATATTTTCTCAAATGAGATTCATGGCACCCAGTCCCTCATGGCCCGTAATGTCTTTTTTTTGTGAAATCCTCTGTCCATAGTCACTATCACTGAGACTAGATTGAGATTTTAGAATTTACGAATTGAATATAAAGACCATCAGTTGCTGTGGTACATTAAGTGGCACCCCAGAGTCATTTGAAGTGACTTAATGGTATATTTTAATTGATTTCTTTATTTGACTATTTGCTACTGTCTTTAAATTCTCAAAAAGCAACTGTTTGGAAATGCACCACCAATGCCAATTCACTACCCTGTCAATATTTTTAAGTAACAGTTGTCTAGTAAGTATAGCAGGTATAGAGTTAGTTCCCAGACTGAGCAGAGAGGCATTTGTTAGAATCCTTTCATGTGTAATCTTGTATTTGTTGACACATCAACATTTTATCGATTACATGAGCACATTAAGGTGAGCCATGAACACTTGGCACTCCCAGCCACCAGTTTGATCTCAATTGCAACTATTTGCTGAAATATTCAATATTGTCCCCATGCTGCCACATCTTATTTTCTTCAAACTGAAATCTACCTGATGATTTGCCCTTGTTTATGGTCACCCCCTGATAGTTTTACAGACCTGAGAGAGCAATCTCAAAGAAACCTGGCTCAGTGGTTAGCACTGCTGCCTCAAGGCATCACAGACCATGGTTTGATTCCAACTTCAGGCAACTGTGT
The DNA here is from genome assembly GCF_030684315.1 of Stegostoma tigrinum. NCBI lineage: Eukaryota > Metazoa > Chordata > Chondrichthyes > Orectolobiformes > Stegostomatidae > Stegostoma > Stegostoma tigrinum. The sequence continues at coordinate 25,598,130 of NC_081365.1, read as the reverse complement.
GGAGTTTACGCATTCTCCCCGTGTCTGCGCGCATGCTCTGGTTTCCTTCCACAGTCTAAAGATGTGCAGGTTAGTTGGATTGGCCATGCTAAGTTGCCTATAGTGTCCAGAGGTGTGTAAATCAGGTGGATTAGCCATGGGAAATGCAGGGCTACAGGGAAAAGGGTAGGGGAATGGATCTGGGTGGGATGTTCTTCAGAGGGATGGTGTGGCTTTGTTGGGCCACTTGGCCTGTTTCCACGCTGTATGGATTCTATGGTTCTATAAAATCTCAAAGGGATAATTACACAATAGTAAAAAATGAATTTTCTGGCAAGTGGTCCGATGAACTAAAAAATTTTATATGGACCAATGCATACAATTATTTTAATGTTTGAACGTTTACACAATGATTAAAATTGGAAACTACTGACAATGTCCCAACACAAATTCTGAAGCATCTTAGGAGAAAATTCTATCAGTTTTGAGAGGGTTTCAAGAGGATGATTATATGCAGTAACAAACAGCATGTTTGCTTTGGTTCTTGCATGCTTACAAACGTGGATCCTCATGAAGTGTTAAGTGTTACAGAAAGTAAAGCTGTCATTTTTCTCAGAGAATTCTACTCAGCTTAAGAAATGAGTGGTGTTGGACTGGGGTGGAAAAGGTCAGAAGTCATGTGAAATCTTGTCTAACAGGTTTATTTGAAATCACAAGCTTTTGGAGCACTGCTCCTTCATCAGCTGGAGTGAGGAAAAGTGCACAGGCACAGTATTTATAAGCAGAGAGATCCAAAGATCACACAAACGGTGTGAGTGGTGTGTCAACAGCTCCACGGTGATCAAGTGTGTCAGACAGTGTGAGTAAATTGTCAACAGCTGAATAGCAAGTGGCGGGATGACCAATGATCAGATTAATTGAGGCAGCAAGCTCAGTAAAAATAATAAAAATAGTATGGTGCTACAGACAAACCAAATTGCTAGAATAACATGATAAGTACAGAAGTTACATGCCAAGGGTTTAACCAAAGGAAGAAATAATCCAAAACTGTCCAAAATAATTAAGGTAGAGAAATCATAACAAGTTATCAAGGTGATGGTGTCAAAAGAGGACAGTAAAGGAGAATTTACAGATACAGAAGAGTATGTTGGGTTTATAAGTAGCGCAACATGACCCCAAGATAATGGTTGAGTCCCTCTTCATGGGTACAGTTTTGAATTATTTGTTACTTTGGCTATACCCTTAGCATTTGACTCTATTACCTATCATGTCACTCCAGCCATTTGGTTTGACTCTAGAACCAAATTTTTTGTACTTATCTCTCTGCCTCAATTCATCAGACATTAGGTCACCCTTTCACTTGCTACTCAGTTGTTGACACTTTATTCATACATCCGGCACTATTGATCACCTGCAGAGACTCATTATTTAGCCAGTCAACACTCCATTCACACAATTTGTATGATCTGTTGATCCCTCTGCCTATAAATTCTCCGCCTGCCTGCTTTTCTTCACTTCACCTGTGGAAGGAGTAGTGCACTGAAAGCTTCTGATTTCAAATAAACCTGTTGGACCACAACCTGGTGTCATGTGACTTCATCTCAAGAAAAACCTATCAAATGTTATTCATGAATGGAACAAAAGTATTTTTACCGTTTTCTGAAGTATTGTGGAGTAATTCAGCTGGGTAAAATTTTATTTGTCCGCTCAAGATTTAATTCTGGGTAGCATTACCTGATTTTTTAAAAAAATTCATTCATGGGATGAGGGTGTCACTGACCAGGCAGCATTTATAGCTCATCCCTAATTGCCCAGAGGGCAGTTCAGAGTCAATCACATTTCCATGGGTCTGGAGTCACATGTAGGCCTGATCATGTAAGGATAGCAGTTTCCTTCCCTGAAGGACATTAGTGAACTGGATTTTTTTTTTCCAAACAGTAAAGAATGGGTTCGTGGTTATCATTAGACTCTTAATTCCAGTTTTGTTTTGAGTCCATGTTGGACTATAATGTATGTTATGTGACCTCTGACCTTGTCCATCCCAGTCCAACAGTGGCACTGCTACATCATGAATGAACGTAGTGGTATGAATTCCATCAAAAATGAGCTAAGTGTCAATTTGTTGGAGCAAACAGTGATTTGCCGATTAAGGTGGATAATTGTTTGTTAAACCCCTTGTTAATGGTCTGACTCACCTCATTATTACTCAGCTTTCTATCGTATGAAAGCTAGACTTTGAGAAAACCCAACTCGGAAACAAGAGCAGGTACTTGGCAAATTCAACTCATTGCTTACACTGCAAGACCTATGCCTTACATCGATCAAACAGCATCTGAGGCATGATGTTTGGGCACCAGCAGCACACACCTCTTGTCCATCTGGACTAGCAGCAATAATTGCCAACCCTTCATGGCCATCATGGCACCTCTCTGATACATTGTCAGATGGCTCTGGAAGCTCAGGCGTACATTATATGGCACACCGCGTACCATTGCAAGGCTGTAGCTAGTAGTGTTTGTGAGCACAGGCAGGTGCCCAGGTTATGGAGTGGACCAGGCTGCATCTTATTTGCTCTCATGCTGTCTATGTGCATGCTGACACCACCCTTGCCTTGCCTATGAGTGCCATTATTCAACTAAGCAGCCCTGACCTGAAACATCAACTTTCCTGCTCCTCTGATGTTGTGTGGCTTGCTGTGCTCCTTCAGCTCTACGCTATGTTATCTCTGACTCTAGCATCGGCAGTTCTTATTATCTTTGGCTTGTTCTTCAGCTTTCCTCAGTCAAAGAGGGTGTACTACTTGCTGTCCAGCAATGTAGCACATCAATCTCACACCTGCGCCATGTACCAACAATCTAAGTGACAAACAGACTGCATGTGCAGCAAGCAAGCAGTCATGTCTCATTGTTTTAGTTGAGTGGTCATCAATGAATTTCTGGAGGCGTCCATTAGCCAAGAGGTCTCAGCAGCATAGTACGCCCAGGGTATCTTCTGATATCAGTCCAGGGAGTTGGCCATGGTGAGGCATCAACGCAGGGCAATCTCAGTCATGGGGACCAAGTCTCCATGGTCCACAGAATAGGTCATGGTCAACCCTGCGGCTCCATGCCAACTATTGTGGGTTGAGCTAACACAGTTGGAGAGAAGTACTGTCACCAGTCAGTGTCTGACACTTACTGTCTGGGACTGCCCCTCTTAGGTCCATCAAGGGAGTGGGCCCAAGTCAGTCCCACAGCTCCCTCCTCAGAAATGAAGGTGAAAAGGGGATTGGCTGAGTGGAGTGAGGAAGGAGCAGCTGTTTCTTTAAGACTGAGACTTGACAAGTTAGTCTTTGAGACTGGGGTGGCAGGTGGTGTGCAGGGTCATGAAAACTGTGAAGCAGGGGACAGCAACAGTATCTGCAAGGTGACGATACTATGAAGCATGGTCGGTAGGAGAAGGGTTGGCTCAGGGTCATGAACACCCTGGTTTCAAGGTGGGGAAGGGTGTGTGAGCCTACCTACCATGTTCACCTCACCTCAAGGACAAGGTGGCAAACATAGGCATTTGCAGGCTCCTATAGATGGGTTGGGTTGAGACCTTGGGAATTGGGGTTCACAGGAAGGAGATTTGTATGTTTGGGAGATCACTGAAACACTGGGGGAGAGGCTTGATGACACTAACTGAGAGGTGTTCCCTGTGCCCTTCCTTCTTGCCAGAAATTAAAAACGCATAATGGGGAAGAAAATGACTACAATCAGGCTCGGGATAGAATACGGATTCAGCCTGGTAGTGGGGAGCACGGCTGCAGGACCCACCAATGAAAGGGCTTTCAAAGCGAATGAAAATTACTCACAGGCATTTGTACAGTACAGGAAAAAAAACTTGAAGACTCCCTATTTCCAGGCCATCCTAAAGCACTGCCCCCACTCTGTGTGTTACTCCTCCTTCCTTTAGAAATCGTTGAATAATTCATTGACAGTTGCATTTTTGGATGCCGAAGCAGTGAAAGAATAGGTGTGTCATATGAGGAGGGTTAAGGGTGTCAGCATAATCCGATGTATAAGCACAGATCCTCTGACTTCCAAATAATGCATCACAGACCTCCATTCAGGGAAGCTGGGCCGAGGCCATGAACTACTGCCTGATGCTATTGTGATGCTATTTGGAGCTACACAGTGAGACTGATAATCAGATGTCAGATTATACCAATAACAGTTTTGCAAAAAACAGTCACAGTCTGTTGTCAGTTTGAGTCACAGACAGAAGAGTGTGGCACATAGACCAGTGGAGTGGAGAATGTCATCAACCTCTGACAGCACTGTTGACCATTCCTCTGAAGATGAAGTTAGAAAATCATGGAGCCATTTCTGTGATTTTGCAAAATGTCCTTGAGCTAGCAGGGTAGCTTCAGAATGCCAATGCTTACGAGGGTGCACCATGGCCATTTTGGTATTGTGCAGGCTCCAGGGATAATGGTCTTTCAGCGGATAGCTTTTCTTTGATATTCACAACTAAGAGGGACCTAATTGTAGAGAAGGACAGTGTGAAACAGGCTGGGAGGCTAGAGGAGGTGGATGTTAGTAAGGAAGATATACTGGGAAATTTGAGGAACTTGGAGATAGAAAATCCCCTCGGGCCTGATGATTTATCCAAGGTTTCTGTAGAAAGTGAGGGAAGAGATTGCAGGGCCTTTAGCAATAATCTTTTTGTCCTCACTGTCCATGGGTATAGTCATGGTACCGCAAGGTGGGAGAGATGCAAACGTCATTCCCCTATTCAAAAAAGGGAATAGGGATAACCCTGGAAATTACAGGCCAGTTAGTCTTATGTCAGTGGTGGGTAAATTATTGGAAAGGGCTCTGAGAGACAGGATTTATGATCACTTGGATAGGCACAGTTTGATTCGTGATAGTCAGCATGGATTTGTGAGGGGTAGATCATGCCCTACAAAGCTATTAAATTCTTTGAAGAGATGACCAAACATGTGGATGAAGGTAGAGCAGTGGGTGTGGTATATATGGATTTAAGTAAGGCGTTTGATGAGGTTCCCCACGGTAGGGTCATGCAGAAAGTAAGGAGGCATGGGAAAGGGGAAATGTAGCAGACTAGATTCAGAATTGGCTGACACTTAGAAGACAAAGGATGGTAGTGGATGGAAAATATTTAACATGGTGCTCAGTTACAAGTGGTGTACCACAAGGATCTGTTCTGGGTCCTCTTCTATTTGTGATTTTTGTAAATGATTTAGATGAAGGAGGGGAAGGGTGGATTAGTAAATTCACGGATGATATGAAAGTGGGTCGAGTTGTGAACAGTGCAGAGGGCTGTTCTAGGTGACAAAGGGACATTGGTAGGACGCAGAGCTGGGCTGAGAAGTGGCAGATGGAGTTTAACCCTGAAAAGTGTGAGGTGATTCATTTTGGAAGGACAAATTTGAAAGCAGAATACAGGGTTAACAGAAAGATTCTTGGCAGTGTGGAGGAGCAGAGGGATCTTGGGGTTCATGTCCACAGTTCCCTGAAAGCCGCCACCCAGGTGCATAGAGTTGTTAAGAAGGTGTATGGTGTGTTAGTTTTCATTAATAGAGGGATTGAGTTCAAGAGTGTGAAGTTATGCTCCAGCCATATGAAACCCTGTTCAGCCACATCTGGAGTATTGTGCCCAGTTCTGGTCACCTCATTACAGGAAAGATGTAGAAACGTTAGAAAAGTTGAAGAGGAGATTTACCAGGATGTTGCCTGGAATGGAAGGAGGGTCTTACGAGGAAGGGTTAACGGAGCTAAGGCTTTTCTCTTTAGGATGACGAAGGATGAGAGGTGGCTTAATAGAGGTGTACAAAATGATCAGAGGTGTAGATAGACCGGACCGCCAGATGCTTTTTCCTAGGGTGGAGATAGCTATTATGAGGGAGCATAGTTTTAAAGTGAGTGGAGGTAGATATAGGGAGAAGTCAGAGGTAGGTTCTTTACTCAGAGAATGGTAGGGGTGTGGAATGCATTGCTGGAGAGGGTAGTGGAGTTGTCTCATTAGGGGCATTTAAGTGGCTATTAGATCTGCATATGGATGATGGTATAAGGTGTGCTTGGAGGTTAGATAGACCTTAGGTTTAGGGTAAAAGTTTGGCACAACATCATGGGCCAAATGGCCTGTACTGTGCTGTACAGTTCTATGTTCTATCTGCTGAAGGTGAGTTGTTCCTGCAATGGTGTATGATAGGCAGTTGACTGACTATGTCCAAACCCCTGAAATGAGATCAGTAATCATCATGACTGATTGTGAATTCAACCCCAGTGAGAGACTCTGTAGACTTCACTGAAGACTGACTTAGACTTTGAGACAATACCATTTGGTTGAAACACATTCAGTGTGTTTGCTGCATAAGCTGACTCAACCCACTGAGGGCGTGAATTTGACAATGCATAGTGCTGAAACCCCTTGTGTGATCACTTCTGACAAACTGTGCCAAGCTGTTTTTCTCTGTATTTGCACTAATGCACCAACTGCGTGAGCACCATGAGAGTGAGCTTAGAGCCCAGAAAGTGTATCCTGCTCTAACGAACATGCTGGGTGCCTGTCTCTTTTCATACAGTGGTCTGACAGCAGCATTACAATGCAAGGTTTTGACATGCTCCAAAGTGCCGCATTTTAGCAGGGAACTGTATTCTAACTAAGTCAGCATAGTGTTGTGATGATGTGGTGAGCCTGGCGTGTATCCAGTGCCAGCCTCCATGGGTGTGCAGGCTGTCACTATCCATGGAGAATACCCTGAGAGGTTTGGAATCGCTGCCCAAAATGAAGGCCCAGAAGAATGAAGGTGAGCTGGAGCTGCCAGGCACTCATTCTGATTTTCATGTCAGAAATTTCCTCTGTCTAGTTTCTTTCCACTGCATGGGAGAATAGGAAATTGCATATGATTGAGGGCAGATTAGGAATTCAGGAAATATACTTGCCTGCAAATAAGCCTGTCATCGCCTACTCGTGAGATTTACATCTCACTGCTCAAAACCAGAGTGGAATATCAGACTTTGTTGACTTGACTCACAAATCACACTTTTCTTGATCTCACCATGTTTTCGCACTGACACACCCATATCATTCAGCGGCTGGGAAATTTGCTTTCTCTGACGCCACGGACCCAAATTAAATTCTAGAGCTTTGCTGTTACACTCTTCCCCATAATATTCACTCATGCATTGAACATAAACATTTCCTTTATTTCCTTGTGAATTTGTCATATTCTCATATTCTGATTGCACAGTGTCAGGCATAGTATAGGTAGACACAATTTTTGACTCAACATTGTAATGGAACAACTGCTTTTTAAAAAATTATTATTTATAGCAGCAAGTCTCTGTGATTGTTCTGAGTAACATTTAAGAGCCTTCCCAGTGCTATCATTCAATAATCAGCCAGTAATGGACAGAGAATGCTCACCACATTTCACCCTAGGCTGAAGACAGAAGTAATTTTCAACACACTAGTTACAAGTACAGTGGGTCAAATGATTTCCTTCCAAAATTGCTGTAAATCTATAACACCAGAATTATGTTAGCTAATGGTGTACTCTCTACTTTGCAACAATATTTGCTTTTTAAGTGGAGTATAAACCATTTCATCTATCTTGAAGTGTTATCTTCCATTCACTCGCTCCATTGCTGAATGCATAACTGTTCGAAGTGGAGTGGCTTGAAGCAAATGACAAATTAAATCCATCCATTCTATTCCTGCTTCAGTCTTGGCAACTCACAAGATTCCCCAGGGTTGAGTTTCCACCGGGATTCTCCTGATCATCTGCTATACCTTAAGCATTACATCCATGGAAACCTTGGAGAAATTACATAAACACTGATTGTACTGTTTCACCAGGACTTCAGCAAATCTTTTTGCCAGTTGAGTGGGTAACCTGATAAGCCCCTTCTGTAATGGCTGCTATAAGCATTTTTTTTACAAAGTAATAGAATGTCCTTAACCTCAGTTCTTCTCTTCTTGGTAAAGTCATTATGGAGTGGAACATTCAACAGCCTGTGAAATCCAAGCATCATCCCATTATACTTTCATCCCAGAGCTTTATTAAATTCTCAGACCTGACAAAGAACAATAATACAGGACAAACTTTTCCAACGTTGGCAATGGTGAAACATGTGGGAAAACGTGGTGTGAATGAAAAATATTGGACTGTCACTGAAAAATAGTTCTTTTTTTCCTTAGGCTCTCAATGGCAATTTTAGAATCTCACTGATAATTGGTGACAATTGTATATTTTATATACATTCACTTCTCATTAACACCTAAAATACCTCATTGTTATGCAGCTTGCAATTCCCTCTTCTTCTGGCAAACTGGACAGTAACAATTCCTGACTTGAAAGGAAGAACCGGTACCTAGCAGATGCAGACCACCACTTGCTTCTCCAGGCCTCCATTTCAATGTTCATTCAATAATATGTAATTGAATGGTCCATGGACAGTGTACCTCTCCACCTCTCATCTACTAAAGTTAGCATTAGCAAGCTACCAGCCTTAACACATTGCCATAGCTAATCTTGGGCCACCTCAGAATCCATTTCAGGCCTTCTGCGTTTCACTTTCAGCTAATGGACATCTTTGACTTGCCTCCTCCTGCTGGGTCATTTTGCACATAGGGGCACACAATCTTCCCATGTCTCTGAACAGGATGCAACTTATAGCTAAACAAAATTCAAAAGAACTGCGGATGCTGTAAGTCAGGAACAAACACAGAAGTTGCTGGAAAAGCTCAATAAGTCTGGCAGCATCTGTGAAGAAAATATCAGAGTTAATATTTTGCGTCTGGTAACCCTTCCTCAGAACTGGTTCTGGGGAAGGATCAATGGATCTGAAACGTTAACTCTGATATTTTCTTCACAGATGCTGCCAGACCTGCTGAACTTTTCCAACAACTTCTGTTTTAGCAACTTAAGCCTCCTAGCTATATATTTTTTTTATTCCTCACTGACTTTGCACCTACTTGGAGGCTGCCAATCTTTGTGGATTGCGCAGCCTTTTAGACCGAGAGCAGGAAGAGTGGGCAGCCCTGGATAAACAGAGATAATGAGAACTGCAGATGTTGGAGAATCCAAGATAACAAAGTGTGTAGCTGGATGAACACAGCAGGCCCAGCAGCATCTCAGGAGCACAAAAGCTGACGTTTCGGGCCGAGACCCTTCATCAGAGAGGGGGATAGGGAGTGGGTTCTGAAATAAATTGGGAAAGAGGGGGAGGTGGACCGAAGATGGAGAGAAAAGAAGATAGGTGGAGAGGAGAGTATGGGTTGGGAGGTAGGGAGGGGATAGGTCAGTCCAGGGAGGACGGACGGGTCAAGGAGGCAGGATGAGGTTAGTAGGTAGGAAATAGAGGTGCTGCTTGAGGTGGAAGGAAGGGATAGGTGAGAGGAAGAACAGGTTAGGGAGGTGGGGACAAGCTGGGCTGGTTTTGTGATGCAGTGGGGGGAAGGGGCGAGCTGGGCTGGTTTTGGGATGCAGTGGGGGAAGGGGAGATTTTGAAGCTGGTGAAGTCCACATTGATACCATTGGGCTGCAGGGTTCCCAAGCGGAATATGAGTTGCTGTTCCTGCAACCTTCGGGTGGCATCATTGTGGCACTGCAGGAGCCCATGATGGACATGTTGTCTGGGGAATGGGAGGGGAAGTTAAAATGGTTCACGACTGGGAGGTGCAGTTGTTTATTGCGAACCGAGCGGTGGTGTTCTGCAAAGCAGTCCCCAAGCCTCCGCTTGGTTTCCCAATCTAGAGGAAGCCACGCCGGGTACAGTGGATGCAGTATACCACATTGGCAGATGTGCAGGTGAACATCTGCTTAATATGGAAAGTCATCTTGGGGCCTGGGATGGGTGTGAAGGAGGAGGTGTGGGATGGGTGAGAGCCATTAAGTAGAAATGTTTCATACAATTGTGAGGCTGGTAATCCATGAGTAACGCTGAGGTCTGTGTGCAGTGGTATAGCAATTGTGAATGCTGACCCTGTGAGCATGAGGTAGCAGCGAAGATGGGTGGCAATTTACCTTGCAGAATACAGACAATCGTTGAATTTTTACTGTATTTCTGTGCATTCCTTCTCACCCTGGAGGTAGCACTGATCCAGACTTCTCCCTGAGTGCAGAACAACTGTGTTTGGTGCCTCAGCATCCACTGGTGGCCCATCAGCCAAAACATGTTCTCCTCTTGACCGCTGATCCAATATTTGTTTTTATTTATTTATTGTCTTGTGTAGTGTTACAAAATACTGTGAAAGGTGTTGTGTAATGTTGCTACTCTCTGGCACCGTATCAAAACTTGGAAAAAAAACCAAAACAAAGAATGTAAAGGCAGAAACATAAAGAAAAAGTGTTCAACTATTCAGTCCGTCTTGTTAAGTTCTCTGTCATGAGCCACAGGCCTTGGGCCTGGTGGCCCCAGGCATGAGATCTCTTCGCCACTGCTGCTGGAGTTAAAGTCACTGCTCTCCAGCACCATCTCACCTCCACCAACACCCTCGCCACTGTGAGTCCTCGCTGGATCTCGCCAATGCAAATGCTGCCAGGTACCACACCAGCCCAAAATCAACTCCACTGCTACCATGAGTCTGCTTCAGGCCAACCTTGCCCATGCAGCCTCTACTGATGCCACTAGATCTTGTAATGGGCCTAGCCTCGTCACCACCGTGGCCTCCATGAATCTGCACCAGGCACAGACATTGACAGGAACCCAAACTCGCCTCTATCACAGCAGCTGTGAGTCCATGCTGGTCTCACTCGTCACTGCCAATGCTGTCTCCACAACCGAGGTCTTAAACAAGAGGTCAGTGAAATAAAAGAGGAGAAAAGAAGAAAATAAAACAGAAAAGAGAGAAAAAAGGAAAGAAATGAAAAGAAAAGTAGATGGAGTTGACGAGTCCCAGACTGAGAAGCCCTACTCCATCGCCATCTTACCGGAGTAGCACCTTGAGGTCCCCATCTTGAAAGCTTGGTGCTCACATCTCTTTCTGAGGCATTTCAGTTTCCTCAGAGGACAGTGCATGAGGTAATTCCTACTTTAAGATAATCTGAGCATTCTCAGTATTAAACCTACATGCGATATTCTTCAGGATGCCATCCGTTCAGATTAGGGTCTAGGCCCGAAAAGTCAGCCTTCCTGCTCCTCTGATGCTGCTTGGCCTGCTGTGTTCATCCAGCGCTACACCTTGTTATCTCAGATTGTCCAGCATCAACAGTTCCTACTATTTCTGAAAGTTCTTTTGGTTTGGGTTTGTCTGTTCAGGGTTAAGGTACAGGTCAGATTCACCTAGAGTTTCATTTGTTTCTTCAAATGTATCTATTCACACCACATACCAAATGAACTTGTAGTAGACATCTCCTCTGCTTCTCTAATTCCGATCTTCTGGCAGAGTCTGCTTCTCATGAATAGTCAAATCACAGTTAAGTTACAGCATATCTCTGAGGCACATCTGCTATTCCATAATCCCTGTTCTGGTGGTTTAGTCAGGCATTATGTAGAAGGACACTATCTGAGGTCTTGAAAAATTGGTGCATATTTTGCTTAAATATGATTGGTTGTTACACTTTAAACACACCTCATTTGAGACATTTTAACCATTTTTTTCGACCATTTATATGGCAATATGTTGTCTAAATAGAAGTGTTTCCTTCTCTAAATATCTTGTCATGTAATAGAATGTAGATACAGGTCTGCTTTTTAACAAGCAATCAAAAGAAGCCAAATTACTGCAATCAGCATTAGACTATATTCCCTGATTGTTTCTAACCAAGATTGCACATTCCCTCAAATTAATTCACCTGGTTTCTCTGTATTGTGATGCAGAACTGAGTAAATAAAAATTCTGATGTAAGTAGGAAGGTTTTTTCTCTCTGAAAAGAATTCCAGATCGCAGTGCATCAATCTAACTTAGAAGCCTCTAAAAATCGTTCCAAAAACAGGATTGACTTATGGCTAAGCATAAAATATGAACTGTTTTGTATGAGTGGTCGCAATTTTGAAACATGAAAAAATGAATCAACTATAAAAAAGATATTTGTACCCAAAATCAAAAAGTATTTTAAACATTTCAAATTTATTGACCTTGGCATCTGACATAAAGGTTTAATTGAGTTCATACTGAATCATTTTGGTTATGGTTTCATCACAAGTATCCTGCTGTGGAACAGATTTGACACTTTTACTTTCAGAATTATCCCTCTAAAACAAATCATCTTTGTCTCCATCCATTGATTTGGAGTCTTTGCATGATTTGAATAAACTGATTAAACTTTGTAGACAGTCGGCATTGGGCAATTTCCAAATGAAATCTCACAAAATATCATGCAGGGCAGGGTGCACATTTCACTTTTCATGAGAACTTTTTCTCCATCACCCATCCATTGATTTCTATTCAGCATGAAAATGGTCATTCAACAGTTTGTTGAGGCATATGTTCAGAAATAGTAACATAAAATAATCGCCCTCGATATAACTGCAATTTGGGAGTTATTTATTTGCAGGTATTTATTGATGTCATCAGTTATCCAGGATCTAAACATGCCTCTCACTAATAGTCTGATTTAAAGAGTTGTAGAGCCATACAGCATGGAAACAGACCCTTTGGTCTAACCAGTCCATGCTGACCATAATCCCAAACTAAACTCGTCCCATCTGCCTGACTTTAGCCCACATCCCTCCAAGCATTTCCATTCATGTGCTTATCCAAATATCTTCTAAATGTTGTAACTGTACCCAAATCCACCACTTCCTGTAGAAGTTCATTCCATACACTTGGTGTAAAAAAGACTCCCATCCCCCTTACCCCCGGGCCCTTTTTAAATCTTTCTCTTGTCACCTTAAAAATGTGCCGCATATTCTTGAAAAACCCCACCCGCAAGAAAAGACACCTGCTATTCGCCCTATCCATACCCCTCATGATCTCCTAAACCTCTATAAGGTCATCACTCAGCCTCTTACGCTCCAGTGAAAAAGTCCCAGCTTCTCCTTATAACTGAAACCCTGCAGCATCCTGGTAGTTTTCTTTGTAGATCCAATCCATACATTATTGATCCATAACTTCACTCCTCCTTATTCATGCAACTATTTTGGTGCACAAGCAGGAAAGATCCTACAGGAAATTTGGTGTTTGGCATGATTTACTGTTTGAAAATTACTATAGGCTTTAATTTAATTCTGTCAGCCATCCAACCTTCTACAACCATGAGTCTAGTCTCGTCAATTCTGCATTTTTCACTTGGATTGTTTTTGATAATTTCCATGTTGCTGTTTGTCTGCTGAATGTACCAAAATTCATGAGTCCTTCACTCATGTTGTCAAAATGACAATGTTTACCTGTGTTTTGCCACTGTCTGACCATAAACTTTTAGATACTGGTAATTATGAAATCAATGGTTCATACTTTGTAATATTTGTGGGCTCAGGGTTCAATCTGGCCCACTTATGTGCATAAATGTTTTGCATTTCTCATTACACTGTATCCATTGTGATTATTTTCAAGGATCCATGCTGATATATGCTTCTCAAAAAGAAGTCAATGTCTGGTTCCTGTTCTGAAGGCTTATTTGGTCTCTTGCATTTTCTTCAGGGCAGATATCCTCCTATTCCACTTCTACAACAGATTTTCACTGATAGTGAATCCTTTTGCTTTGGTGGTTATTTGACACATTAGCAATTGGTACAACTTTTAGTTTGAAAGCAGTTACGTGCTTCAATCTTTTCTGAAGTACCCAATTCTGTTTGTGACACGCCATGCCATGAACGGTCTGCCATGTGTGAGCATGTTTTCAGCTTCAAGTATCGTTGCCTTTACATCAAGCCCACACTTGCTGCTTAAGTCCATACAACAACTCATAGTTTTAGGCAAGTAAAACATGCATATCTAAGGTGAAAAACGACTGACTACGAATGTGGATATAGTATTTTGTAGCTGAAAAGGGTATAGTCTTTTACAGTGACTTTTGACTTGAAGGTAAAAATCGGGCTATCAAATATTCCAAGTTGATTTATGCATGCAATCTGCAGTGGTCTTTTTTAGCAAACCACGACAATTGTTTTTCTTCAAAGTGGTCAGTGATCACAATAATATCTTAAACACGTCAATTTGACTAATCTAATCCAATTCTGTATTGACTTGTTTATAACTGTTGGCTGGAATTAGCCTGATGAGCAGAGTGAGATATTGATTGACACTCAACATTAGCTAAAGGTTAACACACATTACAACTCTTAATTTGCATGTTTTTTTTTGAAGGCCAGATCCTAAACTAACTGTGGCATTTTCAGCTGGCAAATTACCTGGGCACAGGCTCCAACGACAATCGAATGTCACTGTTCATCAAAAGTGATGCATGGCAAGTCTGTTCCTGGTGCAATTAACAGGAAACATGGTCAGCCTTCAGGATATATGTTTTTATGAGTAATTGGATGTCACTATAGCGGAGAGAGGCACTCAACATTCAACTTCATGTTTATGAAGGATAAGTCAAAACTAATTATTGCAGCACTGCTGCTTTAAAACTATTGCCTATGATTTGTCAATAGCCATGCAGCTCCAGGATGTATTTGAATTGCTTCAGAAGAAATGAATTGGTATGATTGATGAAACAGTGATATCTTTGGATCACTGACCGCAATTGTTCTGTTTTTTTGTGTGTGTGTGATAATTTATTAGGTCATATGTGTGCTGGAACATGGAATAGCTTCTCATTTTAAACATATACAGTCTGTGGCAAGCAGCCTTAAATCAAGTGAAGCTGCGCCAACTGCAATGTGACTTGTTCTTTAAACCCAGTAGCGTGACACGATGGGACAACATCCTGTTCTCACTTGTATTTTACATTGGCACATTTAACATCCAACTGAATCAGTAGATGAAGCAGATTGGGTTGCGGCTTAATGTATCAGCTAAAGGAAAGAAATTCTAGCAATATAACCTTTCTCAACACCGTATTGCAGTGAATTGATTGATTTAGTTCTAGAATGCGATTTGAACTCGTAACCGTTTGACTGAGGGACAAGAATGCTAACTAAGCCACACTGACAATTGACTAATTAGGGGCAGCTTTGTTCTCTGGATTTATACTTGGAGACACCCAAGGGATGGGAGCACTGCAAGGACTTCCGTGCTGTATGTGTTATTTTAGCTGTATAAAGCCACAGCTTTCATTATCCAAGAGGACTGAAACCAATTAATTAGATATATTGGTTAGGTTATTAGTCTGCTGATTATACTGATGTTGAACCGCCATATCATTGTGCAATAGGGGCATTATCATTCAGGGCTGTATAGACATATTTGAAGGGCAATAAAGTGGAATCTAAGGCAGATCATTTAGTGACATTGTGGGAATCAATTTACTCCGAAACTAAATTTGAAGGTAAGAACAAAATATCCAGAAAATCCAAAATTTATCCAGTTATTCCAAAAGCATTATACAACTTCAGCAGGAACCTTCCAGAATAGTTGGAATCTCAGTTCAGACCTAGATTTGTCAGATCCTAATCTTAAATGGGGCTTAAATTGTCTGACCCAGAATTTACATGAACACTCACACCGAGAAGATAGTAACTGCATATTGTGGGCTAAACAAGCTGGGGCAGTGGTTAGTCTAGACTGAATGAATCTCTCCAACATTTCCAGAGAAATCTACTGTGGGAGAAATCACAGAAATGTCTAGAGATAATGGGAACTGCAGATGCTGGAGAATCCAAGATAACAAAGTGTGAACCTGGATGAACACTGCAGGCCAAGCAGCATCTTAGGAGCACAAAAGCTGACGTTTCAGGCCTAGACCCTTCATCAGAGCTTTTTTTTTTACAAATAAGGCCTCATTTAATCAATTCCATTATTGATTACCATCTGCAGAAACCAGTAGATGCTCAGAATTAATAATTAATGCAACCTCTGATGAAGGGTCTAGGCCCGAAACATCAGCTTTTGTGCTCCTGAGATGCTGCTTGGCCTGCTGTGTTCATCCAGCTTCACACTTTGTTCTCACAGAAATGTCTAGTTCATTGTCAAAGGTCTGTTTTTTTGCAGACTTTAGCCCAAGATCTTGTTAACTTCAATCACAATAGAGTAGCCAAGTTCCACTGTGAGAATGGGCTGTAGGAAACCATCAGAGTTTTTGGGGATGCAAGGGACAATTTTGTATAGGGCCAAGAATTCCTTCAGAGAAGTAAGGTGCTATTTTAAGAATGTTGACTTTTTTCTGAGAGAGATCAAGTGTCTTTGGGATAAGTCAAGTACTCTTTGGTCTTCTTAAAAATAGACATAAATGGGCATTGAAAGTAGATAAACCCCTTGGAACTGTCAAGCCATTTCAATTTTCTGACATTTAAATAAAAAATGACCACCTGGGGTTAAAATAAACTTGCTCATTCAGTCCATCAGTTGACATAAGCTTGAAGGCCACCACTATACAATTATCTTAATGCTATTTTTAAAGGTAAGGCAAAAATCCCAGGACACCAAAGAGGGCCTCCCCGCATCCGTCACTGCACACAATAGTCCCTGTGGCTGTTTCTGAACTCTTTCTAGTGGTGATTGGTTTGAATTCCGTTAACCCCCATCTATACCTCCACTCCATTGGGAGTGAGGATTCAACCCTTAGTTTATTTCCTAAAGTAACATAACATAAGATAGTGGAAGAAATGTGAGCCGGAATAGGCAATCTGGCTTGTCGAGCCTGCTCCACCACTCGATACAATCATGGCTAATCTTTTCATAGACTCAGCTCCACTTACCCACTTGCTCACCATAACTGTTAACTCCTTTACAGTTCAAAATCTATCTTTGCCTTAAAAACTTTCAAAATTCAGTCTCCTTGAAGTGCACTTAAAACTCTAGACTAAAAAACGCAAGTTTGTTCACGAAGGTTAGGTATATGGAGTTTCACAATTAGAACATCAGTCTTGTGATAGGGAGGAAATCTTATTTAGATGATAGAGTTGTATGAACTTCACACATGAGCTCAGTTTTAATACAACCTCCAGACTCCGGAACCAAGAGGTTATGCTGCAGCTGTACAAAACTCTGGTGCGGCCGCACTTGGAGTATTGTGTACAGTTCTGGTCACCGCATTATAAGAAGGATGTGGAAGCTTTGGAAAGGATGCAGAGGAGATTTACTAAGATGTTGCCTGGTATGGAGGGAAGGTCTCATGAGGAAAGGCTGAGGGACTTGAGGCTGTTTTCGTTAGAGAGAAGAAGGTTGAGAGGTGACTTAATTGAAACATATAAAATAATCAGAGGGTTAGATAGGGTGGATAGGATGGTGACGGCGAGCACGAGGGGGCATAGCTTTAAATTGAGGGGTGAAAGATATAGGACAGATGTCAGAGGTAGTTTCTTTACTCAGAGAGTAGTAAGGGAATGGAATGCTTTGCCTGCAATGGTAGTAGATTCGCCAACTTAAAGTACATTTAAATCATCATTGGACAAGCATATGGATGTACATGGTATAGTGTAGGTTAGATGGCCTCCACATTGGTATGACAGGTCGGCACAACATTGAGGGCCGAAGGGTCTGTACTGTGCTGTAATGTTCTATGTTCTATGTTCTATGAACTGTGTTTGGCCTCTAAACTCCAAATGAAAGTGAAAAGGGGAGATTCACATTTCCCAATTTTGATACACAAAGCAATGTAGAGAAAGGAAAAGAAAACCAGACTGTCCAATGTCTATGGGAAGCACCAAGGCTCCAAAAAAAGATATTTGATCCTTGGGGCAAGTTTTTATTCATAAGCAACAGAGTTTGAGAAATCAGGGAAGCAAAATGAGGGAAATATTTTGAATAATATATATTATACTGACTCTTAGAAGTAAAACTGACTTCACTTTCTGTCAAGGAAGGTTCGTTAGGTGCAAAACAAGAGTCACTGCAATTGTCCTTGTGGTCTGTTGCATTGTTAAAGGGAAGTATTAGCAGTCTTCAGTGTCTCATGCTGGAGGAGCACATGTAAAGACAAGATGAAGCCAATGAGACCTGCATCCTACATAGAATCAGTTCAGTGTGGATGCAGGCCATTCTGCCCATCAAGTCAATATTGACCCTCTGAGGAGCATCCCACCCAGACCCACCCCCATAACCCTATATTTCCCGTTGGCTAATCCACTTAACCCACACATCTTTGGACTGTGGGAGGAAATCAGAGCACCAGAAGGAAACGCACACAGGCATGGGGAGAATGTACAAACTCCACACAGGCAGGTGTGCAAGGCTGGAATAGAACCCCAGACTCCGGTGCTGTGAGGCAGCATTGCTAGCCACTGGACAACCAAGCTGCCTTCCAGTTTTGGCCTTTCTCTCAACATCTCTCCCCTGCATTCATAGCTTTTGTCAGCATACAAACTTCCTAAAAGAAACTGAAGTATGCTTTTCATTCAATGTCTTGTGAAAATTAGACTGATTAACTCTATCATACATAATGGGGTGGCTTGGCAATGCACAGTATGCCCATTGTGTTTATTCCATAAGTACCATAATACTATTCCATAAGTTGGTAGAATATTCAGACTTATTTACAGATGAAGTTATAAATCAAGCATAATGTACTTTGTCAGCATGTCTATGCTGGGGTTTCTGATGGCAATGATGCCAGACCTCCATGCCCACTGTCCCTCTCCCTAACTCTCCCTCATCCTTAATGATCTTCATTGCCCTTAACAGGCTTTGCATGTTAAATTAAGTAATTGTAAAACATTGGTGATTCACTGATGATGGTTAACAGGCAAAAGGCTACCACCAGACGTCAAAAAATACTGTGGCCTCTGAAGATTTCATCCATTGAGGGGTTGAAACAGATGCACAGTACAGTAGTGATATGGAAGTGCAAACATATGGTCTTAATAATGGACAGAATTGAAGGTTGGAAGTTCAGCTTAGATGCAATAGAACAATTTAGACTTACATTTAGGTATTATTGTCATGTATACTTAAGCGAGTGGTACAAAAGTACAGTGATAAGCGTACAACATCACCACACATGGTGTCATCATAGGTATGAAATACTTAGGTACAAAACCTTAGTTACAGGAATAAAAAAAGTAGATATCAGTTAAAAGGTTGAGCATGACAGTCTTAAGCCATGGGCCTGTAGACACTCCAAGCTGGGCATCCCCCAAGCAGGCTCGTTCTCCTTTGTGCTGGGCAAAGACCTGCCTGTTTCACCAGTCACCTTCACCATCGACTGCCAGTGCTGATCTCGATTGGGCATGCCAGGTTTCGCTGCCACTCGCACGGCTTCAGCCCTGACAGCTGCGTTGCCACTAACCACCTCTGTCTCCATCCTTCACTGACAGTGGCCCATTAGCGCTGCTGCCATCTGAGCTCACACTAGGCCTCAGCCACTGCCATGCTCCATTGAAATTGTAAGAATGGCAACAGTTCTCTTCAGCCTGAGACCAGAAAAGAAGTTAGATTTGGTTTCAAGGTGATAGAATTTGTAACACTGGCTAAATTCTTCTAATTCCCTTCAGCAGGAAATTGCAACTTGTATAATAAATGACATCAGATAAGAGAGGTACTAAACAGGGCTGGATGTCAACCAAATATACTTGGAAAAATCAACATAAAGCGAAATAGTCAGACAGCAAACATATGCTTCCTGGCCTTATGAAACCTATGTAATGCTGGTAAGCATCGTATGAGCAACATCCATTCTTGTCCATTATAGTAAAGACCATATCTTTTTATTGTTCAGTATTTTCAATTGTGGACTGAAATGGAAAACAAACTGTTTTTAAAGCCAAGAACTGTTGACGGATTTCTGCAGTTTTTAAAAGCAAGTTACCTGAAACTCATTTGAGGCACCATTTACAGAGCAGCTGATTCAAGCAGTAGGTGAAGGGGCAGTCAAGTAGCGCTGAGGGCAGTGTACAAATGGATATTCCTCCAGTAACAAGCACTGTAGCTGATTGCTGTGGATTCGTGATCTTTATTGATGACAAAGTCCTTGTGTCTGACAGCAGCTATATGATTGGTTCACAATTGGCAGAGTAGCTTGAAGGTGTGAAGAACATTGTGAAAAGTCGTCTGATCTCTACTAGGTTAGGAACTCTCTCTATTCTCTGTAAAAGAAGCACTTTAAGCCCAAAGAAAGTTTACAACACTGATGATCAATTGGCTATGAAGTTTAATTAATAAGGCAGAGACCTCTTAATATTTGAAACAGTCACCCTATGCCCCTCACAAACTGGTGTGCATCTTGTAAAGGAACACCAAGAAGCAATATTTTAATCAGCAAACAATCATCTCAAAAGGTCCTTTCAACAGGAACCACTGAACATTATTTTTTCTTGTCTGTGCCTGACTCTGTGCGTGTGTGCATCTATTTATTTGTATTAAACAGTAAATATTGTTAAATACCGATACCTGGTCCAGGTTTTCTATAACTTTAATCTAAAAATCAGGTAAATTGAGGAATTTTGCACACTTCTATCAAAGCTTTAACTTTTGTTATGACTCTAGAATAACAGGCCTGACTCCCACTTTGCAACCCCAGTGAGGCATAAGAACATTCACCCAAACAACTTATTCAACATATAGCAGCCATTCTATTACTGTGCAATTCTGGTCCCTGGGCGTAAGCTTATATTCAAGGCTATCCATGAGTTGCTGATCTTGAATTATCTTTTTTTTGTGCATTGGCATGTGCAGCAACAAATAGCTCACTTATATATGCAGAAATCATTTGCCAGAATTAAAACATGACAGTGAGGCTACAGACCATTTCAGATAGATTGCAGCATTTACTATGGATTATGTTTTGTGTTTTCCTGAAATAAGATTGAACTCTTGAATTATTTTCCCTATCATTCTTTAACTCTGAATGAGCAGCGTGTTTTTTGAGAACCTCTTAGATAATACTCCCACTGCATAAACAAATTCAAATTCGGAAAAGGAAAACATTGATTCAGTAGAAAAAAGAATTTGCCATTTTAGGTTTGCTGGCCTTTTGCTTTTCTGAAAGATTCTCATGTTTTTATACACACATTGTTTACAGAACCTTTTCAAAATTAGGACAAAGCCCAAGTTTGAAATGTCGTTACTTCCTTCAAATTGAATTGGATTATTATTGTTACAGGTACAGTAAAAACAATTAAGCAGTGAAATGATTTCTTCTAAATCCTGCTAGCACATGGTTTAATTCATTTGGCATTTAATTTTTTTAGATCTGCAATATTTTATTTAATTGCTAAGCTTTGATATTACCAGCTTGAAGTCTGACAAATTTAACATTTGATTGATCCCATTTATAACTGTTAGACAATCTGAAGTAGTCAAAAGCATATTTGATGTAGTGTTATAGCTTTACCGTCACTGAGTATGTAATTATCATGAGTATAATTGCCAAGGCATAATGAAAATGGTGGATTGAATATTAATATGTAGGTTGGAAATAAGAAAATCCAAGATTCATGGCATCAAAGATGCTATAATGAGCCAGTGGTAAAAGTTAACTTGTGCATTCTCCATGTCAATGTTTCTAATAATAAGCACTCAGTTGCCAACAAATTAACACTTTCCTGTCATTAAATATAAATCTGGATTTTATTTGCATTGTCATTTCCTGCAAATTCTCCTGATGAGTACAATACAAAAAGCTTCAGCAAAAATATATAATCAAGTTACTACAGGAATTACTATTTCCATCCGAATGCCATTGCAGACACTTTGAGCCTGATCTTTGCTGACTTCTGAGAATTTGAAAAATGGTAGGTAGGACAAGGGTGATGCCCTTGGAATATCACCCCTGATACCAACAGTTGCCTCACTGTGCCCCAGCCATCCTAATTTCTCGCAGACTCCATTTTTGCCAGATGAGGGAAGCAGTGGTATTGTATCACATAGCTGAAAAACCCAAAATCAAGAGGGCACTTTGAAATTGGAGCTGCGTTCCAACAGACACCTTTTTCCCTGTTTCAAGGACATTAATCTACAGTGTGTTAGTCGCAAATTTATGGAGGCGACAATAAATTCTCTTTAAGTATGGTTAAAGTCTGTGTAAGTGTTGTGGTTTTAAGTTATTTAAATTTCCTAGCCCTGCAAAAGCAAGAAAGATAAACAGAAGCTGCAGCTAACAGTTTGAGTAAAAACCAGCCCAGTTCTTCCCCTCCCCTCACTGCATCCCAAAACCAGCCCAGCATGTCTCTGCTTCCCTAACCTGTTCTTCCTCTCACCCATCCCTTCCTCCCACCTCAATCCGCACCTCCATTTCCTACCTACCACCTCATCCCGCCTTCTTGACTGTCCATCTTCCCTGGACTGACCTATCCCCTCCCTACCTCCTCACCTATACTGTCTTCTCTACCTATCTTCTTTTCTCTCCATCTTCGGTCCGCCTCCCCCTCTCTCCCTATTTATTCCAGTTCCCTCTCCCCATCCCCCTCTCTGATGAAGGGTCTAGGCCTGAAACGTCAGCTTTTGTGCTCCTGAGATGCTGCTTGGCCTGCTGTGTTCATCCAGCTCCACACTGTTATCCTGAGTAAAAATAAGCACCATCTACTGAAATTTATTGATTGCCAGATAATTTGGTGATTTTAGTTTAAAAGAAAACCTGTTCTGCACTTCCAATATGTTGCCTTGTTGATATTCCAAGGGCTTGTGTTACAGCTGTCCCAACTATAAATGCTTGGCTGAGTTTTAAAGGTTCAAAACCTAGTTACCTCAGGAGGAGGGCTGAATTCACAATTTGATGGTTTTAAAATGCTATTAGAGGATGATGTGATTGCCAAATAGAAGATTTTTTAATTGCAGATCAACCACTTGGGGTCATGTAAAGTACGCAGTCTATATGGAGTGAGGGTGTGGCACAGTGGCTCAGTGGTTAGCACTGCTGCCTCACAATGCCAGGGGCCAATATTCACTTCCAGTCTTGAATAATTGTCTGTGCAATTTTCATGTAATCCCTTTGTGTTCATGGGCTTCCACCTGGTAGTCTGGTTTTCTGCTTCAGTCAAAAGATGTGTGAGTTAGGTGGATTTGCCAGGTGCAATTGCCCTGTGGTGTACAGGGATGTGCAGTCTGGGTAAATTCACCGTGGTAACTGCGGGAGTATGGGAGTGA
Organism: Stegostoma tigrinum; assembly: GCF_030684315.1. NCBI lineage: Eukaryota > Metazoa > Chordata > Chondrichthyes > Orectolobiformes > Stegostomatidae > Stegostoma > Stegostoma tigrinum. The sequence goes on along the minus strand of NC_081365.1, from coordinate 25,575,093 downwards.
TGGGGTGGGTCTGGGTGAGATAGTATTTGGAGGGTCGTTGCAGACTCACTGGACTAAATGGCATTCATCTGCCTTGTAGGGAATCTATGAATCTAGGAAAATCTTTGAACTGGTTTCATGAATGTATATTTTCTGTATAAAGTATATACGATTAAGAGCTGTCTTAAATTGTCATATTATCAGTCTCTTTATCCAAGCCAGTAAATGATATCAGAAATAATTGTGGCTCCATCACTAACCATTGTGGCATTCCATTCCATATGTTTTTCCAAACTGAAAATGATCCAGTTTCCTATCTCTCTGTTTCCTTTCATTAAGCAATCCACTGTCCACATTAATATATCACGGCCCACACCAGAAGCTCTCATCTTATGCAGTGACCTTTTGTGTGGCACCTTATTGAATACCTTTTGAAATTCCAAATTCACTATATCCACTACTATCTCCTTATTCACCCTGTGGGTTACATTATCAAAGAACACTGTTAAGCTGATCAAACACAGCTCATTTCCTAAAAATATGCTAACACTGCATACTCAGATTGTGATGGTAAGATGCATTTTTATATGTGTCCTGCAATCTGGAACTACAGATAGTGATGTCGAGGTAACAATTTTCTTTCTATCATGTGATTAACCAGGAATCTCTGTTCTTCTTACTATCTGCCGTTGGCATGTGTTGGAAGAATTATTAGTTTGAAACACAAAATCTATTTGATCACATTATATATGTAATTTCCTGAATTATGAAATGCTGAGGAAGAGTGTAAACCTATAGCTTCCAGCTCAGACTTGGGGACACTAACTTTTGCACCACAAGATCTCCTCAATGTCACCTTGCTACCTCTTTAAAAATTCATTCTAGCATTTTTCCTAAGAAAGGTGTTAGGCTAACTTGCTTATAGATCCTGTGTTCTGTCTCTCTCTTTTCTTGAATAGAGGTGTTATTTGAGGTGTTTCCCAATCCTATGGCATCTTTAAGAGATTTTGGAAAAAGTCAACTAATGTATCCATTATCTCTGCAGTCATTTCATTTAAAACCCTTTTTTGTAAGCCCCTAGGCCCACATACTTTTCAGTCCCATTTGTTTTCCATGTGTTTTTTTCTATAATTATGATTGTTCTGAGTTCCTTCCCTCTTCCCTACCTTTTGCTGCCTTACTTTATACTATCCAACAATGCTTTTTATGTCCTCTATTGTGAAGACAGATAACAAATATTTGTTCACAATCTCTGCCATTTCCTATTTCCTAATAATAATTAACCAATCCCATCCTCTAAGGCACCAACAGTTACTTCTAGTATTTCCCTGTTACATTGATATTTATAGAAGCTTTTGCCATCCATTTTTACTTGCTAGTTTTTCACACACTCCAATTTCTCCCCCTTCATTATTTTATAGTAATCTTTTTTTCTTGTACCTATGATTTTTGTGCCCTTCTGACAATCTAACCCTCAACCCTTGACATTCAAGGGTGTCACCATCACCAAATCTTCCACTATCAACATGCTGAGGGTTACCATTGGCCAGAAACTCAAATGAACTTGCCACATGAAAAAAACAGTGTCTATAAGAACAGGTCAGAGGCTAGGAATCCTGTGGCAAGTAACTCACTTCCTGGCTCCCCAAAGCCTGCCAACCATCCACAAAGCACAAGTCAAGAGTATGGTGGAATACGCTCTACTTGTCTGGATAAGTGTAGCTCCAACAACACTTAAGAGGCTTGATACCGTCTAGGATAAAGCAGCCTGCTTGATTGGCACCACATCCACCATCTTCACAATTAACTCCCTCCACCATCTGCGCATTGTGTCAAAAGTGTAACTATTTACAAGATGGATTACAAACAAGATTCCTCCAACACCACCTTCTAGATCCATGACCTCTACCGTCTAGAAGGGCGAGAGTAGCAGGGACATATGAACACCAATATCTTCAAGTTCCACTCCAAGCCACACCCAACTCTGACTTGCAGATATATTGCCTTTCATTCTCCTTTGTGGAGTCAATATCCTGAAATACTTTCTGTAACAGCACACTGGAAGCATCTGTACTTCATAGACTTCAGCAGTTCAAGGAAATGGCTCACTGCCCAAGAGCAATTATGTATGAGCAATAACTATTAGCCTGACCAGCCATGCCCAAATCCCATGAAAGAATAAATAAAACTGAAACAAAAACAGAAAATGCTGGAGAAACTCAGCAAGCCTGGTACTATCTGTGGAGAGAGAAACAGAGTTAACATTTTAGGCCCGGAGACCTCTCTTCAGAAATAAAACTGAATTTGAGCATTTGCTAGAGATAATTTGCACTTGAAATCCAATTGCACTCACGGTGAATACTCTTGGCTTATGCTCTTCATTGTTAAAAACTTGCATTAAAAATTCTTCCAGCATTCATATTCAAATCAGCACATTGAATTTGGAAAGGACAGAAAAAAAATCCATTTAGAGACACCAGTAATTTGGATTCCTTTTACTCAAATTACCCTTTAAATTCCAGCAGACTGGAGACAAGTTGGGTGGAATTTAACTGGTAATTGATCATAGCAGGTACTGATTACCTTTTTCAATTTGTGTCATTGAAGGTGTAATTGTATTCTTCAAAGACCAGCTTCCTCTGTTGGAGAATCAAATTGTCACTTCTTTGATCTAAACAGCAAATGTAAACTCATGCCACAGAATCATAGTTGCATTTTGATCCTGGTCTGTGCCTATAAAGATGAAGAAGAAAATGTTTATACTCAGGGTTATGGAGAGCAGCCTCAGTTATTTCAGGGCTATCATATTTGCCACATCCAACACTCTTTCTCAGGGTTAAACAAATTGATAGCAAATGGTTACTTTTATTTTACAGAACAAAAGTAGATGGGGAATATGAATCAAAAGTAGCTACACAGTGGAAATGAGATGAACACAAAGCAAACCTGTTCTTCCGTTAGCCTTGACATTAAAGCAGAGAAGAAAATGAGGCATTAATCACAGAATGCCATACAACACAATTCTGTGACCTCTCTGAAGAGTAAAACATTAAATGAAAATTGCTTTGTTGGCATGTTTTACTCTTTAAGGGCATTCTTCCCTGGAAGACTGAGCGTTTTTGCTCAGATGTTACTATCAGTGCCACTGCGGTGCAAATGCTATATGTTCCACATTAAATTAAGCCCAAATGAGTTAAAACTTTTGTTAAAAGAGCAGACAGGAACTTCAGACAAATATGCTAAACATTCATGTGGTAGCATTGTTTGCAGTAATTTTCAGTTGAATGGAAAAAAAATCAAAACTGGCTGATGCTGTGTTAGTACTGGGTGTATTCAAAGAATATAATGATGAATGGGCTTCAATATAAAGTTGTACTCCCCAGCACCTTCCCACCTAGCTGCACATCCTCCTGTTTTCACCGATGTCTGGGGTGAAAGGTTTGAGGATGTAACCTCTGCTCCCTCTGATTCCTTATGCCTTTTCAGGGGTAGCTTCCTCCCACTGAGTCTTTTCTACTTTTGTTTGCTCCTTAGAGGTTAATGCTTCTAAATTTTCAGATTCACTGCTTCCCCCCACAGAATCACCTTCTTCCTTCCCATTCAAATCCACAAGAACGTAATCGCCAGCCGGGAAAAATCATTGCTGTCTTGGGATGTGCGTGAATGATCTTGTGAGGATGAGAACATTAAATATTGAATTTATAACATCTGAAGGTTCATCATCTGCAAACCTCTTTTTGTTTTCAGACAACTACATTTGACCCTGAGATCAATTTTCCACTCAAATTTATGAACTGTGAGAGGTCAATGAACATTAGTAAGCTTTATAAAAGAGATTGCCATCCATATGCATTTACTTTGGATTACAATGTTTTACACCCAACCAGTCTGGCATTATGACATGTGTATTGGAAATGCACTTAGTAGACACTTCTTTCTTAGTTTCCTGTTCCAAGTAATATGGAAGATAAAGATGCTTTTTTAAGTTAATCATACCTTGATACAATTATTTTTGTCTCCTTGATGATGTAGCACTAACATGCCTTTATTTCATGACGGATGGGCAGGAATTTTTACTCAATGGATGTTCCTGCCCTGTCACCTGAAAAGGCAGTAGGGAAAGCATCCCCACCGATTATTGCAGCTGCACAGACTTTTAATCCCCTGGTGAGTGCAAATTAGCCAGAGTTGGGACTTCTGCCCCCTCACTCAGGAGGAAGTCCCACTTTGAGGAGCTGCTAGTCAATCTTGATAGGCCCAGCTGTATCAATGGCAACACTGACCCAGAATGGAACTGAAAAAACAGTCCCTGCACATCCTAAGTCGTGGAGTTCAGGTGGAAGTCTTGCTCGAGATGCTAGGGCAGGGGTGGGAATGTACTAAGACCATTTGTGTGGGGCACATCTTGGGGCGGAGCTCCTGTTGTCCTTGAGGAGGCCCCTTTCTCTCACATCTAAGGCTTGTGTAATATGATCTACAAGACATCATCCCAACCCATCCTGAACTCATCCCACCTGCCTCAGAATTGAGACTGGATGGAAAGTAGCCCATGTATGGACAATATTTAACTGTTTCAGGCCCTCACTTAGGGTGAGTGTGCATGGTCAGTTTAGGCTTCTTCTTTTGCCTTCCATAAAATTGGTGTTGGGAGCATGTGGGAGAGTCAGCAGGGGAGGAGGGTCAGCCAAGAAACTTTGCAGACTCCCCAGCTGGAAAATCTGCCATAAAACACTGCCCTATTTTTTGATGACTTCATTGCGTTTATTTTCAATTAGCCGATTGTAGGCAAACACTAAGCTGCCCAGGTATTAGCATGAGAAAAGGTCAAAGCTATCTAACAGAATCCCCCGTAGAAAAGCAAGTTTGAATTTTGCTAGCACCACCATTGCCATTTCTTTGTGATTAAATAAAATGAGGGGCAAGATTCACAGAATTGTTATTGTGTTAAAGGAGACCATTTTGCCCATTGTGTGTACATGAGCTCTCCGAGCATGCAAAAATACAGAGTTAAAACCAGCCCCTTGGGAAAAGCAGTATGTAACTTAGATCCTCCATCACTCAGTTAGGCAGTTGTTGCAATCAAGTAAGGAGACATGTTCAGCTCTTCTCTTTTTAAATCGCCTTATCATTTATTGCAACAAATAATTTTTCCTACCATGCTACTCACACACATTAATTAAAAACTAATTCTTATGTCAGAATTATGGGACAAATAAAATAAAAGTTTTTTTGAGAAAGAAGGATTTCATTGTCTGGAAAGAAAAGAATTAAATCAAGCATGCACACAAACATATGTAACAAACTTACAAAGAAACAGGGAGGGATGTCAGTTCCATCAGAAACCTGAAAATTGTAGTTTGAAGTGAATGGTGTTTTCTTTTGAAATCTGCTTTCCCTTTGGCAATAACAGAGAGAGAGAGAGAGAGCTTTCAGTGTTCTTGCAGTTATCATTCATATTGCTTTCACTTTTTTGCTGCTCAAAGGCTACTGATGATATATAGATTCTTTGTGGATCTTGGTGTCTGTCTAATTGTTTAATTTCAAGCTGGATAGTTGTAGGCAATCTTTTATCTGTCAATCTGTCATTTATCAGGTAAGTGCAAGTAAACTAAGGGACGCAAATTTCTTGACACCTCACAGATTTCCAATGGCTTTTGATTAAAACGGTAATTCTGACACAGCCAGTTTGTATATTCCCTGAGCTTTTCAGGTGATCACATCAGTAACTTGAAGTCAGTTGTAGTCCTTTTCAAAACCAGGTTTGGTCCTAAGAAAGTCTGAAGTATTAAAGTCAAATGATGACAGTTGAATATTGATAGTCCATCTTCATTACAATCTTAACATTCTGGCTGAACTGTATCAAAATCTCAGTATGTTAGTTCTGTAATATTTATTATCTTTGCCCAAAAGCAAGCCTAGGAATCTCAACTTTGAAATTTCCAACTGTCTTAGCCCCAGCTGATTATTACTTGGGAGACAGTTTCTGATTTCAATTAGCCTTATTGTGGTGTTGAAATTTCCAGATTATGGACCTTCATGCATGGTTCAGTGTGACTGTGCTGTAGTTGTTGGTTGATAGCAATAGGTGCTGTGACAGGCATGTTGATATGGGTGAGCAACAGACCTTGTGTGTCGATGACTGAGGCTGGTGGGGATTGAGGTGTATAGTAGGCAGACAGAGTAAAGATGCTTATGGTATGCTTGGGTGTCTCACTGCAGGTTGATAGAACAAATTGGTGATCAGGGGCTCTGGTGGCTGGGGTGTGGTGTGGTGGGCTGTTAATGACTGGAACTGAAAGATCCACTCCAGCCTCCCTTGCCTTACATACAATGCCAGAAAAAACACTTACACCCTGGACCCAACTCTTATTTTCCTTGGGTAAAAATAAACAACTGTTAAAATGAACGCACACTGCCTTGTTATTATGTTGAAATAACCATGAATGGGTTGATGCTTGAGCCTTCCCTGTCCTCTACGAAAACCAGAAGTGGAATATATTCCAGGTAGATAGTATCAGAGATAATGGGAACTGCAGATGCTGGAGATTCCAAGATGATAAAATGTGAGGCTGGATGAACACAGCAGGCCAAGCAGCATCTCAGGAGCACAAAAGCTGACGTTTCGGGCCTAGACCCTTCATCAGAGAGGGGGATGGGGGGAGGGAACTGGAATAAATAGGGAGAGAGGGGGAGGCGGACCGAAGATGGAGAGCAAAGAAGATAGGTGGAGAGGGTGTAGGTGGGGAGGTAGGGAGGGGATAGGTCAGTCCAGGGAAGACGGACAGGTCAAGGAGGTGGGATGAGGTTAGTAGGTAGCTGGGGGTGCGGCTGGGGGTGGGAGGAAGGGATGGGTGAGAGGAAGAACCGGTTAGGGAGGCAGAGACAGGTTGGACTGGTTTTGGGATGCAGTGGGTGGGGGGGAAGAGCTGGGCTGGTTGTGTGGTGCAGTGGGGGGAGGGGATGAACTGGGCTGGTTTAGGGATGCAGTGGGGGAAGGGGAGATTTTGAAACTGGTGAAGTCCACATTGATACCATATGGCTGCAGGGTTCCCAGGCGGAATATGAGTTGCTGTTCCTGCAACCTTCGGGTGGCATCATTGTGGCAGTGCAGGAGGCCCATGATGGACATGTCATCAAGAGAATGGGAGGGGGAGTGGAAATGGTTTGCGACTGGGAGGTCTCCTTCCCAAAATCCACAAACCTGCCTGCCCTGGTCGACCCATCGTCTCAGCCTGCTCCTGCCCCACCGAACTCATCTCCACCCATCTGGACTCCATTTTCTCCCCTTTGGTCCAGGAACTCCCCACCTATGTCCGTGACACCACCCACGCCCTCCACCTCCTCCAGGACTTCCAATTCCCTGGCCCCCAACACCTCATATTCACCATGGACGTCCAGTCCCTGTACACCTGCATTCCGCATGGAGATGGCCTCAAGGCCCTCCGCTTCTTCCTGTCCCGCAGGCCCGACCAGGCCCCCTCCACCGACACTCTCATCCGCCTAGCGGAACTCGTCCTCACACTCAACAACTTCTCTTTTGACTCCTCCCACTTCCTACAGACTAAGGGGGTGGCCATGGGCACCCGCATGGGCCCCAGCTATGCCTGCCTCTTTGTAGGTTACGTGGAACAGTCCATCTTCCGCACCTACACAGGCCCCAAACCCCACCTCTTCCTCCGGTACATTGATGACTGTATTGGCGCCGCCTCTTGCTCCCCAGAGGAGCTCGAACAGTTCATCCACTTCACCAACACCTTCCACCCCAACCTTCAGTTCACCTGGGCCATCTCCAACACATCCCTCACCTTCCTGGACCTCTCAGTCTCCATCTCAGGCAACCAGCTTGTAACTGATGTCCATTTCAAGCCCACCGACTCCCACAGCTACCTAGAATACACCTCCTCCCACCCACCCTCCTGCAAAAACTCCATCCCCTATTCCCAATTCCTCCGCCTCCGCCGCATCTGCTCCCACGATAAGACATTCCACTCCCGCACATCCCAGATGTCCAAGTTCTTTAAGGACCGCAACTTCCCCCCCACGGTGATTGAGAACGCCCTTGACCGCGTCTCCCGCATTTCCCGCGACACATCCCTCACACCCCGCCCCCGCCACAACCGCCCCAAGAGGATCCCCCTCGTTCTCACACACCACCCTACCAACCTCCGGATACAACGCATTATCCTCCGACACTTCCGCCATTTACAATCCGACCCCACCACCCAAGACATTTTTCCATCCCCACCCCTGTCTGCTTTCCGGAGAGACCACTCTCTCCGTGACTCCCTTGTTCGCTCCACACTGCCCTCCAACCCCACCACACCCGGCACCTTCCCCTGCAACCGCAGGAAATGCTACACTTGTCCCCACACCTCCTCCCTCACCCCCATCCCAGGCCCCAAGATGACATTCCACATTAAGCAGAGGTTCACCTGCACATCTGCCAATGTGGTATACTGCATCCACTGTACCCGGTGCGGCTTTCTCTACATTGGGGAAACCAAGCGGAGGCTTGGGGACCGCTTTGCAGAACACCTCCGCTCAGTTCGCAACAAACAACTGCACCTCCCAGTCGCAAACCATTTCCACTCCCCCTCCCATTCTCTTGATGACATGTCCATCATGGGCCTCCTGCACTGCCACAATGATGCCACCCGAAGGTTGCAGGAACAGCAACTCATATTCCGCCTGGGAACCCTGCAGCCATATGGTATCAATGTGGACTTCACCAGTTTCAAAATCTCCCCTTCCCCCACTGCATCCCTAAACCAGCCCAGTTCATCCCCTCCCCCCACTGCACCACACAACCAGCCCAGCTCTTCCCCCCCACCCACTGCATCCCAAAACCAGTCCAACCTGTCTCTGCCTCCCTAACCGGTTCTTCCTCTCACCCATCCCTTCCTCCCACCCCCAGCCGCACCCCCAGCTACCTACTAACCTCATCCCACCTCCTTGACCTGTCCGTCTTCCCTGGACTGACCTATCCCCTCCCTACCTCCCCACCTACACCCTCTCCACCTATCTTCTTTGCTCTCCATCTTCGGTCCGCCTCCCCCTCTCTCCCTATTTATTCCAGTTCCCTCCCCCCATCCCCCTCTCTGATGAAGGGTCTAGGCCCGAAACGTCAGCTTTTGTGCTCCTGAGATGCTGCTTGGCCTGCTGTGTTCATCCAGCCTCACATTTTATCATATTCCAGGTAGGTTTACTTCCCATTTCAGCTGATGAGTATCTTTTGTCTGATACTCCCATTCTCTTATATTTAATGTACAAAGCTATTTTGAATGTGATTTTGCTTTGCAGGAGCTGAAATTAACCAGAAATGAAATTGTAATTTTATCATGGACCCTTGTGATGATTGACCTATATCAAACAAATGCCTTTTAGCTTCACTTGGTCCTTTGACCCATGTAGTTCAATGAGGTGAAGCTGAATGTCTTCAGTTTTCATGAGTTGGAGCAGGAAAAATTTTGGGGTGAAGATTTGGGAGTAAGCACAGTTGGTAACATTGAAGGGACTAAACTAATATTTTGTATCTCGGTGTAGAATTACTTTAAATTTCCTAACTTTTTTACATTTGAACTTTTATAATTCACGCAAAAGGGGTCAGATTTCTGCAAAATCATGTGTGAAGATAGATTTTGTTTTTGATTTAATGCTGCAACTTTAAATATGACACAAAGACAAAACTGCTCTGTAGTTTCAGTAAATGTGCAGCCTTTCCAGGGCTGTGATATTAGAGACTATTTAATACACATCCAGAACAAATCACATATTACAAAACCTCCTCACCACTAGATTAGTGGCATCAATTTGTATGCCAATAATGATTCTCACATTATTAAAATAATAATTGGATTAGTAGTGGCCTTTTGAAGAGAAATTAGGGATGCTCAATGACTCCCCAAATCATCAACCAATAAAGATAGGGTGAGCTGACCTCCAATTCCTTTTTCTCTCTTGATTCTTAAACTTTACTTTAGCTAGGGCCAAAAGGAACTTGTATAACCCAGTTACAAAACTTACTAATCTATAAAAACTGCGTTCTCCATGACTGAAACAGAATTGATTTGGAGGTGTCAACTTGTCTCTGAAAAAAATGACTATGCCCATAGTAGATGCCATTTCTGAAGATGGTTACCCAAAGGCTAACCTTCCTTTTGTTGGATTTTGTATTTCTGGTTCTGTGGTGCAAAAATGTTCAAGTACTGCACACATAACTTTGATGGATATGTTCAGTTTCAAAGGAACTGAAGAAATCAGGCCTATGGATTACAGATTTGAACAGACATCAACATAATGGTCTTATTTTGTTTGTCACTGTTCTGTGTTCATCTAAAATGATAACAAATGTCATCAGACATCTCAGGATCTCTCCTTTCTTTACAAATCAGCAAGTGATATCAAAAGTGATATTGAGATAGTTGCGTTCTAGGGATGTTGAGGAGGACTTGAAGGGGCAGAAATCTGAAAGAAATCAAAGCTTTTCTTTCCAAAATATCCCCTCCCAAACCTGACTGATGGCCAAATTGCAGTAAAGGCAAATGGATTGCAAATGTCAAAACATTCTTGGGAATAATACCATGACAAAGTGTGGGAAAGCGTTTTACCAACTAATACTATTTCCAAACGAAAGATAGATTGATAACAGATGATTAAAAAATCAACAGTCAGCCACAGCAGGAACAACCACACTGAGAAAATAATTCTCATACTACCTGGATGTGTTGCGGTTTTTAGTGGTTTAGAAATTGCTCTGACTCAGAGGAATGTGAGAGGTTTTGCATACTCTAGGCTGTTAGACTCGTTACTGTCATGAAGTAATAAAGGCTTTGAAAAATCTAGTGACTGCTTTTGATTGCTAGTCATTAGTTTTCATTCCATGTATGTATTGATTATTTTTGCAAATACGTTGAAAATTATGTTCCCTGGTGTTGTCTTGTTCCTTTGAACTCACAGCAACAACAGTTTTGACACTGATCAATAACAGGTTCTGTGCTAGAATAGCCTTCCAATGCTGCAATAGTTTGTGCTTTTTAGCATTTCTCATTCAGTGTGATCTTACTATAAACCTAATTGTAATCAAAGTGCCTGCAGCTCCCTGATCCAATTACTGCTACTTTTATTTTAAGCACAACCTCATTTTTAAACATCAGTTCACACACATGATCTTCTAAGAATGGTAGCTGGGAAGAGAAGAACCAGAGCTATGCTTAGCAAATTAAAAGTAAAGGTAGCCCTGGTAATTCTTCCTTCAAAACAGTTTAACTAAGAGTGCAACAGGGATTTGATCCTAATGCAAAAACAAGCACAGATCTGATTTGGTATTGAAATGGTTGACTACAGTAAGTGATTTGGTGAATTAATTCTCTCTTTTTGAGGTCTCATTTAATTTCAACCTACATACATGTGAGTAAATTCAAGTATTGGTAATGTTATATCGACAGGAAACTTTTATTTCTGCAGTTAAGGCTGACAAAGATTGCTTACATTAAGTTGGTATTATGATCTGTAAGAGCTGCACGAGTGCAAAGAATGGAATTGATCTGATGTTACATTATTTCCTCACTATAATGAGTATGTGCTTTACAAAGTTTGCATCATTTCCTTATCAACAATAAAAGCTTGGGATCAGTAAGGCTCGCACTGGGCAGATCGGATAAAAGCAAGGCATTGCAGATGCTGGAAATCTAAAAAATGAAGCAGAAAATGCTGGAAATGTACAACAGGTCAGGGAGTGTTTGTGGGGACAGAATTTGCTCTGTGGAGAAAATATAGTACCTGTCCTTCTGTCAACTCAATTGTAACTGACTGAGAGCCTATTCACTTCTTCCAACCAAAGTAATGATTTACTTGCACTTCTTTCAATTTAGTGCCGTACTTACTTCTTACAATGTAGTCTTCTCTATTTTGAAGAGACCAAAGTCAGGCAGCGACTACTTTGTGCAACACCTTCACTTAGCTCATAAACATGACCCTGAGTTAATCCTCCACCTGCTCCAATTGGGATTTTTTGTTTTTATTTTGTTTACTATTGTCTCATGAATCGAGATACAGTGAAAAGTTTTGTGTTGCATGCAGTACAGGCACAGGAATACAGTGTTATGGATGCAGAGGAAGTGTGCAATGCATGAGATCAGCATGCAAATTGAAATTTGCAGAAATCCAATAAGAGCAGGGAAGAAGTTGTTCTTGAATCTGTTGGAAAGTGTGTTTAAGCTTTTGTATCTTCTGCCTGACGCAAGAGGTTGGAAGAGATTGTAATTGGGATGGGAGGGGTCTTTGATTATGTTGACTGCCTTTTTGAAGCAATGAGATGTGTAGAAGGAGTCAATGAATGGAAGGTTGGCTTGCGTGATGGGCTGGGCTGTGTTCACAACTCACTGTAGTTTCTTGCAGTCCTGGGCGAAGCAGTAGCCATACCATGCTGTGATACATCTAGAAAGATGCTTTCTATGGTGCATCTATAAAAGTTGGTAAGAGCCTTTATAGGCATGCTGAATTTCCTTAGCTTCTTGAGAAAGTAGAGATGTTGTGCGTTTTCGTCTTTAGTCTATGAAGCTCGGCATTGTTGTGTGTGGAAGCTTTTTCATGTCTGCAGTGGTCTAATGTAAATGTGAATGATCTAACTGGAAGAAGGACAGACTGGATTGAAAGTCAGGGTGGGTGACCACATATGTCATCAGAAAAGCTAAGTATTTCCAGTCTCTTCTGTAGTTATCTGAGCAGATGTGAAGTGGGTGTGTGTTAATGCTTTGAGAATTTCCAAAACAGAGTACTGAGTATCATAGAATGGTAAGCTATCTTGATACTGATTCACTCAAACAATGCCAAAGAAGGAAAGTTTGGAAAGAATAGTTTACTTCTGTTCTTATCTGTATCCTCATGGGTGTTGCTATTTCTCCCAATGGAAACTTCTGTTCCATTTACACAATATTCCTCACTATTTGCTACACTGAAATTGCTGCAGCTGATTGATTCCACATTAGATAAAACCTGACTGAAGATCTGACGGCTGACTAATTTCAGAAGAGGCTACAGTCATCGGAGGAGTGGAACAGATAGATGAGAGTTAATAAATTAACTAATGGCTCATGACTAGCTGTCTCCAAACAGTTGAGGACCAGATGCATCCCCAAAAGATGTACAGCAGAACCTCGCAGAAAGTGCTGAGGTAGTAAAAACTGATAATGCTGGAGTCAGAGAGTTGGCAGAACACAGCAGGCCAGGCAGCATGTCCTGAAGGTATGCTACCATGCTGCCTATCCTGATGGGAACTGCCTGGTAAGTTTGAACTTCTAAAGGTAACTCACCATGCTGCCTATAATCCTCCAAAACCAAGACAAATTCTGAGTTAGAATCAAAGATTTTGGAAAATTCCAATTTACCTGATTAGTAACCAAGGAAATGTTAAACAAATAAATATACTTGTTGCCACCACTCCCAGAATACTGCTCTTGTTGACTCCTCTGTAAATGTTATGCTCCCACAACTAACTTGCTGATGCAAATAAAAAAGAACTGTGGATGCTGAAAATCAGAAATAGAGACATAAATCACTGTAAAAAGATACTCAGCTGATCTGGCAGCATCCGGGGAGAGAAAACAGAGTTGACGTTTTAGGTCCCAGAGACTTTTCTTCAGAACAGTTGACATCTAGGAAAAGGCTATTTTTTTTATGCAAAAGATAGCAGGGCGGGGATACGTAAGGAGTAAATGATAGGTGGACATAGAGACCAAAGAGAAAGAAAAGCAGCTGCTACTGGGGACTATTAGTGGCTAACAATAGGTTCTGTGCAATAGAAGACCATGGGAACTCTACAGCTTTCTAGACCCAATATCAAGTTCAACAATTTTGGGGCTTGAGCATCTTCCCCACACACCAGGCTATTCATTCTCTTAGATTGACCGTTATACACTCCTCTGACTGCCCAACAATTTTTCTTTCCTTTGGGCTCTATTTCCGCCTATCCTTTACTCCTTATCACCACGCCCACACTGTCTTCTGCATAAAAATAACATTTTTTATAGCCACCTCTGAAGAAAGGTCGCCTGACCTGGAATACAAACTCAGATTTCTCTCCACAAATGCTGCCAGGCCTTCTGAGTTTTTCCAGAAATTTCTGTTTCTGTATCATGCTGATCTTCTATTTAAGCATTCTGCCTCCTGCCACTCCCTCTCTCCCCAAATCTCCTGCTCCATGAACCAACCTCACGAGCACTACCAGCTCACTACATACCAGACATCCCTAACTATACTCCTGACTTCCTCCTGACTTATCCAGTTACATTACTCACCCTAAACACTTGCCCAATTACCTCACCCACCTTTGCTCTCTCCATCTACTGACTTTACACATTCATCATGTCTCTGCAGCTTTTAACAGATGTTTGGGATGTTTAAACATTTACTTTTATTCACACATGGGATGTGGGTGTCACTGGTTGGACAGCATTTATTGCCCAGCCCTAGTTACCCTTAAGAAGGTAGTGGCGAACTGCCTTCTTGAACCATGGCAGTCCTTGTGCTTTAGTGGACTCTCAATGTTGTTATTGAGGAAATTCCATGATTTTGACCAAAGTTACAGTGAAGGAAATGTGATATATTTCCAAATCAGGATGGCGAGAGGCTTGGAAAAGGTCGTGCAGGTGGTAATGTTTACATGTATGCTGGTATCCTCGAACTTTGAGATGTGTTCATTGGTTTAGAAGGTGCTGCCCAAGGGTCTTTGGTAAATTTCTGCAGAACATCTTGTAAATAGTACACACTGTTGCTGCCTAGCACCAGAGGGAGTGGGTGTTTGCAGATGTACTGCCAATCACACAGGCTGCTTTGTCCTGGATGGTGTCTTGAGTGTTGTTGGAGCTGCATTTATGCAGGAAAACGGGATGTATTCAATCATACTCCTGACTTATACCTTGTAGTTAACAAGCTACAATCATGGCTAACAATGGAAATCAGGGAGAGTGTTCAATCTAAAGAGGAGGCATATAAATTGGCCAGAAAAAAACAGAAAACCTGAAGACTGAGAGAAATTTAAAATTTAGTAGACGACAGCAAAGGGTTTATTCTGGAAGGGGAAAACAGAATATGAAAGTAAGCTCGCAGAAAATATAAAAACTGACAGAAAAAGCTTCTATGGATATGGAAAGAGAAAAAGACTTGTGAAGGCAAATGTGGGCCCCGTGGCCATTAGAATCAGGTGAATTCATAATAGACAAAAAAAGAGATGGCAGACCAGTTGAACAAGTACTTTGAATCTGTCGCCACTAAGGAGGATACAAATAACTTTCCAGCAATTCTAAGGGACAGAACATCAAGCATGAAGGAAGAAGTGAAGGAAATCCAAATTAGTCAGGAAATGTTATTGGGGAAATTGAAGGGATTAAAACCTAATAAGTCCTTAGTCTATGATATTCAGCAATCCACAGTACTGAAGGACGTGGCCCGAGAAATAGAGAACATATTGGTGATCATTTTCCAGCATTGTACAGACTGTAGAAGAGTTCCGATAGACTGAAGGGTAGCTAATGTAGCTCCACTTTTTAAGAAAGGAGAGAGAGAGAAAATGGGGAATTATAGGCCAGTTAGCCTAACATTGGTGGTGGGGAAAATGCTGGAGTCAATTATTAAGATGCAGTAACTGACCATTTGGAAAGCAGTGACAGAACCAGTCCTAGACCGCATGGATTCACTAACGGGAAATCATGCTTGACCAATCTTCTGGAATTTTTTTTGAAAATGGGACCAGTAGAGCAGAAAGGGTGAATCAGTTGATGTTGTGTATCTGGGCTTCAAAAGGCTTTTGACAAGGTTCCACACAAGAGATTAGTCAGAAAAATTAAAGCTCATGATATTGGAGGTAATGTATTGACATGGATAGAGAACTGATTGATTGACAAGAAGCAGAGTTGGAATAAACTGGTCCTTTTCAGAGTGGCAGGCAGTAACAAGTGGGGTACTGCAGCATTCAGTGCAGGGACCTCAGCTGTACACAATACGCATCAACGATTTGGACGAAGGAATTGAATACACTATCTCAAAATTTGCAGATGACACCAAGCTGGGTGGCAGTATGTGCTGTGATGAGGATGTTAAATAGCTGCAGGATGACTTGGAAAGGTTGGCCAAGTGTGCAAATACTTGGCAAATGAAATAAAATGTTGATAAATGTGAGGTTCTCCACTTAGGTGACAAAAACAGGAAGGCAGATTATTAGATAACATAGTGTGGAGCTAGAGGAGCACAGTAGGCCAGGCAGCATCAGAGCCGCAAGAAAGCTGACATTTTGGGTCGGGATCCTTCTTCAGAAGTTCTGAAGAAGGGTTCCAAACTGAAACATCAGCTTTCCTGCCCATCTGATGTTGCCTGGCCTGCTGTGTTCCTCCAGCTCCACACTGTGTTATATCAGACTCCAATATTGGCAATTCTTACTATCTCTGAGGCAGAATATTATCTGAATGGTGGCAGTTTAGGAAAAAGTGAGATACAACAAGACTTGGGTGTCATGGTGGAGCAGTTGCTGAAGGTTGGCATACAGGTGCAGCAAGTGGTCAGGAAGCTAATGGCATGCTGGCCTTCATAGTGAGATGATTTGGTTTAGGAGTAGGGATGTCTTCCTACAGTTGTACAGGGCCTTGCTGAGGCCACACCATGAATATTGCAGGCAGTTTTGGTCTCCCAGTCTGAGGAATGAAGGAATCCAGCAAAGGTTCACCAGACTGATTCCTGGGATGGCAGGACTGACCTATGAAGAAGGATTGAATCGAATGGACTTGTACTCACTGGAATTTAGAAGAAGAGGGGGACATCTCATAGAAACAGATCAAATCGTGAATGATAATAAAATGCGAGGCTGGATGAACACAGTAGGCCGAGCAGCATCTCAGGAGCACAAAAGCTGACGTTTCGGGCCTAGACCCTTCATCAGAGAGGGGGATGGGGGGAGGGAACTGGAATAAATAGGGAGAGAGGGGGAGGCAGACCGAAGATGGAGAGTAAAGAAGATAGGTGGAGAGAGTGTAGGTGGGGAGGTAGGGAGGGGATAGGTCAGTCCAGGGAAGACGGACAGGTCAAGGAGGTGGGATGAGGTTAGTAGGTAGCGGGGGGTGCGGCTTGGGGTGGGAGGAAGGGATGGGTGAGAGGAAGAACCGGTTAGGGAGGCAGAGACAGGTTGGACTGGTTTTGGGATGTAGTGGGTGGGGGGGAAGAGCTGGGCTGGTTGTGTGGTGCAGTGGGGGGAGGGGATGAACTGGGCTGGTTTAGGGATGCAGTAGGGGAAGGGGAGATTTTGAAACTGGTGAAGTCCACATTGATACCATATGGCTGCAGGGTTCCCAGGCGGAATATGAGTTGCTGTTCCTGCAACCTTCGGGTGGCATCATTGTGGCAGTGCAGGAGGCCCGTGATGGACATGTCATCAAGAGAATGGGAGGGGGAGTGGAAATGGTTTGCGACTGGGAGGTGCAGTTGTTTGTTGCGAACTGAGCGGAGGTGTTCTGCAAAGCGGTCCCCAAGCCTCCACTTGGTTTCCCCAATGTAGAGGAAGCCGCACCAGGTACAGTGGATGCAGTATACCACATTGGCAGATGTGCAGGTGAACCTCTGCTTGATGTGGAATGTCATCTTGGGGCCTGGGATGGGGGTGAGGGAGGAGGTGTGGGGACAAGTGTAGCATTTCCTGCGGTTGCAGGGGAAGGTGCCGGGTGTGGTGGGGTTGGAGGGCAGTGTGGAGCGAGGCTCCTCCCAGTCGCAAACCATTTCCACTCCCCCTCCCATTCTCTTGATGACATGTCCATCACGGGCCTCCTGCACTGCCACAATGATGCCACCCGAAGGTTGCAGGAACAGCAACTCATATTCCGCCTGGGAACCCTGCAGCCATATGGTATCAATGTGGACTTCACCAGTTTCAAAATCTCCCCTTCCCCTACTGCATCCCTAAACCAGCCCAGTTCATCCCCTCCCCCCACTGCACCATACAACCAGCCCAGCTCTTCCCCCCCACCCACTACATCCCAAAACCAGTCCAACCTGTCTCTGCCTCCCTAACCGGTTCTTCCTCTCACCCATCCCTTCCTCCCACCCCAAGCCGCACCCCCCGCTACCTACTAACCTCATCCCACCTCCTTGACCTGTCCGTCTTCCCTGGACTGATCTATCCCCTCCCTACCTCCCCACCTACACTCTCTCCACCTATCTTCTTTACTCTCCATCTTCGGTCCGCCTCCCCCTCTCTCCCTATTTATTCCAGTTCCCTCCCCCCATCCCCCTCTCTGATGAAGGGTCTAGGCCCGAAACGTCAGCTTTTGTGCTCCTGAGATGCTGCTCGGCCTGCTGTGTTCATCCAGCCTCGCATTTTATTATCTTGGAATCTCCAGCATCTGCAGTTCCCATTATCTCAAATCCTGAATGGACTGGAGAGGCTCGATACAGGAAGAATGCCGCCAATGTTGGGAAGTCCAGATCAAGGGTCATGGAATAATGGGTAAACCATTCAGCAATGAGATGAAGAAGAATTTCTTCAATAGGAGAGTTGTAAACCTGTGGAATTGTCTTCCACAGAAAGCTGTTGGGCCAATTCATTAGATATATTCAAAAGGGAGTTGGACATGGCTCTTGTGGTGAAAGAGATCAAGCGGTATGGAGAAAAACTGGGAATGTGATATTGAAATTGTATGATCAGCCATGATCATATTAAATGGTGGTACAGGCTCAACAGCCTACTCCTGCACTTATTTTCTATGTCGATGGTAGACAAGCTTTGAGGAGTCAGGAGGTGAGATATTGACTGAGGATTCCTAGCCTTTGACTTGCTCTTGTTGCCACTACATTCACATAGTTATTGCAGTTCAATTACTGGTCAATGGTAACCCCAGGATGTTGGGGGCAGGAGATTTAGTGATGGTATTGTCATTGAAAGGCAAGGGGCATTTGTTAAATTGTCTCTTGTTGGAAATAGCCATTGCCTGGCACTTCCACAGCACAAATGTTATTGTCACTTTTCAGCCCAAGCCTGACATTGTCTAAATTATCAGTGAACATCCAAACTTCTGTCCCTATGATGGAGAGAAGGTCAATAAAGAAGCAGCTGAAGATGTTTGGGCCAAGGACTCTACCCTGAGAAACTCCTGCAGAGATGTCCTGGGGCTGAGATGACTAACCTCCAACAACCCCAACCATTTTCCTATGTACCAGGTACAACTCTGCCCAGTAGAATGTTTTCCCTGTTTCTAGTGTAACTATGTAAGAAAGAGCAATAAAGGCAAGGTCTGATACGATGTGCACAATAGTCTTTCCTGTGGCAGATTACCATCCAGGTCCCAATAGTACCATTTACCAAATGTGTTTGAATACCAGCTTTGAAATTGCAGGGGCAAAGAAGCATGGCATTGCAATGCAATCTGTTTTGCTTAGACAATTAAAAAAATCTACAAAAAAAACTATCAAGAATTTTTCTCTAAACTGCTTTGTGTTGAAAATAGAATACACAATGGACTGCTGAGCAATATGACAAACATTCCTGGAGATGGAGTTCCTGTTGGCAGACGGTCTGTTGGCAACACATAAACCATTAAGTCAGGTTAACTGTCAGATATTCGTCAATTCCTATTGCTACCAATGACATAGCCTCTCTGTCCTTTTGTAACTTGCAGTTAAATATTCACTGCAGTTACACAGAGTGATTGCTGACTTCTGGGACTGGGCTCCAGCTGTCCTTCCCTCCAGCAGATTCACTGTGAAGGAATTAAAGTGCTATCTAATACTGTGTGAAAAAAAATGTCAGCAGAAATCAAAATCAAATTTTCCTTGGAATGACATTGTAGTGTAAAAATAATATTACAAAGCAGTTTTCAATTGATTTTTTTGGACGGTGCAAGCTACAGTTCTCCTCCACAGTTTAGAGGTTGGAGATAGTTCACCAAATTACATAAGAGATCTGAGAACTGTGATGTGAATTTGTGGCAAAAAGGATATTGTAGAAGAGGGAGAACGCCGGGAGTGTGTTCACCTGTTTTTGAACACTGTGAAACGGGAAACAGCTTCACAATGGATGCATATTTGCCAAAGCTGTTCACTTTGATTAAGCAGGCGGTGATTGCTCTGTCTGGGATGTGGCACAGTATTTTGGTGTACAAGAAATATTGCCAGTGACATGTAGTTTGTGGTAGGTCCTCCCACAATGCTGGAAACTAATATATATTCAATGAAAAAGTGCTGAGATTTGGGATGACTACAGATGATTGGAGTAACTTGGGTTATCTGTTAACACATTCAGTCACACATTATACCCTATTGAAAAGTATTTTTGTGCTGGGCTACAGAGGAAGTAGAGATGTTGGTGAACATGATAGATTTTTTTGCAAGTTATTATTTGAAAACTCTCTTAAATCTCCTCATAGATTTCTCTGCTCTATGAAAGTATTATCCCTATTTCTGTCAATCATGTCTTGATTTGCTCCAAATTGCAGTATGTGAATACATACGAATATAGTGTAATAAAGCATTCAAAACTGTACAAATTACTCTAACTACAAGCTCAATATGTTTTGTAAAATGATTTCTAATTATTAAGAATAAGCAGAAGTTGCTGGAAAATCTCAGCAGCTCTGGCAGCATCCGTGGAGAGAAATCAGATTTAATGTTTCAGGCCCAGTGACCCTTCTTCAGAACATTGACATTATTGGCAACTTATGGCTTTATCTATGTATATTCTCTTCCAGCAAATTTTATGTGAACCCATCAATTGAATCCATCCATTGCTAAAATATTTTTCATCCTTCTACACATTCAACTGTATCTGTTATACGCTTCCCCAATCCATCACCGAAAAGTTCCAAATTCCAGCCTTAAAGTTAGCTACTAATCTTTCTTAATATTTGCTAAGCTCTACTTTGGTATCATGAAATAGTTTTGTATATTGTCAGAACTAAGTCTAAACTATCTCTATATATTAAGAACAATCATGAGGACTGGCAATCATGACTTCCATCCCATTTTGGTGTTAGTCTCAGGAACAAAGTACAAATGGCTACCAATTCAATCAGTGTTACAACAGAAGGCAAGGAGAAACCCGATGGAAATTTTGAATGAATATAACTGAATCAGGCCTTAATAGGTTTAAACATCTCATTTTTTAGGAATTATTCCTGGTGGAGCTGCAAATAGCCATACACCTGAGGAGCTCAATTTGTCATTTCTTCCAGATGTAACATTAAAGCTGGATGCTGTAAATCAAAGTTCAGCCAAAGTTTAAGATTAGATGGTGGGCATGATATATTATGGAGAATCTCCTGATACTTGTCTAGTCAAATTGAGCTCTGAACTTCAGTTTGTCAATCTTCCATGCTCAAAGACATATTAGCAGGAATCATTGCAGAGATTATTAATGAGCAGGTGCACAAGTTGTCTGAGTTCTGAGCATGCACAATTCAATTTGCGCTGGAACAAAGCCCATGCATCCTAATTTTTAGATTAATCAACCCAGTCTGGTTGCTGCGGACAACTTGAGGTCAAATTTTCTCTCAGTTTATGCTGTTAAAAATGTCACAGCCTAAACAGACATAGGTGAAAAATCTTCTCCACTTAGTCACTCCACCTCCAGCCAATTTTGACATTTTTCATCAGAAATGATGAGAGTGTACAATGTTACTGTAAAATATATTAAGCCAGTACATATACAATATATACAATGTTTCACTTACTGTAACATCAAGAAACCCAAGGAAAATATATACATCAGATTAAGATTTTGATCAATTTCATGTGACTTAATTTCTGTTTCTTTTCCTGACACAGCTAATGTTTTGTAACGCAACTAGAAACAATACAATGATGAAATGTTTGCTAGTCCTGGTTGCTTTTAGGGGTTTCAAGTGAATGGCCTTTTCTCTAAACATAAAAAGGTAAAGGTGTAGTAAGTGGTAAACAAGATGTAGAGAAAAAAATAAGAGAAAAGAATAAAAGAAAAGGTCTATAATAAGGTGTGAGGAAGGGATGATTAAATAAGAAAAGTGAACGATGCAACTGGTGCTGCCAGGGTCAGTCAGATCCAGACTTCATTACAACTTTGCTTCAATCATGTGCAAAATAACTGAATTCCTAAGATATGAGTGACTTCCCTTGATATAAGGACAATATTTCATCTATTGTGACATCTAGAAATTCAAGGAAAATTCAAGTCAATGTAAAACCTATCACAAAGGAAGATGCTTGTCATTGATGCAGTCCAATCATCTGAGCCTCTGGATATTACTGCAGGATTTTCTCAGGGTAGGTAGTGCCCTTGATTCAATCATCTTTAGCTGCTTCCATCCATCATAAAATCAGTAACAGAGATGTTCACTGAAGATTGCATGATGCTCAGTGCCATTTACAACTCCTCAGATACTGGAACAGTCCAAGTCCAAATGCAGCAACACTTGGGACAATATCCAAGCTTGGGCTCACAAGGGGCCAATAAATTCTGTGACTATAGGAGCAGACCTGAGGCTAGGAATTCTGCAGTGGGTAACTCACCTCCTCACTCTCCAAAGTCAGGCATAAGCCAGAAATGTGATTCTATTCTGCACTTTCTTGCATGTGCATAGACCCAACAACATTCAAGAAGCTTGATCTCATCCAGAGCAAACCAACCTACTTTAATAGCATCTCATCAACCATATTAAGCATTTACTCCCTCAGCATCAGAGCACCGTAGCAGCAGCGTATACCAGTTGCAGGATGCATCGCAATGACTCACTAATACACATGTAACAAGAACTCTTCAATCTGTGACCACTGCCACCCAGAAAGAAAAGGGTAGCAGTTGCATGGGTATTCCACCACCTGTAACAATTACTAAACACTCCACTGACTTTAACCTAAACCACTTTTCTTTCACTCTCTCTGAATCTATAATCTAAAATGAGGCCCCTAACAGCGTTCTGAAATACCTCCCCCACAAAGACACAAACAGTTCAAGAAGGCGACTCATCACTACTTTTGCAAAGACAATCAGGGATAGACAGCAAATGATGGCCTTGCCAAAAAAGTCTACATGTGAAGAATGAATATTACATAAATATGTGCGAATAAAAGACAAAAATATCAGTCTAGAGTAGCTGAAAATGTCAAAAGTAGAATGAAATAACTGTAAGAGTTGTTTGAAGGATAGGAGTAAAGGTAGTGCTTCAAATTGTTGACTTCAATATCAGTTTAGAAGGTTATAAATTGGTGAATTGAAAGATGAAGTGTTGCTACTGGTGTTTCATGAGAATAGCTCAGGAAACCTAAGATGGAAAGATCAGAGATGTGTAGGTGACCAGCAACTGGAAATATAGGTTCACAATTTACAGCTTGAATATATATGTTCTCAAAGTGCTCACTGAGTCTGGGATGTGGTCTCCCTGTAGAGATCACATTATGTGCAGCCAAGCGTACTAAATTGATTAAATTACAGAAGTTGCTAGAAAAGCTCAGCCGGTCTGGCAGCATTGATTTGCTACCTGATAGATGGGAGAATGGGAAGCTGTATGTTAATAAGGTGAGATTCAGCATTAAAGGATGTTTAATGAATGCTAAGACATGCAAATAGGACTCTCGCTGCTCACTAGAAACAATCACATCTCCTCATCCAAAGCTCAGTTGAAAAGTTGGGCATTTTGCTCTTGATGTCCAGAAGCTCCTCATGGCCATCTCTTGTGATTTTCCTAACTTGCTTACCAATATCAATGTCAACTAGGGGATGGGAAGATTCCACCAATTATAACTAGCAAAGAAAGATCATGCCACAAATTTCACATCCAAGATGATAGCATAATCTTATAATCAGCTCACATAATTCCCATAATTACAACATTATGACTGAGGTGACATGAGCTGCTAATATTGAGTGTCTTATTGATGGAAGATTTGCAAAGTGTTATTTTTTTAAGTTTTCACCTGTCTCTCCAAAGTAGGCAATGTGATGCACATGCAGCAGTGGCTGACATTTACTTTTGTTATTCCACCTGGTCGAATACATTGTACTATAGTCTGGAGTAGGTGGGATTCAAAACCATAATTTCTAGCCCAGAGGTATGGACACTAATACTGTTTCACAAAACTCATAGCTCGCATTTAAGCTGATCTTGCTCATGATAAGCCATGAACAATGGCCTGCGGTAATCTTGTTCATAGTCAGTAGGTAAACTGTCACAGGAACTGTGAACTTTGCATCTTAAACATTCAGCTATAAAAATCATAGCAGAAACGCCAGAAAACAAAATGAAAATTAATTTCAGTGTGTGTTTAATTCTATAATCGAAAGGGACAGAACTTCATTGTTTATTGACCAAACTGACAATTTTCAGATATATTTCCAAAAATAATTTGACTGTGATCCAGAAGAGCTAGAATAAATATTATTCCCAGAAACAGAAGCTCTCCAACAACAAGGGCCACAGGGAATAGATGAGTTTTAAATTTCAGAAGAGACAGATAATCCTCAAACAGTAAAAACAATTCAACAGATACAGCAAATCCGTTGAGATACTCAGCACCAGTTAATAAATCCCATATTATCAGACAAAACGCAATTCCATAAACGCACGAGAGCTTGTCAGCCTCGCAGGTCAACATCAGCACTCTCGCATCAACACGTCACTACAACATCAATCCAGTTCAATGGAAAGCAGAAGATGACATTAAAAACAAAGGCTTCTTCAGAGTTTCAGCTGGTAAGTGCAAAGTCCAATATGAATCCAAGCCTTGCAGTGCTGGTAGATTCTATATGCATGTGTGAAGCTGCTTATCTAGTTTATGGTGTTTGAGTTTTAAATTGTCCTCAGATCCTCCAAGCCAGAGATAAATATGTCACGTTTTCTGCTCCTGATGACTATCTGGTAGTTCTTATTAGAAAGTGAGATGCATGTCTGTTCGGTGGGAACAGAATGGGATATGTAATGTCTCCTGATGGTCAGCTGTCCTACTAACATTTGCTATCTGAACTCGATACACGTCATGTGGAGGTTAGATTAGATTCCCTACAGTGTGGAAACAAGCCCTTCGGCCCAACAAGTCCACACTGCCCCTTGAAGCATCCCACCCAGACCCATCCCCCTACAACCCACACGCCCCTGAACACTACAGACAATTTAGCATGCCAATCCACCTAGCCTGCACATCTTTGGAGTGTGGGAGGAAACCGGAGCACCCGGATGGTACCCGCGCAGACACGGGGAGAATGTGCAAACTCCACACGGGCAGTCACCCGAGGCTGGAATCGAACCCGGGTCCCTGGTGCTGTGAGGCTGCAGTGCTAACCACTGAGCCGCCATGCCACCCTAGAGGTTCCAGTTTTGGACAAGATCAGAAGTTGTACAACGTCAGGTTATAGTTCAACAGGTATATTTGAAATCACAAGCTTCTGACTTCAGACAGATCTGTTGGACTATAACCCAGTGTCGTCTGACTTCTGATTGAAACACTTCAGACATTATGTAACAACGCAACAATAGACATTAACAATCCAGAGGAGAAAAATTATTCAGGCCCCAATTAAAAGGCAACTGCGTTCCTTTTAACATAATAAAATGTGATTTATACAACATCCTGAGGTTCCCAGTTGGTTTAAGTGGGTGACTTATCAGCTTGCTTAAGACTGCAGTTGATGATCAATACTGTTGAGAATGATTTGACTTTCTATTTGGTGAATAACACTGTCCAACACTCTAGTCCCCCATTTTAAAACCATCAGAACAGATACAAGTACAATTAAGGGTTGGCTTGCAAAATCACAACCTCTGACCTATTTGAGCAATGCATTGGTTGATCTGAAAACACACAAAACATTTATGATACTTTGGTTTATAAGTTGGGAAGGGTAGATTCTCACTCAAAAGTTAACTGGCACTTAACAAAAAATAAAAATTACTGTTTAAATTGTGAAAGCTCAGTTTTAATGCTAAGAATTTTATTCAGCACCCACGAGAACAAAGCATTCTTAGAATTAACAAGTAGTTTTAATAAGGAGCTTGAACTAAAAATGCCAGATTGCCACATACCGAATAGAATGTCTCATGAGATAAGTACAACTACAAGGAATGATTTCTTAAAAAAAATAAGTCACAGGCCCAGTTGAAATTATCCAGTTTGCTCAGCAAAAGAAAACTACGTTAAGTAACTTCCTGGTGGCAGAAATCACTTGAAATCTATATATGACTAGTTCCTAACACATTTGTTAATAATGATTTACTCAGAATTGACACAATGCAACAAGAAATGGTACCTTGATTGACGTACCTAACAAGCCAGTGAACGAAGCCCGACAATTTGTTGAGCAAGCCATAAAGATTATACTTTTGCTATTGTGTAGAACAGTTTGGGAATGATGAATGCATCTAAAAGGCTTTAGTTGGAAATTTGAGTATGCTTCAAGGCGAAGATCTGGAAGAAATTTGGCAAAATTTGGGGATACAAGATTTACAGCATCTGCTGGCAGGCTAGGAAGCAGAGGAACTGAGTGAATGTGTCTGGAGGACTCCCTGCATCCCTAGCTGGAAAGGGGGTACAGTAACACCTTGACCACCCACCAGGGGGTGAAAAGATGCCTATCAAATTAATCAATGGCCATTTTCTCAAGTCACTGGCATTTACACAATAGCAAATTGGTCCCTTGCCACATTGGGAGATCAGCAACTGATTTGAGATGCTGTCCCAGCAGCTTCTTGGGGCAGGGGGAAGACAGTTGAACTTAGTTTCTGGAGGCACATGGCCATAAAATGAAAATGGCTACCTCATCACACTGATATTACTGCTTAGAGGGGTTTCCCTCTGATTGCTGGGTCCACCTAACTGAGCCTAGCACAAAAATAAATTTCTTACCTCTTTTTTTGAAAATGGCTCAAAATGGAAATGCCAACTTGTCCTCCACAGACCTCTCTCTGTGTGCCTGCCTTCTGATTGGGCTGGAAACCTGAACAGCTCATGGTCCTTCACTGGCTGGTCGTCTCAATTGATCTCGTAGCTGGCTGCACTTGGGGAGATTGCCCTGGTGGCTCTGAGGTGGCTCAGGGCTCAAGGTTACTCCCAAAAGTCACCATTTGCCAGAAATCACGATAGTCCCACGCCAGATTTCAACGGATTTTAGTCTGGTGATGATGCCTGGTTGGGAGGACTCCTGGGGAAATCACTGCTGACTGCACCAGCATTTAACAGATATTGATACTTCATGGAACTGGATTGCGAGCAGAGAAACTGCAATTGGAAATTGGTCACAGTCTGGAGATAGTACAACAAGGAAGGCTGGATACAGCTAGGCGGAACCTAAATCAGGATGGGTAGTACAACACAAGGACAGAAATTAAAGTGTAGAGTTTCAGCCGTCACAGAATCTTACACTACAGAGGCAGACGTTTTGGCCCATTGAGGTTGTATTGTCTGTTTGTAAGAACTAACAATGAGCCTCATTTTCCCATCTTTTCTCCTTGCTAAACTTAACGTTTCAAGTATATGCCTGATTCTCTTTTGAAATTCATGTTGCACATCCATCCACTTACTTCTCAGACTGTGTATTCCAGATCATTACTCTCAGTTTTTTAAAAAAAATTTCACAGTTTGGAGCTGGAGGAACAAAGCAGGCCAGGCAGCATCAGAGGAGCAGGCAAGTTGACCTTCCAGGTCAGGACCCTTTTTCAGAAATAGAAAGGGGGAATGGAACTGGGAAATGAATAGAGAAGAGTTGTGAGGTTGGGGAAAGCTGGGGGAATGGTGATAGGTGAATGCAGGTAAGGAGTCATGGGGATTCATCAGTAGGATGGGTGGGATGGATAGATGGGAGTGAAGGCGGACAGATTGTGTTGGATTAAGGAGGTGGGACGAAGGATGGGTGGGGCTGGGGAAAGGTAGGTGGGATGGTGTAAAGTTGGATGCAGGTAGGGGTTAGTGGGGATTTGTCGGCAGTAAGCATGTGGCATATAGGTGGGGAAGAAAATGGACAGGTTGTGTCAGGTCAAGGAGATAGGGATGAGAGGGAAGGTTGGGCATGGGATGAGGCTGGGGGTGGGGAGATTTTAAAACTGGTGAATTCTATGTCAAGGTCATCGGGCTGTAAACTCCTGAGGCAGAATATGAGGTATTACTTATTCAATTTGTGTGTGGTGTCATTGTGGCACTGGAGGAGGCCCAGGTTGGACATATCACCAGGGAAGGAAGTGTGATGATGAATTAGGTTTGTTATTCCACTAAAACGCTTAAAATGTGAAATTTGATTGTGAAATTGAAATATCTTTTGGAAGTTATCAGTCTCTGATAAGATTGTAATAATAGTTTCCACAGTTTGAAAAATATTCAACTTTCCATTCTTTCTATGTTGTGCATATGTATGTAAACTTATTCTAATCTTCTCTTTCTCCTTTATCTGTGATTGTTGTTGCACTGTGGTATGAATTCCACTGCTAAACGTACTCAGAGCAAAGCATTCTTGAAAAAGCTTTCCTCCTGGACTTCATCTTCCCTGTCTCTTCATTATTAACAGAATATTTAAAGTGCCCTATACATCCACACAAAGAATATTCTCATACCAATCACATATCGGTAGGGTTAAACTTTGAATACATTACTGTTTAAAAATGATACATGCCCCTCGGTTACGGTAGCAATTTACGAATAAAGGTAATTGAATCAAAACAGTGAAAATTACCAAGGATGACTGAGTAATTAGCAAAAAAAACAGAATGCTGATTTTTGCTTTCAAAGCTGCCACAGATGAATAATGTAAATGCCAGAAAGCCAAACAACCAAACTTCTTTTTATTCCTTTTGGTGGTCTTGACTTCTGCTCTGTCATCCAATTATATATCCATATAAAATATCATTTCTTGACCCAGAAATATGAAATTCAAAAAGATTTACAATAAACTTATCCATACATTGCTTCCAAAACATTATTAGACCTTGCAATAATTTCCAATCCCTATAATAACATTGTATGGCTAATGTTTCATCTCTTCCCTGCCTCTATGTTACTTAGCTAAGCTGCTAGTTTCCTATTAGTTGATAGGGCCTTCCCAAGTTGATAGGATTGTAAAGAAGGGTATGGTATGTTGGTTTTCATTGTCAGGGGAATTTAGTTTAAGAGTTGTGAGGTTATGCTGCAGCTCTATCAAACTCTGATTAGACCACAATTAGAATGTTGTGTTTAGTTCTGGTCACCTCATTATAGGAAAGATATGGAAGCATTAGAAAGGGTGCAGAGGAGGTTTACCAGGATGCTGCCTGGGCCGGAGGGCAGATCTTATGAGGAAAGGTTGAGAGAGATAGGGCATTTTTAGTTGGAACAAGGAAGGATGAGAGGTGACTTGGTAGAGGTTTAGAAGACGATGAGAGGTATAGATAGAATGGATAGTCAGAGACTTTTTTCCCAGTGCGGAAATGACTATTACAAGGCGGCATAATTTTAAGGTGATTGGAGGAAGGTATAGGGGAGATGTCAGAGGTAGGTTCTTTACACGGAGAGTGGTGGGCGTGTGGAATGTGCTGCCGGCAGTGGTAGTGGAGTCAGATACTTTAGAGACTTTTAAGCTATTCTTGGATAGACATATGGAGGATAGTAAAATATAGGGTATGCAGGGTAGATTGATCTTAGTAGGATAATATGTTGGCACTACACTGTGGGCTGAAGGGCCTGTACTGTGCTGTACTGTTCCATGTTCTATGTTCTATTAGTTATTTAAATCACTGTTGTGTTTTTGTTAAATAATTATTTTATGTTTTCAAACTGTTCATTTTTCAGATGACTAAGTTGTATATTCATCTGATTGTGGACTTTCCATTGCTTCCTAGAGATGTTTATATGTGGTAGAACATTTACAAAGAGCATTTTCAGAGGAGATCATCAAATAAACTAAAACTAGAATTTTTATTAAGACTTTTCCAACTACAAATTGTATCCCAGAAATTCGCATATCTTTTAAAATCTAAACACTGTTGTTAACGTATCTCAAAGTGTCTGAAAGGATTAATAATGAAGAATTTCACAAGCAATATCTACTATGATGATAATATGTAAACTTTTGGGAGAATAGTTTAGGATTTCAGAGATGTAAAATGTAACATCCAAGTCTTCTTTGTAATCACAATAATAATTTCTATCATTTCAGTGTGACCAGTTGTTAATAGGCAGTAAATTATGTCTGTTTGTGAAAAGAACAAGGATGAAAGGACATGGATTAAACGAAAGAATTAAGAGGAATGTGAGGGGAAAAAAAATCTTACACAGTGAGTAGTTAGCACGTGAAACACACTATCTGGAAATTTGATGGAGGCTGGTTAAATTAAAATATCAAGGGGACGTTGGATGGTTATTTGGACAGAAGTAGCAAGCAATGGTATGGGGGAGAAACAGGAGATTGATCTGAGGTAATGATGCTCATTTGAAGAACCATTTTGAAGCCAAAATTTCATTGAATGGTGGAGCAGGCCAAGAATGAGTGGCCTACTCTTGCTCTCATTTCTCAAATTCTTGTGAAGGGATCTCTCACAGCAAGGTTGACATCACTTATACTGTATGTCACTATTTTCATCCCAGTGAGCAATGCCCTGTAACTCTCCATGTTGCAATTTATCTGGTATCACTTCTAAGACTTGTTTATTTCATTCGGTAGTTTTCTGGTTGCTCATCAGTTCCTAATATTTTTCAGTTTAGTATCATGTGTAAATCTGACAAACTTGCATTAAGCCTTTGAATTCACATCACCTAGGAGATTTAGTCGAGATCCTGTAGAGTTAATGTGTATCTTTTGCTGACAGCTCAAAGTGCTGTGTATATTTTTTCACTAATGCCCACTGCACAATTGCATCAGCTTCTGGCAGGAGCAGGAGACTTGATCTGGACCGCTCCTTGCTTCGAGCACAAAATTAGTGTAACCACTGAGTGTGACGATAGTAAATTGTAATTGGTGTGTTTTTATTAGCTTATAATCTAGCTGTCAGCTGCAAGCAGAGAATGACAACATAAAAATAATATTAATTCACTAATTGCAAATTTCAAGCTTATTGATTCTCAGATATAATCAAAGGACACCAATAATTACAAAGTAAACTTCCTATCATTGATTTTTTGTTTATCTATGACCACCACTAAATAGAAAATATTCACCAATTGGACAAGTTAACTGATTAGGAGCAGGTATCTTGAGTTTGAAAAGTAGAATGCTTCAATAAATACACAAACTCGATAACAATAGGGCAGTTAGCCCTTCCTCAGTATAAGATTTAATGCACTTTACATGGATTTCCTGGATGTTGTCAGCGGTGGCAATAGAATGGCATATGTTAATCAAGCAAACAAAGTCTATTGGATAATAGGCTGAAATATAAATCATTCATTATTTAATTGAATGGGCACATACCATGTTTAATTGTCTCTGTTGTAATCTGCTCATCATTTCTTGCATGTGATCTTTCCTGTTTAATTGGTGGACCAGTACCTGTGTGCGTTCCTTTATCCATTCACTGACTCCTACAAGGTGTCTAATTATAACTGAGCTTCATTCACTGACAGACAATTCAACGAGATCCTTTAAAATGTCTTTATCTTTTTATTTAACTGCTTACAACAACTGTGGCCCATTAACTGCCCATGGTTGGTTGCATGGAAAATTTAGATATGTGTTGTGACATCTATAACTTTGATCAAAGTGATCTATTGCCTTACTCAGTACACAGACGAACTTTCCAGCCTGTCTGATTATTTGTTATGTAATTTGGCTACACATTACATTCCTTCGCCAATCTGGATGTAATATCCATGACTTGAAGTGAGTGTTGGGTAGTACTAAGTCAATGAGCCGTGTCTCCTACTTGCTCAAGAATAAAATCAGCAACTTGTCCATCAATGTGTGTCAGAGCTAATCCTAAGAAAGACTTTGTTACTTCTATTATTCTATTCAATTCAATTCAATTCTTTTTAATTCAATGCTTCTGATTCTGTATTTGTCCTGTGTAACTCATGTGGCAACCTCATGATGTTATTAGAAGTATCAAAACTGTTTGAGAATTCAGTGCACAGATACCAATACATTGATTAATTCCCCTTGTGGAACTTACTTTGTTTTTAGTTAAAATGCTTTGTCTAAACTTATGTTAGAAACTCTGTTTGATGCATGCAATATATGGGAGCAACCTGTGTATCACAAAATTTGATGACGGAGAAACCGACAGTGGATAATACATGTTTTAAGCTAATATTGACAATAGGTTTATTTTTCATTTGTCAATCCAACTGCGGCATTTTTTTTTAGTGGAATTGAAAACGACAAGGAAATGCAAAATGTTTAACAATGAATAAAGCATGTTTGTTCTACAGAAGCAACCGTCTATACTGATGGCTTAGACACTCGGTAAAATGACACATTCTACTTTCACGGAAGCACATATCATCGAATCACTTTATCCGTCATTCTCTATATGGCTGATGTTAAAATGAATTTCTCATCTTTTAATACAATGAGCAGTATACCAGACTTTACAATGCGCAACATGTATTAATATTTCAATCAATCTGACATTTTTTTTCAAATGAGAAATCCTGATGAGAATAAATTATTAATGAAACAGATGTTGGTTAAATTCTTTGTCAGCCCTCATATCTGAAATAAGAACTTCAGGCCCCACATGTCTCTTCAAAAAGTAATAATTTATGGATTAAAGGTGGGATTGTCTTTTCAGAGAATTTTAGTCTTGTTTCCAGAAAGGAATCCATGTAATAACAAAGGCAAAACGGTGAAATGTCAAAGGGGACTCAGGAAGCATTCCAAATGGTGAACAGTCCTAAAAATTAATCACGTTAGGATATAAGAACAGTCAAAGGATATTTTGACTGTTAACATTTCACTGATCTCTGCATTTTCATCACAATGACCTATGTATAATGATAAAAATAATGGCAAGGATATTAGTGTTCCCTAAAATTATAGAGTAACTTGATCAAGAAATTTTGATGGCCATTAAACATGAACATCAGGAGGTTGCTATCTAAATTGTTCTTTGGGTTTCATTGAAAGTTTCTTCACATTGACTTCTCTTTAAGAAACTTGACATTGAAATACATAGAACAGCGTGAAAGTGCTGCTGTTATACATTATGTATGCACTAAATTTGCCACAGAAAATAAAATTGGGTCTTGTTCTCAGGTAAGTGGACTTTTGTTCTTGCATAGGGTGTCAAAGTGAAGTCACCACAGTCTGACAAGTATGTAACATGCTATATCATCCATATGAACAAATCATAGACTACATATGTAACTGTGATATTATAGACATGCAATTCGTTAGGGTTATTAATAAACTTCAAGATACCCGCCTCCACAAAAATCTGAATCTTTGTGGTCTATGTTGTATAGACAAACATGTGGAAAACCATGTTGTTTATCAATTAACGTGCTTCTTAACTGGAGAGGAGGTAAGAATTCATAATTAGTAACTGCATCAATTATTGACTTACATTTCGTTGGTGTTAAACAGTATTTAGATTTGTCATCTTTTAAGAAATGCACCTTTTCTTAAGTAATACCAATATTGTAATGTTACTGCCCATTAAAATGTTCATAATACATTCAGAGTTATTGCTCGCTAATTATCAGCACTGTTTACAATCAACATTCCTTGATAATATACATTGTAGCATGTCAGCAGGCTGGAAATATATCTATTCCATATTAAACTTCCATCTGTGTGCACTTCCTGTTATGCTAATAACAAATTTCTGTCAGGTAATACTTTTGCCATCTTACTCTAAGGATTTATAAAACAAATGAATTTGCAGCACACCGATGTTCAGGGTCAGTCACTTTCAAATGCTCCGTGTCCCTTGTCCATCGGTGAACTGCAGCCATTGCCTTACATTTGATGTGTTTACAAGGTTTTGGTTATGATTTGCTATTGTCTTATTTTGAATTAGTTAGTAAAATTTGATGGTGAAAATTGTTGACTGACGTCTGACAGTGGACGTGTGAAAGATGGAACATCATTTTATGATGGTTTATTTTACAAACTATAAATTAGCTGTCAAT
Organism: Stegostoma tigrinum; assembly: GCF_030684315.1. Classification (NCBI taxonomy): domain Eukaryota; kingdom Metazoa; phylum Chordata; class Chondrichthyes; order Orectolobiformes; family Stegostomatidae; genus Stegostoma; species Stegostoma tigrinum. Next base: position 25,541,088 of record NC_081365.1, on the reverse strand, counting down.
CTACAAACTGCACTTAATTTCAATTCGTTTTGAATTGTCTTCAGAATGGACCAATTACAGTAATTGATGCTTCCCACATTGCAACAGGTAATTACACTTCAAAAGTATTTCACTGGTTGCAAATTGCTTTGGGACATTGTCTGTTTAAGAGATGTTCTATATCAATTCAAGCCTTTCTTTCTTTTTCCAATTTCCCAAGGTAATTCATAAAATGTGAAACTGACCCATGTTTGTTCAGCCAGCCAGAAAAAGCCTACAGTCTCCCCATCATGATAACTAACTCTTTCACAACCATCTCCATAACTCACATTGCAATGAATTATAGAAATGCAATGTGAAAAGGGCAAATCCTCCAATGAGCCCAAACACTGGAAAATCATGAGCAAGCACAGATTAATGATTGGATCATTTTGGACAGCACACTCAATAATAGCCTAACAATAGGTTGTATTTTAAATTCAAAACCTGCATGCAGCGAGCCCTGCTTACACATCCTATGCAGTATTTATTCTTACCTCCAAATTTATTTGAAAGGAAGTATCACAACATTTCAGTGGAGACATAGCTACAGGGTGTGATCAGCTGCATGCCTCTTTAACTGTCTGCCGAGGAGACTGGCTTCTTTCAGTGCAGTTCGTGTTATTCAATGGGTGTTACTCTATCTCGGTACCGTTTTTATCTTCAAGCACAAAGCAAATGTTTGAAACTTGATAGCACTGCCATGATAGCTACTTAAAGCTGCATTGAAATTTTTGGCAGTGACACTTTGCACAGTGGCATGGTGGCCCAGTGGTTCGTACTGCTGCCTCACAGCATCAAGAACCTGGGTTCAAATCTAAAGTCTGTGTGGGTTTCCACAGGGTGCTCCGGTTTCTTCACACAGCCCAAATATGCGCACGTCAAGTGGATTGGCCTTGCTAGATTGCTCATAGTGTTCAGGGATGTGTAGATTAGGTGCATTAGCCACAGGAAATGCAGGGATAGGGTGGGGGATGGGTTTGGGTGGGATGCTTTTCAGCGTGGTGGTGTAGACTTGGTGGGCCAATTAGCCAGTAGAGAATAACACACTGGATGTGAAAAAAAATGCTTCATTTGTGAGGGAACTCACTGTTTCTTGAGTATGGATATTTCTAATGGGAAGAAGGCCATGTAATTTCCAAGATGGCAAACAAAGATCACAGGAGGCCTGAAAGCCAGGTGAGATTAGTACATTAAATGTTCCTTTTTTTTATATCTATGTAAAGAAACATGTCAGCACTGATCAAATTATCATTAAACTCTCACCTTCCTGCTGCCAGCTTTGGAAACAAGTTCCAGGAAAGGGTCTGATCAAAAGTTACTCAAAATTACAACTGTTGGAAGCCTGATCCTTCAGATTTAACCAAGCAACAGCCGGGACTACTGTGACTCTCCCAGACTATAAGTCTACATCTAAGTAACTAAAATATTGTTTATCGAGTACCATCTCGAATTTTGTTTCAACCTTACAAAGCTTCATATCTTCCACTAGATCCAGCAAACATACAGCCAAGTGTTGGAGAATCACGAGAATGAAGCTTGTGTTTTTTGACACAGTACAAGAGCCTGATCCGAAGATGTGCAGTCCCACCAATTCCTGCCCCCTTGCATTATAGATGCCAAGCAAAGCATGCTGTGGCTGATTAGTGCCCTCCCCACTACATTTAAAGCTTGTCTCAGTATAACAAATCTTTCTTATTCGCTTCCACGATCTGTGAAATAATTTAAAAAGTTATGAATATAGAGTTTTTCTTAATAATCTATAACATAGAAATCCAGGTGGCATAAGTACCTGCCATGGTGGGAGTTCTAGGATTTTGACCCAGTGACAATGAAAGAATAATGATTTCAGGAAGGAAGGTGAATGCAATGAAAGGAATTAGCAAGTGGTTGAGTTCTCAAGTACCTGCTGCCCTTGACCTTCTAAATGGCATGAGTTTGAGAGTTTGGAAAGTGTGGCTAAAGGTGCCTTAATAAGTTGTGGCAGAGCATCTCACAGATGGTTCACACTGGCGCCATTCTGTGTCAGTGGTGGAGAAAGTGAATGTTGAAAGTATTTGGTAGAATGCCAAGCAAGTAGGCTGCTTCGTCTCAGATGGTGGTGGGCCTCCTGAGAATTATTGCAATTGCATCCGTCGAAGATATTTGGGAAAAGTAAGTCAACTTGTGGGATTGAAAATGCATGCTTGTGTGTAAAAAGTGCATAAACTCATTGCGACTTTCAAAGTTGTCAACAAACTGGGCAAAAGAAAAATGTATTTTAAGAAGAAGCACTGCGATGTATTTGATAGTATCTGAATAAGCTAACATAGTGGCACAGTGGCTCAGCATTTAGCACTGTTACTTCACAGCTCCAGGGACCCAGGTTTGATCCCACCTCAGGCAACTGTCTGTGCAGTTTGCACACTTTCCCTGCATCTACGTGAGTTTCCTCCAGGTGCTCTGTTTCCACACAGCCAGAATGTGCAGGCTAGGCAGATTGTCCATGCTGAATTGTCCCTGGTGTTCAGGGATATGCAGGCAAGTTGGGTCCGCCAGGCGAAATGCAGGTTTACAGGGTATGGGGTGGGTCTGGGTGCAATGCACTTTGGAGATTTGGTGTCAACTTGATGAGCTAGATGACCTGTATGCACAAAGTAAAGATTCTATGATATAAGATCATTTTAGAATTTGTGCTGTTGGACTGTTTTGCCAAACTATCATCTTCACGATGGAGTGCCTATTGATGGAGAATCCCACCTGTTTATTGAATGGAAAAGTTGATTGACATAAGGTTTGTAATCACTTGAATGAGTTGTTCTTTGATATAATATAAAAAAACTATAAGTGAAGTGATTCTTTGTACAAATCATTGAGCACTTCTGTGATTTTTTTTCTCATGAGGACTTTTTCATGCACTTTCGCTGAATTGCAATAAGGGTATTATTTTCCAATAGTGACAATGACAATAGCCTAGTGACCTTTTGTTATGTCATGCTGAATGGGAGGTGAATTGGTAGGGAGAAAAAAGAGCAAAGGACACTGGGTAAGCACTAGGATGTTTGCGAGCATTTGGCAAATGAGGAGTCATGTGAGATGGGTGTAGCATGGCACAGGATGATTAACACTCATGGGATGTGACTCCGGGGTATGGGCTGGCTGGGATATGAGGGACCATGAGAGATAGCTAGATGGGCATATGGTATCATATGCGTTATGCTGGCTCATGGAAGGCATGGGTTGCCATGGATGAGATGTAAAAATCAAAGTGTTGAGAGCAGGAGGAACGTTTTCTGTTCAAATCATTGTTTTTAAATTTCCCTACAACTGATTCCACACAGCCTTCCCCAATATTTGATCAGGATTTTTATTTACCAAAGCCACCTCACCTGAATCCTAATCCAGCCTGTTTCCTCGTCCAAACCTATGAAATGTAGGCAGCTATTTTTAAATGCTGAATTTTAGAGATAGGATTTCTTCTCAATCTACGCTCCTGACCTGGGAATGAAAATCCCAAATCTGCTTTCAAACCAGCTCTCATAGGAGTCTTCAACTTATCTGAGGCCTAGTAATAAGATTGTCCCATATGGAGTGTCATGTCAGGTATGTATTGAAAACAATTGGCTTGTTTTATATTGAAAAAAATGAGTTTTTTTTGCCTTATGTGAAAAACCAATAGATTGAAAAGCTTTTGGTTTCAGTTTACAGAAGATCAGTAGAAGTGAGATGAAGGAAAGAAGTTTCTCTCAGAAAAAGGCATTTTCATAGAACAGTGAAAACGTGGATTACCTCAATGTAAGGTTGTGTCACAAATCAAGGGAGAGTTTAGCAAACACTCAAAACTAGGAATTTAAAAAACAAGCTAAGTCAAATTTATAGATGTGATAGAGTTACACATTATTTCTGATATTTAAGTACTAAAATGTGATAATGTTGGCACAGATAATAGGAACTGCAGATGCTGGAGAATCTGAGATTAGAAGGTGTGGAGCTGGATGAACACAGCAGGCCAAGCAGCATCTTAGGAGCAGAAAAACTGATGTTTTGGGCCTAGACCGTTCATCAGAAATAAGGGAGGGGAAGGGGATTCTGAAATAAATAGGGGGGAGGCGATAGAAGATGGATAGAGGAGAAGATAGGTGGAGAGAAGACAGACAGGTCAAAGAAGCAGGGATGGAGCCAGTAACAGTGAGTGTAGGTGGGAGTTAGGGAAGAGATAGGTCAGTCGAGGGAGGATGGACAGGTCAAGGGGGCGGGATGAGGTTCATAGGTAGGAAATGGGGGTGCAGCTTGAGGTGGGAGAAGGAGATAAGTGAGAAGAAGAATAGGTTAGGGAGGTAGGGTCGAGCTGGGCTGGTTTTGGGATGCGGTAGGGGGAGGGGAGATTTTGAAGCTTTGAAATCCACAGTGATCCAATTGGACTGCAAGGTTCCCAAGTGGAATATGAGTTGCTATTCCTGCAACCTTCGGGTGGCATCATTGTGGCACTGCAGGAAGCCCAGGATGGACATGTTTTCTGCGGAATGGGAGGGAGAGTTGAAATGGCTCGTGACTGGGAGGTGCAATTGTTTATTGTTAACCGAGCGTTGGTGCTCTGAAAAGCAGTGCCCAAGCCTCCGCTTGGCTTCCCCAATGTAGAGGAGGCCACAACGGGTACAGCGGATGCAGTATACCACGTTAGCAGATGCGCAGGTGAATATCTGCTTGATGTGGAAAGTCTTCTTGGGGCCTGGGATGGCCATGAGGGAGGAGGTATGGGGGCAGGTGTAGCATTTCTTGTGGTTGCAGGGAAAACTGTCAGGTGTGGTGGGGCTGGAGGGGAGTGTGAAGCAGACAAGGAAATCACGGAGAGAGTTGTCCCTCTGGAAAGCAGACAAGGGTGGGGAGAGAAAACTGTCTTTGGTGGTGGGGTCGGATTGCAGATGGCCGAAGTGTCGAACGATGATGCATTGGATCTAGAGGTTGGTGGGATAGTATGTGAGGGTGAGGGGGTTTTTTTTGGTTGTTATTACTGGGATGGGGTGTGAGGGATGAGTTGCAGGAAATGCAGGAGACACTGTCGAGGGCGCTTTCGGCCACTGTCGGGGGGCAAGTTGCGGTCCTTGAAAAACGAGGACATCTGAGATGTACAGGAGTGGAATACCTCATTCTAGGAGCAGATACGGCGAAGGCAAAGGAATTAGAAATAGGGTATGGCATTTTTGCAGGAAGGTGGGTGGGAGGAGATGTATTCTAGGTAGCTGTCTGAGTTGGTGGGCTTGAAGCGGATATTGGTTTCTTGATGGTTGTCTGAGATGGAGACAGAGAGGCCCAGGAAGGAGAGAGAGGTGTTAGAGATAGTCCAGTTGAACGTAAGGTTGGGATGGAAGGTGTTGGTGAAGTGGATGAACTGTTATAGCCCCTCGTGGGAGCACAAGGCGGTGCCGATACAGTCATCAATGGAACAGAGGAAGAGTTGGGATTTAGGGCCAGTGTAGGCACGGAAGAGGGATTGCTCCACGTAACCTACAAAGAGGCAGGTATAGCTTGGGCCCATGTGGGTACCCATGGCCATCCCCTTTGTCTGTAGGAAATGGGAGGAATTGAAAGCGAAATTGTTGAGGGTGAGGATGGGTTTGGCTAAGCAGATAAGGGTGTCGGTGGAGGGGGACTGGTCGGACCTGCGGGACAGGAAGAAGCGGAGGGCCTTTAGGCCATCTGCATGGGGAGTGCAGGTGTATGGGGACTGGACATCCATAGTAAAAATGAAGTGTTAAGTACCGAGGAGTTGGAAGTTCTGGAAGAAGTGGAGGGCGTGGATGGTGTCACCGACGTAGGTAGGGAGTTCCAGGACCAAGGGGGAGAAAATGGAGTCCAAATAGGTGGAGATGATTTCGATGGGGCAGGAGCAGGCGGAGACAATAGGTCAATCAGGGCAGGCAGGTTTGTGGATTTTGGGAAGGAGATAGTAGCAGTTGGGGAACGATGAGGTTGGAGGCTGTGGGTGGGAGGTCACCTGAGGTGATGAGGTTGTGGATGGTTTGGGAGATGATGGTTCGGTGCCCTGGGGGGGTGGGGGGGGGGGGGGCTTCATGATCAAGGAGGCGGTAGGAGGTGTCGGAGAGTTGGCGTCTGGCCTCAGCAATGTAGACGTCAGTGCGCCATACTACAACTGCGCCTCCTTTGTCCGCGGGTTTTGTGTTCAGGTTGGGATTGGAGCAGAGGGAGCGGAAGGCTGCATGTTCTGCAGGGGAGAGGTTGCAGTGGGTGAGAGGGGTGGAGAGGTTGAGACGGTTAATATCTCAACGGCAGTTGGAGATGAAGAGGTTGAGGGAGGGTGGGAGGCCTGGGGGTGGTGTCCAGGAGGAAGGCTTGTGTTGTAGGCAGGAGAAGAGATTAGTAGAGGGAGTGTTAGGCTCACGGTTAAAGAAGTAAGCGTGGAGGCAGAGATGGTGGGAAAACTGCGCAGTGTCCAAATGTTGGCATAGGTAGTACTGTATTTTACTGCATGTTTTGTAATCTTTCAAATTGTGTTACATGTAACTAGATTGGCTTATTCTATTTCTTCTTCATTTCTTTTTCATTATAAATTTCTGTTTCATTTTTAAAACCAACATTTCAGCATGGCATGCTTGTATCTCAGTGAAAGGCCACCTTGTTAAAACCAAAATAAAAACAAAATATAATCTATTACGCCAGATTTCTGTATGACTTGTCCATAATAACATCAGCTAGGATGATAACAGGAGATATTGAGTGGATAGCACAATATCATCTGAGCTTTCGAAGTACAAGAGACAATCTACATGAAAAATACAAAATCTTTAAGTGGTTTGACAAGGTAATTGTGGAGAAAATGATTCTCCCAGTTGGGAAATCTAAAACATAGGGTCACAGTCATGCAACAATGGGTTGACCAATCAGGACTAAGATCTGGACAAATTATGACATGCAATGCATTGAAAATCCTTGGAATTCCCCTTCAAGGAAAATGGGGAGGGTTTGGGAAGTTGGTGTTAAGATAAAAGTCCAGTGTTTCTACACTGAGTGGCACAGCAGGCCCTAAAGGTAAACTTGTCCACTGCAGCTTCTATTACTCATGCTTTTAGGTTCAATGATGACTATGATTGGGATACTCAACACATATCACAGCAAAATAGCAGGGACAGCAACAAAGTATAATTGCAAATATGACAGGCCAATCAAAGAAATTGACAGCAATTAACCTTCTAAATGGTTACATGAGACAGGAGTAAAGATGTTTTAACACCAGCTTCCTACTCCTGGTAAAAATCACATTCACAGCTCAGAGAAAACATAGGTCTTCACTTAAGTAACTTGTCATGGAAATGGTTTAAATTCCTAGCTCCATGCTCCAACAACTGTAGCTATTTAAAGAAATTATGATATTTTAAAGCATGGTAGCTGATTTTGTAGGCAGAGCCCAAGATAAATAGGTAAATATGATGTGGAGACATAAAGAAATTACTGAAGTATCTAGTTAGGATGAGTGAGAAGGCAAAAAATCCAGCAGATTGAGTGTAATCTGGGAAAATATGATAGTTTTTCACTTTGGCAGGAAGAATTTTTAAAAATGCAGAGAATTTCTTCAATATAGATGACTGCAGAGTTCAGGATTGCAGAGGGATTTCGGTGTTCAGGCACCTGAGTCACAGAACATTGTAATACAGGGACAGTAAGTAATTATGAAGCTAGATAGAATGTGACTCCGCATTACAACAGAGAAGATTTTATGTTTCAACTATACAGGGCATTGGTGGTACCACATCATGAATACAGTGTGCAGTTTTGGTCCCCTTATTTAAAGAAGAATGCAAAGGCAATGGAGTCAGTTCTATGGACATTTATTAGTTGGAAGAGAGAGTTGGTCTTATGAGGAAAGCTTGGACAGGGCTTGCTTCCACCAGAGTTTAAAGAACTGAGGGGTGATTTGGTTGATTTGATTTTATTTGGTTTGATTTATTATTGTCATATGTAACCAGATACAATGAAAAGTACTGTGTTGCGTACAAGCCAGAAAAATCATATCTTACAAAAGTACTTGAGGGTAATAGAACAGAATACAGAATGTAGTGTTACACCTACAAAGAAGGTGCAGAGAAAGATTAACTCAAAAGTATGATGGGTATGCTCATAAGTCTGCTAACTGTGATGAAGAAGCTGTTTTCAAATCTGCTGGTATGTGTTTTCAACCTTTTATATCTTCCCCCAATGGAGGAGGGTGGATGAGAGTATGATTAGATTAGATTCCGAACAGTGTGGAAACAGGCCCTTCAGCCCAACAAGTCCACACCACCCCTATAACAGGGATGGGAGAGGTATTTGTTTACATTGGCTGCGTTCCCAAGGGAGTAGGAAGTGTAGACAGAATCAATAGAAGGAAGGCTGGTTTTCATGATGGACTGGGCTGCGTTCACAACTCTGTAATTTCTTGTGGTCTTAGGCAAAGCAGTTGCCATATCATGTTGTGATGCATCTGGGTAGGATGCTTTCTATGGTGCATCTATAAAAATTTATTAGAGTCATTACAGACATGCTGAATTTCCTTAGCCTTCTGAGGAATTAGAGGCATTGGTGTACTTTCTTGACTGTAGCATTGATGTGGATGGACCAGGACAGATTGTTGGTGATAGTTACTGCTAGGAACTTAAAACTCTTGACCATCTCCACCTCAGCACCATTGATACAGACAGGAGCATGTCCTCCACTTATCTTCCTGAAATTGATGAGCAGTCCCTTCATTTTGTTGACATTGAGGGAGAGATTGTTATCTTTACACATGCCATTAAGCTGTCCATCTTTTTCCTATACTCTGTCTTGTCATTGTTGGAGATCCGACCCAATACAGTGGTGTCATCAGCAAACCTGTAAATGGAGTTAAAGCTGAATTTGGCCACATAGTCATGAGTGTATAAGGAGTAAGGTGTGAATGTAATTCAACTGAAGGTGAATGTCCAGCATCTCTTATGACACCATAATATCTGTGCTGGGTAGCCCATGGTGTAAAAGTTAGTTTCAGTATGGAGTGTTAGGTCTGGTTGATTGTTCTATTAGAATTGAGGAGTAAATTGGAATTCCAGGAGTATAGTAAAGGGTTGCAAACACAGCTTTGTTGCGCACTGGTGTTGAGGATTATTGGGGAGGAGGTGTGACCACTTCTCCTTATTGACTGCAGTCTGCACTTCAGGAAATTGAGGATCCAGTTGCAGTGGAGGAGCAGAATCCTTGGTCTCGAACTGTGGAGATGAGCTTGGCTGGCATTATGGTGTTGAAGGTGGAGCTGAAGTCAATAAATAGAAGTTTCACACAGGTGCTCTTGTTATCTAAATTTAGGATTGAGCAAAAATCCCTATCACCTAAAATACTGGACCAAAAGCCAGGACTTTTCAAAAATTTTTAAAAGTAAAAGGGCAGCTGGGCCGAGCTCTGAGAAAAATACACAGACACAGAGATGCCTGCCTAAAACTACTGTTCAATCTGGAATTCCAATTACACCTCCACTCTAAGAGAACAAACAACTAGACTGAATATTCCAAACTGAAACTAACTTTTATCCCTCATGCTACCCAACATACACATTATGGAGTCTTCTTCATTTCTCATTCCTAAATAAGACCAGTCAGAACCAGGGATCTGGGGCTGATTAGAGCCTCCTAAAAATTGGCAAATTACTAATTGTAAACCAGACGCCTACAATGTTCCAGGGTTGAGTGTAGGTCCAGGAAGATGCTATCTGCCGTGGACCTATGTGATGGTAGGTGAATTGTACTGGGTCAAGGCAATCTGGGAGGCTAGAGTTGATGTGTGTCATTACTAATTTCTCAAAGCACTTCATAATGCCACTGGCCAGTGGTCACGAAGGCACATTGTCAGTTTTTCCTTTGGCAGTGGGATGATATCAGTCTTCTTGAACCGGATATCTTAGTAAGGACTAGACTGATGGGTATAAGATACTGATTGGTCTTGACAAGGTCAGTACAGAAGAGATGCTTCCTTTGTGGGCAAGTTGAGAGCATTCAGAACAGAGAAGAGGAGAGAGACAGCCTGTGATTGGACGGAACAATAAGCAAAATATGTAAGATGAGAAAAGGAACAAGTGCAAGTAAATGAGTACTAAGAGGCAAGCCTTTCTCCAGAGAGTACTGAGATAATAATGTGTCAAGGCCAGTGTGTGCCAAGGTTGGAGAGACATGTGCCTGGAGTTCCATTTGCCAGGCCTTGGGGTGGAAGCAGAGAGGCATCTGCTATGGGAGGGACAGATTAAAGAGGCTGAAGGAGGGTTGATGAAGACAATAACAAGCAAGAGTTTTGGCAGGAGAGGGTTAGGGGGAGGGATGGTAAGAATGAAAGGAGAGGAAAGGGAAAGTCTGCATGGAGGTAGGGAGAATAGAGGAAAGGGAGCATTTGTAAAGACTGAGAGAAGGAGACTGAAATAGTGAAGAGCTAACAAGATAGGCATGAAATGTGGTCAAAAAGGAAATTACAATGAAATGAGAGGAGAATCATGGAATCCCTATGGAGCAGAAAGACTCCCATTCAGCCCATCGAGATCCCATACAGACCCTATCCTATCCCCATAATGTCATATTTCCTGTGGCTAATGCAAACATCCCTGAATACTACGGGCAATTTCAAGTTGGCTAATCGACCTAAACCACGCATCATTGGACTGTGGGAGGAAACCGGAGCACTTGGAAGAAACCCATGCAGACACCTGGAGAATGTGCAGACTCCTCACAGACAGTTGACCAAGGCTGGCATTAAACTGGATCCCTGGTGCTAACCACTGAGCCACCATATTGCCCCAGGGGAAAGATTACTTTTAAATCTGTCAATAAAAGAATAATTCAACTCGGAGCTTGGAAAACCTGAAATAAATGAGGCCTTAAATTTCTTTCAGTTGAATATGGAATCCCCAGCTTCAGGCATCTGTTCAGGAGCTACTACATATGAAAAGTATAGCACTTTCTTCTGTTGTAAGAAACACTATCAATTGCTAAATTTTAAATCTGAGGTTGAGATCTGAGTTGAAGTAAAAATGGTAGTAATTATTTGGTTAAAATCTTCTAAATTTGTGTATATGTGATGGAAACAGATTAATGGTGGTCTCATGTGTCTGTGGAGGGTATACTTAGAGTGATGGGTTTTTGCATGCAGAAAAATGTAGCTAACTCATGTTTGTTGTCTTATGCCAATTTAAACAATGTTTTGTTTAATAGATCAATGTGTTCCTTGTGTGTTGTGATTCCAGCATTAAAGAAGGGTTGATCATTTCTAAGGATATTGATGAAGACTTCTAATTCTGTTTCTGTCAGTTCGAATACTGTAGATATGACCACAAATACAAATGGTATTATTTTTATGTGACCACGTTGTCTCACAAATGATTGCTGATAATGTAAAGGAAACTTTGGAAACAAAAAAAACCCCTGAAAATCATAAAATAACCCTTGAAGAAATCTTTAATAACAGCCATTGAAAAAAAAAAGTACTCTGGTGTGAGGGTGTTTGACAGTGGTGTTATACTTGGCTGATGGTAGTAACAGCTTTATATAATAAAAATAAAACCTTCTGAGAAGTCTCAATTTCTTCAAAAAGACCTCCCATTCATTTCACACTTCTTGCGCACCCCCATTAATAGCCAAGCCTTTAGCTGTATATGCCCTAAATTATAAAATTTCTTTGCTCTCTCTTTCATATCTCTAAAGTTCAGAGACCTACTCTACTGCTTTGTCAAAAGTTTGGCCAATGGGTTATATATCTCAAGAAGTACAGAAGAAATGAGAGTGTGAGAAGGCTTGACCTGTCCCTCCCAATCAGTTATATCACGCCTGACCTTCTACCGCAACTTTTCCTTCTTGCACTATCCTCATATTAATCAGTAAACCAACAATAATCCATCAATGCCATTGACTGAATATGCTTAATGACTGAGAAATTGCAGGTAACTGGGCTAAAGAATTTAAAGAGCCATAAGCTTCTGAAGAAAGCAATTTCTTCTCAATCCTAAATGGACAATGCCTTATTCTGAATCTGCGAATTCTAATTCTAGACTCTTCAATTTTTTCTCCCAACATATATATGCCCTGTCAAGCCACTTAAGAATGTTTCATTGAGATCACCGCTCACTCTTCTTACCTCCAGGGACTATATGCTTAGCCCACTCAATCTCTCCTAATAGGTCAATTCCTTAATTACAGGAATCAGACTAGTGAACTTTACTTGTGCTTCGTCTGGAACTAAGTACATTTTTTATTAAGCAATGAGACCCTTACTTTACTTAGTACTATGCCAGACAATGTTTCTTTAAAATTAAATCAAGATTTCTTTGGTCTTATACTTCAGTTCCATTATAATAAAGGCTGATACCTATTTCTTTGGCTTGGTTTCAGTCTTTATCTGATTGCTCTGCTGTGAAGCATCATAGAGTACTTGACTGTCTTAAAGATGCTATGTAATTGTCAGTTGATACCAAAGAGCACTGGGCACTGTTGCAAGACGCTGTCAGTTTCAGGTCCAGAAGTGAATTCCTCACCTCTTATCTCTGTCTTTCCCCCAACAGTGACTGCTGACCAGGCAGCACAGACACTGAAAAACAAAGGCTTTAAGGTTGGAATTCAGGAGGTGAAAAAAGCTATAAATCGAATACTCATAACAAATAAAAATTGGCTAAAAGAAACAAAAGTTTACAATATGCCACATTGAGCAAGATGCCACACTGTGAAGAAACTGCTCAGAGAATTATTCCACAGAGTTGCAAGTGACCAGAGTGCGTAATTACACATGGAAATTGACAACATAAGATTGAATATGAAATGTTTATGTGCTAATTTAAAATGGTACATTTGGGCATAAAATCATAAGTAAAAATAATAACAGAAACTAAGATCCGAGGACCAGAAATGTATGCAAAAGATTTTAAATGGGTGGAGGCTTTATCACCTTAGGATGTAGGTGTCCATGGTTTGCTTTATACTGAGGAACACAGATGAATGAAAAATATCTATACAGCTGTCATAAGGGTTGAAAGCACTAATACACATAGTGGTTTAGTAACTCCAAAGTTCAGATTTTAAACTATGTGAATTGTGAGATCTTAAAAATAGTTATTTCTCATATAGCACCTTTCCTGCTGTCTAAGTTGACGAGCAAGTTACAAAGAATAGATCTGTTCTGAACGATGTTCATTATTATCCTGTCCCTGATTGTTGCACCTAACAAATTATAAATAAATGGTAAATTAGAAAACATGTTTTTCATGGTGTCGGTGAAGGGAGGAAAGTTGGCAGTGATGACTCTTAGTTATTCTTTGAACACCATCATGGGATCTTTTGCATTCACGGGACAAGTTAGATGGGAACTTAGTTTAAAATCTCAAGTGAAATGTAGAATCTCTGATAATTCTGCAACTTTTCAGTTACAAAATTAAATGACAGCCTGGATTTCTGTGCCGATATTGGAAAAAAATCCTTAAAACCAGACCTTCTGACTCAGAGTACAGAAGGTCCTACTATAACGCATGTTCCAGCAAAGCGAGTTGACTATAATGTGACTGACGAAAAGTCACATAAAACTCAAACTTGTCGATGCCGGTATCACGTGATCATCGCACTTTCTGTAAGAGGTACAGTTTTCTGTTTATTCTCAAATTCTGCCATGCTACCCACAAAAATGTGAGGACAAAGTAACAAGAATGTTAGCAAGAAAATTGTGATGATAAAAGACAACCCTCACGAAACAGTCAGAAGGCAATGAGCTGAGGTAGTAGGAACTGCCAATGCTGGAGTCAGAGATAACACAGTGTGGAGCTGGATGAACAGAGTAGGCTAGGCAGCATCAGAGGGGTAGGAAAGTTTCAGGTCAAGACCCTTCTTCAGACAATGAACTACAGCCTTCCACTTTTGGATTAATTATTTTTCACCCTAACCCTGCAACCATAACTGCATCTGAAGGTGATGATGATGACAAGCCTCAGCCCCTGCATTAACAACACTGTAACCACACAACCTTCTTTCCCATCAAGTCATCTTGACATTTTTTTCAAGATAAGGTGTTAAATTTACTTTGATTTCATTATTAGTTATGAATTAAACATTTATTCAAATTGCGCTATCCTTTGTGTCAGATTTTTGAGTGATTTTTGGGCGATTTTGAGTGATAATGTTTGGTGGTCTGGCCCAAATCCACTTTTCACATTGGCCCCATAATTTCTATAGCACGATTTCCATGAAATAATGTTGCACAGGAACGTAGCTATCGTGTTACAACAGAACCATCTGCAGAACCATCTGAGGCAGGCAGAACGAAACCTTGCAAATGACACAGACTGATCCAGCTTACATACTTCAACACAGAGCTCCACTATACTCAGTACATTCGTTTCCAAAGTTTTACTGTTTATTTTTACTGGGCTTTCCTATAAGCAGGCAGATAATGATCTGCAGTTGTAAGGTCAAAATTTTAGTCAACACAATGACAAATATAAGCATGGCACAGGTTGTTAATTGATAAGGCTATGAAACATGTGTCAGTGGACCAAGCAGACAACAATAGTGAGTTTACTAACATCTAAATGTTGAAATGCAGTAGATGCAAAAATTTTCCATCTGGTAAGTCACTTGGAATGTGTGCAAGCAGCAGTGACATGAAGTGAGCCTTCCTGTAGGATAACAGCTTATTCTCAGAGCTCAGTGAGTGGGCATTTAACTGATAGTAAAGTTTCCTGTTCTATGTAGTTACTTAAAACTTTTATTCATTCCCGTTACATAAATCAAAAGCCCGCTGTTAAAAGAGAGATGTTCATTCCTCTAATTTTGCCCTTCTGTTTATTTTTTCAGCCCATTACCTCATGGGTAAGAAATATACAAAAAGCCCCAGAGAATGAAAAATAGATAAAGTGGCGAGAAGGATTTAGAGCATGCCTGGTGTAGTGAGGAAATGTAAAAGCCAATATTTGAAGGCGTATAATTTCTTAAACCTTAAAAAAGAATGATTAAAAATCCCCTTTTCCTTACTGATACTTTGCAGCCACAAACAGCATCAGAAATGAAATAGGGTGCTTAAAGATCAGTGATTCAGAATTCAGTTAAAGATGCTTTTAAGGAAGCCAGGAGCCAAAAAGTAAACAGAATAATATCACACCAGTGAAACAACTGTCCAGGTGGTTTATCACTCCCATCGTGACTAACTAACGCATGCAGTGCTGATGAGTTATGATCCTTTCTGAGAGGACAGCCTTCACTTATTCTTTGCATTTCAATAGCCTCTATTTATTCAATGCAGGGAAAAAAACACACCCATTCACAAAAGCTCTATGGGTGCATTCTGTGAATGCAATTAGCTTCATATTCAGAAGAACAACATTTTACAACAATCATTTTGCAGATGTTGCAACACACCGTGTAAGAGCTGCAAAATGGCAGGCCTGGACAGTTTATAAGTGATAATGGGAACTGCAGATGCTAGAGAATCCAAGATAATAAAATGTGAGGCTGGATGAACACAGCAGGCCCAGCAGCATCTCAGGAGCACAAAAGCTGACGTTTTGGGCCTAGGCCCTTCATCAGATGAAGGGTCTAGGCCCAAAATGTCGGCTTTTGTGCTCCTGAGATGCTGCTGGGCCTGCTGTGTTCATCCAGCCTCACATTTTATTATATTGGCCTGGACAGTTTGCTGTGATTGCATTCTGTGACTAATTTATAGCTGTCTGACATTGGAATTCCCGCACAAAATGAGACATCTTCCACTATCCTAACTGAAGCATTGTGTAATTGTTCTCTCTTTCATTTCTTCCATTACCCTTTGGTCTATCCCTTATGTTCTGTGACTGCCTTCTGATTACATTCGCTATTATGTCTTTTATAGATGTATAATGGTGATTACTGTCAGGAAATAGCTTGCCCAATACTGCTGGATAATAGTCAGCTTAGCAATAGGTTTAGTCTTGTGTGAGCATTTTACTCAGTGAAATATAAACCAGAAGTTTGGTCATTTTTCTTCAAAACAGTAATGATACTACTTTTAAATGAGGCATTGATACTCCTGAGGCTATTTACACAAGCTTTTAAAAAAGTTGCTTCCTTTGACTCATTTTAAGAAACAAATGTACATCGTGATGATCATTGTTGAATAGTTTTCAGCAAGTTCATGGAGGATTGTGTATAGAAGCATGCATTTTAAAAGTAACTTTGTTATTATACACTGTCATTCTCAAAATTTAGTATTTTGTCTTCTTCCACATTGTGCAGAAAACAGAGTTGATATGGTAACTGCAACATGATGGCTCTCAATGAATACAGTAGCCACAGCACTTTTGGACTGTTTGTGCGGGACAGTGGACTAAGGACAGATTGTACAGACATGTCCTTCCTGTGTCAGCAAAGAATGTGTTGCTTATCCTAACTGAATGTATGCCTCATTCAGCTCTCTCTCATTTCTTCCGAACATATGTAAAGGAACACTTTCCCTTCCTAAGGAATGCTCAGTTAAGATGTTTTCCTATCATCCTGACACTGGGTGGCACGATGGCTCAGTGGTTAGCACTGCTGCTTCACAGCACTAGGGTTTGATACTAGCCTTGAGTGACTGTCAGTATAGAGCTTGCCCGTTCTCCCCATGTTAGTGTGTGTTTTCTCCAGTTTCTTCCCATAGTCCATAGATATGCAGGTTAGGTGGATTAGCCATGGGAAATTCAGGGTTTAGAGTATAGGTCTGGGTGGGATGCTTGTCGGAGCGTTGGTGTGAAATCAATGGGCCAGATGGCCTGCTTCCAACTGTAGGGATTCTATAATCTATGGACAAGATCTACTTATGCATGATTTGTACATGTGTTAGAATACCCTGAAGAAAATACAATGATAACAAGGGAATTCAAATCTCTGCAGGAACATTAGCCTTCATGGCTGATTTGCACAAGCAAATACCTTAGAACATTTCAAACCTTGTAACAAGCTTTATGTTTGCCCTGATCCATGATCGTGAATGTGTGTGTCTGGCTTTTGAAAACTTCAAAAATAGAACCACAGGAAGTATACAGATGTTAAAATTTCTTATGTAAAAATGCATGAACCTCTGATACAAATAGGAAAAGGTATTCCAAATTTGGTAGAAAATCACCATTGACATGGCTGTGTATAACAGATAAATATGTATCTTTTGAGATTTTTAATCTTCACAGCATAGGATGTGTTTTCTCATTAAATATTTTATGAAATACACATGCTCTGCAGGGGGAAGACAGTATTTAAGGAAAAGCAATGTAAAATTTGAACAGTTTCTTGCTTTCAGAAATTAGCATATTGAAATTTTCTATTAGAGTTACATTGTAACATGCACAATATGAGCATTAAAAACATAATTCATGAAGAAACATTCATTATTGCTTTGTAACCAGGTCCCCAACTTTTTTTTGGAATGAAATACAGACAATTTGGCAAAACATTATAACAAGAACCCTCCCTGTATACAGACTTTGCCTTAACTGTTAAATCACAGAGAATGTGAGTTAGATTTCCCTCCTGCTGCTGGAGGAAGCTCAGTATGGGATTTCCACTCATCACCCAAATCCTGTTGATCCCGATCCACATTTCTGGAACACGGATCATCTTTGAGAAGGCTACACCCAGCAAATTATGACTACTATGATAAGCAGCCTGCTACTGCCTGACAAGACAATTAAGAGCAATGTTACAGCAGGAACACTGATGTTCCAGCAAACATGAAGAGATCTATCCTAACTGAAGCAGAGGAATTCTGAAAAGACCTTTTTGGTTCTTGAAGAGAGAGAGAAATATCCATTATTTGTCAGTCTCAAAAAGAGTTTTAACAGCCCCAGGATGCCTTATACTTTTTGCTTGGTACTCCTTTGAGTCAGAGGAATGGGCAGCACAAAGCGAGGAAATTAATATTGTTTCCAGACCCTTTTGTTTTCTTATTGACAGCAGTGATAGGTTGATCAGTAACCTTCTACCGCTAGTTTAGAAGGTAGGGTTTGGAAGCACTTGTTCTGAGGGTGAAGGTGCTCATGGCAATCAGAAAAACTAAATTGGGACAAGAATGTACATCCCATAGCTTCCATTTATACTGATTGATACAAATGAATTTTGATGAGGAATAAATTCTTTCTCAATATTTCAGTTGAACATTAATCAGAGCCAATGTGCTTTCTTGGGCTAACATTCACAACTAAAATGTTGAAGAGGAATTTTCCAGCTTTGATCACCTAATCAACCTGGTATCTTGTTTAGTTTGGCAGCTCTCAGTTAAATATCTTGGAGTGCTACTAAAATCTTCATTAAAGCTTTTCATTTTGCATTCACCATGACAATTTGCAAAAAAACCATATAAGGAAACTATTATATTGTGTGCACGGAGAGGAGTGATTGGTTGGCAAGCAGAGTCTGATTTGCAGAGGCTTTGTCATGGAGAACACACTAGGTATCGATTTTGACAGCTAACTGCCAAGCTTTGTTCATATTTTAACCAAGGCAGATTGACTCTAATTGATTGCGGAAATGAACCAGAAAAGGGCTCTGATCAATTTTGGTGACCATGTACACATGCAAAACATGCAAAACTCTTAATGCAAAACAATGCAACCCTCAGCTGCCTGCACAACCTCCCTCCATCCTCAACTCTCACCATTGAAGCAAAGTCCCTCCTTCTGCACCCCTCGCCACCTGGAAACTTAAGGCTTCCTCCCTTGCCTCACCAACTGAGACTTCCTGGTACCTCTCCACTTCTGTTTCAGTATTGAATCCTCCACTAATTCATCACCCATCACAACAGATCTCATAGCCCCAAATTTCAATCTTGGGGCTATAAGTATTTTGCAACATTAAAATGGAGTTTCTCAGGGCATCTGTTTGAGAAGCATTGTATCTGCCCATTACTTATTCTCACTTTTAATAAAGCAGAGCTGGCACTGGCTTGTGTGAAATCTTGCACATATCCCCACAATGCTAGGAGTAGATCTATACAGGACTGACATGTTTGGGAAAATTGATGTTTTGTTTTATGAGAATCAAAATTCTGCTGGTCGTTACTAAGCAAATCCAATCTCAAGCAGGCATTTTTGTTTTAATGGCAGTTGGCTTAATTCCAAAGACAATATTAAAATCTTAGATTAAGCATTCACAAAATTCCCCCTGATTTAACTATCCTGCCAACAATCAGTAAGCTGCTGTAAAGGAAAGTAACCTTAGCACTTTTGGGGAATTCTTTCCATTCACTTTGTTGGAACCGAACTGAAGTCTACTCTGGGTCGCATTTAGACGCACTTAGTTAAAAGAATTTACATGAGGTGTTCATCTTCAGACTCACACAGCTCTATTCTTTACGATAAGAGGACCATTAGATCACAAACTTTAATTTCAATCAGCGACATGTTTTAAGAAGCCCTGCTTTCAGTTGCTTAATCTCATGTGGATATTTTAAAACAGGTCACTGAACAAAGTCAGGTTTGTTTCCAGCGCACTATCAATCTCTTTCACTCTCCTCCTGTTAGCTTTGGTCATTAGAGAGGGTTGGTGTAGGCTTCACTATATTTACACAGCTAAAGTAGGACCCCAGAAATATCCAAATCAATATCTAACTTCAAAGTTGAAACTATTGTCTATCACAGAATAACAAAGAAAGCTAACAAATGCATATATCAAATATAAACAGTCCTACTAAAATATTTGAGGAAGAAACAAAAAGTGAACTTTGCAATTTCTGATTAGTTATTCCTCAGTTTCTCCCAGAAGATGTAGTCTGGTGTCACAAGGGTTAAGTGCGTTTAATAAAAACCTTTTCACTTAGCTGCGCAGTGAATGGCCAACACTTCAGCATTTTAGAATCTAATTGTGACAATGATAGGTGGGAGTTCATTTTCAAAGCAATTAATCCACATAGCCTGAAACTATTTGTCTGTATGAAACAAGTCAAACTCATGTAACCTGAGACAGTCGAAGGACACTATATCATTGCCTTCCTCCACCTTCAATGCATTTTTTAGCTAATTAATATGCTTTTGTTTAACATAATTCTTACAAAGGTGAACAATATGAGAAACCCATTAATTTGAACACTCCAGGAATTCACATTTTAAAATATTGCATACCCTAACTCTTCAGTATTTTAATTCTATACAAGACAATAAAGCTACCAAGGAAGCTGGATCCTGAGCAAACTGAGTATATTATGAAACAAACGATGAGGTTGCCAATCTGAATCCGGGAATGAAGGCATTGTCCCATCAAGGTCGATTGAAAAAATCCAGGCCTATATTTCCTGGAGTTTAGAAGAATATGAAATAGAAGTGAAACAAACAACATTTTAGGCAGTTTACAAATCCAGACAAAAGGTTTTTCCTAGTTGGAGAATATAGAGCACAGGGGGTTATATTCTTATGATAAGACAGCGTCACCAGCTTGTCACAGCTTGTCTCAGCTCTGGGTGGCATGGTGGCTCAGTGATTAGCATTGCTGCTTCACAGCACTAGGGACCTGAGTTTGATTCCATCCTTGGGCAACTGTCTGAGTGGAGTTAGCACGTTCTCCCTGTGTCTGCATGGGTTTCCTCTAAGTGGTCTAGTTTCCTCCCACAGTCCAAAGATGTGCAGGCAAGGTGGATCGGTCATGGAGAATTGCCTGTAGTTTTGAGGGATGTGTAGATGAGGTAGGTTATCAGGGGTGGGTCTGGGTGGCATGCTTTGAGGGTCAGTGTGGACTTGATGGGCTGAAGGGCTTTATTCCACACTGTAGGGATTCTATTTTATGATTATTCTAACTGAGAATAAATGATCAAGCATTTAGAATTGAGATGGAAAGAAAGTTCTTCGCTCAAAGTTTTGTGATTCTTTGAAATGTGCATGATCATTTAACTAATACAGGACAGATGTAAATAGATTTTTTTTGGGTGTGTAAATGAGATATGAATAGTGCAGGAATTTGAACTGAAGTAGCACATCAGCCATAATTTTATTAAATGGCAGGATTGTATACTCAGCTCCAATTCCTAAATCCTGTGTTCTTATATTACAGCCAGTACAAAACCTGAGTGGAACGAATCCCCTGAATATTTTCATGAAGTTGCCATAAACCATGCAACAAGCTACTCATTGACCTCTGCAAAGGGGTACTGTTTGTTTTAGGTGGTGTATTGGGTTCATCCAACACAGGATAAGATGTAATTTATACATGGAATGTAGCCCTGAAAAATTGGTCTCATTTCTCTCCTACCTGCCTACCCAGGAAATGTTCGCTATGAGATCAATTCCTCAGTTTCTGTTATCTGCATTATTTGCTAAAGCGGTTTATTGGCAATAATAAATAACAATATATTAATATTAGTAATATTTAATATATAAATTATATATTTATATAATAATACTTATTTTGATACCAAAAAGATCTTTAAGGAGTTAAATGAGTATTTTAGACTTCTCTATCACCCGTGTCAGAGAAAATGTCTTAAACTTGCTGTCACCTAGTGTCACCTTTTGTGGTGTCACAGTTTGGACTAGGAATACATGGAAGTCATGGAGATGAGTGGGGGAATCAGTTAGGGTGTGGATTGAGTTATACTGTTAATCACTGTGTTGCACCAGAAGTTAAACAGGAACTTTCTGGTTAAGTTGCCGTATTTGGACAATGAGATCAGTGTTAGAGACACTTGCAGAGGGTTATAGGCGAAACAAGTTAGCACATTTGGAATCTAAACTTTCTGGGTAATTCCATTGTTTGTGCACATGTTCAGAATAACAGCAGTAGATATTATACCCTCAATACTTACTACTGTTGACATCAGAAAATCTTGCCCAGTGTAACATTATCACATTTACAATTGTCGGGGATGGAGTGTATATTGTAGGTGTCAGGAGTTGAGCAGTGCCAGGATTGTTTTTAAATTCATTCATGGGATGTGGTTGTCAATGGTTGGGCCAACATTAACTTTGTATCTCTAGTAATCCTTAGAAGTAGTGTTGAGTTGCCTTTTTGGACTGCTACAGTCCAAGAATGGGGCTGTGGGGAGAGATGGTGAACATTGTCAAGAGTGGCAGAGGGTCACCATTGTGATGGGGTTCTGTGAGGGGTCTGCATTGTTATGGGTTCAGAACTGTGAATATTGTTGGGGTGGGTTAGAGTGAGCATTGGGCATTGTGCAGTGGGTATGAGCAATGTCAGGAAGGTTTGCAGAGTTTGAAAATTGTCAAGGTGTGCAGGGACAGTGAATATGACTAGGGATGTTGGGGGGAGCATTGTCAGGAGATGTAGACGTGGTAAGCATTGTTCGGCATATACAAATGATGATTGTCAAATGTGTAGGTGATCTGCAGTCACCCTAGGAGCACTCAAGATTGATTCTGAACCCCGTGATGCCTCATGGTATTGTGTTTAACATGGAGGAGGAAACATCCTGCTGATTACAATTTACCTCCCCATTCCCCACCTCCAACAACAAATTCAGCTGATGCAGTAGTGCCCTTCCACGTTGAGCACCATTTGCACATATCATTGAGGGTATCAAAGGTGTAGATTATACTCTAGGTGGGGGAGCATCAGTATCAAACAGAGAGGAGATATACTAGCTTCAAGTGAAATGGGGGTGTCAACAGCAATCTTTGGAGGCTGGAAATGAGGCTGAAGATTTGGCAGGAGGGCCATCCATGATAGTACAATAGAGGAATGTATCACAGGAAGCCAGAAGTCAGAGACAATATTATTGTCACCCACAGCAAGATAAACAAGCTGGGTTTGGACTTCACGTGATTATTTTTAATCAATGTACTTATGTGGCAGGCGTCCTCTGTTCAGTGCATAAGTCATGCAGAGATTTGCTACATTTATGGGCGTTATAGTTTGCAGTCTTTGAGTTTTTTGTTGAATAAGCATCTTATTATTGATGTGATTTTATGCTTGATATCTTTGGGTCATCCCAGTTTAATGTATTTACACATAACTTGCCTGATATAACTGTTAGAGAAAACACATCAGTCAGACACTGCACTAAGATTGCATGCTGCTAATGTTTGGTAGCACTTAAGTCATCCCCCAGGATATCATGCAGGATTGTTGTGTACTGAATCTTTAATGATAGCCAGCAGGTTGACAGGAATCCTGAGGAATCTCCTCTTGATCCTTCCAGCATCATTAACCCTGCCATCTTTCAGAGTGCACCTAAGCTGTAAAGCTTTCCTGAAATGCTTGAGCATCTCTAGGACAGTATTGAACCAAAAGAGAAGCAGCACTGAGTGCAACAGTTTTCGAGAATAGTTGCACAGTGAGGGGCAGTAGATATGTGAGCTGTTCATTTAATTACTTTCAGTATTGAATAGCAGTATGCTCCCTTGTCAAGCTGATATGTGAAATGAACTTTTCCATCCACAGATGTGTGGAATCATCATCGATTGTGTAGTCCCACTCATTAGTTGGCTGTAAGTATGGAGTAACGTCTGCCAGCCAGGCATTAACACAATCCTTTCTTTTTAACTTAAGTGCTTTCCACATTGAAGTGCAATGCCTTGGCTGCAGTACATAATGTCACTGTTCCAGGTTCCCTGATGTCTAAGCTTGTCTACAATTGAGGGGTCAGTTGCCTGTGAGAGATATTCTGCCAATATCACTTCTTTCATAATTGGGCTACCTGAAAAGGCAGCTCATCTCTCATGTAGTGAGACTTCCCCAGTCCAATAATTGAAATAATACCAGAGCAGATAAATGTAATAACGCAAGTGAAATTATATTAACAGCAGTGATAAGTTATTAACAGTGATGTACTACCTGTTCCGCCTGGTGCCCTCAGTAGGTTTTCATCTTCCTTTTCCTCCCACTACATCTACAAGCAGGACAACAAAGTGAGGAGCTGAATGAACACAGCAGGCTGAGCAGTATCTTGATGCTTGATGACACTTTGTTATCTCAGATTCTCTGGCATCTGCAGTTCCCATTAGCCCCCACATCTACAAGTAGGTCTGACATTACAGCTAAAATGGAGGAGGCCTGTTATGTTGTTGGCCGTATTTATTTGGAAGATTCAGGTGGTTATTCCTTGGTCCATTCATCCTAGAGGACTCAGGTTTGTGGAGGCCCTCTTGGATCACCATCTTCAGTGGGAGGTGATGGCCTAGTGGTATTATCGCTGGACTGTTAATTCAGAGACCTAGATAATGCTCTGAAGACACAGGCTCAAATCCCACTGCGCAGAGGGTGGAATATGGGTTTAGGAATTTGTTGATTGTCAGTAAAACCCACTAATGTCCTCTAGGGAAGGAAACTGCCATCCTTACCTGGTCTGGGCTACATGTGACTCCAGACCCACAGAATGTTGTTGATTCTGAATTGCCCTCTGGGAAATTAGGGAAGGGCAATAAATGCTGCTTGGTCAGCGACACCCTCATCAAGTGGATGAATAAAAAAAATTACGTTATAGGTTTTGGAATCACAGGAGGTTGAAAGAAGTGTGCAAGGTGCTTGTGTGCCACTCCTCGTCCATGCTGGCACCACTCTGTCTCCATGGGTACATGTGAAGTGAGGTCAAGGATCCTCATCTCCCTTTTGCCTTGTCATTAAGACTGAGAAACCATAGCTAAAGTGAAGGAATGCAGGTCTGTGCACATATCGAGATTGACACTGAGTGCACAGCTAGCCTGTCGATGGAGACAGCCAGATTTATCCCAGAGCCAGCACTGTCCTGAGAATGTTGGTGCACTCATTTATCTTTCATTCCAGCTTACTGACCATCTCTGACAAATCTGCCTGCCTGTCTCCATGGCTTGATTTAGTCATTTATGGCTAAGAACTGGGGGGTCATCTTCTACCTGTGGCTATTCAGGTTCCTGGTTTCTGGCAAATATCTGAGTGCCAGAGACCTGGCTATTAATTCCTTGACTAGCTGTGGCATTGTGTCAGGAGCGTGCTCACAAAATTGCATCCCTGAGCCTAATCTGGAAAAAACACTTACTGAGGAGAAAGCCTCTGAGCTGGTGGAGGGTGCCGGTGAACACATTCCCAGTACACCCTCTGTAGTTTCATTGGCTTCCTCCTCAGAGGTGGAGGTGGAGTTGAGGGTCTTTAGCACTGGTTTCTTTGTGAAACTTTACTGGGTGCTGTTAGTGCTGCTTAAGCAAATAGAGGGAATTTGTTATAAAAGATAGATAAACATGTGCATAAGAAGAATGAGTTTGTACAGGTGTTAATGGAAGCACAACACAGCACAATGAAGCTTACTAGATCGATTGCCCATTAGTGTCTTTTCATCATTATCTTTCCTTTCTGACAAGCTCACTATCTTCTCATAAAGTGAGCCTGATATCTGCCAATCCCCTGGCAATCTGGGGCCTCCCAACACACTTGAGGACCAGTTCTTGCTCTAATGAAGCAGAGGAATGGCTGATTATGATAGAAGTGGATGCAAGAGCAGTTGATGGTTACACATGGCAGGGGAGATGATGAGCTGTCCCTTGTCGGCATAAGTAAAGTGCAGAGGAAAGCAAGAGTTTGGAATTTGTGAGGAAGAGGTGGGTGAGAGCTCTTGAATGAAAACCGTGCATGGAAACTGAGCCTTGGTGAGAGTTGTGTGCAGTGGCAGAGTTAGAGTGAGTGATGACCTTGTGCGTTTGAGGTAGAGAAAATGGTGGTACTTTCCTTTGTGGAATGCATTCCGTTGATCTTCTTTCTAAGCATTTTGATTTGAGATGTTTTACTGACCAAAGCTGCAATTCTGTCCAGGCTAGCTGAGTCTGCTGGTGTAGCCTACTTTGTGACCAGGGAAAAGAGCTGCCATTCTCTTCACCACCTTGTCCATCATCACCTTCATATCCATCTCTTAGAACAGGGGAGAAAGCTTCCCTTCTTTGTATGACATTTTCTTTGGCAAGTGCATTCGCAGTGTAAGAGCCTGTCCTTAGCACATAGTATATGATGTTGTATTAAATAGAACACCAGAAGCATGAAGCCAGAAGATCTTTTCAGTACCAAACTCTCCCACGTCATTCACCTCACCATTCCTCAATCAAGTGTGCCTGATGTCTTGGTTGCTTAGTTAATTCAATGAAAAGTGAAAAAAAAGTTAAGAAAACTATCCCTGTCCATGGTGGACTGATGTACTGAAATACACCCACTGCCATTCTTTAGTTACAATTGGGAATATTCACCCCTAGGTTTCGCTAAGAGATTGCCTAGGGAGACACAGTTAGAGTCAGTGACTGTTGTAACGTGCATTGCAGCTTCAAAAGCTGGAAGGAAAATTCAAAATTTCAGTAAAAACATCTAAAGGCATAGAAAAGTCATATATCCTCAACTTACACTGTCTGAGAGGGTTAGACACATGGAGACCAAATCAAACTCAAAACTGGGCTTTCTGGAGAAAAAGATGCTTGAGACACAAAATTCCTTCAGGTTTGGTTTGTAAATTAGAAACTGAACAGGTCAACACATTACAACGTAGTAACAGCTGTAAATGATGACTTTACGAGGCAGGGCATTAATGAGATCTGAGATTCATTTAAATACGTCATGAAAGCCTTCGACAAGTTTTTACACAGAAGTAATAAGATCCTGTAATGGGCCAATGTCAACAAAACAATCGAGAAACCAAATAAACTGGTACATGTTTGTATTGGCAGCCTTTCCAAGCTGGTTGAATGATGCCCCAGAATGAAAACCTTAAAGAATTAACACAAGACCACTGGCACAACTAACTGGGAGTAATGCACCAATAACTGTATCCCGTTGTTCCACAAGTTGAATCAAAATATCAAAATCCCAGTGAGACCAACAAAATTATCCATTACAAACACAAAACAAAAACTGAAATTGCTGGAAAAGCTCAGCCAGTCTGGCTGCATCTGTGAAGAGTTAATGTTTTAGGTCCAGTGACGTTTCCTTGGAAGCCTGATTTCTCTTCACAGATGCTGCCAGATGTGGATTTTGCTCATTCTCCCTGTGTCTGCATGGGTTTCCTCCAGGTGCTCCAGTTTCCTCCCACAGTCCAAAGATGCACAGACTAGGTGGATTGGCCATGCTAAGTTACCCATAGTGTTCAGGGATGTGTAGATTAGGTGGGTTATAGGGGAATGGGTTTGGGTGGGATGGTCTGAGGGTCGGTGTGGACCTTTTGGGCCAAAGGGCCTGTTTCCACACTGTAGGGATTTTGTGATCTATGATCTGCTCTGTTCTTCCAACAAATTCTATTTTTTTGTTTCTGATTTGTAGCATCTGCAGTTCTTTTGCTCTATATTTAAAATTATCAACTTACCTGACTAATAAAAACAAACTAGCTATTATTCAGTACTGTAATGTTATTTATGGTAACACATTTAATAAGATAGTAAAAAGAAACTATTTCAATTTATGCAATTTAAAACTTTGCAATACCTAAACCCTTCAAAACACACACACTCAATCATGAAGAAGACAGACAAACGACAAATAGTTTAACACATAGTATGGGTTGAAAAAAAGAAAAAAGAAAGGTCTGAGATGGAAAGTCCCTCTTTGTCTCACGTTCTACTTGATTGTTGCAATGCTAGGATACTGATATCTGGACAGTGGTGGTTGTCCTTCAATTCATGGAATCACAGGAGTGTTACAACGCAGAAGGAGACCATTTTGCCCATCGTGCCTGCACTGGCTGAAATGTGCAGATCAAGACTTAATGTCATTACCTGCTTTTTCTCCATACTCTTGCAAATTGTTTCCATTATCCAATATCCTCTTGAATGTCTGAATTTGTCTCCATCACGCTTCAAGGCAGTGCATTCCAGGCCCAAGTCACACTATGACTCATGTGAAAACTATTTCTCCTTACCTTGCATATGAATCTTTTGCATATCACCTTATATTGGTGCCCTATCATTTTTGATCATTTTATGAATGAGAGCAGCATTTCACTATCTACTCTATGAAACCCCTTCATGATTTGGAAAATTCTAAAAGATATTTGCTTAACTGCCCTTTCTCCAAGAAGGGCAGTCCCAATCTTTCCAATAATTCTCAATACTAAAGTTTCTCAACCCTGGGACAATTCTGGTAAATGTCTTTTGCACTCTGTCCATTGCATTCATATCCTTCCTAAATGTCGGCACCTGGAACGTCACACAATGGATGATACCGGAATGAAAAACTTAAAGAACCTTCCAGCTGAAGTCTTATACAAGTTCAACATCATCTCCTTGCTCTTGTAATCTATGACCCTATTAATAAAGCTGAGGACATTGTATTTTTTATTAACTGCTCTCTTTAGCCTCCCTGCCATCTTACTGACACCTGAAGAAGGAGTGAGATTCCAAGAGCTACTGTCTTCAAATAAACTTGTTGGACTATGACCTGGTGTTGTGTGATTTTTGGCCTTCAATGATTTGTGCACATGTATATTCCCAGGTCCCTCTGCTTGTGCTCTCACTCCACCACTTCAAATTTTAGAATTGCATCCCCTATTTTGTATTGTCTTTCAATGTTCTTCCAACCAAAATGTATCACCTCACACTTCTCTGTTGATCCTGATCAGACTCCAACTTAGAACACACAGCCAGCCCATGTTACAGCCCATTGCTTGAAAACTGCTCCAGCAATGGGTATCTTGCTGATGTCCCCTACCTCCACTATCTCCCAGTCTGACACCAGGAACTACAGTAAAATTCTGTCTAACTTGTTTCAACCAACTTCCTGCTGGCCAACCACTGATATGGACTGCAGAATTATCATTCGCTCTCAACATTCTGAGTGGAAGAGGCCAAATAAACAGCAAGACAAAGGGGTGAAAGAAAATCATGATGGAAAGAAAAGGCTGAGCATTTGTGTTGTGTTGTCTTACAATGGGGGAAAAGTCATCAACAGTTCTGCTGTGTCTAATTCTCAGGCACAAAAATAGCAGCAAACTCCAAGAGACTTCAGACTACATTGTCCCTACGGGTTACTGTTGCTGTTTTAAATAAGCTGTCTTTTGTTTGACATAAGCAAAAACAAACTTAAAATCAATTTGAGTTTCTATCTTTACTGTCACATGAGAAATAAAACTGAATATGAAACAGGCAAATGATGGTGTTTGCTTATGGCTTTAGTGATATTGCTGGGCTTAAGAACTTTGTTTGTTCAGGATATAAACTTATTTTCCAATAAGAGCTACAGTTTGAAAAGGCACTTTAATAAAAGGAGGCTCTTAGTGTATGTTGCTTTCATGTAAAAGCTGAAGTAATTTGCTTCAGGAAGTACAGTAGTAATTTGCAACTATTTAGATGTTCTTGGAAGGATCATGTTCACTGGTACGAAGTAC
Organism: Stegostoma tigrinum; assembly: GCF_030684315.1. Lineage (NCBI taxonomy): Eukaryota > Metazoa > Chordata > Chondrichthyes > Orectolobiformes > Stegostomatidae > Stegostoma > Stegostoma tigrinum. The sequence continues at coordinate 25,511,838 of NC_081365.1, read as the reverse complement.
AAAAACACTTTTGTAACCCAATATAGTTATCAAAGTATACAAAAATTGCAAATCTAGTGTGTTTTTTTATGAAAGATTAGCAAACCGGATTTTGAACCAAAAATGGCATTGAATTATTGAGCTCCAAGATACATTCGAAGTACCACTTCCTGACTGGCTTAAGTGCCAGTTATCTGATCCAATGCAAAGCAAGGCATCATTTATGTTATTCTTGGATCAATAAACGGTCAATTATGTTTTTTTTTAACGGCTGCATTTTAATTTAGTCTGAGATGAATAAACAAAAGCACCACCTTCATAAATGTTATATTCACAATAAGAATAAGAGGCTGGGCTATTCCCCAATTTTTTGGATTAAATTCAAAAGCAGGAGAGTTTCCAGGGAAGAAACCTATGGTTTATGAAACTAAGAAGGCCCTTGTGATCCCTGACAATCAGACAGTTGATTGTTTGCCAACTGCTTTCCTGCTAGAATTAGAGCTGCAGACCAGGAAGATCCAGCTGCCAAGGACTGCCAGCCAATCTGATGGCAGCTTCTGAACTTGGCAGTACCAGGGCAGAGTTGGCATGTGCTGCAGAACAACAGGCTCTGGACTCCAATGATGAAGGATTGCCCACAAGAAAGGTAAGCGTTGCTTGTGATGGGTCTTTTGTGACAAAGGGTGGTGAGTGGGGTCTTTTGTGGTGGCTAAGGAAACATCCGCCTCATGGTATCCAGTCCCTTTATTGTGTAGGTAGTGTGCAGACGAAGGACCCACCACACTTTCCCCTTCCATGCCACCTCCCACAGCCTAGCAGTACTGAGGAACCAGTTGATAGGCCTGTTCCCGTCCCTCAAGGGGCTAAAATACTACCAGCCCAGGCAGAGTAAGGCCATCAAGGGGTTATTAATTGGTGTCAATCAGGAAGGTGAACTTGAAGCCTCCCACCCTGAACTTAATTCACGAAATGGTAAGAGAATGATGGACTTCTGGACCATTTCCATCCAACCTAATTATAGTCATTTCCTGCCTTTAGACTCACAGGCACTGAACCCACAATGCAATTGAGTCCATTTTTTAACCAAACTATTCTCAATACCCTACAAATATAAGTTAGTCAATAAATGTTGCTTAATGAAATGTTGGGATGTCATGCAGAACATAGCCGCTAACTTTTTGGTAGGTGGTCTCCTACATTTTTAATTGGAGGACTGGACTATATGTACCCGGTCGAATCCAGTTCATAACTTCTGTTCCCTTTGTTTCTAAGATAACCTGAACTTCAAGCTCAAGGGCTGAAGGACTGAACATTAAATATAAAGGTCCTTCCTAACTATTTGAGCGGAGGTTTGGCTTGTTAAAGCAAAGCATTTCGCAGCCATATTAAAATAACGAAGGAATCCATTTTAGAACAAGCACAGTAGTGAGAGTACTGAGTATTTACCGATTGGGATCAGTGTAAAGTGTTTTAGTGTATATAATTTTAAGCCATCAACTCTTCTGGTGAGATTTAACTAATAAAACCGGAGGTCTAAAGTATGAGATGTTGAGCAACTGGGATAATTTTATAAATCACAAGATTATGACTTGTCATCTCAAGAGCTATGCAGACTTTATTCATCATTATTTTAGAAATATAATAAGCTTTTGCTTTTTTTTCCTGAGCATTTGGTTTATCGTTTGTCATTTCTTTGTACTTTCTTTGCTGGAAGCTTGCAGCAGATATTTGGTCTCTCTCTGTTTTCCACATGATCAGAGCAGAAGTGAAATCTGGAAGCTCTTCATGAACTGTTTCAGATGAATATCACAAATACTCATATTCAGCTGGTGAGAGTGGATGATATTGCCAGAATAACCCTTAGGACAGATTTCCCAAGGAGTTGTTGAGTAATAATCAGGTTATAAGTTGTTTCTTTTGTTTTCTTTTTTGCAGTTGCAGCTTCTTTGCTAAAATTAGTTTACTGGCATTGATACCCATGATTTCCATCAATGCTAATCTAAGACATCAGTGATTACAGATATCACAGGTCAGAAGATTCATTCTATGTTTATAAAAATTAATCCCGACTTTGTTAATATGTAGGTGCCAGTTTACTATTACAATTTATTACATTATCAATTTATCTTTTTAAATAGAACATAGAACATAGAACATAGAACAGTACAGCACAGAACAGGCCCTTCAGCCCACAATGTTGTGCCGACCATTGATCCTCATGGATCAATAGCAGATTTTAATTCTCCTTCATGCCATTGAAGCAGCCTGCATTAACTTATTGATGTGCAGAAATCATAGAATTTCTACAGTGTGGAAACAGGCCCTTTGGCCCAACAAGCCCACAGATCAGAGATAAGATAACAAAGTGTGAAGCTAGATGAACACAGCAGGTCAAGCAGCATCTCAGGAGCACATCCTACCCAGACCTATTCCCTTTTAACCCATCTAATATACACATCCCTGAACACTACGGGCAATTTAGCATAGCCAAACCACCTAGACTGCACACCTTTAGACTGTGGGAGGGAACCAGAGTACCCGGAGATGTAGGGAGAATGTGCAAACTCCACACAGACAGTCACTCAAGGGTGAAATTGAACCTGGGCCCCTAGCACTGTGAGGCAGCAGTGCTAACCACTGAGCCACTGTGCCACCCCATGTGCTAGAATTTTGACTCAAAGAACACTGAGGGAACTGCATGATATTTCCCAATCATTGTCTTGGAGGTGAACCTGCAGGTGGTGGTGTTCTCATATATTTGCTACCCACATACTTCTCGAAAGTTATGGTTGTGCATTTGGAAAGTGCTGCCCAAAGAGTCTTGGTGAATTTCTGCAGTATATCTTGTAAATGACATGCAGTGCTGCTAATGAGTGTTAGTGCTCTAGAATGTGAAAATTGTCATGTGTTGTGCCAATCAAGCAGACTGCTTTGACCTGGATGATTTCACATTTCTTGGGCGTTGTTGGAGCTGCAGTCATCCAGGCAAGAATCTCATCACACTCCTGTCTTCTATCTTGTAGATGGCGAACAGGCTTTGCAAAATTGGAATGTGGTTAGTTGCAGATTCCTAGCCTCTGACCTGCTCTTGTAGCATGAAATATATCTGGCGAGTCCAGTTTCTGGACAATGATTAGATTCTCTTTTGCCAGTGAATGCCATTGCCCAGCATGTTTATGGCTCAAATATTTATTTGTCATTTGTCAGTCCAAACCTTGATATTGTCCATGTCTCAGTACATGGGCTGTTTCAGTATCTGAGGAGTCATTAATGGTGCTGAACAGTGTGCAATCAACTCCAAACATGTTGACTTCTGACTTTATGATAGGGGGAATGTCATTGATGCAGCTGAAGCTGGTTGGACCTGGGACGCTACCTTGAGGAATTCCTGTAGAGTTGAGATGACTGACCTTCAATAACCACGAAAAAAGAAAATATGTACTTCTATGCATTTTTATTTCCTGAACACATATTTGACAATAATTAAGATGTAATATAGAACATATAACATAGCGCATTATAGCACAATACAGGGCCTTCGGCCCTCGATGTTGCGCCGACCTGTGAAACCAATCTGAAGCCCATCTAACCTACACTATTCCATTATCATCCATATGTTTATCCAATGACCACTTAAATGCCCTTAAAGTTGGTGGGTCTACTACTGTTGCAGGCAGGGCATTCCATGCCCTTACTAATCTCTGAGTAAAGAACTGACCTCTGATATCTGTCCTATATCTATCACATCTCAATTTAAAGCTATGTCCCCTCGTGCTAAACATCACCATCCGAGGAAAAAGGCTTTCACTGTCCACCCTATCTATTCCTCTAATCATCTTGTATGTCTCTATTAAGTCGCCTCTTAATCTGCTTCTCTGTAACAAAAACAGCCTCAAGTCCCACAGCCTTTCCTCAGAAGACCTTCCCTCCATACCAGGCAACATCCTGGTAAATCTCCTCTGCACCCTTTTCAATGCTTCCACATCCTTCCTATACTGTAGCGACCAGAACTGTACGCAATACTCCAAGTGCAGCCGCACCAGAGTTTTGTACAGCTGCAACATGACCGCATCACTCTGAAACTCAAACCCCCTACCAATAAAACCTAACACACCGTACGCCTTCTTAACAACCCAATCAACCTGGGCGGCAAGTTTTAGGGAGCTATGCACATGGTCACCGAGATCTCTCTGCTCATCTACACTACCAAGAATCTTACCATTAGCCCAGGACTCTGTATTCATGTTCCTCCATCCAAAGTGAATCGCCTCACACTTTTCCACATTAAACTCCATTTGCCACCTCTCAGCCCAGCTCTGCAGCTTATCTATGTCTCTCTGTAACCTACAACATCCTTCCACACTATCCACAACTCCACCGACTTTAGTGTCATCCGCAAATTTACTAACCCCTGCTTCTATGGCCTCATCCAGGTCATTTATAAAAATGACAAACAGCAGTGGCCCCAAAACAGATCCTTGCGGTACACCACTAGTAACTAAACTCCAGGATGAACATTTCCCGTCAACCACCACCCTCTGTCTTCTTACAGCTGGCCAATTTCTGATACCAACGCTAAATCACCCACAATCCCATGCCTCCGTATTTTCTGCAATCACCTACTGTGGGGAACGTTATCAAATGCTTTACTGAAATCCATATACACCACATCAACAGCTTTACCCTCATCTACCTATGTGGTCACCTTCTCAAAGAACTTAATAAGGTTTGTGATGCATGACCTACCCTTCACAAAACCGTGTTAACTATCACTAATCAAATTATTCCTTTCTAGATGATTATAAATCCTATCTCTTATCATCCTCTCCAACAGTTTCCCCACAACTGAAGTAAGGCTCGCTGGTCTATAATTACCAGGGTTATCTGTACTACCCTTCTTGAACAAGGGGACAACATTTGCTATCCTCCAGTCTTCAGGTACTATTCCTGTAGACAATGACGACATAAAGATCAAAGCCAAAGGCTCTGCAATCTCCTCCCTAGCTTCCCAAAGAATCCTAGGATAAATCCCATACGGCCCAGAGGACTTATCTATTTTCACACTTTCCAAAATTGCTAACACTTCCTCCTTATGAACCTCAAACCCATCCAGTCTAATAGCCTGTATCTCAGTATGCTCCTTGGCAACATTGCCGTTTTCCTGTGTGAATACGGATGAAGAATATTTGTTTAGTGCCTCCCCTATCTCTTCAGACTCCACGCACAACTTCCCACTACTGTCCTTGACTATCCCTAATCTTACTCTTGTCATTCTTTTATTCCCGACATACCTATAGAAAGCTTTAGGGTTTTCCTTGATCCTACCTGCCAAAGACTTCTCATGTCCCCTCTTGGCTCTTCTTAGCTCTCTCTTTAGATCCTTCCTGGCTAACTTGTAACTCTCAAGTGCCCTGACTGAGCCTTCACGCCTCCTCTTTACATAAGCCTCCTTCTTCCTCTTGACAAGAGATTCAACTTCTTTAGTAAACCACGGTTCCTTCGCTCGACCACTTCCTCCCTGCCTGACAGGTACATACTTATCTAGGACATGCAATAGCTTTTTCTTGAACAAGCTCCACATTTCAATTGTGCCCAGCCCCTGCAGCTTCCTTCCCCATCCTGTGCATCCTAAATTTTGCCTAATCACCTCATAATTGCCTTTCCCCCAGCTATAACCCTTTCTCTGTGGTATACATCTCTCCCTTTCCGTCGCTAAAGTAAACGTAACCAAATTGTGGAAACACAACCGAAGTGTTCACCTATCTCCGAATCTAACACCTGGCCTGGTTCATTACCCAGTACCAAATCCAATGTTGCCTTGCCTCTTGTTGGCCTATCTACATACTGTGTCAGGAAACCCTCCTGCACACATTGGACAAAAACTGGCCAATCTAAAGTACTCAATCTATAGCATTTCCAGTCAATATCTGGAAAGTTAAAGTCCCTCATAACAACTACCCCTGGTATTTGAAATGCAATGCCACTAGCATGGACAAATATTAATATTACTTTCCTGGCAAAGTGTTCTTTTTCATTCTTTTTAATTGTATTGTTTTGAATAGGTTAGGTAAATGATGTGCTCTAATAGATACAAAGAAAAATAGTCAAGAGAAATCATCCAAGCAATGACCTTGGTGGCATATGCAATGAACTTGTGATCAACCACTCTCTAGGCTCACTCTAGAATCACATTTCATGTGTCGAATTGTGTTTCTTATCCCTAAATGTCATTATGTCTTTTAGCATGCTATACTTTGGATCCATTAGTAACAGCAACTGTGTGATATCTCTTTGTGTGTATGCTGGCAGTTTGGAAAGGTCCACAGAGCTGAATGTAACAAAATGGTTCGGACAATCTTAAATTAAAAAAAAGACATATTTTAGGTGTCATCAATGTGGATGAGCAATAAACAAGAGAAACGATTTTCTGGACTTGAATTTTCAAGACTGATTTATGATTTGTCCAGTGACGTGTAAACCTCATTTAAAACATAAGCATTTTATACAATATTTTGCAAATACTGTGTTGCATTGGTGTTCATGAACAGAATTTTTCCAAATATTATGTAAGTACGGAGTTAATGTATTAGGTGATGACTAATTAGGTGATAACTATTCTAACAGCAAGATCATTCACCCGATCATTCACCGAACTGTTCAACAAGATCTGACATGTAAGTGAGAGCGAGAATTTCAACCAATCACAGGCATTGATGCTGAAGACCTGTGACACCAGAAGCTCCTAGCCAACGGTTTCTGGGTCCTAACATCCTCCACTTGAGGACTACTCCTTGAGGGATTCAGGGATGGGGGTGTGTGGTTTTCTGAGGCCACTCCCTTGTCCCCTACCTGTACCTCTGATCACCTCTGTTTGGCAGGCAGGTCTTCATTCTTGTTCAGAAATTGGACTGCTGTCTTAATCTTTAGAAAGCCAAGTGACTAAGGAGATATGAGTTGACGTCCTTCGGTGGCTATTAGTTGAAGCCTTTAGAACCTTAATTGCTGATGCGTCATGATATCTATGATGGTCAATGAGCTCTTAATTGCCTAGGTGGTGAGAAAGTGGTATGTTTCTTTTCGGGACTAACTAGTCCCTTGAGTTCCCTTTCCTACATCTCAGGCTACATGCAAGGAAAGAGAAAATCAAGCCCTTGTGTCCAGTTCCCTGAGCAGGTCATCATGGGAAAGTACATGGATGCATTATGTTAAAACTTATACCAACGTGGTGAAGGCTCGAACTGAAGTCTCATCTCTGTGTAGTTGCAAGCTTTTATTTACAGAGGCTCCAATTAGTTATTGTGCACATCCAACCTGTCAACCACAATTTGAATCTACCTGAAAACAATTAAACAACTAATTGATTTAACATTAACATTCCAGAAATAACACACATTGACATAGTATTCTAAGCCTTAGATCACGGGAGTAATTTCATCACATTTCACTGAGAGGAAATACAAGAAATCAAATGTTCCATGATTAATGTACTTCCCATTGTCTTCAATGGAGAATAAAATTGTAATAATGGGGTATAGGTTGGGGCTGAGTGAGTTGGAAATCAGTGTTATACCCAAAATGATCATTTTACAGACAAAAGGGGTCATTTAAATTTCTCCATTTTTCAATGAAAATGAATACAACCAGTTAGACCAAACAAGTATTTGAAGTTTTTAATCTGGTTATGGCAGAAGGTGAAGTTGCAGAATTGGAAACAGGTTCAGCAAACAAGATTTTTAATATACTTTCTGCATTTTGCATTAATGTCTCAAATTGCAGAGATACCAAGTTTCATAAAACTAGGAGGATATAACTGTGGTACTGTTAAAAGAGGATATAACAACAATTAATTATCCTCATTTAAGCTAATTTCTTTGTGGAATTTATCTTAATTTAAATCCAGTAAAGCAATTTATAAACATAAGTCTCAGGTTTATAAATCTTGCCACCCAGTGAGACACAATAAATAATAAATACTAATTTTACTCGATTTCCATATGTAAATAGACATCATTTGCAAATACGCTTTTTAACTCAAAACTACAATCCATGACACAACTTGAAAATATAATTATGTTTTTAAAGATACTATGTTACCTAATGCAAAATAAACATTACTTTTATGTGACAATTAAATTAATTAGAAAACAGGCTTTCTTAAGTAACAAGAATTTGGAAGTCCTTTCCTCGGGAAGGTAGGTAATATAGTTGTTGGCACAAATATTCTGATACAAATGAATGAAAAGGAAAATCATAACATTTGTTTGAATATCTGAAGTCAGATAACCTTTTACAGGTTCCTTACTAGATGAATGAGCATAACATTTCTTTTCTTTTGTGAGATGTAAGTGTTGCTGGCTGGCCAGCATTTCTTACCCATCCCTAGTTGTCCTTGAGAAGGTGGTGGTGAGCTACCTTATTGAACACTACAGCCCTCCTACTGTAGGTTGACCTGCAATGCTATTAGGGAGGGAATTCCAGGATTTTGACCCAGCAACAGTGAAGGAACAGCAATATATTTCCAAGTCAGGATGGTGAGTGGAGGGGAACTTGAAGATGATGGTGTTCCCATCTGTCTGATGCCCTTGGTGTTCTAGATAGTAATGGTTGTGGGTTTGGAAAGTATTGTCTGAGGATCTTTGCTGAATTTCTGCAGTGCATCTTGTCGATAGCACACACTGCTGCTACAGAGTGTCGGTGGTGGAGGGAGTGAATATTTGTGGATGTAATACCAACCAAGCATGAGTTGGAATGAGTAGAATACTTTTAACATACACACTGATCTCAAATTTGTAAAACTTAACGTATTAATATTTCTGTTTAAAATTGCCTATCACTTAATACGTGGTTACAATTTTCACTTTTACTGTTTTTTGCAATACATTTTTCAGTATACTAATTTCACTGAATTTACAACTGAGTAAATCTGACATGTGTTACAGCTACTACGCACGAATTTAACAAAATTACAAACAGTATTTTCATGAAACACCTTGTATAAACTTTTAAAAATTAAAATTTATAATCTGAAAAAGACAAATTAATTAAAATCTCCGCTTAACGGAAAGGAATTATTAAACAGCTGATTCACTATTTAAAATATTGTGCAAAGAATGATATACAGTGATTGTGTTATGCATAATAGTTAGACAACATGTTATTACTACTGTTATTATCATTTACATTCATAGTAAACTTTACTTTCTCTGCTACTACCTTTTTTTTATACCCCATGATATCGACAAAGGTCAGATTACAGAATCTTCAGTACCAATTCTAAGTTAACATTCTGGCACAGTACTGAAGGAGTGTTGATCTATCAGTTGTATAAAATCTTTCAGATGAGACATTAAGTCAAAAACTGCTCTGTCACCTTCTCTGATGAGCACAAAAGATCTCATCAAGTAAAAGTATTAACTAAACAGAAACTGATTGCAAATTTTCAATATGCCAGGATCTAGGAGTTCTGGCTTTTGAGTCACCAAAAGTAAATAATGAAGAAGGCTTATGGAATGCTATTGTTTATAGCAAGAGGAATTGAACGTGAAAAGGATGTCATGCTTCAGTTACACAGATACAGGCCACTGGTGAGATCATATCTCACGTAATGTGTATAATTTTAGTCTTTTTATTAAGGGAAGGATGTAAATGCATGGTAGCAGTTCAGAGAAGATTGATACTTGAAATGAGTCGGCTGTCTTATAAGGAAAGATTGCACAGACCAAATTTGTTTACTCTGCAGTTTCAAAGAATGAGGAGAGAATTGATTAATGTCTATGAGATGCTGAATGATATTGACAAGATGGGCAAGGCAATGAGTTTTCCTCTTTGTGGTTGACTCCACGACTAAGAGGCACCATTTTACAATTATGGTTTTCTCTTTTAGGACAGAGATGAGGAAAACACTTTTAGAACTTCCTGTTTCAGAAGGTGATGGAGGCAGTGTCATTGACTATTTTAAAGATAGAAGTGGATAGATTTTTGATAGGCAGAGGGATCAGAAATGACTATTAATGCATACGAATGTGAAATTGAAAATACAAACAGAAGAGCCATGATCCCATTGAATGGCAAGGCTCAAGTGGCTGATTGGCCTCCACCTCCTACTAAAGTGTATTTCAGATATTTGTCCAAAAAACAAAATTGATAAAAATAAACTTAGAGATAGTAGGAACTGCAGATGCTGAAGTTTGAGATAACAAGGTGTGGAGCTGGATGAACACAGCAGGCCAAGCAGCATCACAGGAGCAGGGAAACTGACGTTTCGGGCCTCGACCCTTCTCCAGAAATGGGGAAGGGAGAAGGGGGCTCTGAAATAAATAGCGGTGGAGGCAGTAATAGAAAGTGGATAGAGAAGCAGGTAAATGCAGAGAAGACGGACATGTCAAGGAGGAAGGGATGAAGCCAGTAAAGGTGAGTTTATGTCGGGAGTCAGGATGGGAGTTCATCAGTTGAGAGGGAGGGGCACGTAGACGGGAAGGAAGACAGACAGGTCAAGGAGGCAGGGATGAAGCTAGTAGGTAGCTAATAGGTATTAATAAAAATAAATATTTGATAGTTATATCATTGCTATTTGTGGGAGATTTTGTGCACACATTGCTCTCTTCGTTTCCTAGATTACCACAGTGATTTCTCCAAAAGTATACAGTTATCTGTAAAGAATTTTAGGAGGTCCTGAAATTGAAAAGGTTCTACATAAATTCAAGGTTGTTCTTCCTTCCATGTCTGTTTGAAATTATTTTTCATTCCAAGTTTTGAACGACACTTCACCTAATAACATACAAATATCACACTTTAAGGAAAGTAAAATCATGGTGTGCACTCACTGGAATGTAGGTAATCCTGACTCAAACTTTGTTCTCTGCAGCTGGGATGAGTTAAAAAGGAAAAGAAGGAAGATAACACCTGTTAGGAAAAAATATTCATCCAGCATTTACAAGAAGATGACACAAGGTTAAGATGCAAGAAGGATACACAGGAAACTTAAAACACAAGCGATTGCTTAAAGGCACCTGCAGCTATAGAGTAAAATGAGAATTTGCTATATTAGTGGTGGCTCCTACCTTCCAGTTAAGTACTGTTGGTTTGTACCTTTGTAGCATTTTAGGTCATAGAACAAAGACAGCTTTATTGGCGGCACCCAGGAGACATGTGCTTCCAATCCAGCATTACTTGCATGATTAAGAGAGAAGAAAAATGTCATTCCAAATACAAACTTCATGGTTCAATATATTAATATTAATTTTAGTGGCTGGCATATGCTGCACAGTGGGATGTTCTGGTTGCTAGCAATTGGCTAGAAGCACCCTGTCAATCAAAATGTTGTGTTTGATGGTGCAGGAAAAACCCAGTGATCTGAGGAATACTTCAGTGTAAATCTTTGCTATAATGTCTATCGCAAAAAATGAAACAAATGGACAAAACTACCTAAAGGTCATCAGCTGCTGTCTTCTGAGCCCTGCTTAAGGTGAAAAGCAAACAGCTCTCTAAATTCAAAAAATAAATTAATTAAAATTGACTGAAGAACTCATATTGAGTTATCTTTATGTAATTGGCAAGTGCTTCACAAGCAAATTGCTAAGAACAGTGCTACAACTTTGGGGATTTTGGCTATTTAACAAAACAGAAGTTTTCAGTGTTTAAATTATAATATCGGTATTAAGTTAAATTCAGAGCAACTGAGTTTAAATCCACATGTTTCGTAAGCATTGGAATTCAGCACACAAATCAATTTGAAGTATCTAGGCATTATGTTATATTCCCCCCCCAATTCATATTCATTTGTATTAACGAAAAATGTTAACACATTCCAAAGAGGAAATTTCATATGATATTTGAAATGACTTAATTTACGTAAGTCCAGCAGGAGATGTTATCTTGGAACTTGACATCTCGGATAATGGCAGCTCAACTGGCCAACAGCTCCTCTTGGCATGAGGAGCTTGGGGGAATGTCAAAGGTCAAACTTTTGCATTCTTGTCCAGCTAACCATGGGCACATGCAGTCAGTTATACGATGTGATATGAAAATATCTGAGTGCGTGAAAATTCTCCTCATAAGCATAAGTATATTGTAGATTTAAATTGTGGAGAATGTTCGGGAAATGGAATTACCTTTCTAATAAGGTAATTATTGTGTTCTTTGCTATTTCCTAAGTTATAAAATCTCGCATGTAAAGCAAATCAGCCTGCTGTTTTAGAATTTTCTTTGTCTGACTAGAATGTTTATGAGGCCGCCTTCTGGAAGATATGAGAAATGCACATGAGAGCGCTGAAGGTTACAATATCCAATTGTCAGCAAAGGAATCTTCATTGTCGCAACACTTACACTGCATTCTTATGTAACTGAATATTGTACGGTAAAGACAAGTGGGTCCACATGCTGGAGAGACTTCAGAACATCTTGTACAAATGAAAAATGTGTGGCAGCAAGTAATAACATGCATAAAAAGAGAATAGAATTTGATTCTTTTAGAACATCTACACTTTGCAGTTAAAGCATTTGATGGAATTTTATACAACAATACTTGCATATTAAGAAACCAAATTTAGAAGTCAGTTTGCCTAACTTGCAGAGTGTGTTGATTGGAATTAATTGGCATAATATTATGCAGCATACACTGCTTCCATTCCAAGCATAAAGATCTGCAATAGAATTGTTACAGTCAGCAATCACTTTTTTGTGTTTCCAAATGGCCAAAATCAATGCACTTCATTAGCGCTTCATTGTGAAATATGTTTGAGATGCACAGTTGTGATACAGTGTTCCATAAATGTAAGTATTATTATTGTATTATTTTTATCGTTTATACCACATTTTTGTTCAGCTTGGTAGCGTTTATTACTACAGAGGAATGTTTAATGAAATGGCTGCGTTACTCCAAAAAGGTTTATAATATTGGCAACACACTCAGTAAAATTATCTATTTAACTTCCAGAGAAATTACAGCACTGCAAAACAACATTTTGCAGTGATAAGATGCAATTGAACAGCATGTCAAATTTTGGCCAGATTAAACTATATATGTACATATTACCATCTCAATGGAGTCAAGTTAGGTAAAAGGGAAGCACAACGAGATCTAGGTGTTCTTGTACATCAGTCAATGAAAGCAAGCATGCAGGTACAGCAGGTAGTGAAGAAAGCTATTAGCATGCTGGCCTTCATAACAAGAGGAATTGAGTATAGGAGCAAAGAGGTCCTTCTGCAGCTGTACAGGGCCCTAGAGAGACCGCACCTGGAGTGTTGTGTGCAGTTTTGGTCTCCCAATTTGAGGAAGGACATTCTTGCTATTGAGGGAGTGCAGCGTAGGTTCACAAGGTCAATTCCCAGAATGGCGGGACTATCATATGTTGAAAGATTGGAGCGAATGGGCTTGTATACTCTTGAGTTTAGAAGGATGAGACGTATAAGATTATTAAGGGATTGGACACTGTGGAGGCAGGAAGCATGTTTCCGCTGATGGGTGAGTCCAGGACCAGAGGACACAGTTTAAAAATAAGGGGTAGGCCATTTAGAACAGAGTTGAGGAGAAACTTCTTCACCCAGAGAGTAGTGGATATATGGAATGCTCTGCCCCAGAAGGCAGTGGAGGCCAACTCTCTGGATGCTTTCAAGAAAGAGATAGACAGAGCTCTTAAAGATAGTGGAATCAGGGGTTATGGGGATAAGGCAGGAACAGAATACTGATTGTGGATCATCAGCCATGATCATAATGAATGGTGGTGCTGGATCGAAGGGCCGAATGGCCTACTCCAGCACCTATTATCTGTTGTCTATTGTCTATTGGCTATTGTCTATTGTCTATATATTTAGAATGTTATTCATTAAATAAATACAGAACTCAAGTTTGACGAAAATGAGGAAATAAAAGTATCTCCATCATAAAGACTGAAGATATTTACTGTACTTAAATTACTGAACAAGTGTTAAAACATCAAGATAGAAAATGAAGATGATTCCAAGGAGATGCAAATCAAATTCTTATCACAGATGCCACAATTAAAACATGACCCACCCTCACTTAATTTCTGTACAGGATTATTTCACGACACTGTAATACAAAAATGTAAAGTATCCACATATTTTAGAATTAGGTCTTCATTTCTCGAATTAGATTTTATTGTCACGTGTACTTAAGTGCAGGGATACAGGAATACAGTGAAAAATGTACAAAGTCGTCATTCCCTGCACCATCTTAGAAACAAAGGTACCTAGGTTCAAAATCTTTGGTACAAAACAAAACTTTGTACATTTAATGACATTTTGGAAAAAATGACCAACAAGAATCTTGGCTTTGAAAGTAGTGCTGATTCACACTTTGGCATGTTACATACAGTTATCAAGCTGTTGCTTATTGCATAAGGATAATGTAACTATGTTACCTCATTCAATATCAATTAAAATAAATCATCCTAGCATTATCAGTTTGCTATTTTTTGGATCCTACTATGCTGAAATTTGTAGCCAATTTTCTTGTGCTATGGAAGTGACTATGCATCAAAGAGCACTTCATTGTCAGTAAAGTGTTTTGGGACATTGTTGCTCTGCTTTTGAGGAGAGGTATTTCCTGTCAGTCAGACAATTACTGCTCTATCCATCATCAACAAAACAATGGAAGGGATTTCCGACATTGTTTTTGAGTAAGATTTGCACAGCAATAATCTGTTCAGTAACAATCAGTTTGGACTCCACCAGGGCCACACAGCTCCTGACCTCATTAAAGCCTTGATCCAAACATGGAAAACAAGAGCTGAATGCCAGAGTAAGGTGAAATGTGTTTGCATTTGACATCAAGGCAACATTTAACTGAGTGTGGTATCAAGGAGGCAGAGGAAAACAGTAGTCAATCAGAAATAAAGGGAAAGCTCTCCACTGGCTGGAATCGTACCTTACACAAAAGAACATAGGGGTGGGGTTGTTAGAAGTCAATCAGTTACTGGACATCTTTGCAGATATTCATCAGGGTAACGTCCTAGGCCCAACTATCTTCAGCTGCTTCATCAAAGACCTTCCCTCCACAATAATGTAAGAAACGCAGATATTCTTTGCAAATTACACAATGGTCAGCAGCGTTACAACTCCTCAGATACTGAAGCAGCTGTGTATGCAGCAAGGAAGCGAATAACATCCATGCTTAGTTGATAACTGGAAAGTAACAGTCATGCCACACAAGTGCTCAGCAATGGCATCTCCAACAAGAGGAAATCTAAACATCTCTCCTCGACATTGCCTAGGACCAGGGCACTGCCCACATTATGCTGAGTATCAGAGAGTGAGGGAATCTGGGAGATATAAGTGTTGATCCACTTGTGAATAGTGTCTTTAGAAACATGGGGCAAACTGGATCATTATGGAATGCACTGATACTACCAGCAGATTGTATAGGATGGGCTGAAGGGCTAAACTTGGTGATGACACTTGACAAGGTGCATGACCTTGGATGAGTCCTGTGAATATTCCTGTGTGTGCCACAGACAGCACAATTAAAAAAACTGTTTTCTGTATGAGCCAGCAGTTTCATCTATTGTATCTGTTGTTTTCTGTACTGGTTGTTTGTGATACTGTATGAGCGAGTGACATTTTTGTGCCAAGTTGCTGGACTTCACCTCAGACCGGGATCATGATTGGTACCAGGAATGAACCTAAGCCTCCAGACTAGCCATCGACTGAGGGGTCCCTGACAGGTAGAGGGACATGAGACTTGTTTCTTCTTCCCGAAAAGCGTGAGACTTGTTGCTTTGTTTTTTCTCTCTATTCTTTTCCATTTATTATTACCACCATAATTATTTATTATTTCCATTACAAGAATTTATTATCACTTAATAAACAGTCATCTGTAATCAAATTGCGATCTAGCCTTCTCTTCATTATATTTACCCAAATCAGAAAAGAAGCACTTGGTCACACGTTGTGATCCAAGACATGTTTTGGCAAAAAAGGAATGGGATTCGGGAAAATATTTAAGAGAACAGAAAGGCAATCTGATGCTCTGGAGACCTTCCATATTCCGGGGTGGAATGTGTTAGACTCTGGGTTTGCAACTGTGGCTAATTTATTAGCACAATTAAGGCCCCTACAGGAATCTGGGACAATCAGAACTGAAAAATGAGAGAAAGGATAGTTTGTCATACAGTACACGAGTGCTTGCAGGAAGCAGGCTTCTCCAGAAACAAGGACAGTGTACCACAATTGGGATGGATATTGTTAACAGCTTTGCTTTTGACAAGTAGGGAATTGGAAGAGTGCCAGGCCAGAAACAGGCAGTTTGAGGCCACATTGACGGCAGTAGAACAGCATAACATTATCCTAACAGAAGCAGTTAAGACAGGGCAAGAGAGAGATGAGAAGGCAGCGGAGAAGCGGAACCAGATTGTATGCCGTCTGGCAACAGTACGACTGAAAAAGCAAGCAAAACGGTGCAATTGGAAAGTTGACCCAGTCGAAGTGCACGCGTTATTAACCTTGCAGTAGGACTCTGACCATTGGGATAGGGACATTTGGTATTCATCTGCTTCAGAGTCTAAATGGATGGACAGGGAAGCGGGTGCTCGACCTCCGGTGCCACCCTCAGAGAAAGAGCTAATAGCATGGCCCTTAATAAAAAATAAGACAAAACAGAATCCACAAAACTCGAGAATAGAGAAAGGTTTTTGCAAGATTTTGGGTCATGCTTTAAGCAGAAGTTAGATGAACCCTTGGTCTCTGGTTGACATGGTCATGGGACCAGGGCACTGCCCACATTATGCTGAGTATCAGAGAGTGAGGGAATCTGGGAGATCTAAGTGTTGATCCATTTGTGAATAGTGTCTTTAGAAACATGGCGCAAACTGGATCATTATGGAATGTACTGATACTAGCAGCAGGAAACAAATATCCTTCCCCAATAGACTGGGAAGGTGATGTTGAAAAAAGGGAGAGCATATGAGAAGGTATAAAATGTTTGAGGGATTTGGCTGCACAAGCGAGTGTGTATTTCCCACGGTTTCAGGGTCCAGATCAGGAAGCTTTCACAGCTGGAGTAAAGAGCTGGCTAATGCAAAGTGGTCAGGCTGAATGAGAAGTGCCTCGTTAGCTCATTTAGGGCCCGCTCAGGGGCAGGCAGTGGCACAGGTATGTTTGTTGTTAAGACAGATAGAGGATGTGGTGGCTGGTATGAAAAGAGTGAGGCCCATCCGAGCAAGCGGTAAACAGAGACAAGGTGGAGATGGAGTAGATTCGAAGGTGAAACAAAAGATAACCAGAAAGCAATTGTTTGCAGCATTATTAAAAACAGGTATAGGGAGGAGTAAGATGGACTGAATACCTATGGGTGCCATGTAGAATATATGGAAAACACATTGTTCTCGGAAGCATAAGGAGGTAAGAGAGATCAAATCAGATATGGAGGGAGGAAAGGAAAACCAACAGAAGACAGGGTTTGCACTGAAGTCTAACACAGAAAATGTTGAAAGAAATGATAATGCAGAAGAGAGTTAAGCTGTTCCAAATCAGAATTAATTCATTAAAAATGTGTATGCCTTTCCGAGGCAATGTCCCACTGAAAATAGACAGATTCCACAAAGTAAAATGTATCCACCTTTTATGAAAGATGTCATGATTTCCAGCGCTCCATGTGATCAGTCAGTTAATACTTTTGGGACCTTTACATTCAATCCAAATTCAGCTTTATATTCAGATACTTTAAATGTCATGTTACTGCTATGAAACAAGGTGATTGCATTTTACGTAATTTATGTGCCTCAAACTTGCCCACAATATCTACTGTATCCTCTCCGGTTACTGAGACAGTATTTGTGACATAGTCAGAACCTTCACCTTCCTTTCAGACAGATTGCTTCAATATCAAACCCAATACCAACATGTTTGGGCCTGTCAAGAAATTCAAACCCATCATTCAGAAGCCTGTACTGAAAGATGAGTGCTTACACAGTTCTCTTAAGGAAGCTTTCCAATCATGGCAAAGCAAAGGATGGCTCTGAAAGACTTCTGATACAGTGATAAATGGTAACCTTAAAAAAAGATTCATTTATTGCACCAGGGATTGAACACTGTGCACCTTTAGCTTCAACTGGAGCATACTGTGGAACTACAAGGCTGAAACAGGCAACTGTATCAAAAGAGCTATCGGATACAAGGGAATATTCTTGAATAGGACAATCAGCCAACTGCATCTTGTGCTCCTCCTCCAGATTTTCCTAAAATGGAGAAGTTCACCACCAAAACTGTTGCAAGCATAAAAGAGGCACCAACTACATCATTAGAAACTATTCAAACTGGCACCGGTGTGGCTTGCATTCAGGACCCCCAAAAGATGGCAGACAGTTAGAAAAAGGGAGAACTAGACACCAGGTTTTTGTATTGTGCAAGTTGTCTGGTTTGAATGCACCTTCGTTTGTAGGTTGCTGAATGTGTTCCTGTACAATTTGTGTCTTTTTGTTCCCTGAAGCTCTGAGGATACATTGAAGATTTGGTTAGCATTTTGGGAATGGCTGGTGATTTGAAAGTGTGCTATGTGCCTGTACCATTGTGGGAGACATCTGGTTAAAGAAACTATCAGTGGTTATGTGAAGCCAAAACTTGTGAAATGTTGATTCAAAAATTTGATTCGTAGAGCTTTATAGACATTTACCTTTTGAAATTGTTTCCGTGTTGTGTTTGGACTTGGGTAAATTTTACTTCTAGTTATTGCCATGCTTGGAATTTCAGTTACTGGCCAGAATGAACTTCCAAATATGTTTTGAGCGGAGTGAATCTTTAATTCTGGACAATAAGATTGATTCATTGTTGGTATCCAAGTGATTGGGATATTGGAATATTGAAAATGCAACTCCCTGTATGTGATCAGAGATAATGGGAACTGCAGATGCTGGAGAATCCAAGATAACAAAGTGTGAAGCTGGATGAACACAGCAGGCCAAGCAGCTCTCCTGAGATGCTGCTTGGCCTGCTGTGTTCATCCAGCTTTACACTTTGTTATCCCTGTATATGAGGAGTTTAGGGAAGACAAATTTAACAAAGGGGTGGGCTTTTCCTTCCTTCAAGGAGGAGGAGAGAAAGGTTGACACAACTAAAGGCTGGAGTTTATGCCCCATCCTGTTTTCAATCCGTAAGAGATTAATATTAATTAACCCATTCTGCTTGACATGGAATGGATGAAGCTTGTTTTTTTTTAGAAATTGGAAACACTGAAAGCTGGACTCATTTGCAACACATGAGGTACCCATAACCATCAAGAAATTCATCAATAACACATTGCATTGTTCGGGAAGTACTGTGGAAATATCGGTTATAGTGAGTGTCAGGAATCTTGAAACCACTGAGCCTGGGTACACTTACACATATCATGACAAAAACTGTATTAAGACTCACATGGCCCTGGTATTCTAAAACATTTAAATGCAATAGTTATCTGATAATTTAAAGCAAGTCTGGAAAATGAAAAAGTGCATGCACACACAGTCTCAATGGTTCAATACATTAAAAATTAAACTTCAAGGGAGTAAATAAAGTAGTGAATTTGAACAAATTTACACAAAAATATACCAAATATCTAGAATGAGTTATCAAGTAATATTAAAAAAGTGGGTCATCTTCGAAAAAGAACAAAGAAAGTATGTTGTGCCTAAATCAAGCAGAAATGTTTGACTCCTGTTTTAAAATATTATAAGATTATGTTCCATAGATACAAATCTCTACAGATCTCTGGAATCTGATATGGTGGCAATAGTTCAGTTGAAAAATTGGATCAAAGAAAGTAATTGAGGGTGGAGACTGGTGGCAGAAGAAAAGAAACAAAATAATGGGTTGAGAGGGCAATTAAGGTTAAAATGCATTTTAGTAAAAAGGACTTTTAGAAGAGAGGACCAAATGAAGCTTCCTCTTGGTTATGTTTGTGCCTTTGTGTATTTTTTACGAAAGATTGAACTGGTGATCAAGCCACTACCTGAGGTATTGGGGCCATGAGTGGAGAGACAAGTAAAACTTCATGGATCATTTGATGATATCATGTGGGAGTGAAGAATGCATGACATTTTCTTGGGACGCCGCTGTAAGTGTGAAAAAGTGAATGTTACCTCGGAGGTAACAAACAAGAGAAGGCAAAAAAATCGTGCACTGACATATGGGTCTCAGACAAGTACACCAACTTGTCACAAGGGTTAGTGTGGTATGGAAAAGCAGGGAAGCCTATTTTTAATGATAAGACAATGACACAAAATGCATAGAGGTACTGACTATAAAACAACATAAATAGCATTTGTGAACGGGATGTAAAATGATTTACAATCGAAATAAAAAGTGTGATTGGTTATTATGTCAAAATGTTACAGAAATGAAAGAGTACAGATTCTGGGAGGAGGAGCAGTGGACTGAGTGAAAGGGCCCATCAGATGACATACAGACACCCATCTTGAGCATTTGCATGATAAACCAGTTGGCAAAATTGTAATGTGTTAGGGCAGTTAGTGTATGTGGAAAAAAGGCTGAGCTAAGGCTCTGATGGTGCAGGAGTCTGCAGATAGGTAATTTTTAAAAAAACACATATTAGGGAATCTGAATCTGGAATATAGTGAATTTCAGAGCAAATTATGTAAAAAGATTAACTGAAAAAGAATGTAGACAACATTCTGATCACCTCAATCAGGTGGCACGACTTGCTGGCTCCATTACAGCCTTGACTATACGTCAGGATGGTGTGTGTCTGTGCATATTTAAGAGTCGAGTCCCAAAAGCCACTGCAATCATTAATCTGATGACACAGCCTATTGTTGTATTCTTTGTACAGATGCTAGCCACTTCCATTGTAATTTTGATCTTCTAATGCTGGTTACATACTCTTATTACATTTTCTTGCATGACTGTCCCTGATTTGCATCTGTATTTGCGCTATCAAATATCATCGGGGTAGATTGCATACGATGGGCCAATGGGCTAAAAGTTAATGATGATTTTCAACAGCTATATGAGAAGATAGATTGTATAGGATGGGCTGCAGGGCTAAAATTGTCATTGATTCTCGACAAGCTGCATGACCTTGGATGAGTCCTGTGTATATTCCTGTGTGTGCCGCAGACAGCACAATTAAAAAACTTGTTTTTTGTACGAGCCAGCAGTTTCATCTATTGTATTTGTTGTTTGGGATACTGTATGAGAGAGTGATAGTTTTGTTCCAAGTTGCTAGACTTCACCTCAGACAGGGATCATGAACGGTGCCAGGAACGAATCTAAATCTCTAACCAGCCATTGACTGAGGGGTCCCTGACAGGCAGAGGGACATGAGACTTGTTGCTTTTTCCAGAAAGGTGTGAGACTTGTCGCTGTTTTTTCTCTTTTCTTTTCCATTTATTATTACCACTATGATCATTTATTATTTCCTTTATAATCATTTATTATTTCTTTATAAACGTTCAAATTTAATCAAATTGCTGTTGTTGAGACTTCTTTTCATTGTACTTATCTGAATCTGAAAAGAAGTGCTTGGATACATGCTGTGATCCAAGACAGATACTCTATGGCATTCCTATTACTGAATCACCCACTATGAACACGATGAGCAGTGACCAGAAACAGATCATAAATGCTGTGGCTACAAAAGCAGTCAGAGACCAGGAATTCTGTGACAAGTATCTCACCTCCTGCCTCTCCAGTGTCCTTCTGCTGACTACACATTAAGAATGTGATGGAACACTCCCCAGTTGGCTGGATGGATGCAATTCATTAACACTGAATAGGCTTTATATCATCCAGGACAAAACAATCTTCTTGATTTGTGTCTTACAATAATCACTCCCTTCCCCACCGAGAGAAGTAATCTGTACTATCTGCAAGGTACACTGCAAAACTCACCAAAGCTCCTTTATCAGCACTTTCAAACCTGAGGCCTCTACCATTTAGAAGCGTAAGGCCACCAGGTGCATGGGAACACCACCATCTGTAACTTACTCTCCAAGTTATACACCATTCTGATTTGAAACTCTGTTTCTGTTCCATCCACGTTGTCGGATCTAAACCTTGGAACTCCCTTCCCAACAGCACTCGGTGTACCTCTACACCACATGGATTGCAGTAGTTCCAGAAGGCAGCTCACTATTATTTCCAAGTCAGTTACTATACGTGCTGGTCAAGCCATATCCTGTGAATGAACACATTAAAACATTTTGAGCTCATGGAAGATGCTAGAGTTTGCAAGATTTTGCTCTCTTTTCACGAGGCTACTTTGCACACACAGGGTTGAATTTGGTAGTCCTGAATGGGTGGATTAGGTGGTGTATGGAGAAGAAAAACCACATTAATGACCTGCATTCATCATGTGTCCAGTTCCAGTTGCCCAGTTACAGGAAGGATATTATTAAGGTGGAGAGCGTTCAGAAGAGATTTAAGTGGAAGCTGCAGGGCATGGATGGTTTGAGTTACAAAGAAATGCTGGATAGCATGAGGCTTTTTTTCCCTCTGGAACGTTGGAGGTTTAGAGGTGACCCGACAGAAGTTTATAAAATAATGAGAGGTATAGATAAAATTAATGGTAGTTGTCTTTTCCCTAGGATGTGTGATTACAAGACAAGGTGAGATAACAAGGTGTAGAGCTGGAGAACACAGCAGGCCAAGCAGCATCAGAGGAGCAGGAAAGCTGACATTTTGGGTCTTGACCCTTCTTCAGAAAAAGTCATTTTCTGAAGAAGTGTCTAGACCCGAAGCATCAGCTTTCCTGCTCCTCTGATGCTGCTTAGTCTGCTGTGTTCATGCAGCTCTACACCTTGTTATCTCAGATTCTCCAGCATCGGCAGTTCTTACTATCTCTGTAGCAAGATTAGGCGGTGCATTTTTAAGGTGAGAAGAGAGTGGTTTAAAAAGACATGAGGGACAATTTTTTTTTACATAGAGCATGGAATGAACTTGCTCTGGGAACAGTTATAACCTTTAAAAGACATTTGGGTAGGTACATGAATAGGAAAGGTTTTGAAGCATATGGGTCAGGAGTAGTCAGGTGGGACTAGCTTAGTTTGGGATTATGTTTGGCATGGACTGGTTGGACCATATTGTATGACTCTGTGCTTCTATGAGCGGTGCCAGCACTCAGTTCTAGTGGTGCCATTGGGACCTGCCAGTGGGACCTGAAATTTATTGGCACTGTTCAGCCCCAAACTAACCTGTGACTCGCAAAGAGTCTGGAAAATACTCAATTTTCAATCTGGGTGTACCTCCAAAGGCATTGCTCTGTCCTTTACCTTCTGAAAACATTGATCAGGACAAATGCTGTGAATGGAAAGGAAATAAAACAGTGAGCTTCATTTGTGAATTAACGTCGGGTGAAAATGTTGCAAATTTTATTATGCTGTGATCTTGCAGCAAGGATATAAAATCCATCAACGCTGTTGGATTGAATTATAGGCACCCTTGATTTCTTCAGTCTTTATCATTTCACAGTAGGGCTCAGTGTTAAAACCTGAACATTACAATGCCTTGCAGAATGGCATGTCTCAGAAAGCAGATTAATTATGCTGGATTACATATGTAAATTGGGTTCCTTCTGCCAAAGCCATATTGATTTCTGCAACTGACAGAAAGTGTTCAGGTTAAAATTGGTTTACAGCTTTAATACAAAAAGAAGTAATAGTGAATTAGTGGCACATTTTACACCTGTTTGATTATTGTTTCCCTTCAAAACCATAGTTAACACTACTGCCATTTTCCATTGCCGACTTCAGATTGCAATAACGACTAAATTTCTTCCAATGAAGGCTTGCGTGTGTGTGTGTGTGTGTGTGTGTGTGTGTGTGTGTGTGTGTGTGTGTGTCTGTCTGTCTATCTGTCTGTCTGTGTAGCTATGAGCATAAGAACTAGGAGTTAGAGTGAGCTAGTCAACCTCTCATGCCCATTCCACCAGAGAATACGATGATTGTTGATCTCATCTCAGCTCAACTTCACGCTCCTGCCTGCTCCCCATGGCCTTTTAACCCATTACTAATTAAAGTCAGTCATTTCCTCCTTAAGTTTACACATTGACCTACCAGATTCTAGGGTAGTGAATTCTACAGATTCATGACCCTTTGAGAGAAATAATTCCTCCTCATCTCTATTTTGAATTTACTACCACTTACTCTAGAACTGCAACCTCTTTTTCTAGAACATACGTAATGTACTTGGGTACGTGGAAACAATTTTTAAAAAATTAATTCACAAGATGTGGACATCCCTGGCTGGGCCATCATTTATTGCCGAGAGGGCAATTATAAATAATCCAAGATGTGGAGTGACACAAAGACCAGATCAGGTACGGCTGGCAGCTTCCTTCCTGAAAGAATGGTAGCTAAGATGTGGAGATGCTGGTGTTGGACTGGGGTGCACAAAGCCAGAAGTTACACGACACCAGGTTATGGTCCAGTCGGTTTATTTGAAGACAAATATTGCTCCTTTGTTTGAAGTCACCTAACTAAGGAGCAACGCTCAGAAAGGTTTTTTTTCAAATAAACCTGTTGGACTATAAATTTAACCTGTTCTTTCTCTCATTCATCCCTTCATCCCACCCCAAGCCGCACCTCCATCTCCTACCTACTAACCTCATCCCACCTCCTTGACCTTTCCGTCTTCCCTGGACTGACCTATCCCCTCCCTACCTCCCCACCTATACTCTCCTTTCCACCTATCTTCTTTTCTCTCCATCTTCAGTCCGCCTCCCCCCTCTCCCTATTTATTCCAGAACCCTCTCCCCATCCCCCTCTCTGATGAAGGGTCTAGGCCCGAAACGTCAGCTTTTGTGCTCCTGAGATGCTGCTGGGCCTGCTGTGTTCATCCAGCCTCACATTTTATTATTCTGTTGGACTATAAAGTGGTGTTATGTCACTTCTGACTCAAGAAAGGATTAGTGAACCAAGTGAGATAACAAGGCGGAGAGTTGAATGAGCACAGCAGGCCAAGCAGCATCAGAGGAGATGAAAAGCTGACATTTCGGGTCTGGGAAGGGTCCAGACCTGAAATGTCAGCTTTCCTGCTCCTCTTATGCTGCTTGGCCTGCTGTGTTCATCCAGCTTTACACCTTGTTATCTCAGATTCTCCAGCATCGGCAGTTCCCACTATCTCTTGGTGAACCAAATAGTCTTTTTCCCGTCAATTAACTCTTAATTCCACATTTTATCAAACTCAAATTCCACTATCTGTCACTGTGAGATACAAACCAAGTCTTCAGAACATTGCTCGGGTCCCTGGATTAATAAACCCAGTGGGAATAGCATTAGGCCATCATCTTGCTACTTGTGTGCATGTCAGTGTTTGTTTGTATGTGAAAACTGAAAGAACTGCAGATGCTGTAAATCAGGAACAAAAACGAAAGTTGCTGAGAAAACTCAGCAGGTCTGGCAGCATCTCATAGAATCAAAGAGGGCAGCATGGTGGCTCAGTGGTTAGCACTGCTGCCTCACAGTGCCAGGGACCTGGGTTTGATTCCACTTTTGGGTGACAGTCTCTGTGGAGTTTGCACATTCTCCCTGTGTCTGCGTTGGTTTCCTCCAGGTATTCCGGTTTCCTCCCACAGTCCAACGATAAGTGAATTGGCCATGCTAAATTGCCCGTAGTGTCCAGGGATGTGTAGATTCGGTGGGTTATAGGGGATGGGTCTGAGTGGGATGGCCTGAGGGTTGGTGTGGACTTGTTGGGCCGAAGGGCCTGTTTCACGCTATAGGGATTCTATAAAACTATGAAGAATCCCTACAATGTGACAACAAGCCAATCAGCCCAACAAGTCCACACCACCCCTCTAAAGAGCATCCCACCCAGATTCATCCCCCTTCCCCCCGCATTTCCCATGGCTAATCCACCTAACTTACACAACGCCGAACACTATGGCTAATTTTACACGGCCAATCCACCCAACCTGCAGATCTTTGGACTGTGGGAGGGAACCAGGGCACCCGGAAGAAACACATGCAGACACGGGGAGAATGTGCAAACTCCACACAGACAGTCACCTAAAGGCAGGATCGAGCCCAGGTCCTTGGCAGCCCTAATTACTGATCCACCATGCCACCCATGCTGTCTGGGGAAAGGGTCACTGGACCCAAATCTTTCTGATTTTTCTTCACAGATGCTGACAGACCTCTGCTTTTGTTCCTGTGTTTGTATTGGTGTGTGGGTGTTTGTTTTTGTGTGTGTGTGTGTGTGTGTGTGTGTGTGTGTGTGTGTGTGTGTGTGTGTGTGTGTGTGTGTGTGTGTGTGTGTGTCTACTACATTGATGTGAGCTTTAATTCTCGAGGTGGGTAGCGAGGGCTAGGATAATCGTACCAACCTTGCCAGTAACTGGCTCCAGAAGCACAACCTTCTGAGTTAAGGATGGTGTTGCATGTGGGCTGCAATCGGACCAGTGAACCTTGGAGTAATTTGTGAGCTGCAAAGTGGACTATTTAAAAGACCTGCTTAGTGCTGAGGGTCTTTGTCCAAGTTATAACCAGGTCACAAAGCCTCTCTAAAACCTTACTGCTGACACACTCTCACCTTTCACACCTTCACCATCAAAAAGCAGGAAATGGAGTAGTGATATTATTACTGGGCTAACAACCCAGGTAATGCTCTGAGAAATTCAGCACAAATCTTATCATTCATGGAATTTAAAAAAGTCTAATGATGACCATATAACAATTATGCACTTGTCGTGAGGGGTCTTGCTCCACAGTGGCAGTGTCCTTACCTCTGAGTCAAAAATCTGGCTTGAAGTCCTACCTACCCTGGATATCTGTTATAACCTGTCCGAACAGACTGACTTAAAATAGCTATAATTATTGTAAAACACTGTCTAGTTATTTCTGAAGCAGGGTTCCAGCCCGAACCATCAACTTTCCTGCTTCTCTGATGCTGCCTGGCCTGCTGTGTTCCTCCAGCCCCGCACTGTGTTATCTCTGACTCCAGCATCTGCAGTTCTTGCTCTCCCTGTTTAGTCAGTGATGCTTTTAAGAGCTGCACCTGATCTGGTGGCCTACATATCACTCCAGAGTCTACAGCTGATTGACAAGTTAAGTGATCTCTGAAATCAGCAGGCAAGCCAGTATCAAAAAAAAATGAAACTGGATGCCCACCTAGTCTGAAAGACGGCACAGACAGTTGGAAACTCAGGCCCGTCAACTCTGCAGAATCTTCCATCCAAACATTTGCAGTTTACTGCCAAAACTATTAGACCTGTCTCACAAACTAGACAAGCAACAACGTGACATTGTCATACTCACGGAATCATGTAATAATAGACAACACCATCACCATTCCTTAGCAAAAAATAGAGCCAATGGAAATTGAGGAAAACTTTCTAGGGGCTGAGTGATGCCTAGCACAGGGTATTGTATTGTCACAACAAGATTAATTGATTCTCCAATAAATAGTGATAAAATGGGCACAGCTGTACTATCGCTTGGCTCGGGAGTCATGAGGTGCCATGGAGGGTGCAACAGGGAACATACTCTGGCATGAAAAGCATGAGAGGTCACTGAATGTGTAGAGGGCATAAAGTGGCATGGCAGGCGTGAGAAGGATCAATAGAACGGCTATGCTATTCGTGTTACCTTAACATCCTGTTAGCATAACGCTAACTCAGTAGTGTCTCAATGGTACAATAAGGCATTCTTAATTTTTCAGTGGTGTTAAAAATCATTTTGGAAAGCTTTAACATATATATATTTATACCTTGTCTTATTATTTCTAGGTTTTGTGCAAAATGTAAATGATGTTTGCATTCGGTGTGATCTCTCTCTCTGCCAACTATCATCCACTGAGAACATAGCTGATATATTTCCAGTAGCACTGTTCTTTCTATATATAGGCTTAGTTTAACCTTGTCAGAGTTATAACTGCTTTCATTATATTTAGCCACGTTCCAAATAAGTGGCCATAGGGGATATATTGCTTAAATAATCCCGAAAGATATTTTGTTCATTTTGAGACTCGGTACACAAAGGTGTTAAAGATACTCAATGGGCAGAATTTTATGTATTTTGGGTAAGTGTCAGTTTTATTGAGTTGCAGGGAGGCTTTCTCCCCATGAGGCCTGGCGAGGTCACTCACTGTTTTGTACCGAGCTCACCTTATTAACAATCTCCCTCTCCCCTAAAGCACCCCTTTCACCCGGTTATAAATCCAAACTACCACTCACTGTAACCAGAACAACTTACCACTGCTCGAACATCCATCCCTGGTGCTGGTGTCAACTTTAAAAGGCCATTGTGATATGGGCAGCAGTTAGTCTGGAGTTTCCCCACATGGCATTTGCCTGCGACATGGCAGTGAAGGGAAATTTGGTGCCCGGGTTTGTGGGCAGGGACCTGGAGGTCATATTGAGCAATGTGGTGCAGAGATAGCATGTCCTTTTCTCCAAGACCAGAAACGGAGGCCATGGCACCAGACCATTACCAGCCAGGTTAAAGGTTGCCACTCAGGGTTGTGCAGTTATGGCCAGCTGGCAGAATGTTCAGCAGTATAGGAAGAAGGTCAGTAACATTCTTTACTCTGCCAGAATATGTGCTGCTATTTTTTTCTCCAATACCTCACACTTACAGAATCTCTGCTCCTGTACCTACCTCCCGCCAATATTCAAGTTCTACCAATCTCACTGTTGCCCACAGAATCTATACTCACTTGCTGTTTCCCACCACAACCTCTGCCATCACAATCCTGCACGCCCTCTACTGCTTCTCTGATGCTGCTTGGCCTGCTGTGTTTATCCAGCTCTGCACTTTGTTATTTCTGCTCTCTATGCTGCCTAGTCAGTTACTCAAGATGCCTTGCTACCTGCACCAACAGCAACATTATGCAATCACTTTAATTTCCTTTAATTCCTGCCCTTTTCTCAGCCCAGGCTTGTGGTGGCCTGCCCACCATTTGCCTCCTCACCAGTCCATGAGGCAACCTTGATTCTGACCATTCTGAGCAGCTGGCTGACTGTGTCCTGGTATTGGAGGGATAATGGCGGTTGGCAGCCATGACAAGGTTTGCGTCTGCTGAGCTCCACTACAATGCAGCAGCACTGTGACCCTGATCAGAATCAGGATCAGAGTTGGAATACCCTTTATTGTCACATGTACTCCAGTGTGGGAGTACAGTGAAAAGTTTCTACAATGGCTGCCTTTAATGGCACCATCTTATGTGCAAGTACCTGGGCACAAAACTTGCAGAGTTAAAAAAAAGGTGCTGTTACATGCTAAAAAAATCTATAAATTAGCATGAAAACAGTGAAAAGTTCATAATAATAATGCCCATCAATAGTTAAGTTCCAGTCTGTGTCTCCAGGTCCAGAATATGAGAACCACACTTCTACCATTTGCCAGTCTCTATCACCACTCCGGGAATCACCTTTGCCCACTCGCTCCACTCTGCTGTGGGACTCAGCCCTCTCACTCCGTTCTCAATCATCCAGAATACCACACTACCTGCTGGCGTCACTCCGGCCCATGCTGGGTCCGCTGCCGCTGCGGTACACATTAGCGTGTTCAGCTCCACCCGGTCTCCAGTCTCGCAATCCAACCCTTTTCCACTGGTAGAGATAAAAGTTAAAAATTGGATGGATGGTGGTAAAGAAATACATACCGCAGAGGGGAGAGAGGAGAAGAAAGAAAAGAGAAGGAAAGGGAACTGGCGAGCCAAGGAGCTCCAACTGGAGCATCTCTCTGTCTGAGGGGACAAAGAACCAGAAGGCAGGACAATGCAAAGGAGGACTGCTTTGAGCCAACAGGTAGGCTCAGAGTGAGTGAGTAAGTGATATCAGGGCAAGTGAAGAACCCAGAGGTTCATTCTGTGAGCTGGGTGTCGGTTCCTGAGCACATAATGTTCTTATAATGTTCGTTGCTGGTGCACATCATTTAAATGGGTGAAAAACTGCAAGAAACTACAGAACAGATGGATTTGGGGTCCTCGTGCATGAATCACAACAAGCTAGTGTGGAAGTTAAGCCAGTAATTGGGAAAACAAATGGAATGTTGTCCTTTATTTCAAAGCTAAGAAAAGAGATTATTTCATTCATGTCATTTCAGATAGACCTCATTAAGATGATCGTTGACATGGAGGGATTGTCTTTTGAGAAAAGGCTAAACAGTTTGGGAATCTACTCACTGAAGTTTAGAAGAGTGAGAGATGACCTCATTGAAAAAATATATGATCCTGAAGGGGCTTGTCAGAGTAAATGCCGAGAGCCATAAGAGAGTCTAGGATCAAAGGGTATAGTCTCAGAATAAAGGGGCACCAATTTAAGACTGAGATGAGGAGGAAACTTCTTCCCTCAGAGTGAGTCTTTTGGACTCCTCACCACAAAGAGCTGTGGAGGCAGAGTCCTTGTATATATTTAAGGCTGCGATAGATACACACTCTTGATCAGCAGGGGAATCAAGGATTACTTGGAAAGCTAGATGTGAGGAGTGCCAGATCAGCCATGATCCAACTGAATGGCGGAGTAGGCTCAAGGGGCTGAATGGCCTACTCCGTTCCTAATTCTTTTTATTCTTATGGAATGGAGTTTAAAAATAAGGAGAACTTGCTAAAATTATAGAAAGCATGAGTCAGATCAATCTAAGAATAATCTGAACAGTTTGGTTCCCATATTCAAGGGAGGATCTACTGGCATTTGAGGCAGCCCAGAAAAGATTCCCTAGGTTGAACGTATGTATGAAGGGCTTTTTATGATGAGAGGTTAAGGAGGTTGGGCTTGAAATTATTGGAGTTTAGAATAATGCAAGGAGACCTTGTTGAAAAAGGAGGTTTGACAGGATAGACACAGTGACGTTACTTCCCCTTATTGGAGAGTCTAGAAAGAGAGGGCATAATCTCAGAGTAAGGTGTCACTCATTTTAGACAGAGATAAAGAGATATTTTTAAGTCTTTGAGAGTAGTGAACCTATTAAATTCTTTATCACAGAAAGATCATGGCTGGGTTGATAAATATATTCAAGATTGAGATAGACAGAATTTTAATCAGTTCGGGAATTAAGAGTTATGGGGAAAAAGAAAGATAGTGGACTGATTATTATATCAGCCATGATTTCATTGAATACCAAAACAGACTCGATGGGGTGAATATGATTATGTCTTGTGGAGTATGCAGTACAAATAGAGCGCAACACTCTCAAATCTTTTGTCTTTTCGATGGGATCTTAAACTAAGTCCTCCTTTCTCCCCTCTGTTTAAGATCCAAAGGCACTATTTCATAGAACAGCAAGGAGGTTTTTTTTGTTGTCCAGGCAAAAATATTCCAACCAATCATCATTACTGCAACTAATTATCTCATCATTGTTGCATTTGTGTTTGTGAGAATTTCCTGATGAAAATTAGTTGCCATTTTCCAACATTGTAATAGTGACATTTAAAATTATTTCTTTGGCTCTAAAGAGCAACGGGGATGGCCTGAAGCCATAAAAGCCAATATATACACATGCAAGTTCATTGATTGTTTAAGATATAAAGCCAAAGTGGTCCTCTTAAGCAAATATAACACTTCATCTAAATTTCATTTGGATCACTTCACAACTTATTGAGATAAACAATTTCCAACAGTGCAAACTCTAAAACCTCTTTATGCTGTTCCCTATATGTCAACAATAAAACAGCTACACTGAGACACCTAGCAGTAGAAACTGCAGAGCAACAAGTGCCACATAATTTTGTTTTGTTTTGTTTTGATTGTGTTCAGAAAACGTCTAGCCAGAGATTTGGTCGTATAAGCACCTACACAATGGCTGCGCAATCCTTCAGAATGGAATAAATGTAAAAAAAATCACCATGATTTCGGGCTTCTTGGTTGATAGTACCCACGATAGCTACATCTGAGCGAGGAAATGAATTGCTCAGGAATGACTTTGATTATTCCTGAATATCTTCTTTGCTCTTAGTTATGCGCAATCAATGCAAATTTCACAGAATATCTGCTGTAACAGAAGTAAATAAAATTTAAAAATACCGCAAAACCACTCAAAAAACCTTACCATGAATGTTATCAATCTTTGTTCATTTTGACTGACAATAGAGAACAAATGAACAATGAAATAACAACAGAAAAGGTCATAAACAGAAAAATAATGATTGTTTTGAAATTAGGCTCAAACAGATTAAAAAGAAGAAGAAAAGCAAATATTAGATATTTGATAGAAATGCCAAAAATGTTATTGGTTCGGTCGCAAATTGTGAATTTGCTCATTCGCACCAAAAAATGTAACCGATCATTCAAAATCATGAGCAAGAATTAATGGGTTGAATATTCCTAAATCTTTGGATTTTATGGGTAACCGTTCCTTTGGAATAAGTCGCAGGCTGAATTTACCATGAACACACCTTGATATCCATATCAATGTCTAATTTGCTCCTGGTGGGAGTTACAATATGTAGCTGCATTATTAATGAGGTGAGGTATAATTAACAAGCGATAGTCCACAATAACAGGACTATTTTCACTTGCACAGAGATCTCACTGTCACTGTCTGAACTGTCTCAGTACATAATTCTTCCACTCAACCCTCCACAAGCAAGAGCATGGGTGCCTGGGAGGATGAGAAGTTTGACGAGGAGAGTGTCTGTGAGGGATGCAAGTCTGTAACATCCTCCCTCCTCCTACACCCAGTAACCATCCATAGCCTCCCCAACAATGCCCACTCGAGAACTTTCACCGCTATCAGAAAGTTAATAACAATATTAGAATTGTTTTCAATAATTTATTCTATTAATATTAACTTCTTTTTCAGAAGTTTTGACAGGTGAAAAGTTATAATTGTGATGTCTGGGAACCTAACCCTATTTTTATCAAAAGTTATTAAACTCCGCACTCATGAATTCATTATTCTTGGGGGTTTTCTGTAATGGAACCCTTGCAGATATGGAGTAATGATTGCTCTAAAAATGTGCGTTAATTGACATCCAAAAACGAGAGTTTAATGTTTTGATGGGAATTCTCGTCAGATTTAGATGATCTGTTTACCCAAGTTTACTAAAGCCCAAGGGGAGAACTGAAAAATGCGAAATATCTTGAGAATTGTTGTGTAAGTATGTTAGAACCTTTGGAGAAACCTTCAGATGATGTCTGATGGTCGCGCATCACAGAGCGTAAATGGAGCAGTATGGGCAGAGTTAGAAGGCAGTAGGAGCACTATCTCTGGAAGAAGGCTGTAACAATTTACTAAAAACAGCCTTGGGAGAACATGGTCCTGAACACATGAAGAAGATAGATTCGTCCTTTGCTAACATATCTATAAATCTGAGTCTGGCATATTTGCAATTACTGTACATAACTGCATGTAATATGGATGCATTATAAATTGTATTATTTTAAAGTCTAAGCCAGTAGATAATATTTGACTTTGCCTTCTCCTTGATCAGTCTTTCTTGAACACATACTCAGAGTGTGGCATGAAACCACATGAGAGAAAATTTTGGCAGCCACTTGAAACGTAACTGAGCAAATTGTGGCAGCAGTGAAAATTAAGAAGCATACATGAGATCATCTAAAGAAGAAAACAATTGAACAAATCACTTCTTCAAGAAATCACTGGTACAGCTTTAAGATCAGCTTGCAGACAGAAATAAAATACACAGAGATGAACTATTACTGTGAAAGACACATCTCTGAACGGAAAACCTTCTAGAGAAACCATCAGCGCACTATAAGTCTAAAAAAGCCTTTTATAGGCAATGAGAGATGAAGCAAGCCTTTTTTTTTAAAAGTGAGAGCAGCGAAAGGCCACTAACCTACTCATGAATTTTAGTTTATAAATTGGCAGAGTCTTCACTTGAAATGGTAATCTATATTTGATCATATAGACAACCCTACTGTTTGTTGTATAGTTATTGACTCCAGTGCAAATTGCACTCAAAATGCAACATTTATTGAGAAGGGTTTTCCCCAACTTTATTTAGAAATCTATGCCTACAAAATTTCCCATAAACCTGCATAATTGGGCAACAATTTTAAACTTATCATTTTAACTAGATAATCAGCCATTTTCTTCATATGTTTTGAATTATATTTCTTCTAACCCTTGTGGTTTTCTTACTTCTACTGCAATATGAGCATTTCATTATGATGTTTTAACTTATTGATACTGTTGTGAAGATGTGTAGAGTAATTATAAATCAGAAAGCAGGGAGCTAGAATTTGTAAAGAAATAACAAGAGAAGAGTGTGTGGTTTCTTGAAGAGGCAAAGTGCTTTTCTAAGATTAGAGATTTACACAGAAAAAAAATGCCTTTACGTAGCTGAAGACGTACAGCCAGTTTTGAATTTAAAAGATGCACCAATTGGATTTGTGATTGGAAACCTTAGATGTGTTTTGATGTTTTGGCAACTGGCTGGAATCAGCCAATTAATTTAAACCAAGCACTTAGCAATTGAAAGCCATTAGAATTTATATCTGATAGCTTTGACAACCTCGGACCAATGTTATTGTAAGAAAATTGATGTCATCCAAGGTATATAAGGACAGGATTTATTGAAAATTGGTGAGAAAGTGAACCACCATTTAAGAAATAGGCATCTAGCTCTCATAAGAAATTGTTAACCTCTCTAAGAAAGCACTATCTGTACATAAAAGGTACCACAGCACTTCCAGCTAAGAGTCCTCACAGAAGACTTCATAGAGAAAACATCCCTGACAGCCAGGCCAATGGAAAAAAAGGTGTCTATGGCTTGAAAATATCAGAAGAAAGGTGTATAGGCTGTGAGAGAATAAGTTTTAATTTATTTTCTTATTTCTCGAGTATATATAAGTGCGACTTGTGTTTATTAGAACAATATACCAGTAGAATTTAGTTTGGTTACAAAATAGTTAAGGGGGAATTGTTTGGTTTATTAGTAAGTCAGTTAATTTGTTCACTGTCAGGATTAAATAAATAAATTGTTACTTGTTACTTGTTAAGTCAATATCAGGGATTTTCTTTCACTTAACCTCCCCTTTTCCATAACAATGCATTTAAAGATTAACCAAGAGTGAGCTTATGACAGATATTTTCAAATTAGATAACTGTTTATACACTAAATTTTACAGCACTTTTACTATGACTCTGCATTATCTTCACAGTAGATCTTGTCTCTGTTTATAGCTGCAGTCATACTAAAGGCTATCCAATCAGTGTCACAACAATAAGGTACATGGACAAAGACCTCAATTACAGCACAAAGCAATTCATATCATTCCCTTAAAAGTATCACACTGGTTCCTCAAAATCCAGGCCCCGCAGTTCCTATTATCTCTCTTAAGCAAATCTGGCTTAGTTCTGCAATTTCCCAATGGGGTCCATTGTATGCACAGATGTATAACTGCGTAGAACTTTTTGAGAGTACATCAGGACATTCCATTGCAAAATATTATGAATTTGATGACACTCAGGGTGTGCCTAGGCTAGATCAAGAAGATTGTTTCCTAAGAATCACAATGGAAATTTTACTGTGAACTATGAGATGGTTGAATTTTATTGGTACTACAAATGGTCATTTTAGTATAGATTCAGTATATTAATATTTTATGTGCTGGGAAAAGTATTGTGATTTGTTGTGTGCTGAGTCATTTATAAATACTGAAGTACATTTATAGTAACAGTTCATTCAGTTATTAAATTGACATTCATAAGTCAATAATATCAAACTAATTCTTCCTTGATGTTTCTTTATTTGCAGGTCAATTTTAGTCTTCTTCAAATCTTCTCTATCATCCAATGTGATGAATATATGTTCTTTGTTTGACTTTGGTGTCAACCTGCTTGCTTTAGGAAAGCTCATCCCTTTTCAGAATCTTGTTATTTTTACTAGGCAGTCTCTCTATCCACTTCCCAACTTCATTGGTGTTTGAAGAAGAAGAAAGACCTAAACCTAAATGTGTGAAATATAGCAGTAACTGCATCCTCAGATCTGACAAGGGAATTCTCAATGACAGCCTATTTTTCTTAGCTTCCATCTTTGTATAACTTTTGCAGTCTTTGCTTTCCTTATCATGCCAGATAAATGATCTATTATGATGAAATTTCTACCTATGTTAATATGCTCCAAGCCTACAGGAAGATATTATCTTGTCTAAATTTTGTACCTTGCCTTTAGAGATACCATTTACCAACAATCTTTACCTCTACCTACCACAGCATTGTAACATTAATTTTCATGCCACCCATTAGAAATTCCACAACTGTGCAGACAGGATCAATTTGGAAATAACAAGTATTGGTATGGCAATGTTATTAATGGTATGCTCATACAATTCTAATGGTGTTACTATTTTCCATCCAAAAAATATGGTAATTTTTGATTTATCAACCAGATTACAAATTTAAAAATTAAGACTTCTGCATAGCTGGGTCAAAATGAAAGAACTCTCTATCTAACTGTATTGTAAGAGAATGAGTATCACTGAACAATAGTTGGTGAAGTAAGCGTTTCACAAGCTTCAAAATCTCCCCTCCCCCTACTGCATCCCAAAACCAGCCCAGCTCATCCCCGGCTCCCTAACCCATTCTTCCTCTCACCTATCCCCTCTTCCCACCTCAAGCCGCATTCCCATCCCCTACCTACTAACCTCATCCCGCCCCCTTGACCTGTCCGTCCACCCTGGACTGACCTGTCCCCTCCCTACCTCCCAACCTACACTCACCTCTACTGGCTCCATCCCCGCCTCTATAACTTGTCTGTCTCCTCTCCACTTATCTTCTCCTCAATCCATCTTCGATCTGCCTCCCCCTCTCTCCCTACTTATTTCAGAACCCTGCTCCCCTCCCCCTTTTCTGATGAAGGGTCTAGGCCCGAAGCATCAGCTTTTGCACTCCTAAGATGCTGCTTGGCCTGCTGTGTTCATCCAGCTCCACACTTTGTTATCACTGAACAGTGTGTGGTCTTAAGAAAGCTCATCACTATTGTATTAAGGCTAACTTG
This sequence comes from Stegostoma tigrinum, assembly GCF_030684315.1. Classification (NCBI taxonomy): domain Eukaryota; kingdom Metazoa; phylum Chordata; class Chondrichthyes; order Orectolobiformes; family Stegostomatidae; genus Stegostoma; species Stegostoma tigrinum. The sequence continues at coordinate 25,475,004 of NC_081365.1, read as the reverse complement.
GAATGGGCAATAAATATACTTGTACTATTGAACAATGAGCTATCCAAAACAGTTACCTCATAGAGAATTACATTATACGAGCTAGTAAAAACAAATTAACAATGAATTAAATAAGTAAATAATTAAATGTTAAATTATAGTTTTTTTGTTTTCTCATGGTGGCAAACATGCAGGAATGCATGAATTAGACAGCTGTCTGAGGTTAGAAATATTAACAGATGTGTATGCGTGTCTATCAAATGTCAGGATCTGGGTACTGTTTCAAACATTAATGTTTTGGTCTTTCTTCTACTCAAAATACATAAGAAATTTGGAAGTGGAAATAAACTACGGTCAAATAAAACTGTGGATATACTGTAAAGAGGTGTTGGCAAATTAGAGGAGTAAAGAAGATCCATGACAAATACAGTTTAATGTAGATGAATTTAAAGAAGTGTATTTTTTGGAAATGGAACAGAAAATAAAAATATATTTATATGTTGAAATCTATATTGGAGTAGGGGAATAGAAAAAACTAGAGATATGGGTATGAAGATCATTAGAAACAGGACTAATAGTAATAAAAGTTGTGAGATGAGTAATGTATTTTATTGGACATAGCCATAAATCAAGGAAGAAATGATGCTGATGATAATGATAATGATGATGATGATGCACTAATCACTGGTTAATCCATAGTTGATGTATTGTTTGCACTACATTATGGGCAATATATATGGGAGCCATGAGAAAGATGCAATGTAAAAAGCTACCATGGATAACAGGATATAGTTATGATAAGGGATACAGACCCTTAGAAAATAGATGACAGGTTTAGGCAGCACAGGCTTGGAGGGCTGAAGGGCCTGTTCCTGCGCTGTAATTTTCTTTGTTCTTTGATTTATTTTTGCCCCAGTGCTAGCCACTCAACATTCCCACTGCTACTCATTGGAGGTTGAGTGCCAGGAAATTCTGGATTTTTGCCATTAGTACAAATTAATCCTGCAGAACCCACACTGCAGTGAGAGTGAACAAACAGTTCTACAGCAAAAAAAAGGCTTCTTGGAACAGATACTTTATAAAAATATGTACCCCTCCAGCTTATTAGCTTTTCAACTATAAGACTATAAATCAGAATATGTTGCAGCTTCAAATGATGCAAACAGACCAAGACACTGAATATTGATAATTTACAAAATGCTTATGCAATGACACCTAACCCGAAGAACCGAATGTACCACAACCTTCACCTTCATTTTTTTTTTGTGCTGATGGTATTAATTACTACAAGGTCAGTTATAGCTTGGATGACAGAAATAAATGATGTGGACACAGTAGCTATGTTTCCTGATCGCTTTTATTCGTCAATGTTTGTCCTTCTCAAAAGGTCTATTCCACTGTGAAAAAGCCTTCAGGGACAGCATGAAGCTGGTAATTGTAATCGCTTATGCATCTCTTTTGAATTTTACTGAACACACACCTGAGAAGTGCGCTAATTTCCTGATGTCAGCTACTTTTGAAGCAATTATCTTTTTCTCTGCTTATTCATTCAAATTCGGTCTCTATTTCTGCCCTAGCTGAGTAGCAACAATATTCATCAATATTTCACATTGCATTGTCAAAATGAAAATTATAAAAATTAGTGGCTGTCTCTGACTTATCCCTTTTCCCTCCAAAGTCTCACAGAATTCAACTGTGATTGTCATTTTGGTAGCAGGGCAAAGGGCTGAGGGCACTTTCGAAAGCAAAGTCCTTTCCTGAAATTTAAAACCAAAGAAGAAAATAATGACTGATTTCACTGCAGGCAGGCACAAGTCTGCTTGGCTAACACGAGCTTGGGAGAGAGGGTTGGGTGGGGTGGGGGTTCTCTAATTAAAGGAATATGTTATCGTAATTTCGTCTGTTTTGTGCATATGAAATTCTGACAATATCATCATCCAGACATTAGATATATGGTTGCAGAAATTTTGAGAGATGTGCATGAATCTTTAAGTATGCCACTTACACCAATGCGTACCTCAGTGAAAAAGAACATTTTTGCTCAAGGAAAACTCTCGTCATGGACAGAAAAAGAAAAATTTCTAAACACTGTAAGCTAACACAACAAACTCCGAATGATCCACTGGCCTTGCTAAAATGCCTGCTAAGGTTCCATTTACAATGTAATGGAGAAAAATGGTGTTGAAAATATCTACATCTGGGTACAGGCTGAAGCTCAATATGGGGAAATTGAGATATTTTCCTGAAGAGGTCATCCCCTAAACCTTCCGCCCAAAACAAGAAGAGATGCATGTTAGGGCATAGCATTTAAATGATTTATTAATTAAACAAATATTATTATACCAACAACTTGATGCTGAATTAACGACCTTTTTGTATAAACCTGGAGCTCATATACCAAAGGGTATTGAGAGTTCAATGAAACTTACACTGCTTTTCCACTCCCCTGAGATAACTGGAGCCGACTAAACCTGCCGAGTTCAGTTTGCCCCTGATCTTGTAAGGTCTATGGGTCATTGCACATCCATAGTCCATCATGTAAATTCTTCCTAGTTTACAGCTTAACTATAAATTTCCACTTAGTTTGAAGTTACAACTGATTTTAAGCAAGATGTGTCATGCACATGGTATGAGCTGATTCATTTTGCAGCCGTTCTAGTTGATCATAAAATTCGCTGATATAAAACCAAATTCATATAATTCCAAATTCAAAGGCTTATTAAGCCAGAGAAGCAGCTCTCATTCTCAGTTGCAGAACTTTCAGTGGGGAGGGTTAAAGAATTCACAACAGCATGTCACTCTTAATATCTTGTCCCTCATCTTGCAGAAGACCACACATTGTCTATCCTACAGAAAGAAGAGGCAAAACAAGTTAAGTAGAGGGAGAAACATGATCAATAATATAAGTTTGTGAGAAGCTCTGAAAAAATGTAAAATGAACTATTTTGACCCAGTTGTGACAAGATAGAGGTTAATGATTAAAGGAAGTGATACTGAATAAGCAAACAGAGTGTTAGATAGGGAGTACGGAAGGGTGTGGAGGCTCTGGGGGATGCAGTAGTCTGTGGTAGCATCAAGGCTGGAACATTTGGAGGGGATTATTGCTCAGATAATGAAGAGATCTGTTGGCCATGATAGAATGACAACAATTTATATGCACACATAACTTTAACATAATAAAACTTTCTCAGGCATTTTGCAGGAGAATCATCAAATAAAGCATAATGCTTGGCCGTATTGAGAAAATTATGCCAAATGGCCAAAGACTTGGTCAAAGAGATAGCTTTTACAATGTGCTTTAAAGGATGAAAAAGATTGAGTGTATACCAGAAGTTGGGTCAATATGCAACTGAAAGCATGGTCTTCAGTGCACATCCTCGGTGGGTCAAAATTGGAAGTTCTTGAGAACTCGCAGTAAAAGTAGCACAATGGCTCAATGTAAGATAATAAAGTGTGGAGCTGGATCAACACAGCAGGCCAAGCAGCATCTTAGGAGCACAAAAGCTGACGTTTCGGGCCTAGACCCTTCATCAGAAAAGGTGGAGGGGGAGAGGGTTCTGAAATAAATAGGGAGAGAGGGGGATGCAGACCGAAGATGGAGAGAAAAGATAGCTGGAGAGGAGAGTAGAGGTGGGGAGGGGATAGGTCAGTCCAGGGAAGATGGACAGGTCAAGGAGGCGGGATGAGGTTAGTAGGTAGGAAATGGAGGTGCGGCTTGGGGTGGGAGGAAGGGATGGGTGAGAGGAAGAACAGGTTAGGGAGACAGAGACAGGCTGGGCTGGTTTTGGGATGCAGTGGGGGAAGGGGATGAGCTGGGCTGGTTGTGTGATGCAGTGGGGCAAGGGGACGAACTGGGCTGGTTTTGGGATGCGGTGGGGGAAGGGAAGGGTCTAGGCCTGAAACATCAGCTTTTGTGCTCCTGAGATGCTGCTTGGCCTGCTGTGTTCATCCAGCTTCACACTTTATTATTTTGGATTCTCCAGCATCTGCAGTCCCCATTATCTCTGATACAATGGCTCAATGGTTAGCAATGCTGCCTCACAGCACTAAGGATCCAATTTCAATCCTACACTTGGGTGATTGTCTATATAGAGTCTGCACATTCTCCCCATGTCAGTGTGCAGGCTAGTTGGATTTTTAAGCTAAATTTTCTGTAATGTGAAGGCTAGGTGGGTTAGCTGTGGGTAATGCAGGATTACAGGGATGGGGTACAATACTCTATAGAGGATTGGTGTGGTCTGAATGGCCTGATTCCACACTGTAGGGATTCTTTGAGGATGCAGGCACCAAAATAGGTTTGGGGCAGGAAATGTTTAAAGAGATACTGAGGGGTAAGGGTGTTGAGGGTTTATTAAAGAATTACATTTTTGAAATCAAGTTGTTTAACCACCAAGTTATTTTTTTGCAGGGGCCAAAAGTTGGACTGAGAACCAGTGTTGCTGAGTATCAAAAACTTTGTGAAACATTAAACTTGAATCAAAAGTTTAGAATCAGCAGCAATTTGTGAACAATGGAACAGGGAAAACAATGAAGTAATGCTTCTAATTATCGTGATGCAGGCAGCCCACAATCTCATGATGCCCGCTAACCAAAGTGAAAGTTCCCTCCTCCCACTGCTAAAGGCACCTCACAATTACTGCATGTCTCATTAGGGGTCCTGAGTTCATGTGAGATGGACACCATTTGAGATTGAACTGTACTTGATAAATCCAGCATGTACCTACTAAATTCAACTGCATCCTGGCTGCAGCAATTGCTGGAACTGGTGAAAGAGTGGGGTTTATCAAAGGGAAAGTGCTGAAGAATTTCCCAAATGGCCATAGATGGTGCTGCAAATATTCTCCAAGGCAGCACTGCAGGAATCTGTGCAATGTACACTTGAGTTTGGTTCCCTTTCGTCAAAACAAGGGGCTCCCCAGGATGTCAATAGCAGGCAGATATCATACTCAATGTTAACTGTACAGGCCCATTGAGGTGAACAGTTCAGTTAGTTCACACAGTCGTCAAGATCAGTGACTACATCTTCAAATAATATATTTCTCTAGTGAATGGCTCACTTGCATACTCATTACACCCACCGCTCATTACAGTCAAGTCACCAAAACGATACCCAACATTCAGATGTCTCACATATGATCAGAAGACAGAGTGGGTCTAAGATGAGCACTTTAATCATAAATAAGGGTAACCGTGAATGCATGAAAGCAGAGCGAGCTAAAGTGAACTGATGTCTAAGCTAAAGGAATGGTTTAATAGTGATGCAATGCCAAAGGAGATGAGGGGATTTAAGGGGATATTTCAAAATACACAGAATAGTTGCAATGAGAATGAAAAATTTCAGAGGACGAGCACACCATTCATCTAGTTAACTGAAATATTGAAGACATCATCAAACTTAAAGAAAAAGCATATAATTAAGCTAAAGTGAATTGCAAATCAGAAGATTAGGCAGCATTTAAAAAGAAAGTAATGACCAAAAGAACAATAAGGAGGGGATATTAGAATACAGAAGAAAGCTGATGAGTATATTAAAAACAGATAGGAAGATTTCTGGAGAAATTCAACAGGTCGGCTAGCAGAGCACAATCAATCCAGTAACCCCTCTTGAGGACTGATTAAAGCTGGGAAAAGGCTGAAGATAGTATCAGAGATAATGGGAACTGCAGATGCTGGAGAATTCCAAGATAATAAAACGTGAGGCTGGATGAACACAGCAGGCCGAGCAGCATCTCAGGAGCACAAAAGCTGACGTTTCGGGCCTGGACCCTTCATCAGAGAGGGGGATGGGGAGAGGGAACTGGAACAAATAGGGAGAGAGGGGGAGGCGGACCGAAGATGGAGAGTAAAGAAGATAGGTGGAGAGAGTATAGGTGGGGAGGTAGGGAGGGGACAGGTCAGTCCAGGGAAGACGCTTTGCAGAACACCTCCGCTCAGTTCGCAACAAACAACTGCACCTCCCAGTCACAAACCATTTCCACTCCCCCTCCCATTCTTTAGATGACATGTCCATCATGGGCCTCCTGCAGAGCCACAATGATGCCACCCGAAGGTTGCAGGAACAGCAACTCATATTCCGCCTGGGAACCCTGCAGTCATATGGTATCAATGTGGACTTCACCAGTTTCAAAATCTCCCCTTCCCCTACTGCATCCCTAAACCAGCCTAGTTCGTCCCCTCCCCCCACTGCACCACACAACCAGCCCAGCTCTTCCCCCCCACCCACTACATCCCAAAACCAGTCCAACCTGTCTCTGCCTCCCTAACCGGTTCTTCCTCTCACCCATCCCTTCCTCCCACCCCAAGCCGCACCCCCATCTACCTACTAACCTCATCCCACCTCCTTGACCTGTCCGTCTTCCCTGGACTGACCTATCCCCTCCCTACCTCCTCACCTATACTCTCTCCACCTATCTTCTTTACTCTCCATCTTCGGTCCACCTCCCCCTCTCTCCCTATTTATTCCAGTTCCCTCTCCCCATCCCCCTCTCTGATGAAGGGTCCAGGCCCGAAACGTCAGCTTTTGTGCTCCTGAGATGCTGCTTGGCCTGCTGTGTTCATCCAGCCTCACGTTTTATTATCTTAAAAGGCTGAAGATGTTGGGGGAGGGGTAAGGAATGAATGATAATGTTAAGCAAAGAGAAAGAAAGGCTGCTAATGGGGACTATTAGTGGGTGAAAATGAATTGGAAAGCAGCCCACGTGATGGCAATGCACAATGTGTGAGGTTTGGGATAAGGATACGGGAGAACGTGCTCAGGCCCTAAAATTATTGAACATGATATTGAGTCCTGCAGGCTGCAAGGTTCCCAAATGGAAAATGAGATGTTGTTCTTCCAGCTTGTGCTAGCATCACTGGGGCACTACAGCAAGCCCAAGACAGAGATATTGGTCAGGGAACAAGGTAGTATGTTGAAGTAAGAGATAACAAGGTGTACAGCTGGATGAACACAGAAGGCCAAGCAGCATCAGAGGAGCAGGAAGGCTGACATTTTGAGTCTAGACCCCTCTTCAGAAATGGGGGAGGGGAAGGGGATTCTGAAAAAAATAGGGAGAGGGGGGAGGCGGATAGAAGATGGATAGACGAGAAGATAGGGTGAGAGGACACAGACAACTTAAGGAGGCTGGAATGGAGCCAGTAAAGGTGAGTGTAGGTGGGGTGTTAGGGAGGAGATAGGTCAGTCCAGGGAGGATGGACAGATCAAGGGAGCGGGAAGAGGTTGGTAGGTAGAAGATGGGAGTGGGGCTTAAGGTGGGAGGAGGGGATGAGCTGGGCTGGTTTTGGGATGCAGTAGGGGGAGGGGAGATTTTGAAGCTTGTGAAATCCACATTGATACCGTTGGGCTGCAGGCTTCCCAAGCAGAATATGATTTGCTGTTCCTGTAACCTTCGGGTGGCATCATTGTGGCTCTGCAGGAAGCCCAGGATGGACAGGTCATCTGAGGAATGGGAGGGGGAGTTGAATGGTTCGTGATTGGGAGGGGCAGTCATTTAGTGCGAGTTGTAGCGGTAGGCAACTAGAAGCTTAGGATCTTTTTTTACAGATAGAACAGAGATGATCTGCAGAGCAGTCTCCCAGTCTCTGTTTCCTTTTCTCAGTACAGAGAAAGCCATATTGTGAGCAGTGAATACAGTAGACTGGATTGAGTGAAATGCAGATAAATCACTGCTTCTCCTAGAAGGTATATCTGGATGGTAAGGAAGGAAGAAGTAAACAGGCAGGTTGTACACCTTCTACGATTGCAGGAAAAGATGTTTGGGTGTGTGGAGAGGTGTTGGGAGTGGGAGAAGAGTGGACCAAGATGCTCAAGAGGAAATAGTCCCTCCAAAGCCTGACAAGGGAAGGGAAGGGAATATGTGTCTGGTGGTGACATCACACTGGAGGTGGCAGAAACAGTGGCTAATGATCCTTTGGATGTTGGTTGGATGGTGAGTGAAGCCTGGGTGCCCTATCACTGTTGTGAGAGGGAAGAGAAGGGGAAGGGCTGGAGTGCTGGAGATGGGTAGGACATGGCTGAGAGCCCTGTCAACTACGGTTCTAGGGAATCCTCAGTTAGGGAAAAGGATGAACATTTTGGACAACCCCTTGAAGAAGGTGACATCATCAGAACATATATGATGGAGACAGAGAAACTGAGAGAATAGAATGATATCTTTATGGGAAATGTGTTGTGAAGACTATATCCTACTTCACAATTGAGCAATCCTCTGAGAATCTATTCTGCTCACACTGCCCAAGGAAGGGATGGGGAAATGTTCCTTAAAAATAGTCTGCTCCATCACCAACCTGGCTAGGAAAACACATCCAGTATGTTCATTCTACCTACAGTCTGAAAATCAAAGTCAAGCTCAATTCCACAACCTGGAATGTACGAACCCTCTTGGAATGTGAACAAAACAGTCATCTGGAATGAATAACTGCACCTGCTGCCTGTGAATTCAGACACTTCAGAATTGATACTGCTGCCCTGCAGGAGACGTGAAAAGCAGGTGAAGGGCAACTGTGGAAAAAAGATGGTGGTTACACTTTCTTCTGGAGTAGAAAGGCTGAGGATCAACCCAAGGCATTTGGAATTGAATTCGCCCCTATGGGCAAACTCATCAACCAACTCTCGAAACTCCCTGTTGGTGTCAACAATCACCCACAATAGTCTGGCTACAACTTGTCAAGAATAAGCAAGCAATGGTTGTGAGTTCCAACATTGATGCCACAGATGTGTCCAAAGAAGATTTCCACTCCACCCTGGAAAACATACACATCAATATCCCTATGGAAGGTAAAATTATTATCATTAGGGACTTCAGTACTGGGGTTGGAAAAAGTGTCAAAATCTGGAAAAGGATCATTGAAAAGTTAGGAATTGGGAAAGGCAACAAACAATCACATTGTAGTTGCATATCAAGGATGCAGAACACCAGCTGACTATCACCAATACACACTTCTGCTAAAATACAAATTCAAGATTTCTTGGATGAATCTACAATTAATGCAGTGCACATGATCAAATACATCATTGTTTGACTCTGAGACTTAGGGGATATCTTCACTACCAAAGAAATGACCAGTACAAATGACTGCTGGACAGACAACCAGCTCATCCACTCTGCAATGTCTATCAAATGCCACCAGATGCAGCTGAAGATGAAAAAACAGTTTAGAGAAATGCTCAACATTGAGCGGCTTAAATATACAAAAAGTATAGGAAACTTCAGACAATTTCTTCACAAAATCTCCAAAGAGCTCATTTTAATGGAGTGGAGGAAATCTGGAAGGAGCTGAATACACAACCATCATTTTATGCTGTGAAGAAACCATCAGCTACAAGATTGGGAAACACGAAGGCTGATTTGATGAGAACGACGACATTATCCAAGGCCTCATTGACAAGAAGAGAAAAGCTCTCTATGCCAAGCAAAGCATCATCAACAAGGCAAAGAGAAGATCTCATCAAAGAGCAAAGGTGGAGCTACATGGAAGAATGAGGGGAATCAAGAATAAATGGTGGGCTGAGAAGATTAAGAACTTCCAACTCCTTGTTGACAAGCATGACACTCAAGGTTCCTTCAATCACATCAAAGCAATATGCAGACCCAAAACCCTGGGCCTTAAACTAGTGTGTAGTAAAGATCGAGTTGTTTAAGAGACAAAGAAAATACCAGCCTCCGAAGGAGAGAACACTTCAAAGAAATCCTCAACCATGATACAATCGTTGACAGGGATGTGTTTGTGGAAATTACCCAACTCCCCATCAAAGGTGATGTTGAACTCCCACATAATATGGCAGACATTGAAGCCATCATTACACACATGAGGAATGTACAAGCCGCGGGTCTAAGTGGAATCCCAGTGGAGATGTTCAAACTTGCTATCACCATCAACTTTCTGAAAATCTGGGACAAGGAAGAACTCCCTGCCAAACTCAGTGATACTGCAGTCACCACTATCTACAAAAAAGGAGTCAAAAAAGACTGTGGGAACTGCCAAAGAATCTCCATTACTCTCCACCACTGGAAAGACCATCACCCAAACCCTTGCACGGAGCCTTCTTCCGGTCTCTGAGGAAATCCTTCCTGAAATCTGGTGGGACTTCTGACAAAACTGTGGAGCCAGGGACACGATTTTCATTGCTCAGCAACTCTGAGAGAAATGCTGGAGCAACACTTACAATTCTACCAGCCTTCATTGATCTGACCAAGGCTTTTGATTCAGACAAGCAAGGAGTACCATGGAAGACCCTGTCAAAGGCCAGCTGTACAGTGAAATTCATCAATGTCTTCTAACCATTCCACGGCAAGATATCAGCAATGGTCCTCACCAACTGTAATATGAAAGAATCCAGAGGTCAAAACAGAGGTCAATCAGTGGTGCGTCATCACCGCCACCCTTTTTGTCATCTACATCACCACCATTCACCTTGTCAAAAATTAGCTTCCCAATGATGTGGACATTGTCTACATGATTGATGGCAAACCTTTCAACCTCAACTTGTTGAAAATCATGAAGAAAATGACACCGTGCTCACTTGAGCGACTTTGATATGTGGATAAAAGAGTCATCTCCATTCTCTTAGAGGAGAATTTTCAAGCCTTGCTTAATATTTTTGCAGATACATACTGAAGAATTAATCTCTGCCTCAACCTCAAAGAAACTCAAATCGTTCATCAACTTGTTCCAGGTCAAGTTCCAGTCCATCTGATCCATTATGATCAATCATTTAACAATGATGTAGAGATTCATTATCACATCCAATCCATGAGCATGACCTTTGTAAGCATAAGGATGAGAGTCTTTGATGACTGACATATGTGCTGATACCAAGACTTTTGTGTATAAGACAATCACCCGACTGACTCTTCTATATGGCTCTGAAACCTGTACTAAGTATAGAAGCCACATCAAGGACCTCAAACATTACCACCAACACTGTTTGAGATGGTTTCTCTGGATCAGCTGGGAGGACAGACATACTAACGTACTTGTCTTTGAACCAGCCAATAGCATTGGCATCAAGGCCATGATCATCTGAAACCAACCCCACTGGACAAACCACATGCTTACGGTGCCTGAGTTCTGACTGCCAAAGCAAATAATCTTCACCCAGCTCACAGAAGGTCCTTGGACGAGAGGAAGGCATCTCGAACTCCATGAATGTTTCTCTCAAGAACTGCAGCATAGATGTCAACGCATGGGAGATCTTTGTTCAGAAGAAACTGACTAAGAGGAAATTCCTCTATGAAGAGACACAATTCTTTGAGAAGGCCCATTGACATGAGGAAGTATGGCAAAGGAACCTAAGAAAGGAATTCTAGTGATCTCAAGGCCAAGGACAAAACCCATCTCCTGGAAATATCCATCAAATGTACAGTTGGAGATGTGGCTCTAGGATCAGGCTCATCACTTACAGCACCCATGGCCAAAGGCACGGAATTTTCCAGGCAAACGATCACAATCACTGGCAAGTGATTGGTGCCAACAACAACAAGGCACATTGTTTCTAATCAGAGCTAACGGGAACTGCAGATACTGGAGAATCCGAGATAACAAAGTGTGGGGCTGGAAGAACGCAGCAGGCCAAGCAGCATCTTAGGAACAAAAAAGCTGACGTTTCTGGCCCAGGCCCTTCATCAGAAAAGGGGGATGGGGAGACGATTCTGAAATAAATAGGGAGAGAGGGGGACTGAAGATGGATAGAGGAGAAGATAAGTGGAGAGGAGAGTATAGGTGGGGAGGTAGGGAGGTATAGGTCAGTCCGGGGAGGACGGACAGGTCAAGGGGGCAGGATGAGATTAGTAGGTAGGAAATGGAAATGCGGCTTGAGGTGGGAGGAGGGGATAGGTGAGAGGAAGAACAGGTCAGGGAGGCGGGGATGAACTGGGCTGGTTTCGGGATGCAGTGGAGGGAGTGGAGATTTTGAAGCTTGTGAAATCCACATGGATACCATTGGGCTGCAGGGTTCCCAAGCGGAATATGAGTTGCTGCTCCTGCAACCCACAGGTGGCATCATTATGGCGCTGCAGGAGGCCCAGGATGGAAATGTCGTCTAAGGAATGAGAGGGGGAGTTAAAATGGTTCGCGACTGGGAGGTGCAGTTGTTTATTGCGAACCAAGCATAGGTGTTCCGCAAAGCGGTCCCCAAGCCTCCGCTTGGTTTCTCCGATGTAGAGGAAGCCACACCGGGTACAGCAGATGCAGCATACCACATTGGTGGATGTGCAGGTGAACATCTGCTTGATGTGGATAGCCATCTTAGGGCCTGGCATGGGGGTGAGGGAGGAGGTGTGGGGGCAAGTGTAGCACTTCTGCGATTGCAGGAGAAAATTGCAGGTGTGGTGGAGTTGGAGGGGAGTGTGGAGTGGACAAGGGAGTCGTGGAGAGAGTGGTCTCTCCAGAAGGCAGACAATTTCTAAACAACCATTTACTGTGATCTCAAATGCTTCACTCAAACCTGCCTCCACCACACTTCCAGCAGCAAATTCTTAACTCAAACCACTCATTGTGTGAAAAGTATTTTTTCCACATGCTATTTGTATATTTTGTAAGGCACATTAATTCCATGCTCTCTCCTCTTTGAAGGAAGCCCATCGTTCAGCCACAGCCTTTTTCCACCAACCTTCCATTCTTGCCTATTCAGACCAGATCCACAGAAATCGGCTTTTCGCTGATTGAATTTTCTGACTCTGGATTTACCATTGTAACATCTTCGATCTTCTAATACAATGATCACTGGCTCCTAAATGTATCCCCACTGACAATGGATATACTTGGCCCACCTCATTTCCAAGAAACACTCCAACAATTTAGGAGGATATCTGCTGTGAGGCCCAGTGAGATTTCTTACTGTATTTGACCAAGTATACCATCAAGTATACCACCGACACTCTCATCCGCCTAGCTGAACTCGTCCTCACACTCAACAACTTCTCTTTTGACTCCTCCCACTTCCTACAGACTAAGGGGGTGGCCATGGGCACCCGCATGGGCCCCAGCTATGCCTGCCTCTTTGTAGGTTACGTGGAACAGTCCCTCTTCCGCACCTACACAGGCCCCAAACCCCACCTCTTCCTCCGCTACATTGATGACTGTATCGGCGCCGCCTCTTGCTCCCCAGAGGAGCTCGAACAGTTCATCCACTTCACCAACACCTTCCACCCCAACCTTCAGTTCACCTGGGCCATCTCCAGCACATCCCTCACCTTCCTGGACCTCTCAGTCTCCATCTCAGGCAACCAGCTTGTAACTGATGTCCATTTCAAGCCCACCGACTCCCACAGCTACCTAGAATACACCTCCTCCCACCCACCCTCCTGCAAAAATTCCATCCCCTATTCCCAATTCCTCCGCCTCCGCCGCATCTGCTCCCACGATAAGACATTCCACTCCCGCACATCCCAGATGTCCAAGTTCTTTAAGGACCGCAACTTTCCCCCCACGGTGATTGAGAACGCCCTTGACCGCGTCTCCCGCATTTCCCGCGACACATCCCTCACACCCCGCCCCTGCCACAACCGCCCCAAGAGGATCCCCCTCGTTCTCACACACCACCCTACCAACCTCCGGATACAACGCATTATCCTCCGACACTTCCGCCATTTACAATCCGACCCCACCACCCAAGACATTTTTCCATCCCCTCCCCTGTCTGCTTTCCGGAGAGACCACTCTCTCCGTGACTCCCTTGTTCGCTCCACACTGCCCTCCAACCCCACCACACCCGGCACCTTCCCCTGCAACCGCAGGAAATGCTACACTTGTCCCCACACCTCCTCCCTCACCCCCATCCCAGGCCCCAAGATGACATTCCACATTAAGCAGAGGTTCACCTGCACATCTGCCAATGTGGTATACTGCATCCACTGTACCCGGTGCGGCTTCCTCTACATTGGGGAAACCAAGCGGAGGCTTGGGGACCGCTTTGCAGAACACCTCCGCTCAGTTCGCAACAAACAACTGCACCTCCCAGTCGCAAACCATTTCCACTCCCCCTCCCATTCTCTTGATGACATGTCCATCATGGGCCTCCTGCACTGCCACAATGATGCCACCCGAAGGTTGCAGGAACAGCAACTCATATTCCGCCTGGGAACCCTGCAGCCTAATGGTATCAATGTGGACTTCACCAGTTTCAAAATCTCCCCTTCCCCTACTGCATCCCTAAACCAGCCCAGTGCATCCCCTCCCCCCACTGCACCACACAACCAGCCCAGCTCTTCCTCCCCACCCACTGCATCCCAAAACCAGTCCAACCTGTCTCTGCCTCCCTAACCGGTTCTTCCTCTCACCCATCCCTTCCTCCCACCCCAAGCCGCACCCCCAGCTACCTACTAACCTCATCCCACCTCCTTGACCTGTCCGTCTTCCCTGGACTGACCTATCCCCTCCCTACCTCCCCACCTACACCCTCTCCACCTATCTTCTTTACTCTCCATCTTCGGTCCGCCTCCCCCTCTCTCCCTATTTATTCCAGTTCCCTCCCCCCATCCCCCTCTCTGATGAAGGGTCTAGGCCCGAAACGTCAGCTTTTCTGCTCCTGAGATGCTGCTTGGCCTGCTGTGTTCATCCAGCCTCACATTTTAATACCTCATTAACTACCTACCACATGGCTGTGGGGTTCAGCACTTCTGATTCTATCTACATCTTACCAATCACCATTCCCAAATCCACTCAGCATCTGCTTGTATATGATTTTAAGTTCACAATATTGTGGCTGATTCTTAAATGTCACTGAAATGGCCCAACCAGCCATTTAGTTCAAGGGCAATAGCAGATGACCTTGCCAACAAATGAATGAACTTTAAAAAACTGAAATTATAACACCATAGTAAAAATCTGTCTGATAATTCTTCAGCATATTAGAAACAAAAGTAAGTCTGAAAATGGCTTGCTATTGTAAGAACTATGTGCACAACATGGACATAGCAAGAAGGTTGGATGTAAGTATTTGCATGTCAATGAAAGGTCACAGATGCACGAAGCAGCCCATTAATGAGGTGTTCAAAGGACAGGCAGATAGCAAGCCCTTCACTGACTTGTCACCCTGTTGCTGTTGACAGAACCATGCAGTTAGTGCCAGCTTTTTAAAAGGAACCACAGCGGGGTTTAGGGGATGCAGGATTACAAATGATCCAATGTTAGATCAAAGTGCACAGGGGGAAGCCACAGGTGTAAGCTGTTAATGGCCACATTAATCTCCCCACTCACCCATAGACTTTCACATGACATAGTGTGCATTTTTTCCTGTGTTCAGTGTCTCTTTAGGAAACGATAAATAAAGTATTGACAAAGCAATGATCATGTGCTAGGGAACACTGTGCACATATCTATTACAGTATTTACTTGTCTCCTTGGAAAAAAACTGCAATGTTTTCTCAGGTGGCTGCAGGAAGACTGTGGCGACTGTGACTAATGATCCCAAATAATTGAGGACTTTTAAAGATGTCACATGCTACAAGATTATAAGTGTTTTCCTTTCTTACTGACCTCGTCATTTTCAGCTTTGAAGTTCATTTTGAAGACAAGCTTTGTTTTAAACCTTGCCATGCTTTCAACCTTAGGAAACCCTGAGCTCTCTTATCCTGTCACATTGAATTAAACGTTTCAAATCACAGATCCCGTGACAGTGGAAGAGTCCCCTAATATTATTTGAGTATTGTCACTGTGGTATCAGAGATTTTTCACATGCTGTAAAATTATTGTTATATCAAAATAAATAATATCTTCCCTTTGTTCTAATTCTATTTTGTTTGACTTGAGTTGTTTCTAAATTATACTTTTATGACAATTGGTCTACTCTTAAATTTTAAGATTTATTTTCACTTTGGTACAGTAGCTATATAAGTGCAATAAGGTGTAGGTACAAAGGTCACATGAGGAATTAAGACTGATGTCCCAGTGAGTTCTACATTGTTGGGGCTGACATCTTCTGGATTAATTCAAACCTCCATCCATCAGAGCGATTACAGCACAGAAGGCAGCCAGTTGGCCAATCATGTCTGTGATAGCTCCCTGCAAGAGCAATTCACCAAGTACCACTCTCCCATCATTTCCACATGGCCCTGTAACTTTTCACCTTTCAGTTTATGATCCAATTCTCCTTTGAAAACCATGTTTGAATTGCCTCATCCTCAGTCTCAGGCACTATGTTCAATATTCTAACCATTCACTACATAACTGCATGAGTGTTGTGCGTTGACTACCAGGCTGGAAGGCAACATTGGAGGAATATAAAGCTTTTGGGTATGGTCCTATCTTCAAAAAGGATCTAGCTGGATGACCTCCTAAGGGCCTCAATTGAGATGAGGGCCTAGGTCTCACACACTGCCAGAAAATTGTGAATGGGTTTGGTGGGAGGCCAGGGCTGCTGAGATCAGGAAAAGTTGCTAATATTGCTGAGATGGAAATGGTCACCTCAAATTTCCATATAGGAAGAGATTGAAATGCAGTTATTTTCACCTGTGAGGACGAATGCTATTTAGCAATTTTTAATCAATGTTTAACTTAAGTGGCACATACTGCACAATTAGGTCATGCAGCTTTCAAAACCAAAATAAAACAGACTTGCCTCTCATCTAATCCATTGCTTGTGCAAACTTGCTGTTGATAATCAGCTGCTGAGTTCCTTAAATAAAAATGACATAATGACAGTAACATTTTTAAAAATGCAAACATGAAAAATAGAAGCGGGGTAGACTGTTTGCTCCTTCCACTCTGCTCTGTCATTGCTGGGTCTCTTGCCAGACCTTCTATCTTTACAGTGCTTTTATTGCACTACCTATACACCCCTTAATTCCCTTGTACAAAAGAGTCTACGAACCTCAGTCATTAACGATTGAACGTTCACATCCATCTGGATTCGAAATTCAAAACAGTTATACTGCTTTTAATGAAGAAATTTCTGTTCATCTCAGCCATAAGTTGTTCTTAAATAATCAATAAAAACGACTAATCAAATTGAACCTAGTTTTGGGATTTGTTTTGATGTGGGTGGGAATGGGTTGATTTTGGCCTAGATTGTACTTAACAGCAACTAAAGCTGCTATGTCCTCACTCTCTGATGAATTAGCTCATTTCAACTAAAGCACCGCTGAGGGCTTATAACAGGCTTCACAACCCTTCAAGGAGGAAGAAAAAACCAGGTGAGTATTTGGCTCAAACACAAAGAATGCTGCAGAAACTCAGCATATCTAGCAGCAGTGGTGGCACAGTGGCTCAGTGGTTAGCACTGATCCCTCAGAGTGCTAGGGATCTGACTTTGTTTCCAGCCTCAGGAGAATGTCCATGTGGAATTTGCATGTTCTCCCAGTGTCTGCGTGGGTTTCTTCCAGGTGCCCAGTTTCCTCCCACAGTCCAAAGATGTGCAGGTTGGGTGGATTGACCGTGTTAAATTGCCTACTGTGTCCAGGGATGTGTAGGCTGGTTGGATTAACCATGGGAAATGCAGAGTTACAGGGATGGAGTGAGTCTGGTTGGGATGTTATTCAGAGGGTCAGTGTGGGTTTGATGGGCCGAAAGGGCCTGCTTTCACACTTTCAATCTGTAATTACAGTATCAACTGTTTTATATTTTACAGAAAATATCTTACCATGTTCACCTGTCAATCATGGTCAAATGAGCAATTTGGTGAGCAATTATCCTAATTTATGGAATTCTATGCATTGGTATTCATTCTCCACAGAATAACGGGAATTATAAATCTACTCTATGGAGCTTGTGAGAAAAGAGGTACGTCGTAATAACATCAAATCATATGAAACTGGAACCTGGGTCTTCACAGCTGCCGATAAAATGTTCTCTTTTACCATCTTCTGACTATTGTTACAATCAATAAAGATTACTACTGCTCAAGACCTCAAATTACAAAATGGTGGCAATGGTGACCAGACTCATGAAAGTGGAGGCAAGCAGCAGAGCTTAATGTAAAGCCCTGCAATGGAACCTGCTCCAGGAAGAAATGACAAGGCCAGCCAGCTCACTTATCCAAATCTAATGGTCAGGGAGGGGCCTGAAATGAAGCTCAGCAGTGATAGGGATCAGTGAATTTTGACACATACTTAAGCACTGAAGAGAGGAACAGGAAAGCACACACAGAAGCTGAAGAAAGCGTGGGAGTAAATTCACGACAGAGTGTACAGATCACACCAAGAAATATCAGTCATCTGCAGGGAGTAAAGTTAAGTAAAAGTAAAGCTAAACTTCTTGATGAAGCAGTGAAGAAATGGGCACTCAGAAAATGCACTCATCATAAGTACATGAAGAAATAAGCCATGGTTCATGTGATCTAATGCTATTATGACATAATGATGGATAAGAAGTTAGTTATACAGATGACATGAGGAAGCAACAGAGGGATAAAGTTAGATGAGTGGGAAGAATATGCTAAATGGAGCATTATACAGGAAAATGTGAAATCATCCATTTTGGCATGAAGAATAAAAAGTAAGTATATTATCTAAATGTTAAGAGATCGCAAATCTTTGAGGTGCAGAGAGGTCTGGTTCTCACAATGCATAAATCACAAAAGGTTAGTAGTAGATACAACAAATAATTAGAAAAGCTAATAGAATGTCATACCTTAGTGAGAGGGGTAAATACGAATCTAAAGGGGTTGTGCTCCGATTACTCAATGTGTAGTAAGACCACATATGGAATACTGTCTATAGTATTGGTCTCCTTATTTAAGGAAAGATATAAATACATTGGAGGCAGTTCAAAGAAGGTTTACCAGACTAATATCGGGAATGATGGGTATCTTATGAGGAAAGGTTAGATAAACTAGGTTGTTATTTGCTGAAATTTAAAATTGTAAGAGATAATTTGATGAAAACATATCATATTGGTTAAAACATAACTTCGTCAAAACATATTAGGGGAGGCAATGGCCTAATGGTATTATTGCTGGACTGTTAATCAACACAGACCCAGATAATGTTTTGGAGACCCAGGTTCAAATCCCGCCATGGCAGATGGTGGAATTTGAATTCAGTAAAAAAAAATCTGGAGTTAAGAATCTAATGATGACCATGAATCCATTGTTGATTGTCGGGAAAACCTATCTGGTTCACTAATGTCCTTTAGGGAAGGAAAGTGCCATCCTTACCTAGTCTGGCCTACATATGACTCCAGAACCACGGCAATTAGAGATGGACAATAAATGTTGCCTAGCCAGCAATGTCTTCATCCTGTTAATGAATAAAGAAAAAAAATACTGCTGAGGAGTTTTGACAGGCTGCACATAGGCAGGATATTTCGTCTCATGGAAGAATCTAGCACTAAGTGTTGCTGTTTAAAAATAAGGGGTCATCTACTTTAAACAGGGATGATGCAATGATTTTCTCTCTCATGGGGTTGTGAGCCTTTGGAGCGTGCTTCCTGAAAAGATGGTAGCAGAGGAATCTTTGAATGTTTCTGATGAGAACATGAATAGATTTTTGGCAGGGAAGTGGGTGAAAAGTTATTGGCAATAAACAGGAATTTGAATTAATAGTTACAATCTGATCAGTCATGACCTCACAAAATATCTGAGCAGGCTCAAGTGACTGAATGGCCTACTTCTACTCTTTGTTAATAAGCCCTTGTATTCATTTTTTCAAGCCATGAAGAAACTCCACTAGTGGGAACCCAACCTGGCTGGCTTTATCAAGGATAATGAGTGACAGTGTAGTATCAAGTAGACAACAGCAACCTGCATAATGTCTCAATAAAAGGGGATGGAATGAGCTAGGATGAACTGTTTCTGGTGAATGTAGCAAACCCCTAGCAAGAATCAAACTCCCCTCAGAGCCCAGGGTCACAGCAAGGATTCAATTTCCTGAGATTCAGGATCACTGCAAGAATTCAAATTGACTGAGATTCAAGATCGCAGTAAGAATTCGACTCTCCTGAGAGTCCAGGATCCCAGGAAGAATTAATTTCCCTTAAGTTTCATAATCTTAACAAAAATCCAACTCTGCTGAAACTCAGGAACTCATCAATAATTAAACTCCCCTAAGAGCCCAGGATTACAGCAAGTATCCAACTCCTCTGACATCCCAGGTTCACAGCAAATATTCAACCCGCTGAGACTTAGGACCTCAGCAAAAATTCAATTCCCCTGAGAGCCCAGGATCACAGACGTATATCAGAAAACTGACATTTAAACCATTTTTAATTTGGACACTGGAGAAAATGTGTGAATGGCTTTAGACGGCACATCATGGCTGAGGTCCAGCATCTGCAAACTCCCTTCCATTCAGCTTTGATGCTCAAGAAATGCTGTAATCTGACTGAGCAGCTGGACGAATGATAAACTTTGCTACAACAGAAGAGAAATTGCAGAGGTCTTATATGTGTTTCCCAATCATTATGATTTATTATTATGTGGATCTACTTTAAAAGTCCTTCAGTTTACAAGAAACCAAAGATGCTGATTTTTAAGTTGGTGCACCAGGGATCACTTTCTGCTACAGAGATTCTAGCCCTGGCATTGTAAGAGAGTGAGGCGGATACTCAATTTCTCTCGGAGCAGTAGCTGAAAATGGTGGGAAAAGAGGGCACCAAGAAAGTGGTAACCAGCTACCAAAGTGCATGCAAATTAGGTTTTGCTCTGTCAGCATATAGTTATAGAAAAGGAAGCCATCCTTCACATAGTTCAAATTCTGGAGTATGAGACTTCAGAGCTTTAGATTCAAGTGGTGCATTTCTGAAAACCCAGTAGTCTCTTTGAGAAATGGTATTTTCCTGAAGAAGATAAGCGAGAAGTAAAGCTGTTTATTTATTCGTCAGAACCTGCCAAAGGGATGCAACTACAGCAAATACAAACGCAGTTCGATGAAAGGATTACTTCCAGAATAGATAACTGGAGGAGTACTAAGAAGCAATTTTCTTGTAGTTCAGACATCAATGAAAGCAAGTGAAGGTTCAAAAACTGATCATAGTTGTAATATAATCTTTAAGGGAATAATACATAAGCATTTTAGTGGAGAACATGGCTATGAATTGACTACACAAGACTAGGGTCAGCTTTGGATTGTTCCAGCAAAAAGCTGACACAGAACCATTTGCAGCAAAACTGCAACAATGCTGCAGTTCTGTATTTCATTCTTTCATTATGTTTTGAAAATTTGAGTACCAAAGCAATTTTAGTGAGAAAATGCAATACATATGGATAGCAGCTTGACACTGACAAACAGATAATATAAAATGAATGTAAGACCATAAGGTATCGGAACACAATTAGGCCATTTTGCCCATTGAGTCCGCTCTGCTACTCGTCATGGCTGATAAGTTTCTCAACTCCTTGCCTTCTCCCAACAACCCGTGATTCTCTTACTAATCAAGAACCTATCTCTGTCTTAAATACACTCAATGATTTGGTCTCCAAAGCCTTCTGCATCAATGAGTGGCACAGCTTAAATTCTAGATGAAGAAATTCCTCCTCACCTCAGTACTAATTTATCAACTGATTGATTCAATTATTGTCACGTGTACGAAAATACAGTGAAAAGCCTTGTTTATGCGTGCTGCAGTTACAGATCATAATAAGCAAAGGACGAACAGATCACTAAGGTTTTGGAGTAGATTTGTAGCCCAGGTTGTGGGTGTTGACGTTGGTTGGCTCGTCGAGCTGGTTTGTTGTTCCGCAGTTGTTTTGTACTGTTCTTGGTAACATCCTCAGTGCAGCCTCTGATGAAGCATCAGTGTGTTTTCCAGCCTGGTTTTTAAACTCTGGGGTCTGTTGAGATGAATTGTCTCACTTCCGGATTTCCTCTGTAGTGGAATATATATGGGGTCGAGCTCAATATGTTTATTAATAGCATGCTTCGTGGAGTGCCAGGCTTCCAGGAATTCTCGTGCTTGTCTCTGCCTAGCCTGTCCCAGGATCTTGGTGATGTCCCAGTCGAAGTCATGGCTCTCCTTGTCCGTGTGGATTGAGATGAGTGAGTATTGGTTGTGTTCTTTTGTGGCCACTTGGTGTTCATGTCCTCTTGTTGTTAGCTTCCTTCCTGTCTGTCCAATGTAATGTTTCTCACAGTCTCTGTAGTGACATCAGACAAACATTGGATCAATGTTAGCAATTGTTATTTGAGGCCAGATAGTTCATTTATTAGTCTGATAGTGGCTGCGAAGAAGCTGTTCCTGAATATGCTTGTGCGTGTGTTTAAGCTTATGCATGTTCTGCCTGACAGAAGAGATTGTAGGAGATCATTCCCTCCACTCTGAAGTGGAGCCCTTGGCTCCTTGTCTCTCCTACTAGTGGATATCTTCACTAGTAACTCTTCCAACAATGTAGAACTTCCTCAATGGCATGATAGGAGTTTCGGTTTTCATTTTATCCTAAATTCTTTGCAGTGGGATTTGAACTTACAACCGTAGCAATAACATTCTAAAAGACACAGAACAGAAATTAATTGCAACAAAAGTTGGTGCATTTTTGTTCAGAAAGCAAAAGAAAACACAGGTATGAACAACCAAATATGCTTGTGTAAAATTATACTACAGTCTTGACTTTGAGTTATTTGTGGTCGTAGCTGATTGGCATCATTCTCAAATCTTTATTAGCTCATAGTCAAATTTCATTTATTTAATCCTGTGACTTGTGCCACTATCCAGGGCTAACCATGACAGATGTCGATTGAACAATGCCATGCCAAGTGATACAATCAAATTTCAGAGGGACAGACATTTTGGGGAGTCTAAGATTACCATAAACCTAAATATATAAGCTCAAAAGGTTGACAAAAGATATTATTTCAGTGAGACATGTTTTCATATATGGTAACTGTCTCAACTCATTAAAAAAGGAAATCCAGTGGACTGTGTTTATTAAAATAAAGCATTATAATTACAGAGGGGTTAATTCAGGTTTTGCTGAGAACCTGAAGTAAATTAAACAGAACTGCTGCTTCCTGTACTGCAGTCAATTGATGAGTATGATGAACGCATATCAAAATGCCCCATTTTCCTACCTCCTGAAGCTATTTACAATTATTCCAAGGAAGGACAAGGAAGGGAGTAATGATGAACACATATCAAACTACCCCATTTTCCTACCTCCTGAAGCTATTTACAATTATTCCAAGGAAGAACAAGGAAGGGAGTAATAATATATTCTGACAGGAAGTCTGATGTTCTTTTGTTGGAAAGTAAAACTTGCAGTGAGCACATCTCTCCCCTTTGTGCTGTGCATTTCTATTCATGATCAACTTTCACTCACCCCTCGTGACACATTAAACTGGCCTCTCCTCTTGGGGTGCAACATCACTATAATTTCCAATAGCGGTGGCACGCTACTCTCAATCACTGCCAAGGATCCAGGCAGGAGTCCATCCTGCATACATAGTTATTCCTGACCCGAGAAAAGCCATTAGGCCCATGGTGGAGTCAAGGCTAGGGTCAAAACCTTCCTGAAAATTCTCCAGGGCTGAAAAAAGGAAATTCCAGGGCATCAAGATTTTTTTTGTTGCTATTCTTTTATGGAATATACATGTTTCTAGTTGGGCCAGCATTTCTTGCCATTCCTCGATTGTCCTTGAGAAAGTGCCTGCCCTAATCAGGTTTGTTGGTGCTACCCAATGCTGGTCTCTTGCTTGGGCAGACCCATTGACCTGGTCAGGCAATCTTCTTACACTATTGGCATTTAAGAACCACAAGCAAAATTACATAAAACTAAGACATATCATGAGCTGAGTGATCTGTTCAAGCATCACCCCTTACACAGCAACCACTTACACAAAGAAATGGCTTGATTATGAAATAACTTCGCTTGTGAAGTAGTTTGCATTGGAAATGTCTACTCTTGTGCCAATCACACACATTATTTAGATAATTAGGTTTCTGTAATACATGTTTCATATTGTATTTTAACGAGGCTGTATCCATGAATACAAATTCAGTGCATGAGGGTGTTAATAACTCCTCATGGCGAATTAAAGAATGGAAAAGAGATTCCTAACCATCAAGGTCAGAAAAGCCAAGCCACCTAAATGTTCTGAGAACTTAATACCAAAACCTTTAACTTTTCAATGATAATCTGAATTTCCACTTCCCTTTAAGGGTTTTTCTGTCTCTGTGCCGACTCTTACCCCAATTTACCACAGTTCTTTGTTTTCAAAATGCACAAGATGCAGAGTTTGAATTAATGTTGGATTCATTTATTTATTGAACTCTCAAGATTCCCTCCCATTCTAAGTAAATGCAAAATCACTATATTCCCAGAGCACTGCTCTCTCATCAGAGAGGGACAACTGGTCTCTGTTCTTTTTCTCCCACCTGTAGTTGTGACACTCTGATGTTGACCTCCTTCTACAATGATTCATATCCCAAGTATTGCCCACGCATCATTTATGTTTGGTTTGTTCCATGTTGCAGTCTAGATGGGACTGGATGGACATAATGTTGTTACCATAACAGAAAATATTACAATCCCTACTTCATGGTGAGGGATACCTGGCTTCCAAGAATGATGGAGGTGGGAGAGCTTGTTTATGATAACATCTCCTTCGGCATATTTAATTGTGTTAGGCAGTGGTACCTATTGTGACACATTGTTTGAATTTATGTTACTCCTGCGCTTTTAATGAGACAAAGGTCAGCTGAAATAAACTTCTACAAGGTTACAATTAACCTCTTCATACCCGTATGGTCCACCTCTGCAGGTTGAGGTAGGGTTTAGAACATAGAACATAGAACATAGAACAGTACAGCACAGAACAGGCCCTTCAGCCCACAATGTTGTGCCGACCATTGATCCTCATGTATGCACCCTCAAATTTCTGTGACCATATACATGTCCAGCAGTCTCTTAAATGACCCCAATGACCTTGCTTCCACAACTGCTGCTGGCAACGCATTCCATGCTCTCACAACTCTCTGCGTAAAGAACCTGCCTCTGACATCCCCTCGATACTTTCCACCAACCAGCTTAAAACTATGACCCCTCGTGCTAGCCATTTCTGCCCTGGGAAATAGTCTCTGGCTATCAACTCTATCTATGCCTCTCATTATCTTGTATACCTCAATTAGGTCCCCTCTCCTCCTCCTTTTCTCCAATGAAAAGAGACCGAGCTCAGTCAACCTCTCTTCATAAGATAAGCCCTCCAGTCCAGGCAGCATCCTGGTAAACCTCCTCTGAACCCTCTCCAAAGCATCCACATCTTTCCTATAATACGGCGACCAGAACTGGACGCAGTATTCCAAGTGCGGTCTAACCAAAGTTTTATAGAGCTGCAACAAGATCTCACGACTCTTAAACTCAATACCCCTGTTAATGAAAGCCAAAACACCATATGCTTTCTTAACAACCCTGTCCACTTGGGTGGCCATTTTAAGGGATCTATGTATCTGTACACCAAGATCCCTCTGTTCCTCAACGCTGCCAAGAATCCTATCCTTAATCCTGTACTCAGCTTTCAAATTCGACCTTCCAAAATGCATCACCTCGCATTTATCCAGGTTGAACTCCATCTGCCACCTCTCAGCCCATCTCTGCATCCTGTCAATGTCCCGCTGCAGCCTACAACAGCCCTCTACACTGTCAACGACACCTCCGACCTTTGTGTCGTCTGCAAACTTGCTGACCCATCCTTCAATTCCCTCATCCAAGTCATTAATAAAAATTACAAACAGTAGAGGCCCAAGGACAGAGCCCTGTGGAACTCCACTCACCACTGACTTCCAGGCAGAATATTTTCCTTCTACTACCACTCGCTGTCTTCTGTTGGCCAGCCAATTCTGTATCCAAGCAGCTAAGTTCCCCTGTATCCCATTCCTCCTGACCTTCTGAATGAGCCTACCATGGGGAACCTTATCAAATGCCTTACTGAAGTCCATATACACCACATCCACAGCTCGACCCTCATCAACCTTTCTAGTCACATCCTCAAAAAACTCGATAAGGTTTGTAAGGCATGACCTACCCCTCACAAAGCCGTGTTGACTGTATTTGATCAAGCCATGCTCTTCCAGATGGTCATAAATCTTATCCCTCAGAATCCTTTCTAACACCTTGCAGACGACAGACGTGAGACTTACCGGTCTATAATTGCCGGGGATTTCCCTATTTCCTTTCTTGAAGAGAGGAATTACATTTGCCTCTCTCCAGTCCTCAGGTACGACTCCAGTGGAGAGCGAGGATGCAAAGATCTTCGCAAGTGGCGAAGCAATTGCATTTCTCGCTTCCCAAAGCAGCCGAGGACAAATCTGATCCGGGCCTGGCGACTTGTCAATCTTAATGTTTGACAAAATTTTCAGCACATCAGCTTCCTCTATCTCTATCCATTCCAGCATGCACACCTGCTCTTCAAAGGTTTCATTCACTACAAAGTTCGTTTCTTTCGTAAAGACAGAAGCAAAAAACTCATTTAGGGCTTCCCCTACCTCCTCAGGCTCCACACACAAGTTCCCTATGCTATCCCTGATCGGCCCTACTCTTTCTTTGACCATTCTCTTATTCCTCACATAAGTGTAAAATGCCTTTGTGTTTTCCCGGATTCCTTCTGCCAAGCCTTTCTCGTGCCCCCTCCTGGCTCTCCTCAGACCATTTTTGAGCTCCTTCCTTGCCTGCATGTAATCCTCTCTAGCTGAACTTGACCCTAGCTTCCTCCACCTTATGTAAGCTACCTTCTTCCTTTTCACTAGAAGCTCCACCGCTCTCGTCATCCAAGGTTCCTTAATCTTACCCCTTCTTGCCTGTCTCAGAGGGACATATTTACTCATCACTCCCAACAACTGTTCCTTAAACCATCTCCACATGTCTATAGTTCCCTTACCATGGAAGGACTGCTCCCAGTCCATGCTTCCTAACTCATGTCTAATCGCATCATAGTTTCCTCTTCCCCAATTAAATATCCTCCCATTCTGCCTAATCCTCTCCTTCTCCATAGCTATGTAGAATGTGAGGCAGTTATGGTCACTATCACCAAAATGCTCTCCCACCACAAGATCTGATACCTGCCCCGGCTCGTTTCCGAGCACCAAGTCTAGAATGGCCTCTCCCCTCGTCGGCCTGTCAACGTACTGCATTAGGAAACCCTCCTGAACACACCTTACAAAAACAGCTCCATTCAAATCTTCTGCTCGAAGCAGGTTCCAATCAATATTAGGAAAGTTTAAGTCACCCATTACAACAACCCTACTGCGTGCACACTTTTCCAAAATCTGTCAACCTATGCTTTCTTCAATCTCCCTGCTGCTATTGGGGGGCCTGTAGTAAACCCCTAACGAGGTGACTACTCCCTTGCTGTTCCTAATTTCCACCCATACTGACTCAGTAGGCAGATCTTCCTCGACAAAGGAAGCTTCTGTAGCTGTGATACCCTCTCTGATTACTTGTGCTACACCCCCTCCTCTTTTTCCCCCCTCCCTATTCTTTTTAAATGTTCTAAACCCTGGAACATCCAGCAACCATTCCTGTCCATGAGAAACCCATGTCTCTGTTATGGCCACAACATCATAGCACCAGGTACTGATCCATGCTCTAAGTTCATTACTTTTATTCCTGATACTCCTTGCATTAAAGCAAACACACTTTAACCGATCCCTTGGTTCCTTCCCAGGAAAATCCTTCCCACTAGCTGGTCTACCTCTTGCTACTGCCTCACCTGCATCAACGCTCACCTCTGGTATACAGCTCAGGTTCCCACCCCCCTGCCATACTAGTTTAAACCCTCTCGAACTACTCGAGCAAACCTTCCACCCAGGACATTGGTCCCCTTCCAGTTCAGATGCAACCCGTCCTTCTTGTACAGGTCCCACCTTCCCCAGAAGGCATCCCAATTATCTACATATCTGAAGCCCTCCCTCCTACACCAGCTGCGTAGCCACGTGTTCAGCTGCGCCCGCTCCCTGTTCCTCACCTCGCTATCTCGTGGCACCGGTTTGGCTATTCATATCTTACAGTTCAAGGTAATGCCAATGGTTGGATGTTTTCAGATCTGATGAGCTTATAGCTCAGATAGATCACGCCCTCTCTCTGCTTAATGAAGGTCCCCAGTGTGACTTTTTTAAAATCTTGGAAGATTCTGCCTTGGAACTGATGACATTTTGTAGAATAGTATGCAATTCATCAATGTCCTTTAGGGAACAAAATCTTCTATCGTTACCTGCACTGGTCTGCGTGTGACTCCAGACTAATAGCAACATAATGGACTAACGTGACAATGAGTTATCCAGAAGGTGATTCACCGCCACCTGTTCTAGCGCAATTAAGGATGGACAGTAATTGCTAGCTTTGGTAGCGATACCCACATCCTGTGAATGAGTTTGCAGAAATAAAACTTGGAAGATTGATACAGTTGGCTCTCCCCTTGTCCTTGAATTATTAACTCTAACCTTCATTTGGTGAAACACTACGCAAGCTCATATATCGTGTGTAAGCAGCAACATCTCTTACTCGCAAGGATGTAAATATTATAATTTATAAATTGCCCAACTGATGTCAAAACAAACCAATTTTGCTGATTGTTGAAATGTATCAGATGTACATAATGTGCTAGAATTCAGACATTCCCACATTCCCACTCCTAGATTTCTGGGTTAAAAATATCATTGCTGAGGGTCTGTCAGGTGAAGGAGCCTGTCATAAAGCAGTACGCAAAAATGAATGGTAGCATTAAAGACAAATTACAAGGCATTTGGGACTTGTGCATTCCTGCCTACATCCCAGGCCTGCCAAATGTACAACAGGACTGAACCACTGTAACAATGTCACTTTTAGCTCTACTCAGCAGCCTTTACTTACTTGAAGAAGGTTTCTACAGCTGTGGAAATTGCCTGTAATAATGTGCACATGTTTATGCAGATATGAACAAGTTATGTATGTTATACTACTGGCTGCAGCACCCTGAACCACATCTGGAGTATTATGGATAGTTTCGGTCTCCTTCTTCAAGAAAGGGGCGGCACGGTGGCTCAGTGGTTAGCACTGCAGCCTCACAGCGCCAAGGACCCGGGTTCGATTCCCACCTCAGGCGACTGTCTGTGTGGAGTTTGCACATTCTCCCCGTGTCTGCGTGGGTTTCCTCCGGGTGCTCCGGTTTCCTCCCACAGTCCAAAGATGTGCAGGCTAGGTGGATTGGACATGCTAAATTGCCTGTAGTGTTCAGGGTTATGGGGGCATGGGCCTGGATGGGATGCTTCAAAGGGCGGTGTGGACTTGTTGGGCCGAAGGGCCTGTTTCCACGCTGTAGGGCATCTATCATCATCAAAAAGATATCTCCCCTGGAAACAGTGCAGAAAAGGTTCGTTACATTGATTCCCAGGAAGGAAGGGTTGTCCTACGAAGAAAAGTTGAGTGAAATGTGTTTTTACTCTCTGGAATTTAGGAAAAATGAACTGAGGAAATCAGTGATTAAGCTGAGAGGAGTTGTTTTCATTCAGAGTTGTGAATCTTTGGAATTCTCTACTCCAGATGCCTGTGGAAACTTTATCACAGAGTGTATTTAAAGTTTAGAAATAGAGGATTTTGGATCAGCTGTGAAAGTGGAATTAAACTCCAACATCAGACATGATCACATTGAACGATGGATTCGTCTTGAGGCAATGTCTGCTCTACTCCTGCTCCTATTTCCTTCCACTCTCATGTCATTAAGTAATCCTGAAGAAAGGCTCAAATTGAGGGGGCAGCTTCTCAAAGATCATAATTAAAGGAGAATCCCAGTCAAAGTTTACAAGCATATAGGAGTTTTTGAGAAATAGTTGAAGGCTACTACTCTTGGCTGGTGAACAGGATCCAATTCATAATTACGACTGGAAGAGAGAGAATACATTAATATTGAAGATTATTGGAGTGCAAGTAAAGATTTTGAAGGGAGAAAAACAATAACTTCACTTCAAATCAGAATTGAATAAATGCTTGCAAAGGAAGAATGTAAAAACGATATAGGGATAGGGCAGGGAAATGGGATTAGCTGAGTAGCTTTATTTTAAGAGATAACACCAGCACAGGAATGAAATTTCAATGTAGAACTAACCTTAGAATTGGGTTTTATTGTCACAAGTACTCAAGTACAAAAGTAGAGGAGTAGAGTGAGAGGTGTATAATGTTGCTTCACATGACACCATCTTGGGTACAAAGTACCGAGTGCCTATTTTAGGTACAAAAATAGATTAGGTACAAAAATAGAGAAATTAAGAAAAATGCTACAAGTGCCACAATGCAGTTCTTCAAATTATAAATTGGAACACAAAGAAATAATGTTAAAAAGCAAACATTGCAATGTATGTGAATACATTGCTGCAAAGCACTGAAGGATAGTATTGAAGACAAACTATGTCATTTGGAACTTTTCTTCCCTGCACAGAACCCTGGAATTATTCAATGTTTCCTTCCAACACTTTATACTTGATTTGTTCTGAAAAGCCAAATGCAATAAAAAAAAGTGGCTGATGGCAAAAGAAAGTTTAATTTTGAATAAAATAACTTGTGTCACACTTTTACCTTTTTAAGAAAAGACAAAATTATGGAAAAGGTTCCGTCATGGCACCAAAGAGACTGAGGCCTGTATCATTGGCTTGGAAGAGTTGAAGTGTTCAAAGAAATCAAAATGATTTTAGCATGAAATAAAAAATCTAACAGCTTCATGCTTTTACTTGTGACTTGTATAAAACTTCTAAACTGCATTAGGGACAACAAAAATGATGATAGTCTCTTAAAGTTGATTGTTTAACAAAGTTAGGCTCAATTATATATTTTAAAAAAGTTGCATGGACAGTAGAATAAAATAATAAAATAAAATAATAATATAATATTTGTAAACATTAACTTACAGAAATTGGCATTGCAAGTCATAGTGCCTTTTCTTAATATAAGGAGATGGGTATATAGCACCCTTGGCGTAAAATACCTTCCATATGAGAGGAGAAACTCGTCACTGGATTGAATCTGTTCAGAGTCTAACAATGGTCTAATAATACAAATTTACAAACGTGAAATTGCAATTAAATTAAGAATATATATATATACACACACACATAATATATGTGTGTGTATATGTAAAATTTGTTCATGAGATGTCTGTATCACTTACTAGTACTTATTGCCCATCCCTAATTGCCCAGAGGACAGTTAAGAGTCAACCACATTGCTGTGATCTGGAGTCACATGTCGGCCAGACCAGATAAGGATCATGGATTTCCTGAAGGATATTAGTGAACCGGATGGGTTTTGTCAACACTGGCTATGTTGTTGCCATTAGTCTTGTTTGTGACCACTTTCTCTCAATGACCTCCATGCTACCCACAACCAAATTGCTACTCACGGCACCATCCACAGGAACTAGCCACATGTATCTTTCTTGCATGGTATCTGACATTTAGCAAACCCTAACCACCATCCTTGCATCTTGCTGGTGCACTGTTGGTACATCTTAAAAGTGCACATCTCGGCACACCAGCAACTAGCAACACCTGGCTGCATCAGATACAGTCACAATCTAACCTCTTTATTGACTACCATTTCCCACCTTCAACACTCAATCTCCCAACTACCAATGTTGCACTGCAAAATCTCACCAAAGCTTCACAGGGAGCACCTTCCAAACTAGTCATTTCCATGACCTAGAAGGACAGGGTTGCATGGGGACGCCACCAATTGCAAGTTTCCCTCTAAGCCATGTATTCTCCTGACTTGGAACTATATCACTATTCCTTCAATTAAATTAGGTCAAACTTCTGAAGCTCCCTCCTGAAATGATCGAGGGCATACCTACTCCATATGGATTGCAGAAGTTCAAAAAGGCAGCTTACAACTACTTACTGAGGGCCAGTTCAAGAATGGCAATAAATTCTGGCCTAGCCAGCGATGTCCAAATCATGTAATTGAATAATAAAAAAGTTTTCAACAAGAGGTTTCTGTCTTAATAAGATGTATGGTATTGCATAATAGCAAGAAACAACATTCAAAAGAAAACCATTGTCACTAAGACTATGAGGAGACCTGTACACAAATGCCTGTACTCCACAAGATCCTAACCTGTTGTATTATATCTCTCCCAAGCCTGTGTGCCAAGATCAGGTTGCATGGAGCTTAATGTTCCAACATCAACACTTTCAGAACTGTTACCTTACTAAATATTGGTGCATCCCATTAATCAAAAAAGTGGGTAAATAAGTAGCTCCTTGTAATTGACAAGCTGACTTTGGAGACAGAATAGTCCCTAACAGCTTGTAGAAATGCTGATTGAGGCTCATCGTTGGGCTGAACTGAGGCCTTGCTTGTGGAAGCATCAAGCCTAGGTATGGAAATGGAGAATTCATTAGGTTTACAATGGTAGCTGTACAAGTCAGCTTTTGAGAATTTGCTAACTCAATGTATGGACTCCCAACCTTGAAAAGTATAGACACTGAAAAATCTACAAGACTGACAAAATCCGTTTGTTTCGACAAGAGGTAATTCAGTCTTCCTAGTTTGAAACCTCAAAAGAGAAATGACAATCAAAGAAAAGAGTGAGAAGCATCTAGATTTAGCTTACACAAGTGCCAACATTATCAGTCCTGCATTTAGCTATGAAATCTGTGCAATCACACTGTCTCTGTTGCACATATGTTCTTATGGATTACTGTGCCAACTGCTCAGCATGCCAATCATTTACTTTAAAAGTTGTCTTGTGGAATTTGGAACAAGCAACTTGAAAATAGGAATAAGTGAATTCTAATTTTCATTTTAGCCAGATTTGATAGGGAATGCAAACAGTTTAAAATTTGTCCAAACTTTGCAACTTAACTCAGGCAGAGTGTTTTCTGAAGTGTGTTCGCTACCACTCTCTCCGTGACTCCCTTGTTCGCTCCACGCTGCCCTCCAACCCCACCACACCCGGCACCTTCCCCTGCAACCGCAGGAAATGCTACACTTGCTCCCACACCTCCTCCCTCACCCCTATCCCAGGCCCCAAGATGACTTTCCATATTAAGCAGAGGTTCATCTGCACATCTGCCAATGTGGCATACTGTATCCACTGTACCCGGTGTGGCTTCCTCTACACTGGGGAAACCAAGCAGAGGCTTGGGGACCGCTTTGCAGAACACCTCCGCTCGGTTCGCAATAAACAACTGCACCTCCCAGTCACAAACCATTTCCACTCCCCCTCCCATTCTTTAGATGACATGTCCATCATGGGCCTCCTGCAGTGCCACAATGATGCCATCCGAAGGTTGCAGGAACAGCAACTCATATTCTGCTTGGGAACCCTGCAGCCTAATGGTATCAATGTGGAATTCACCAGCTTCAAAATCTCCCCTTCCCCCACCGCATCCCAAAACCAGCCCAGTTCGTCCCCTCCCCCCACTGCACCACACAGCCAGCCCAGCTCTTCCCCTCCACCCACTGCATCCCAAAACCAGTCCAACCTGTCTCTGCTTCCCTAACCTGTTCTTCCTCTCACCCATCCCTTCCTCCCACCCCAAGCCGCATCTCCATCTCCTACCTACTAACCTCATCCCACCTCCTTGACCTGTCCGTCTTCCCTGGACTGACCTATCCCCTCCCCACCTCCCCACCTATACTCTCCTCTCCACCTATCTTCCTTTCTCTCCATCTTCGGTCCGCCTCCCCCTCTCTCCCTATTTATTCCAGAACCCTCACCCCATCCCCCTCTCTGATGAAGGGTCTAGGCCCGAAACGTCAGCTTTTGTGCTCCTGAGATGCTGCTGGGCCTGCTGTGTTCATCCAGCCTCACATTTTATTGTCAGAGTGTTTTCTGAAATTTGTTTAGATATTTATTGGGAAGCAGATTGGGAAGGTAATGTCATTACTTTACTGGATTCACATCAATTGCTGTAGAGCTCCTAACATTGAGCTGCAACATTCTGGGTCCTATTTGCAAGTACACATACACTGAACTTTCTTATCTCTAGCTAGACAGCAATCAAGATGATTTTATATATTTTATATATCTCAGAACAATGCAGAGATGACTGTATTTTCCACATGTACAAGAGATTTATTTTCAGATGTTTGAAAATATCACTGCAGTCATGATATGTCTGTTCTCATGCTGACAGATCAACTTCAGCAGATTGCTGCAGGGAGTTTCTATATTGTCTGTTTTCTTTGTTCTGATTCTCCAACCAGACTTAATCAAGCAAATATAGTGAGTATGGATCAGTTACTGGACTCACATAATCAACCACAGAACAATTAAGTCGTTCAACATTCTAAATCCACCAGTATATCCCAGGTTTTCCAGTAAAGTGTCCCTCTAAACACAAAACGTAGATCTTCCAAGTTTCTTGCTTTAAAGTACAATTGCTAAATAACATTAAAGCAATGCCTAAATAGCTTATTATATTAAAACATATATCTGTGGTTATTCTTTTATGTCAGTATCTGATTGCAAAATATAATATTTGACAAAACTTTTGAAAATTATTAATATAATGATTGCAATCTTTTCCTACTGTTTCCACATAGACTGCAGTATATCAAGCAAACAGCTGTCACATTTTCAAGGGCAATTAGGGATCAGTAATAAATCCTGGCTTCTTCACATGCTTTGAAAACAAAAAGACATACATTCAATAGTGCTATGTGGAAAGTGTCCTAGTATGGCCAACAAGGCCAATAACTCATTCAGCATTGCCTTCATTCCCCTTCAGCCAAAAAGTATGCTGGACAATTGACGCACTTCTTACCCTTTTGGCTCAAGACTGCTTATGTGAGGGACATAATGGGTGGCAATCTATCCATCTCCCAATTACAATGGGGCGTGAAGGGATCGGTGATGTTTGTAAGCACATTATAGGTTTTACGGTTTCATTGAGAGAAGAGCCAGGGTTCCAACACCAGTTGTAGGAACCCATATAAAATTCAGAAGTAACTGGTTGGAGCTTCCGTCACCCCAAAAACCTAGGGGTCCAGTGCAGTCTTACTGGCAGTGTGTAGTGGAGTTGTGTAACAATGCTATGGCTTAAAGAGTTACATTTTGACCTTTTTTATTAATGAAGGAAGGTTGAGACAGAGGTAGAGAGCAGTCTGCTCCAAAACCAATAAAGTAAACAGCTTTTTTTAAAATTTGCAACAGAAGCAGCCTGAGTGGGTGTGGTCAAGCTCCCACAAAACTAGGATTTTTTTTCAGTGTTAGCCTTCAGTAGCAATTGCAGGGGTCTTGAAGCTGAATGTGAAAACTCTTATTCCTCTCCCTGTTATGGCTAAAAGCTGAGGTTCTCTTCCTGCTGCTACAATTGCACGCGAGATATACTATATTAATGAATTTGCGTTTGCCAAAGGTGTATTTGTGGGATGTTACTATATTGTTACAGTTTATTAGTAGTAGTTCATACACATAAATATATTATTTCGTTTAGCATTTTGACGCAGTTACAGTTAAGCCAATTTTTTTTGTTTTGTCTGTATTATAATTATAGTGAATGAATAAAGTATGTTTTCTTTCAAGCCTGGTAGTTTGACCAATCAAATTTCATCAGGAACACAACACTTTAGACTTAACTTTAAAATAAGAAAAAATTAGGGTCCAGGCTAACTTTTTAAGATATTTTGAGGGGGTTTGGTCTGCTCCATAAAAGTTGACATTTGTCAGAAACTCTCTTCCTTCCCATAAATAGATAATTGAACGTTTTTAATGGTTTTGAATCTGTAGAATCAGAGCTAAGGACCCACTCTGTTATGAATTCAGACTAGTACTATGTTGCCAGTTTTTCAACTTTATTACAACTAACTGTAAAATGGAAGCCTGCAGTGACTGTGCCTCATTGTTGAAATCATATATCCACAGCAAGCCTGGATGCACTTTGGCACAGTATGTTGCATTTCTTTTGCTAAATGAGCTCAAGCTTCTCCTTGCTGCACAAAATACTGCAGGATGCTGTCTTCCTCGGCTCACCTTCCTGTATTCATCCCTCACTTCCTCAATCTCACCTTACTGATCGTCTGACTGTTAAAATTCGTGAGACTCCCGCCAGCAAGTCGCCACCAGGAATCTGATTTTTGACCTTCGCTGAGCCAGTTTTATTAAGTTTGGTCGAGGCCTAATTCCTATAGACTTTGGATCAAGTTCTTTTTTCCCGCAACCACTTCATGGCACATTTCTATGCTAATGCAAATATCTTGATTATGCCTCTTTAGCACCACCGCATTTTTTCCTTCATCCATGGCCTTTCTACATCCAGACTTGTCTATTCTCATAATAGAGCAAAAGAACACAGAACAATACAGCACAGGTACAGCCCTTTGGCCCTCCAACCCTGTGCCAACACATTTCGCCCTTCCATATTAAAACTGTCTTCATTTACAGGATCTGTATCCCTCTATCCCCCACCTATTCACCTATTCATCCAGGTTCTTCTTGAATGTTGCTATTGTGTCTGTTTCCACCATCTCCTCTGGCAGTGCATTTTGAGTGCTCACCACCCTTTGAGTGAAAAACGTGTCTCACACATCTCTTCTAAATTTCCCATCAATTTAATGATTAACCCCTCCACCCTGGGAAGAAGCCTCATACTTTCCATCCTATCCATGCCATTTACAATCTTATAAACTTCTCCTAGATCATCCCTTAACCTCCTGCGTTCCAGTGAAACAAACCTGGTCTGTCCAACCTTTCTTCACATCTAAAATCACCATTACCAGACAAAATCTTGGTAAACTTCTTCTGTACCCTCTCCAAAGTACATACATGCTTCTGGTAGAATGGTGACCAGAATTATTTGCAATATGCCCTGACTGGCCAGCTGGAATCATCTAAATCGTTGCTATCCATAGCTTAACTCACACCAACTCCCATTTGTGCACCACTACTATGCTTGCTGACTGAAAATTTCATCCTTAACTAACTGATTCAACTCCTTCACTTGCATTCATCTTTCAAATCCTCACAGCAAGCTGACTTGGAACTATGTTGCTCAGCATTCATTGTTAGTGGTTCTAAAACCTGGAACTCCCTTCCTAACAGGTGTGGGCATCCCAACACCCAAAGGACTTCAGCTGTTCCTCACCATCTTACCCAGGACTATTGGACATCAATGCTGGTCCAGCTAATAGCAGCCACATGCCATGAATGAATGAATGAAAATAAATTCTTTCTTCAGTTCTGATGAAAAATCACCTCAACTTGAAATGTTAACTCTATTACCTTTCACAGATGTTGCATGACCTGCAATCTATTTCCAGCGTATTTTGTTTTTATTTCAAATTTTAAATATCCACAGTATTTTGCTTCTGCATTAGGTAAATCCATGCTGAGTTGAGCATCATTGCATTTCTACTGATAGAACAGAGGTCTTGAAGGTGAGTGTGATGTCATGGATTATGTGTCACTGAACTGCTTGAGTTCACCTTCTTGGAAAAGCTATTGATCTCATTGACACAGAAAGAGTAACAGTAAACTCTGTTTGCAGGCTGTACTTCTGGTCAGCATGATATAGAAAAGATATCAATGTCCTTGAGTGGAAACAGAGGTGAGTAATGTTCTAGATGTTGGGAATTTAAGTCATCATTGAAGGTAAATAACTTTGGGCATATTCTCTTTGAAGAACAGAGTTTAATGTGATTGAAGACTTCAGGAT
This sequence comes from Stegostoma tigrinum, assembly GCF_030684315.1. Taxonomy (NCBI): domain Eukaryota; kingdom Metazoa; phylum Chordata; class Chondrichthyes; order Orectolobiformes; family Stegostomatidae; genus Stegostoma; species Stegostoma tigrinum. The sequence continues at coordinate 25,437,540 of NC_081365.1, read as the reverse complement.
TGTTGTAACTGATCCAGGAAAACGATTCACCAAGATAAAGTGTTTAAATACCAGAAGCCATAAAAAGTAGTTGGGCAAAATAGTTTAAACAAAATATGATAACATTATGGAATGACAGTGAAGCAGACTTTACAAATAAGTAAGTATAAATGCAGTTGATATACTGATTGAAAAAAGATATGACAGCGAGGCTGAAATATGACAAGAAATCGCATGCTCTGTAATGATCCTTTCATCACCCCTACTATTCAATTATGCCAAGTGCTTCTTTTGCTGTTGAACATATTTGATACTTCTGTTTTTATTTATTAAACCCTTACGAAGAAAGTAACTTCTGCTCACTGTCTAAGCCCCCAGTGTCTTATGGTTTTCAGTAAGGTTGTCACTCATTCTTCTCAACTTCAATCATTATGTAAAAGTAACAGGCAACCTTACTGAAACATATAAGATCCTCAGGACCTGAACAGCATAGATGCTGAGAAGTTGTTTGCCCTTCTGGGAGAGTCGAGGACCAGACAGTATAATCTCGAAGAAAGGGTCATCCAGTGAAGGCAGGGATGTGAAGATTTTCTTCTCTGAGGGTCATGAAACTGTGGTTTTATTTTAACACAGAGGATTGTTGAGACTGAACCATTAAATGTATTCAAGGCCGAGAAGAGACAGATGTTTAATCAGCAAGGGTTTCAACAGTTACAGGGTGAAAACGGGAAAACAGAGTTGAGCACTGTCATGATCTCATTGAAGGGCAGAGCAGATTTGATACGCTGAATGGTTTACTCCTGCTGCTATGTCTTATAGTCTATGATCTTATGGTCTACTGGCTGGGTAAGAGGATCATTATGAAAACAGCATTAGAAGGAGTAAAGATATAACTTTCTGGAAAATGCATCTTCTAAACCCAAGACCATCGCAACCTAGAAAGACAAGGGCAGCAGGTATATGCGAGTGTCACCATTTCCAGACTTGCTTCTAAGCCACTCACTGTCTAACTTGGAAATATAGTGCAATTTCTTCAATCATGGGTTAAAATCCTGGAATCCCCCATTAACACCATGTTACCTACATCAAATGGACTGCAGTGGTTCAAGAAGGCCGCTCACCATGATCTTCTCATGCTAGCAATGGCCAATAAATGCTGGCCCAGCCTGCAGAACCCACATTCTCTGTAAGTACTGTTTTTTTAAACACTGATACAAAAGATACCATGGCTTCAAGAAGTGTATGTTGTCTTGTTTTTTTTAATGAAGGAAGCTGAAACAGAAGTGAAAAGCAGTCTGCTCAGATCAAATGAATTAAACAGCTTGTGAGGCCTGTTTTTTTTAATATGAAACAATTGAAGCAGACTGAATGGGTGGGTTCCCACAGAACCAGGATTTTAGCTTTCGGTATTTGCTTCTGGCGTCTTGAAACTAGATGTGGGAGCTTTTATTCCTCTCTCTGTTACAGCTAAAAGCTGGGGCTCTCTTTAGAATTGCATGTGACATAACCTATTTTAATGAGTTTGCCTTATCCAAAGGTATGTTTGTGAGATGTTACTAAATTGGAATAGTTAATTCATTATAGTTCACATATATGTATTATTTTGTTAAGCATTTCAATAGGGTTACAGTTAAGCCAAATCTTCTATTTTTACTTTGTTTACATTTAAACTGGCATGTCAAAATAAAGTGTATTTTGCATAAAGTCGAGTGGTTTGACCAATCCAGTTGCATGTGGAACACAATACCCTACACCTAGCTTTATAATAAGAAAAACTTGGGGTCTAGGCTATCTTCCTAACATGTTTTGAGAGCGTTTGGCCTGATCAGTAACAAAGTGGGAACTCTTCTCAGGATCAAAATCTTTAATTCCAGGGTGGGTTTACAATCACAAAATCAGAAATTTCTGGAAAAACGCAGCATCTGTGGAGAGAAATCAGAGTTTAACATTCTGGGTCCAGTGACCCTTCCTCAGAACATCTTAGGTTTGGGGTTATTGGAGTCAAAGGTGGATGATGAGGTTTTTTTAATTTTGGTTATTGCATTTGTTTGGTTTAAATAGGGTGTGCTTTGTGTAACAATGGTTTTTTCAGTCACTAAGAGATTCCTGCAGGTAGACGGAGTCACTTTGGGAGTTTTAAAGAAAGTGAGCAAGTCAAAGCTTTTGGAATTAGCAGGCAAGCTGGATGTGGGGTTGCCTTTGTCCATGAGAGAACAGAAGGTAATTGCAGCAATGGCTCAATATTTACGATTGCTGGAGATGCTATTGGAATAATTGGAAATGGCTAATATTCAATTGCAAATGAAGCAACTTGAACATGAAAAGAAAATGAAACATTTTGAGTTATGATTGTGAGCAGAAGGAAAACAGAAAGAGAGAAGAGCTTGAGCAGAGCATAAAGCAAATTAAAAAGGAAGGCACTAGCAGAAGGAAAGGAAAGAAACTTCCCCTTATTCTGAGACACTATCCATTTTAGTTGGCTGTCAGAGAACCACATTGGATTCCATATCAGGATTTTTCACAGGGTTACAACGACTGGAAGAGGCATGTGATTTCGTGTTAACACTGAATGAGATGCCGAGAGACTGTTTGGCATGTGGGATTAATGGCATAACCATGCAGAAGTGCCTTTTAGCTGAGGCCCAACTGGACTTCAAACAGGCACTACAACTGGCTTTGACATTAATAAATGCAGCAAATGGAGCATGGGAACTGCAGGGCATCCCAACAGAAGTGGACTCCCTCACGTCTCCGACTGAGCTTGGGGAACACCACTTGAGTGTAGGCAATTGCAGAGCCTCACACAGGGCATATCCTGAGCCAGGGACCCTAGGTGAACCCACTGCAGAACCCCACAACAAACCCAAGCTTTGACCAAGTGGCTGAACAATTCTTCAGGATCTCTGCCGGTATATAGACTGAAAATAGCAAAGGAGGGCAACAAGGCCTGACTTGAGGAAGAAAACTCATAGGCCAGTACCCAGGAGAGTGCACACCCTGGAAAGTCCCCCAACATATGGGTTGGACAATTAAATTGTCTAGTGACATCCAAACCGGAACCGAAGAATGTTAATGTTTGGTTAAAGGGTCACCCAGTTCCTATGGAGGTTGGTAGCAGCGCAGCTGTATCTGTGATTGCAGAATCTGTCTTTAACAAGATTCTCTTGGGATTCCAACCATTTAAGTTTGTGAAAGGCTTTAGCCAGACTGAGAACATACACTGGAGGAACCTTTTGTAAATTAAGGGTGTGACTTCAGTTTCAGTCTCCTATGAGGAGCAGTTAGTGCAGCAATCACTGATGGTAGTAAAAGGCTCAAGCCCAAGCCTATTCAGGTGGCATTGATTGAGAAAGATTTATATGGATTGGCTCAATATTCTTTGATTGGAAAATAACTGCCTCAGTGAAATACCCTGTGGTTTTTCAAGAAGGGCTTTGGACTATCAAAGGGGCCAAAGTCACTTTACATGTTGACTAGGAAGCAATTCTGAGATTTGCAAGGCCCACCCAGTGCCGTTTGCCTTGTGGGTAAAAGTAGAGGCAGGAAGCAGGAGGCCGGAGAGCGAAGGAATTATCAAACCAGGGCAGTTGGTAGAATGGGCAGCACTGTCGTACCGATTGTGAAGCCTGACTGCTCTGATTGCCTTTGTGGGGGTTTTAAACAAATGGTAAACTGCTCCTCACAGCCGGATAAATACCTGATCCCTTGTGTAGGGGACTTGTATGTGAAGTTAGCGGTAGTGGGAGGAGTGAAGCGCTGTCTTTCCGAAGCTGGACGTGAGCCACACCTACCTCGAATTGCAACAAGATGAGGAGTCCTGGAAAAATGCTGTAAATTAATACCCATAAGGGTCTTTATCAATATACAAGACTGTCATTTGTGTATTGTCAGGTTGCGCTCTTCTCCAACAGGCCAAGGAGAATGATTTACAAGGACTACCCCAGGTTGGCACTTATCTGGATGGCAAGTAATAAGGCAGACCAATGAACATGATGCTTAAGTGCTCACAGGTGGGTAAATGCCTTAGGTGGGAGAAAAGTGTGTCCAAGCACCACAAATGACCTACTTGGGTTAGAGTCAACCAAACCTGGTCATACCAATTGGAAGAGAAAGTGAGGGCGATCAAAGGAGCCCCAATTCCCACACCTGTATTGGAGATTAGGTCTTTCCTTGGGTTAGTGAATTATTATGGAAAATTCATATGTAACCTGGCCTCCAACTTGGCACCTTTACACTGGCTGTTGAAAAAGGCTCAGGGTCGTGTAGCCAAGAAGCAGCCTTAAGGGAAGTGAAAAATCAGCTATTGTCATCTAAGGTGTTGGCCCACTACGATCTAAAGTGAGACGTAGTGCTGATAAGTGATGCTTCCCTGTACAGTATCAGGGTAGTGTTTGCTCACTGCTGTCCAAAAGGAAAGGAATGCCCAATACTGTATGCTTGCCAGGATTTGGCTGATGCCCAAATAAAGAAGGAAGGTTTAGCAAAATTTGAATACAGTAAAATATGGAGTTAAGAATCTAACGATGACCGTGAATCCATTGTTGATTGTCAGAAAAACCCATCTGGTTCACTAATGTCCTTTAGGGAAGGAAACTGCCATCCTTACCTGGTCTGGCCAACATGTGACTCCAGATCCACAGCAATATGGTTGACTTGTAACTGCACTCTGGGCAATTTGGGATTGTCAACAAATGCTGCCTGGTCAGCAACATCCTCAAACTGTGAATGAATAAAAAAAGTCACCTTCGGTGTGAGGAAGGTCTACCGGTACCTTTACAGATGGGAATTTATCATAGTGACAGATCACAAACCCCTACTGAAGGAAGACAAGGCATTGCTACCCATAACTTCCAGTAGGTGATAATGTGGGTAACCAAAGAGCCATTGCGACCAGGAATGAAACCTTAATGGAGTCAGCAAGACCAGATCACTGGAGGACGGCATATTACTGTGGGGAGCAAAGGTGATTGTCCTGAGTAAAGGTCACCACTAGATATTGCCTGAGCTCCATCAGTATCATCCAGGTGTTTCCAAGATGAAGATGCTGGCAAGAAGCTATGTCTGGTGGTCAAAGTTGGATGCTGACATAGCTGAATTGTTAGAGTAGTGCTCAGAGTGCCAACAAGAACAAAAATTACCACCAACAGGTCCCCCACATTTGTGGGAATGGCCAGGTAAACCCTGGGCTTGGCCGCATGAGGACTATGCCATCCCTTTCATGTGTTCCATGTTTCTGGTCATTATGGACACCCATTCAAAGTGGTTGGGCGTGCATAAGGCTTGTTCAGCCAACTATCTCAGGGATGACGATTGAGAAGCTGTGAGCATCGTTCACAATGCACAGTCTCCCTTAAGTATTGGTCACGTACAATGGGACATCATTTACCAGCAGGGAATTCAAATAGTTCCTAAAGTCCAATAGCATTCAACACATAAAGATAACTCCATACCATCCATCATCCAATGGTCTCGTGGAAAGAGCAATCCAAACATTGAAGGCAACCGACAGTGTCAAATGATACCAAACTGTCCCAGTTCCTGTTAAACTATGGAACCACCCCACACGCAACAACAGGGATAACTCCAGCAGAGTTGCTGTTGGGGAAAAGACTGGTTCAACCTGATATTTTCAGAGCTGGAGGTGTGGAGAGTGAAATGGAAGGAGCAACTCCAATGTCAGACCCATGCCTCCTCGCAGTGAGAAAGACAATTTTGTTCAGGGAATTAAGTTTGGTGCCAGAGCCATGGAAATGGCCCAAGGTGAGGTTGACGTGAGGTCAAGTCCTGTGACTTACAAAGCTCAGGTACATAATCCAGACCTGAGGTGTATTTTGTCTTTTTTTTATGATGAAAAGGTTGAGACAGAAGTGTTGGCCACTCTGCTCAAAGCCAACAAAGAAAACAGCTTGTGAGGCCTTGGGTTTTTTTTAAGTTAGAACAATAGAAACAGCCTGAATGTTTGGAGTCAATCTCCCACAGAATCATGATTTTTAGTTTTAGCTTTCAGTAGTTCCTGGGGTCTTGAAGGTGGACGTGGAAGATTTTATTCCTCTCTCTGTTAAAGCTAAAAGCTGGCATTCTTTTCCTGCTGCTGGAATCACGTATGAGACAATCTATTTTATTGAATTTGGTTTTGCCAAGGATGTGTTCTTATGGGGTGTCATGATATTGGAACAGTTAATTAGTATTGGTTCATATATGTTTTACGTTGTTAAGTATTTCAATAGAGTTACAATTCAGTCAATTTTTTTTCTTTAGTTTTATTTTGGCTATACTTTAACTGTAGTATAAAAATAAAGTATGTTATGCTTAAAGGTGAGCAGTTTGACTAATCAATTGCACCTGGAACACAATGCCTTAATTTTATTTTTAAAGTAAGAAAAAGTTAGGAGTTAGATTATCTTCCTAATATATTTCGATGAGGTTTGGTCTGGTACATAACACCCTAAAATTAGAAGACCAGCTTTTCCTCAATATATAACTATCAATTAACTTGTGATGATGTGATGGTCTAGTGGTAGTATCATTAAACTGTTAATCCAGAGACTCAGGTAATGTCCCAGAAACCTGGATTCAACTTCTAGTGTAGTAGATGGTGGAATTTGAATTCAATTAAAATGAAATATCGGAATTAAGAGTTTAACGATAATCATGAAACTGTTTGCTGATTTTTGAGGAAAAGATCCATTCAGTTCACTAGTACCTTTAGGGAAGAAAATCTACCGTCCTTACCTGGTCTGGCCTACATATGACTCCAGACCCACAGCAATGTGATTGAATCTTAATTGCCCTCTTGGCAATTATGGATAGGCACGAAGTGCTGACTAAGCCAGTGATGCCCGCATCGTGCCAATGAATTTTAAAAAGTCTTTGTTGTTTGTTTTTCCATCAGCATCCATTTTTGTTTAGCCACTGAAATGTTACTGTTAATATACAATCATCCACTTTTTTTTAAATTCACTCACGAGATTTAGGCATTGCTGGCTGGCTGGCATTTATTACCCATCCTTCCTGTCCCTTGAGAAAGCGATGGTGAGCTGCTTTTTGAACCACTGTAGTCCACGTGCTGGATCCTCAATGTCTTTAGGGAAGAAATTCCAGGATTTTGACCCAGTGACAGTGAAGGAAGGGCAATATATTTTCAGGACAGTGAGTGGCTTGGAGATGAACTTACAGGTGGTGGTGTTCTCACAAATCTGCTGCCCTTGTCCTTCTAGATGGAAATGGTTGTGGGTTTGGAAGGTGCTGTCTGAGAATCTTTGGTGAATTTCTGCAGTGCATCTTGCAGATAGTGCATACTGTTGATACTGAGTGTCAGTGGTGAAGGGAATGTATCTTTGTGGATTGGTGTCAGCCAAGTGGGCTTCCATGTTCTTTGAGAAGGTGACCAAGCATATGGATGAAGGTAGGGCAGTTGACGTGGTGTACATGGACTTCAGTCAAGCCTTTGATAAGGTTCCACATGGTAGGCTATTGGAGAAAACATGGAGGCATGGGATTGAGGGAGATTTAGCAGTTTGGATTAGAAACTGGCTCTCTGTAAGAAGGCAACAAGTGGTGGTTGACGGAAAATACTCAGCCTGGAGTCCGGTTACTAGTGGTGTGCCTCAAGGATCTGTTTTGGGGCCACTGTTGTTTATCATTTTTATGGGTAACTTGGACTCAGGCATAGGTGGTTGGGTTAGTAAGTTTGCAGATGACACTAATGTTGGTGGAGTGGTGGACAGTGTGGAAGAATGTTGCAGGTTGCAGGGAGACTTGGATAAACTGCAGAATTGGGCTGAAAGGTGGCAAACGAAGCTCAATGCAGATAAATGCGAGGTGATTCACTTTGAGAAGCATAATAGGAAGGCAAAATACTGGGTCAAAGGGAAGACTCTTGGTAATGTAGATGTGCAGAGGGATCTTGGTGTCCATGTACATAGATCCCTGAAAGTTGCCACCCAGGTTGATAGTGCTGTTAAGAAGGCTTAGGGTGTGTTAGGTTTTATTGGTAGAGGAACTGAGTTCCAGAGCCGCAATGTCATGCTGCAACTGTACAAAACGCTAGTGCGGCCTCACCTGGAATATTGCATGCAGTTCTGGTCGCCCCATTACAGGAAGGATTTGGAAGCATTGGAAAAGGTGCAGAGGAGATTTACCAGGATGTTGCCTGCTCTGGAGCGAAGGCATTATGAAGAAAGGCTGAGGGACTTGGGTCTGTTCCCATTGGAGAGAAGAAGGCTAACAAGGGATTTAATAGAGACATACAAGATGATCAAAGGATTAGATAGGGTGGACAGTGAGAGTCTTTTTCTGAGGATGATGATGTCGGCTTGTACGAGGGGGCATAGCTACAAATTGAGGGGTGATAGTTATAAGACAGATGTCAGAAGCAGGTTCTTTACTCAGAGAGTGGTAAGGGCATGGAACGCCCTACTTGTCAATGTAGTTAACTCAGCCAGATTAGGGGCATTTAAACAGTCCTTGAATAAGCATATGGAGGATGATGGAATAGTGTAGGGGGATGAGCTTAAATTAGCTCACAGGTCAGCGCAACATCGAGGCCCGAAGGGCCTGTTCTGCGCTGTATTGTTCTATGTTCTATGTCCCAGGTGGTGTCAAGCTTCTCGAGTGTTGTTGGAGCTGCACTCATCCAGGCAAGTGGAGAGTGCTATGGGCAACTTAGTATGGTCAATCCACCTAACCTGCATATCTTTGGACTGTGGAAGGAAACTGGAGCACCCGAAGAAACCCACGCAGACAGGGGGAAAATGTGCAAACTGCACAGTCGCCAGAGGTTGGAATCAAACCTGGGCCCCTGGTGCTGTGAGGCAGCAATGCTAACCACTGAGCCATCATGCCTTCCCTATGTGTTGTTGTTTGTCACTCAATCCCACCAAATTCCATTCGCCCATCAATCCATTCTACATGGCTTTTACAAGAGATAGGCACATTTTGTACAAAAATGCTCACACAATCCCCAACAGCAGAATATTGTTTCATTTATATTTCCTGCTGAATCAATGCTTCAGTCTCTAAAATAGCTGCTACACTTCAAAATGCATTTTTTTGTGAAACTCCCTTAGAATAAAGAGGTACTCATATCAACATAAGCATTGTGGTGTAACTGTGAATATAAATGGCTATAAGATATACACCAGCTGTTTGATGCCATTACTATTAATTGATTCAAAAAAGTGAATTCTAATGCAAATGCTGGGGCTTTTCTCATTTCCAAATCAGATTTCAGTATAAAATACATCATTCTATTGCTCAAATGTTCGTGTTATCAGCAATGAGAAAATTACAATGCACCGACACACGTAGTTACCATAAATAAATAAGAATTGAATTGAATTCTGATAGAAATTACTGCCAGTGATGTTATCAAATGAACGCTTAATATATTCATACTGATTTTTTTTTATGTAATTGAGTTATTAACTTTAACATACTGATTAAAAATAGCATTGTAATAATAGGAAGATGATGTACATGTTCATTTTAACATTGTTCCTATGTGTTTGTTATGAATGTTTGTGTCCAATTTTATGAAAGCGAATGTAATTTTTAAGAATGCATAGCATTAGTGTGAAAATTTTTCATATTCTGATGAGGGCAGAGTCAAATATAAATAAGACAATGATTATTTGGTCCATATTGTCCATATCAATTTCTGTCGATTTGTATTGGTCTCTCTTCATTCATTAAATCACATATGTGTCCCCATTTCAGTTCACCAGCTTCTTATTAATCATTAAATGTCAAGATCAATGAGGAAGGCATTTATTCTTCAAAACTATCTAAATATTGCATTCAAATGCATTCAAATATCGCATTTCTGAGACTTTACTCCACATCCATATTGTCCCATTTATGTTATTGTGAAGTTAACCCATTAATAACTATTAGTAACATGCATATTTCCATAAAAAGGAACCAAGTCTATGTGGCACAAAATTAAAATTGGAGCTAGATCAGTAAAAGTCAGAATTGTCCCTTGACATCCAGGTTTAAGTGAGGTATACAGAGAAGAAACCTGACCCAGAGTCACATCTTATCTACATCCCAGCAGCCTGGAAAAAGGAGATAAAGGCAAGCGTTCTAAGGAAGTTGCCTGCATGTATTTTCTCAGTCAGGAAATGGTATGTGAAATGAGAGGTTGGGAAGGAAGGTGATATAAAGGTATTTCCATTCCATAACTTTGTATTTATATAACCTTCATTCTCGTGGTTTGCTGCAACTTTGTAAGTGTTGGTGCATACAGGGACCCATAAAAGTGATGTTCCTTTAAGCCCTATCTTGCCTATTACTGGATCCGCACAATATGAATTGGCCAAATTGTATTGTGAATGATTTCTTCAATATCACAAAGTCTATACAAGACAATATCAATATAACAATACAGTGCCTAAGTGTTCATTTGACACTGTCAGTCTATTCATTAATGTGCCTTTCAAGCAAGTTATGCACATTTGTACTGTGTCTCATGGCGATCAAGAAGTGCCTTTGTCTGAATCTGCATTAATTGGCCTTATTAACTTAGCAACCCAAGCAGTTGAGTTCAATTTTAAAGGACTTACAGATCCCAAATTGATGGAGCTGTGACTAATGTTTTTGTACAGTGTCAACAGGCAGAGTACTGACAGTATTCAAACAGGCTGTGCTTGCAAAATTCAGAACATGTTGTCTAACACTGGACATGATTCTGCAATTGGATTGCACTTGCTTAACAATGCCAAATGTGCTAAGAAAACATGGAGTCACAATGTGGCTCCCTGATGCATACGAGAAACTACAAGTATTCATACTCAACAAATAATCCTCTGCAAATGTAAAGAACATGTCCAGATTCTGCATATCATTTCTATTTAAAAAAGAAGTGCTTGGGAAAACTATTCGCTGCTACATTTTCCAATGCAATGCCTCTTCCAATTAGAGTCAACTTATCAATCATTCAGCAGCTCTCTTCTTATGCAGTATAATTTATTCCTTTGAAATTCGATATTCTTGCATCTGTCCCAATGGATGCAAGACAAAAAGATTTGACAGCCTCTGTCTTTTATATAGCAACATTATATTTTTGAATAGAGAGATATTATATTTTTCAATAAAGAAACATCATTATAATTCAGAGATAGTAGGCATTGCCGATGCTAGAGAATCTGAGATAACAAGGTGTGGAGCTGGATGAACACAGCAAGCCAAGCAGCATCAGAGGAGCAGGAAAGCTAATGTCTCGGGTCTGGACCCTTCTTCAGAAAATGAAGAAAATTTTCTGAAGAAGGGCCAGGGCTGAATCATCAACCTTCCTGCTCCTCTGATGCTGCTTGGCCTGCTGTGTTCATCTAGCTCCACACCTTGTTATCTCTGATTATAATTCAGTCAGGTCCATCAAATCAGATGACAATGGCCATTTTGATACTTATTTAAAATGGCAATTTAAAGAAAAGAATTTCACCCATAAGAGTGATTGAATAGGGTATTACAATAGTTACATTTGCAGATTAAAGATTTATTATCAATAGTCAGAAGTTTTCCTTTAATGATATTGCCTAACGCTTGTAGGTTTCTTAATGAGAAATGATTAGCAAATACACTTGAAATCTTTACATTTAATATTTAGATGTCATCTCTAATTGGACTGAGATATATTTCATGCATTATTGACTTTGTCTTTCATCTCTTCTGCCTCACTCATCTTCACGTCTACTCCGCAGAGATAGGAGGGTTCAATACCAAAATCCCTGAATATGATTTATGTTCCCACCTACCTGAGAGAATGTGCTGAACAGAAACGGTGATAAACAATCCTTGCCATCAAATCAATGGTGCACTTAAGCCAGAAATTGGAGTATAGCTGGGATGCACGTTAGCCTTTGCTGTAATATTATTATAAGTTTGTAGTTGCATTCATTGTTTTAAAAAGTCACTTCCTTCACTCACCCCAACGTACTAAGAGACGTGACACTGGGAGAAATCTTCCGAGTGCAACTGAGCTTTTAGAAGGCCATGCAAAGACTCTTAATTGGATGACAGGTACAGATTCAGTTTCTTTACAATGGGTTAAGGTTTCTCAGAACCTTTCAGGCAGTTTGGCATTCTTGACCTTGACAGTTGAAGAACCTGGAACCTCTTTCGCATTCATTAGCAACCCATAAATTCTCATTAACATCCCAGCCCCATGGGCAAAATATTTTAGGTAAGGATAAGAAACACGTATGTTTACAAAATGCACCAGGTATATGAGGTGTGTGCCCGATGGGCAGACTTCTTCCTCTAGGGATCACTGAGTACAAACTTCTTCACAAGCTAAGCTTCTTCATAATTAAATGTGTTTTTTTTGTGCAAATACTTAGATTGTTTCAGTCTCAGTAAAATACAGTCTTGTTAATAGTTATGAGATCCTTGGTGTGTAAAGACTGAGCACTTAAAAGTCAACCAGCTGAGGAGAAGTCCCAAAAAAACATGGTCTTGCTTGTAGTTCATAAAAGCTTAAATTGTAAGGGATGAAGCTTCATTGGGTCAATATCAACATCCTGGGGGTTATCATTGAAATGGATCAGCCATATAAATATTGTGACTATAAGAGCTGGTGAGAGGCTCAGAATTCAATCAAGTGACAGACATTTGGTTGAGATGGAAGGCTCTCCACTTGCAGCTCCAGCTGCAAGGACCTTGTCATTAACCTGGACAATAGATTAGAACTCCCATCCACCACATTCAACATTCAGTCCTTCCTCCACTGGCAGATAGTAGCAACATTGTGTGCCATCGACAGAATGCACTGCAATAAACACAAACTTTCCTTTGACAGCAACTTATAAACCCACATCCACTATGTGTCTCGAAGGACAAGAGCAGTAGAAAATGGGAACATTATCTCCTGCAAATTCCCCTCAAGCCTGGGAACCACATCACTCTTCCTTCAGTATCACAGGGTTAAATCCTGGAACTCCTCTCCTAATGGTGGTATGATAGTCTCTACACCTCAACAACTACAGTGGTTAGAGAAGGCAGCTCGCTGCTACCTTCTCCTAGACAAATTAGGGATTGGCAATGAATGCTGACTCAGCTAATGATGCCCATTCTCATGAGAAAATGCTCACGAAAAGTCTCAGCCATATGCAGTCTTGCTTGCCGCACCTAAACACAAGCGGTGTAAAGGTTGAAGACTAACGAATCAACAAGCTCATGGAAGGTCTGAGTCACATGCAGTTTTGTTTGTTGGTCTTCATTAGCAGATGCCTGGCTGTGGCCAATCCCCTGTGCAAGTATTGAAGGTTGCCCTTGAATTATTTGCTCAGACCTCCGAAGTGATGGCTGCCTCCATAGATTTTGGTGAGATCTATACCTGTATGATTTTGAGATATGCAGCATGTTTGCCACGTAAGCTGCTGGAACATGGAGAGGATGGGAGATTGATGTATCACACTGGTGTAATACACCAAGGTCTCCGCTGCTTGACAGACCAGCAATGCAAGCTGACTGCTTGTGTGACTGTGCTAATAGAGACAACAAGGTAAGGCAAAACAAGGCATAGATGCTGCAAACATGCAGGTAAGCCCAAAGAGACCAATACTAAAAGAGTAAGCAAACGGCCCTAAGATGCAAACTGGTTTGAACCATGAACTGGGATCCTGTCTGTGCGTAACGTGTCCCTGCTGCATCCTTTCACTATGATTTGGTGGTGCCACCTGCAATGCAGGCCCATACAAGTTCAGGAGAAACCATGAGCCAACACAAAATCACAGTGGGCTCAAAGATAATGACCTTAAAGTGGCTCAGCAATGAGCCTAAGTAGTCAATGGGCTGGTTTCCCACATTGCTGCTACAGGCTTACTAGGGTTGGAGTGCGATGGGCTGCCTTCCTCCTGATTATCAGGGCCTGACTACAGCCTTGCTCGCTCTGGTGGGATCAATTAAGTTCTGGTCTTGTTTACAGTTGTACAAAATATCAACAGCAAAACTTCCAGCTTTGGTTTACAATTTGATAACGCATAAAATTGCTATTATTGGCGACAAATTGTTATGGGGCAGTTTTATCTGATTATGTTAAATGTGTTAAAATAGCAGAAAAACCACTGTTCTCTAAACACAACTTGGATTTACTTGCTCATGTCATCAACGATAATACACAGGCTATGGAACAACAGGAAATCATCTTATCTTGGATGCAAAGTAGGTAAAGGACTCACAGCTTTGGGCAAGATGTAAAGAGGGCTATGTTTTAAACATAACGGTAAATAGGAGATTGAAATAGATAATAATAATGGAATCCCAAGCTGGTACATGCCATATAATTTGTATAATGAAAGTCTGCGCTTCACAAAACAGAACAGGTTATAACATGTTATACTTTCCATTGAATTTTCAAAGTTAGGGATTGAAGCAATCCCAAGTTAATTCATCTGTTGCAATTGTTATTTTCTCAAAAAGAAAGACGGAGGTTGTAGTTTAAATTTTCACTGTCTCAGAATTGGAGAGTCAGTCATGGCTTACACTCCAAGTTTGAAGATTTTTTGTTCATGGCGCTCCTCAGTAGCTTGAATAGAAGAATTGACACTTACTGTACCATCAGAGATCTGATCTCTTAGTGAAACATTTGACCAAAGTCTTGTTTATTCTCTCTGTGCATATAAAACATGTACTGGGCAGAATATTGTAGGAGCCTGAGTGATGTGGGCTGGGGTGCAATGAGTGGCAGAATGTGAAGCGACACCCATCTCAACCTCAGGAGCAGCTTGTGCCATTTTACGCTATTCATGAGCAGTGTAGCAAGAATCTCACCGGATACTGTCAAGTAGTCAACTGACAATGATTATTGCTTGTTAAACACCTTGATTACAGCCTAACTTGCTTCATTAATACTCAGCATCCAATCTTATCAAACTCACTAAACAAGCTTGAAGTTAAGAAAACGCAAGAAGGAAACCAAAGTGTGCAGCCGGGGCATTCGATTTGCTGCTTGTTCTGGATGACTTCCCTGATGGAAAGTAGGCACCAACATCTCAGGAAATGATCAATGTTCATAGTCTATATTTCCAAGTCAGGTTAATGTATGGTTTCGAGGTGGTGGTGTTCTCGGGTCTCTCACTACTTGTTATTCTGGGTGGTAGCAGTTGGGAGTTTGGAAACCCTTGTTGCAGGAGCTTTGGTGAATTACTTCAGTGTACTTTGCATATGGCAGAATTGCCATTTATCACTGGAATCTGGATATTGTCCAAATTTTGCTGCATTTCAACATGGACTACTTAAGTCTCTGATTAGAGGCGAATGCTAATGTTCAATGTACAATCATTGAGGAATGTCCCCGCTTCTGATCTGATGATGATGAATGGGAGGTCATTGATGAAGTAGCTGAAGATAGTTGGATCTAGGACACTCCACTGAAGGACAGCTACAATGATATCCTGGTAGCTCTCCTTCCAAGAAAAAGGATAAAGCCTTGCCCTAAAGCAATTATTGCTGTCACAAGATTCAATTACTGCATAACAGCCATTAGGATTACGAGCAAGATCCCCATGACTTTTTATTTGTGAGGGCAGGACCACTAGAACCCAAGAAAATCTAGTCAATAGTATTGAAGACAGTGAACAAACAGTGTATATTAGCTTCTCCATAAAACATGTATAGTTACAAACAGAAAGTTTAATTTTTATGTTTAGAAATTAAGAATAGCTGCAAGGTAAGATTTGTTAAAAAAAAACATTTCTTTCATTCACATTCATTAAGGACTTCCCTTCAATGTTTTAGCTCTCAATTCTGCATACGTTGAATAGTACTTTTAAAAATATAAAATAGTCATTCAGTTTTGAGGGCTTTTGTATTAGACTTTATTCCTACAAAGTGGTACCACTGGATGATAAATGATCTAAATTAGAATAGGGCTCGAGCTTCAAGATTTTGACCTTGTGTATAACAACTAAACTGCACTAAAGTATCTTCATACTTGTCATTCTCAGAACCTATTTGAATTTGTTATCTGCCAGCATTTTATTGTAAATTGCCTTCAAATACAGTGTTTAGGTCTTGGGGGGATATTAGTCATCCAGAAAAGGCTCACAGACTGAAAAAAAAACTAGCACATTTCCAATTGAGAACTCAGCACTTCTAATGTTTACCCGATTTAAAAAATCTATTTCTGACACAGGCTGGCCTACTATGTTGCTTAAGTTTACTTTTGTTTCTTTACTCTACTGCAATCCTTCTTGCTTTATTCTTATATACTAATGGTTTGCGAGTCTCTTTTGTTCCTAATATGCCATGATTGTCTGCTCATGTCTAGCTTACCAGTTAGCCAGAACATAATGATGTTGATAACCTATAGCATGTTAATTGCCTACCTTCATGTAGTCTCCATTTTTCCACACTGTTAAGACATTATTATAATCATTCCACTAAACAGCATGGTTCTGGTAAACACAATATGGAAATGTATAAGTTTTAAAATGTGATTGCATGTACAACTAATTGCTCCACAACAAAAACAAATCTGCTGAGTTTCAGAAATACATGGACCAGTTCCACAACTACAACTAATGAAGATCTCTTTCTCAGCCTTTACAGTGCAACCAGTTTGGGTGGCATGGTGGCTCAGTGGCAAGTACTGCTGCCTCACAGCACCAGGAGCCTGGGTTCGAGCCCAGCCTTGGGAGACTGAGCAGAGTTTGCATGTTGTCCCTGAGTCTGTGTGAATCTCCTCTGGGTGCCCTGGTTACCTCCCACCATCCAAAGATGTGCTGGTTAGGTTGATTGGCCATGCTAAAGTGTCCAGGGACATGCAGGCTAGTTGGATCAGCCATGGGAAATGCAGGGTTACGTGAATAAGTTATGCGGTGGGTATGGGTAGGATGCTCCCTACAGGGTCAGTGTAGACTTGATGGGCCAAATGGCCTGCTTCCACTCTGTAAGGATTCTATGAAATGTAATCAAAATTAATAGAATGAATTGCCATACTGATTAATGGAAATTAGAGGTTAATCACAAGCCATGAACAGCCTAGCAATTGGTTTAGAGCAATAGGAAGAAGATAAACTGTGATTAATTAAAGCAAAATCCCACAGATGATGGACACGTGAAATAAAGCCTGTACATATTAGAAGCATTTTAGGTTCTGGCATATATTGCTGGAACATATGGTGGTTGCTGACTCTGCATATCTCCATGATGAAGCTGTATTTCCTCACTGGGATGTATTTTGTTTCAAAAAGAAGTGAAGTATCTTACAGGTAAGACCCGATCTTTGTTATTTAAATCATTTGAGAGTTTTAGAGAGGGGATTTCCAGAGTATCCACTTCTTTACTGTTAACCAGCTCACAGATTTGTTTTATTTCTTGAACTTTTGCCTTTCAGGATATGTCCTGGCAGAGGCATGAGCAAAAGATAGGAAAGAGATGGGAAAAGTGATTTCGTGATGTATCAACCATATTGATGTGGAGACTAGAGCATTTTGCCTTTTCTTGCCCATGTTCATGTTCATCTGAAACACCTGAAATTTTCTTTAGAAGAGCAGTCTCTCTTTGATTTAGATTGAGAATTTTCCTTATGACACATTCCTTCAGAGTTGGATGAATGCCTATGAACACAAAGGCTATTCCAAGAAGTATTCTTCAGTGGGTGCCTATGAGAAATTGATATTTGATGTGAAGCTCAAAAGAGTGGGGCTGCTTCTCTCAGCTACAGAACAGCCTTGAGAGTCATTGCTTGTCCATGACTGCCCTCTCCTTACCACATTTGCCCAGTAAGACACTGATAGCAGTAAGTGCTTTGAAATGGTTGAAATTGGGAAGTTACCTCTGCAGATATATTGGATGGGTATAGTTAACCTCAAGTGTACTTCCTATTCAAGCACCATCTGTCTTCATGTTGCTTGTTATATCCCAAAGACAGCCTTAAATTATCTCTACGTCCATTTTAGTTGTATACTCATTATATTTAATAGGTAGTGGAGTTTAGCTGGGTACTCGACAACTTCTAACATTCCTTATCATACTTCACACACAAAGCCAAACTCCAGTCCTTAACAACAAGTAGGAGTGCCATGAACGTTATGGCTATAGTGGTTCAAGAAGAGAGCTCTCTGCAGCCTTCCCAAAATAGGGTTGAACACTCAATATTAACCTTGACAGTGATGTCTGTAGCTTAAGAAACAAAAATGCTCATGTTTTGCAACTTTATACTTTGTTTAAAGTTTTAGCAAGATGCAGCAAACTATTTAGGATGTTAGAACAAGAATTGACATTTCCTGTGATTTACCATGCAGATAGGAATTAATTATTTATATCTCACATTTATTTTTGACATTGCAAACAATATAATAGAATGGTGTTATGGCCAGAAAAGTAGGTTCAAATTAATTATTTATTAAGCTCTAAAAATGTCATTATTCTTTCAAGGTGCTATCTGTTGAGTAATAAAAGAATCAGCAACCAGCTTACACAGGATATGCACAATGTATTACGGAGGAAGCAGTTTTATTTGATCTCTTTCATGAGGTAATGAAAGAACAAAGTGTAAGATCTTCCATTGTAAGTTGCATGAATTGACAATGTACTGACAGCAGACAGTTTACCATGCTTAAAGGGCAATAAATTGGGGCAGCTAATAACAACTCTGTGCCAGAATTGTTGTCGTGTTCATTCATTCAGAGGGTGTGGGTGTCACTGGATGGATCAGTATTTATTGCCTATCCCTAGTTGCCCTGGAGAAGGTGGTTCTGAGCTAATTTTCTGAAACACCGTAGCCCACACAGTGTAGATGAACCACAGTGCTATTACGAAAGGAGTTCAAAGATTTTTAAATTAACTACAGTGAGGGAATAGTGATAGAGTTCTAAGCCAGGATCATGGATGGACAAACATCAGGTTGTTGGCCCCATGTATCTGTTGCCCTTGTGCTTCCAGATGGTATAGTGTATGGGTTTGGAAGTGTTGTCCAAGGAGGTTAGGTGAGCTGGTGCTGTGCATCCTGTACATGACACACATTCCTGTCATTGTGTATTGGTGGTGGAGGGAGTGATTGCATAAGATAGTGGATGGGTTGCCAGTCAAGTGGGTTGCTTTCTCCTGGATGGTGTCAAGCTTTTTGAGTGTTGTTGGAGCTGCATTCATTCAGGCAAGTAAGGTGTACACCTGCATTGTTCCTTGTAATTGGGAGACAGGCGGTGGATTCTTAAATTCCGACTTGCTGTTGCAGCCACTGTACACACGCACCTGGCCCATTTCAGTTTCCAGTCAACAGGAATCCTCAGGACATTGATTTTAGAGGAAATTCAGTGAGTCTACTTCTATTGAACATCAAGATAATGTGGTTAGATTCTGTCTTGGAGATGACCATAGCCTGGCGTTCATGTCATGGGTGCTGACTGATTATCTGAGCAATTCTAAATGGTATCCAGATTTTGGTGCATTTGGATATAGATTACTTCAGTGTCCGAAAACTTGTAAATGGTTTTAAACATTGTACATTCATGAGGCACGTCCTCACTTATGACCAGAGGATGTGAGGGTGGGTCACTGATGAAGCAATTAAAGAATGGATATTGCCCTGAAAGACTCCTGCACTGAGGTCCTGGGACTAAAATGCCTGACCTTCAACAAACAAAATTGTATTTTCCATCCCCGGTATGGCTCCCAAGCAGCAGAGAACTATTTCCCTGATTCCCACTGATTTCAGTTTGGCTTGAGCACTTTGATGCCACAATTAATTAAATGCTGCCTTGGATTGAGGTCAGGAGCCAGTGGCTCTGGTGGAACTAAGACTGGGGGTCAGTCAGCAGGTTATTGCTGAGTAAGTAACATCTGATAGCATTGTTGATGACACCTCCTCACTTGACTGGTGATCAAGAGTAGATGGGTGGGCGGTAATTGACTGTGTTGGATTTGACCTGATTTTATGCATATGACATATCTGGGTGTTTTTCCACAGTGACCAGCAGAATGTTGCTGAGTAAACTACACCATTCACACTCTCAGATTAATTACTGGTAAAGGTAGAAACAACGTTTATGAAGAATGAATCATGTATAGTTAATGCCAGCCCAGTATTTCAAAGTCAAGACTTTTCTTTGAAGAAGTGAAGAGTTGGAATGGCAGGATTGACTCATCAGGCACCATGGTTACCACATCTGAGATGTGGTTTTTCACAGGTAATTTAAGATGAAGCGAGGTAAGGAATTGCTTTCCTCATGCAATAATCCAGTTTGGGCTTTGGTAGCTTTACACAGAAGTCTGACAGCTGGGTCTCTTGCATTTCCCCTCTTGCCTTCTCTATGTTCTGTACGCGTCTTTATTTTCATGATACTTCTGTTTTTCCACAGCTCTCCCTGCCTTTTCAATATTCTTGACAAGCAATTGAATCACCAGGTGAAATTCTGACTTGCCAAATCCACCAAAGTGGAAGCATCTACGCTGGTACAAGCCAAGTATGAATCCTGTGATGGTGAAAGAATCAGTTCTGAGATTTTGCCTTTCATGAGGTTCATCACTCACTGCTGTAGAAATAAAGAGCATTATTGGGGATACCAGGTATGCATTAGTCCCAGCAAGTTAAGAATGAATTTGGCCACATTTCACTAGCTGCTGAACTCAAGTCAATGTGGCTAAGTGTTACATGACACTCAGTAGATCACTGGTATTGAATTGTGCCAACAGGCAACTGGGAGTTCCCAATTTCTCCAAACTTAGTATTCAGGGTCACCAAACCATCACCAATCACAGCACTTGATTCCTTGCGACCATCAGCTGAGAAACTGGACCACCTCCAGAATTCTGATCCTCTTCCATATATTTTCTGCTCCTTTTACTTGTAATGGGGAGAAGAAGGCTCAAAAATGGCTGTAAAAGCATACGTTCAGCTGGTGGGCGAACTGCATTTGATGAGGGTGACTATTGTGGTAGATGGAAGCATTAAATTATATAAGGGCAAAGCTGAGTGGTAATGGGAAATGAATAGACTAGCATCTGAGGGAGTGCAGAGAAAGAAACAAATCGTAGAGCTTGCCAGGCCAATGAGCGTGCAAACTGATATAATAACAGTGCCGCAGAGTAATTAGCTAGAGTGACATGTGCATAAGGATGGAGATGAATGTCCAACTGTACTCACCTTTTCTGACTTGATCAGATCATTAAAGCATTTCCTGCATTGAAGGCAGGCAAGTGGTAGAATGCTTCTGATGTTGAACATATGGCCAAACTGCAAAGCATGCTGTTATTCTTTCATTGTTGGCAAGCTCTATTTCTGTCCGACTCCTCATAACCCAGCAAAATGGACTCAGTATTAAATTGACACACTACCCTTGAACATGCTGAATTTATACTGTGACTTCCAATTCTCTTTGTTCAAACTCAAAGAACATTCTGATGAAGGGTCACTGGACTTTGAAGTGTTAACTATTTCTCTCTCTACAGATGCTGCCAGGCTTGCTGATTTTTTTTCCAGCACGTTCTGCTTTTGTTTTAGATTTTCACCGTCTGCAACTCTTCGTTTTTAATTCCCTTATCTTATAAATTATCTCCTTTATTTCAAAGGCCAACAGTCTATTTGCATTCCCTATTACTCTGAATGCTGCAGTTAAAATTGTACGTCACTGGGTGAAATACAATTGACAGCAAATCTGGAAGTAATATCTGCGTATTGTTGAGTTAAAATGCTACTGTTATAATAATTTGTTTCCCTCTTGCCTCTCTTCACTCCAATCCCTCTACTGGTCTGAATATGTTTCAGTTATTATCCAGACTAACTTTTCACGTCAAAGACTATTCATTACAATTGGAAGCTGTTAGAGATTAACAACCTCTGAACAATTAAAGTGTTAGGGTAATGCTTTGGAAGGGGATGAGAAGTGAAAATTCTGATGAATTTTTGACAAACAATTATTATTTCGCTCTGTACAGGTGCAGCTGAGACTGCTATGCTTCATATCCATTTTCAATATTTTTTCAGATTTACAGCATCCACAATAATTTGCTCCTGCCAAAGGAGAACATTGTTATTTAGAGTTTTATAAGTTTAATTTAAGATGTGTTAAATATTAGTCAGGACAGCTGCTTTAATGACAGTGTTTCACTTTATTGTTCACCATTGGGTCTGTGGTATCTAAAATTGATGTCTTTTAAGTTCCGTGAAATAATATTATTAATACTACTCAGTTTCAATAGTTTACTGACAAATAAACCACTTATGAGTTACACCTCATAGCCTGCTCAATGGTTTATCACAGTCAGTGTCTGCCACACATTGTCTATCTGTCTCATACTTGAATCTGAGAATGACACACAAAAGCTTTGATATTGAAACTGCAATTTCTCAGCTTTTCAATGGAATTACAAATTATGCCACGTAGGCCGCAGTATCTCCAGCTTTAGAATTTGCGAGGTACAGGTTATTAACACGTCGGGGAATCATAATTCTTCTTTCTTGGAATATAGCAAAGATTACTTTTTAAGTCATTATTGCCATCCATATAAATGCTAAGTAGAAAGGGGAAATTGGATCCCACCTTGTATAACAATTTCTGAGACAGGAAATTATAATACCAAGGATGATTCTGCCAAACCTTTACATTTGAAGCACAGCAAGGGTACACCAGACTTCACAGAAAATAAATGACAAAACACCTCTTAATTAAACAGCACTTTTGTTCAGCCTAAATGAATGTTCTCCATATGTCCACTGAGCAGCAGACAGCAATTTCCCTAAGGCATCGTAAAAGTCTGGAAGTTAGTGGAAAGAAATTGATAAATCCACCCCTCATTATCTTCTGTGTTCATACTGCTGAGCTGATGGTAAAGCTGGCTCACAGATATTATGCTCTGAATTCATTTGTGGTAAATGCTTTAACTGTTTAAGGCCGAAGATGCTCCAAACAGCTAAGGTGACATTAACCCTTTAAAAAAAGTTCTTCAGCATCACTTGGTAACTAGGTTTTGCGGTCAGGCAGGAGAATTCTGTTTACCCCGTTAGGCAGTAGGCAGCTTTGAAGAAGCAGTAACCCTAAACTGTGTCAGACATCCTGCCATTTGTGGCAACTCGATTTCTCACGAAATGTGACAGAAATCACAAGGAGTATGGGCAAATAAAATTTCAATGTGTTTCTGGAAAAAGTAGGGTGGTGCAGCAAAAAAAGTTTCAAGGAAATTCAGGGCCATAGAAGAGACCCCTTGTAAAATTTCTGGAAGAGAAAACTGATGCAACAGCATCAAGACTAAGGAGGCATCAGAAGCTGAATACTCACATGTCCTTCCCTCCTCCTAACCTAAAGACTAAAAAATACTTTCATTCATATAGCACCATATGATGTATTGAAGTGATTTATCATACTTGTTAAAGTCTCATCCTTGTTGGAATATGAAGAACAAAGCTTCCAATTGTCTATATCAGTCTCACTCGCAATCATTTATAAAATAATCTATTCTGACTTTTTCTTTGCTTTTGGTGTCCTTGTTATTTTTGCTCAGAAAGCAATAACTGGACTTTACATGTTTAATGGGAATAAATAAAGAGATAGATTTGTAATGCATTGTAGCCCTAATTCGGAGGAAGATTGTAGCTGTTTTAGGATAAAGAGACAAAGACCCATCAAACAGGCCTTCAACCCTCTGGTGGCAGCTTGATGCAATAATGAAGGGGTTTTAGTTAATCATATAGACCAATCAATAGAGTTTGATATATAACAGACCAACATGTGATGAGGTAAACCCCAGTGGTGTAGAGCTTTGGGAGTCATAGGTCAAAAGACACATGTTTTCCAAATTTGCTACAATTGCCACATCTGGAATATGAAATTCAGATCACCAGAAATTATTTTTATTAGTTCTTGGGAAGTAGGTTTGCCTAGACCAAAACTTACTTCACCATCCCTAACTACTTTGGTGAAGGTGTTGGTGAACTCTCTTCTGTACCTTATGATGGACTTTATTATGAAGATCATTGATGAAGAAGTTGAAATGGGCACTATTCCAAGGAACTACTGCAGAGATGTCCTGAAGCTGAGATAATGGGCCTTCAGCAACCAAAGCCATTTTCCTATATGTCAGGTCTAAGTCCAACTAATTCCCATTGACTCCAGTTTTGCTAGGGCTTCCGTGATTCCATACTTGGTCAAATGCTGCTTTCACACCAAAGGCAGTCATTCTCACCTCACCTCTGGCGTTTTGTCCGTTTTGGATCAAGGGTGTAATGAGGTTTGGAGTGGAGCAGCCCTGGCAGAACCCAAACTGAGCAAAGTTTCTCCACCTGGCATGATGTTTATGATCCAGGAGTTTACAAGTGGCCAGATGGCTAGCATGCTGGTTGTTTACTCACACACACACATGCTGGAGGCATGATCTGTGCAAGTCCACGAAAGGCATATGCTATCCACTCACATAAGAACATATGGCTCAGTTGCAAGAGGGGCAAGTCACTGCTTATAGGAGCAGCATGCAACTTACAGGAAAACTGATTCAGAGTGCTACCTTATTTTCCAAAGTTTGTGGAAGTATGGTGAAATGCTTGGGGAATAAAAGGAGAATGCATGTATTAATGGTATGATGTAAAAGGTGAATTAACATTGACATTAGCAGTCACAAGCTATCGAGACTCTGAGAAGTGGATGTAATAACTGTACTGGAGAGCTGTAAGGTCAGTATTCTGTGTGATCCTACGTAAACAATCATTTATTGGAATTCCAAAGTCAGACAATCGTCATTTCTGGGTAAGGTAGATCCAGCACACTCTGAGCAGGGATAGTATAGTCTCAGACAATGGTAACCAACATTTTCAGTAACAAGGTGCACTTCAAAGAAACAAACAATTCCATGGAACACCCAGTTTCTTCAGCTGAATTGATTGCTCATAAACATCATATTTAAATGTGTTTAGTAGGGTACAGTCTTACTTGAGGGGTTTTCAACATAGTGCAAACAAGAAGTTAGGAAAAGATCAAAAAGATTAATGTTTCAAACCCACCAGCAAAAATATATTGTTTTTGATTGTGGGCACAGGCACATTTTCAACATCTGCTCAGCTCAATTATTTCTGACTATTCATGAATAATGAATTAAAACAAAATGCAAAATTGAGTAAACTGTAATTTACCAAGTTACTGGGAAACTTGGGCCTGCTGGACGATGCAGAGAAACAGATCTGGGGAGGAACTGGCGAAAGGGCCACCACTAAATCTTGCTCCACTGACAAGAACTGCCTCCCATTGTCTTTCACATATGCCAGGATTGAAAATAGGAGACTCTCAGAGATATGTTATGACAAACGGTAAGAGTATAGCAAAGGCATGGCTAGAGATTGTCACAATCAGCCAAAACACAACCTTTACAAACTTCAGCTGTATTGAATGACATTTTCCTTTTAGACCATAAGACATAGGAGTGGAAGTAAGGCCATTCGGCCCATCAAGTCCACTCCACCATTTAAATCATGGCTGATGGGCATTTCAACTCCACTTCCCTGCACGTTCCCTGTAGCCCTTGATTCCTCCTGAGATCAAGAATTTGTCGATCTTGAAGGCATCCAATGTCCCGGCCTCCACTGCACTCCGTGGCAATGAATTCCACAAACCCACCACTCTCCGGCTGAAGAAATGTTGTCGCATTTCAGTTTTAAATTTACCCCCTCTAATTTTAAGGCTGTGCCCACGGGTCCTGGTCTCCCCACCTAACGGAAACAACTTCCTAGCCTCCACCCCTTCTAAACCATACATTATCTTGTAAGTTTCTATTAGATCTCCCCTCAACCTTCTAAACTCTAATGAGTACAATCCCAGGATCCTTAGCCGTTCATCATACATTAAACCTACCATTCCAGGGATCATCCGTGGGAACTTCATCAGCCTGGGATTTTAATTCAGCTTTTGTGAAGAATTACAAACCAATCAGGTACCCAGTCATAGTTTTCCACATTTGTTGAGGAAAAGTAGAATTTGAACTTCTCTTGCAGTACTTTGAGGTGTTTGAGTATGAGGCCATGCGCCTTGACAGCTGTACCTGCTGATCCCAGTTTTGACCAATATTTACATATACTCCATTAGACGTCAAATCTGCTTAAATGATTGATTGATTTTATTGTCACGTATACCAAAATACAGTGAAAAGCTTTGTTTATGAATCACACAGGCAGATCACAGCAGGCAAAGAATGCACAGATCAAAAAAAATGATTTAGAGGCATAGAGGTTACATTGCAGGTTACATTATTAGAGGCTGAAATCCATTCAACAGTCTGATAACGGGCAGAAAGAAGCTGTTCCTGAACCTGATGGTGTGTGTGTTCAGGCTTCTGTCTCTCCTGCCTGACCGAAGAGATTGTAGGAGATTATTACCAGGGTGCGATGGATTTTTGATGACGTTGGCAGCCTTTCCGTAGCAGTGAGCTGTGTAAATAGAGCCCATGGATGGAAGGTTGGCTTCCGTGATGGCCTGGGCTATGTACACCACCTTCTGTAGTTTCTTGCAGCCCTGGGCAGAGCAGTTTCCATACCAGGCCGGACAGTATGCTTTCAATGGTGCATCTATAGGAGTTGGTGAGGAACCTTATGGACATATCAAATTTCCTGAACTGCCTGAGGAAGAAGAGGCACTGTTGTGCCTTCTGGCATGTCACATGGGAAATCCAGGACAAGTCGTCGGTTGTCATCACTCCGAGAAACTTGATGCTCTTTGCTCTCTCAATCACAGTTCCATTGACGTAGAATGGCCATTGTTCTCTTTTTTTCTTTCTGAAGTCGATGACCAGTTCTTTAGTTTTGCTGACGTTGAGATACAGATTGTTTTCATTACACCATGTCACCAAGTCTCTATCTCCCTTTGGTATTTTGACTCATCATTGTTATACATTCATCCCACGATAGTGGTGTCATCAGCGAAGTTGCATTCATTCGAAATTTGCTTTGTTCTCTTAAGCTCTTGAAGTATTAAATGTGCTTTTTCACAAGAAATAGAGGCTTCATCTGTAAGTGGCATCTTACCCTACTTGTTACCATCACAATTCATGCAACTTCTCTCTGCAGCTGAGACATTCAGGTCGGAGAACAGGTATCTCCAATCAATGAAAATCCAAAGGACAGATAGTTCTCGTTACAGCTTCTGAACAGTTCTTTCTTTTTGCATAGATAAGAACAAAAGAACTAGGAGCAGGAGTAGGCCGTTCGGCCCTGCGAGCCTGCTCTGCCATTCAATAAGATCATGGCTGATCTTTTCGCGGACTCAGATCCACTTACCCGCATTCTTACCATGTTCCTTAATTCCTTTATTGTTAAAAAAAATCTACCTTAGCTTTAAAAACGTTTACTAAATTAATGTCAACAATTTCACTGCACAAGGAATTCCATAGATTAACAACCCTCTGTTTGAAGAAGTTCCTTCTCAATTCAGTCCTAAATCTGCTCCCTGTAATCTTGAGGCTATACCCCCTTGCCCTAGCTTCACCTGCCAGTGGAAACACCCTCTCTATTCTATCATATGTATTCCCTTCATAATTTTATATGTTTCTTTGAGATCACCCCTCAATCTTTTAATTCCAATGAATATAATCTCAATCTACTCAGTCTCTCCTCATAAGCCAACCCCCTTAACTCTGGAATCAACCTAGTGAATCTCCTCTGCACCCCCTCCAGTGCCAGTACATCCTTTCTCAAGTAAGGAGACCAAAACTGCATACAGTACTCCAGGTGTGGCCTCACCAGCACCTTGTACAGCTGCAACATAACCTCCCTGCTTTTAAACTCAATCCCTTTATCAATGAAGGACAAAATTCCATTTACCTTCCTAATTACTTGTTGTACCTACAGACCAACCTTCTGTGATTCCTGCACAAGGACACCCAGGTCCCTCTGCATTAGCAGCATGCTGCAACTTTTTACCATTCAAGTAATAATCCTTTTTATTATTACTCCTACCAAAATGTATGACTTCATATTTATTTACATTGTATTCCATCTGCCTGACCTTTGCCCACTCACTCAATATATCTATGTTCCTCTGCAAAGTTTCGCAGTCCTCTGAACATTTTGCTCTGCAACTCATCTTAGTGTCATCTGCAAACTTTGACACCTTACACGTGGTCCCCAGTTCCAAATCATCTATATAAATTGTAAATAATCGCGGTCCCAACACCGATCCCTGATGCACACCACTAGTCACTGACTGCCAGCCAGAATAGCACTCATTTATCCGCACTCTGCTTCCTGTTTGTCAGCCAATCCTCTGTCCATGCTAATACTTTACGCCGAATGCCATGCATCCTTAGCTTATGCAGCAGCCTCTTGAGTGGTACCTTGTCGTAGGCCTTTTGGAAATCTAGGTACACTACATCCACCGGGGTCGCCATTGTCCACCTGGCTCATTTTGTCATCATTGAACTCCAAAAGATTTGTCAAGCATGACCTGCCCTTCGTGATCCCATGCAGCGTCTGCCCAACAGGACAATTTCTATTGAGATGCCTTGCTATTTCTTCCTTGATAATAGACTCAAGCATCTACCCCACTACACTGGTTAAGTTAACTGGTCTTTAATTCCCCATCTTTGTCTACCTCCCTTTTTAAACAGTGGCGTCACATTTGCTCTTTTCCAATCTGCTGGGACTGCCCCAGAGTCCAGCAAATTTTGTAATTCAGATGCCTTTGAATTCGGATGTTTAGTCAACTGAATTAACAGAGGAATTGTCTCTTTTGACAAAAAAAAATCCATTTCTTCTTAGAATCCAGCCTAAGATTTAGGTCAGTGGCTTAAGCAAGAATAAAATTTAGAAATATTCACCTTAAAATCTCTGCTTGTGGAAACATGTCCAAGCAGGCTAGATCAAGAACTGTTGCAATTGCATGCCTCTTTATTCTTTTCACCCAGAGGCATGATCCTTGATCATTGTGCACGCTCAGGTGGAATATTTGGTCCTTCATATGTGCTAGCTGACTGCAAAATGAGCATATTCCCCTTCTTCTGCACATGCATGTTACCAAATCTCCATGTATATTGGTATCAGAGAATTTTGCGACAAACTTCTCACTTTGCCCCAGAACACCGTTCTGTCAGTTCAGTGGGCCCAGACTCTAAGCCGTTACTTGGCCTTAACACAACTTTGTGTAGAAGATCAACTGATGAATTAAATCAAAATTGGAGTCGCCAAAAGCAAGGTAGTTTCACATGTTAAACAAATTGGATGCAGTTACGTGTGAAACAGTGAAACGTAACCTGACCCAATCTTTACTCCTCACCTTTTCTTTTCACCCAACCAGTCAAATAATGGTTGGTGTGGACATATCTGAAAGTCTCCTGTGGGACAGCAGTATGACCAGACAGAGTAGGTGGTCCTCAAGGCATTAGTCACAGGTTTACTCCCTTCTGCTTTTGCTGCTCCACCAATCATGTATTCTGTCACTGAAGACCTGAATGAATGGGGGGGAATTTATCACTGGAGGAGCTGGAGCAGCCAGAATGGCTGAGGCAAAATTTTTGATTTGTTTCTCGACGCGTAATCCAGAAACTCAGCCTAATGTTCAGGTGACATGGATTTGCATCCCATCATAGTGGATGGTAAAATTTGAATTCAGCAAAAATCTCAACTAAAAGCTATATCAGAGATAATGGGAACTGCAGATACTGGAGAATCTGAGGTAACAAGGTGTGGAGCTGGATGAACACAGCAGGACAAGCAGCATCTTAGGAGCAGGAAGGCTTGGCCTGCTGTGTTCATCCAGCTCCACACCTTGTTACCTCAACTAAAAGCTAGTCTGATGGCAACCATACAACATGCCAATTATTGCAAAAGCCCATCTGGTTCACTAATGCCTTCAGGGAAAGAAATCTGCCAACCTTATCTGGTCTTGCCTATATGTGACTCAAGGCTTATAACAATGCAGTGACCACTTAACTGCCCTCTGGATAATTAGGGCTGGACAATAAATGCTGGGCTAGGTGATGACACCCACATCCCAAGAATGATGGAAAAAATCTTCACAGCTTCTGCCTCTCCCATCCTCATTACTCCTCTGTTCAAAATACATTAGGAGAAACTTACGAAAGTTTAATTTTTCATCCCAATCTTTGACTATTTTTATGGGCCATTTATGTGGTTTCAAAGACAATTTCACCCACTGTCAAAGATTTATCGAACTTTGGGTAATTCTGTGCTGTCCTAAAGCCAGGGGTACATGGCCGCACCATGTGTAGCTTGAACCCATTCAAGAATGCAAGTTGAGGGTCAGGCGGGCACTGTAAGGGGCGTATAACAGCTATAGCCCTTAATCTGAATATCATCAGTGATATTTGATACTGAATTCTGTTGCAATTAGCCTGATGAGGTGTAACACCATCTTTTCCATCAATCTTAGCGAATGAAGACTTACCTGTCACCACCATTTCAGCTGTGTTCCCTTCTAATTTGCATTACTTTGTGCTGCAAAAGTGAAGGCAGAATGAAAATCATTGTGTTGTGCCAAGTTTGGCTGAAATGCATTCCAATGAATAATTGGTGTCATGTGGAAGAAACCTGAAGATGGTATGAAACCAATATCAAAAGGTGTGTGTGGACCATCTGAATCTTGGTACAGTGTAAAGAATGGATGAGTGATAGGGGTGTGGTCCAGTGTAACAGACTGGGGGAACAGTTGGTTAGAGACATCACATGAAGATACATTCACTTAACGTGGCTGTTTCCCATTGACAGAACCAAAGCCTTATGTGTACTGTGTCTTCATATGTGACTATGGCAGGCCACAAATGATTGCATTTCAATCCAAAAATCCCTTTTGCACAGTAAATTAAGAAGAACAAATTTTCATGATCTATTCATAAATTACCCAAATTACACATTATGCAAACAGTTCCCATGCATTAACAAATGTGGTTATTTTAGTTAGTCCTACTACTATCCATTTATTTATATGCATGACATCCATAATCTAGAAAGTGTTTGTGTCTTCTGAGGTATGTACACAAGTTGCTGGCTTTTTTTTTCCACAGCCTGCTGCTTGGAATTATTTGCTTGTTGGTTGGGTTTTGAAAATTTCTCAGCTGACTCCACTGTTGCCTTCTACAACCCTTTCCTTTAGTTGTATTAGATGTGTCTGACGTTTTGTGTTTTTGCCTTCAGCATGAAGTTTCCTTTGTAGTGCTACACTTGGATCCTTTCTGTCTTGTGTTGTTTGTCAGTTGATTTAACCAGCAAAATACTATACATCTATGTTGGCATGTTTAAGATTAATAGTCCAAGAGATTTTCTTATTTCTGCTGAGATGAGAGGCTTTAGCATTATGTTTGGAATTTCAGGTTATTAGCCTTACCACTGCAGATAGCACCTAAGCTGATTTGTCCTCTCAGGTGAACATTGTTCCATCACAAGAGTGTCAATTTTACTTCCAGGGGTTTAACTTTTGAATCACCGTCTGGTATAGTTATTTACAGGTCTGTGAAGTTCATAATGTTGCAGGAACGAACAGTGTTTATCTGCCACTTCATATTCATTTGTTACTCTTATTTTATTGTTTTCATCAGTTATAATCCATTTTACTCCTTTAGACTTGACATTGCCCAGTGCTCTAACGTGTAGATTGAATTGTCCGAATCTCCATTTGACATCTCTCTAGTACACGTGCTTGATTTGTCACACTCATCATCTGACATCTTTGTAGCCCTCAATTTTATGGGTTTGCTTGAAAGCTTCTTACCCAAACACTTGATTGAAAGTATCAGAGATAATGGGAACTGCAGATGCTGGAGATTTCCAAGATAATAAAATGTGAGGCTGGATGAACACAGCAGGCCAAGCAGCATCTCAGGAGCACAAAAGCTGACGTTTCGGGCCTAGACCCTTCATCAGAGAGGGGGATGGGGGGAGGGAACTGGAATAAATAGGGAGAGAGGGGGAGGCGGACCGAAGATGGAGAGTAAAGAAGATAGGTGGAGAGGGTGTAGGTGGGGAGGTAGGGAGGGGATAGGTCAGTCCAGGGAAGACGGACAGGTCACGGAGGTGGGATGAGGTTAGTAGGTAGCTGGGGGTGCGGCTTGGGGTGGGAGGAAGGGATGGGTGAGAGGAAGAACCGATTAGGGAGGCAGAGACAGGTTGGACTGGTTTTGGGATGCAGTGGGTGGGGGGGAAGAGCTGGGCTGGTTGTGTGGTGCAGTGGGGGGAGGGGATGAACTGGGCTGGTTTGGGGATGCAGTAGGGGAAGGGGAGATTTTGAAACTGGTGAAGTCCACATTGATACCATATGGCTGTAGGGTTCCCAGGCGGAATATGAGTTGCTGTTCCTGCAACCTTCGGGTGGCATCATTGTGGCAGTGCAGGAGGCCCATGATGGACATGTCATCAAGAGAATGGGAGGGGGAGTGGAAATGGTTTGCGACTGGGAGGTGCAGTTGTTTGTTGCAAACTGAGCGGAGGTGTTCTGCAAAGCGGTCCCCAAGCCTCCGCTTGGTTTCCCTAATGTAGAGGAAGCCGCACCGGGTACAGTGGATGCAGTATACCACATTGGCAGATGTGCAGGAGAACCTCTGCTTAATGTGGAATGTCATCTTGGGGCCTGGGATGGGGGTGAGGGAGGAGGTGTGGGGACAAGTGTAGCATTTCCTGCGGTTGCAGGGGAAGGTGCCGGGTGTGGTGGGGTTGGAGGGCAGTGTGGAGCGAACAAGGGAGTCACGGAGAGAGTGGTCTCTCCGGAAAGCAGACAGGGGAGGGGATGGAAAAATGTCTTGGGTGGTGGGGTCGGATTGTAAATGGCGGAAGTGTCGGAGGATAATGCGTTGTATCCGGAGGTTGGTAGGGTGGTGTGTGCACCTCCCAGTCGCAAACCATTTCCACTCCCCCTCCCATTCTCTTGATGACATGTCCATCATGGGCCTCCTGCACTGCCACAATGATGCCACCCGAAGGTTGCAGGAACAGCAACTCATATTCCACCTGGGAACCCTACAGCCATATGGTATCAATGTGGACTTCACCAGTTTCAAAATCTCCCCTTCCCCTACTGCATCCCCAAACCAGCCCAGTTCATCCCCTCCCCCCACTGCACCACACAACCAGCCCAGCTCTTCCCCCCTACCCACTGCATCCCAAAACCAGTCCAACCTGTCTCTGCCTCCCTAACCGGTTCTTCCTCTCACCCATCCCTTCCTCCCACCCCAAGCCGCACCCCCAGCTACCTACTAACCTCATCCCACCTCCGTGACCTGTCCGTCTTCCCTGGACTGACCTATCCCCTCCCTACCTCCCCACCTACACCCTCTCCACCTATCTTCTTTACTCTCCATCTTCGGTCCGCCTCCCCCTCTCTCCCTATTTATTCCAGTTCCCTCCCCCCATCCCCCTCTCTGATGAAGGGTCTAGGCCCGAAACGTCAGCTTTTGTGCTCCTGAGATGCTGCTTGGCCTGCTGTGTTCATCCAGCCTCACATTTTATTAACTTGATTGAAAGTGGTTTGTTTCGATTCTTGCAGTTAAAATATGATTCTTTCCACATGGAAGGTACTTTCTTTTGTCTTAAGTGATGACCTCTACAACATGTGTAACTGGTCCTTCGACTTTCATCTTTCTAGTGACCCTTCAGTGGTTTTCTTCGCCTTGTTGCACTTGAAAGGTTTGATCTGCACAGTGAGCAGGACTGAACTGCTTATCAACATATTGCGAAGGTCTGGACTGCTTCTCTACATTGTGGAAAAACTCTCCTATTCTCCCATGTGTGTGCTCTAGATGTTGATTGACAAGTTCAGACCTACTGCATGCATGTATAACATTTCTGACAATCGTATTCTCTTCCTTCAGCGGTCACAATATTATAGTCAGATCTCCTATTCCTAAGGTAATTCTATCTTCGATGACAACATCTTTCAGGTGCATGAATTCACAAATTCTTGTGAGCTGTCTTAATAAAATCATATATCTATCAATAAGCTCTTTTACACCTCAAGCTCTAATGTTACAGGTCTCTTTCGTAAGTTATAGTCACTTGGGGTTCAGAGCATATGTTCATAGCTCTCACAATTTCTGCAAATTTTTTTCTGTTATTTAGAGAAGTTTGTGTGGAAGACACTTTTCAACAGGCTGCCCCATACAGAGAAAGGTGTGTAGCTACTTTTAGCATTTTGGATTGTTAAGTAAATCTGTTATTTCTCATAGCTTAGTCATAGCATATGAGAGGTCTGCCAGTTCTGGTTCATATAATCAGAAAAGCCATGAAAGTTGTTGCCATTGTTAACACACCCAAAGTTTCAGCTAAGTCGGGCTTTTTTATTCCCTTGCAACATCCTTCAGTAGCTTGTGCAGTTTTCTAAGCATTGATGTATTCCTCTTTCGGAAGATATGTTACTAGACAGTTCTTTAACACTTCAGTCTCAGTGCCCACTCGTGAAAACATGTTCTGTATTCACAAGGCCACAGTTTTGTGTGTATGTGTCTTTTTTGGGAGCACTAAGTTGGCTGACTGTGTTTTTACCTCATCGCAGAGATGACTTGCCTACAGCAGACAAGGAGGAACATTTATCCATGATTGCAATTCAATTCAAAACTTGATCACCTGTGTGAGACCTTCTTTAGGCTCTGCTAGCAGATCCTCTTGTCCAGGTGCACCTTAAAATTTATCACTTTGGAGGATAGTCCTTGAGATTTCCAAACAGACAACACTTCCAAAGGGCTGACTAAATACAATGTGTTAAATTATATTTGTTGCAAATATGGAATCATCTGGGAGTCACAGCATGTTTCATAAATTGTTTGCATACTATTTGTTTGCAATCTGGTTGAATGTGTTCAGTTTGATTGCGTAGAGGAGAGGTGTATAGACTGAGGCTGAAATAGTATTGGATACTCAGAAGATGCTTCATATATTTTTTCCTCGTAATATCATCACATTACATGTAGGATTCCAATTAATTCTGATCATGCAGGGAAATGACTATAACTAGGTATAGTTCTGGGAGCTAAAGGGATCAAAAAGCCTGAGGCAAAAGCAACAACAGGTTATTGAGTTGAACGATCATCTATGATCATGTTGAATGGTGAAGCAGGCTCAAGGGTATGAATGACCTACTCCTGCTCTTATTTTCCATATTTCTATACTTCCATGATAGTATGTCTTTGATTTGCCTTTTCATATTTTTTTGTGGGGGGCCCAGGAGGGCAGTATTCTATAAAAACAAATAAGGTGCCATGAATTAGCTAAGAACTTGTCTTGCAGATAGGTAATTTCTCCCTGATAGGTAGGCACTTTCAAGTACCACCAAAAATGATTAAGAGCCAGCACTTCAATTCAACATTACCCTTCAAATGTACCTTGTTTCTGGTGTTATTTGATATCAGTTATTATCAGCATTATACTGTAAGATTGTTGCATTGTTCCAGCATGTCTGCTGATGCCAAAAATAGGACTTTCAATTTGCATCAGCATAGTTTGTGCTACCCTTGATCATAGCAGTTCTGCCTGAGCTCAGTGTAACAAGTCTTGGGAATTTTTATACAAGAGACTATGACTGTGTTTGCTGACACCAAGGAGCATGCGTAACAGCAGCAACATTTCTGAAATCAATTGAAATAAAAATGGTAAGAAAAGTCCTAAAAAATGAAAAGGTATACAGGTGAAGATAAAAAATGCAATCAAGTGAATTTATAAAAAAGTAAGTAAAAGTCAGTTTTATATTGCATTTAAGAAATCAGAGGTAAGCATGCGCAGTTGGAATTTATAATCACGTTGTCTGGAGCAGGCAGACATTCCAAAATACTAATGTACCTTTTCTTTTTGGAGTGCGTGGGAAATTTGTTTAAGTCTTTGGCCACTTTTGTCCTTTTTTTGTACATTCATCCGCACACCGTCATTTCGAAGGACTGTGTGTAGTCTGGATGGGAATGATATGCCTTCATCACTGAGGGGCAGCATTCTTTATTCTGACTGCTTCAGAAATTGAGTCTGTCTGAAAAGATGATGAAGTCGCCTTCGATCTTTAATGTTGCAATTTGTACAGCACATGGCTTGGTTGCAAATATCAAATATCTGCCTCCAAATGAACAGAATCATGACTGATTTTACTATGTGCTCTACTCAGAGGTGGAATCCAATGACAAACAGTGAAAACAAAAATTGAGACCAGATGACACCAACAATTCTTGACATTGTCTACCGGAAGTACGAGTAGATTATTGGATACCCGATAGCAGCAAGTTCTAATTTTATATCACTGATACCTTAGCTCAGCTACCAGGTCATTGAGTGAGCTTAACTAGTTCTCCCCATCTCCATTAGACAGATCATCTTTCAGCACTAGAACTTTCTCCACTGTGGAGATGGAAAGGATAAAATTCAGCTGTACCAGTTATCAAGTTATTTTTGGCCCTCGGTCCCCTGCTTTTTCAGCCACAGCCTTTCAAAACTTTCTCTTCACATATATATTCACTTCTCTTTTTAAGGTTTACAACTGCTCACAAAATTCAATCTATATCACCAATAATTTCATGAATAGTAGTTGTGGAAAAAAACATCAGGTATTTGTGCTGGACACCTAAAGCAGAAACTACAGGAAATGGATCAATATAAATTACATAACTAAAGGTGCAAATTATCATTTCCTCCTTCATTAGCACTTACAGTAGGAGAATACTGCCTGTCATCTGTCCAATAATTCATTGCCTCTAGTTCATTTTCTCTTACATAAGCTCTCGGCGCAGATCTATCCTAGGAACATGGAAATGCAAAATAAAATCTACAAATCCGATATATTTTATTGTCCCCTAAATATAAAGGAGGTGCATATTAGTGTGAGTAATGTGGATTTTAACAAGTAAGTGACTATAAAACATGTACATTATGTGCCTATTTTCACTTAAAACTAATACAACAGGCAATTCAGCACATCTACCGGTAAAATCAGATGATGTTGACTGCATTCCTTAAGTAAAATGCATTTTACCTACTTATTACAGTTGGAAATATTAATGAGCAATGGCTTACAGACTTATATTAAACACCACAAAAGTTAAGAATTTGTCCGCTGACATCATCAAAGTAACCTTTAGGTTCATACTTATATGTCAAGCTGAAGTGTTTACCCTCCTTCGAGCAGAGACACTTAAGACAAGACTTAATAGTGGTATTTTAAAATATAACAGGTATTAAAGAGAAAATGAGGAGAAAGGATGGATGGTCAGTAATTTGAGTAATTGGCAAGAAAGGGAGGAGGATGAGCTCACAGCACCAGGGACCTGAGTTTGATGCTGCCCTCGGGTGACTGTGTGTGAAATTTGCACATCCTCCCTGTGGCTGCATGGGTTTCCGTTGAGTGCTCCGGTTTCCTCCCACAGTCCAAAGATGTGCAGGTTAGGTGGTTCGACCATGCTAAATTGCCCCTAGTGTACAGGGGTGCGCAGGCTAGGTGGACTAGCCATGGGAAATACAAGTTACAGGTTTGGGGTAGGGGACTGGGTTTGGGTGGAATGCCCTTCAGAGGGCCAGTGTGGACTCGATGGGCCGAATGGCATGATCCCACACTATAGGGATTCTATGAGGAAAACTTTTTTTAATACAACAAATCATTAAGATCCAGGATGCACTGCCTGAGATGGCAGTGGGAGCTGATTCATGGATAACACGTAAAATGAAATAGGATAATACTCAAAAATAAAATGTTTGCAAGTTTATGGGGAAAGAGCAAAGGAGTGTCACTCATTGGATAAATCCCTGATAGGCCTGGCACAAACATGATAGGCGAAACAAACTCTTTGTAGATTCTATGATTTATTATGGAAATAATACTTGTGAGGATATGCCTAACTTTGGGCCCACAAATTCACAACATGATGGAGATGCATGATGCTTTTATTTTTCATAAATTCAGCACCTTGGTTCTACTTCAATACTAAAGACAAGGATCAGGATAGCTGCTGAGCAATGAGGGATACTTATTATGATGCTGGCACATAATTCTTCTTCTTTGGAGCAGCATCGCTGCAGAGGAGAACTGCAACGATGTACACATTTCAACAAGAATGAGTATATGTTCAGCATTTCCTCACAAATTACAATCACTTATTCACAAC
Organism: Stegostoma tigrinum; assembly: GCF_030684315.1. Taxonomy (NCBI): domain Eukaryota; kingdom Metazoa; phylum Chordata; class Chondrichthyes; order Orectolobiformes; family Stegostomatidae; genus Stegostoma; species Stegostoma tigrinum. The sequence goes on along the minus strand of NC_081365.1, from coordinate 25,399,569 downwards.
TTCAATTAATCAGGAAAGGACTGACAGCAGATGTTCCAGTGAAGAGTTTTATGGTTATATTCTCCATGATGTGACTGTAGCACGAAGAACAAGAGCAGGTACAGTGGCAATGGGAGCTAGACACATGAGGAAAATAATCCAGTTGTACACCTTAATGTATAGAAAAGAGCTGTATGAAACGCATCAAAAATCTTCCTCTTCTCATCAAACTTTTCACAACCTGAATGAATTCTTGTATCACTTGTGCCTGTTACCTGAGGAGAACCAAACAGCAAATAATATTGACAACAACTTACGTTTAGGTAGTGCTTTCACTGCACTGAAGCTTTGCAAGGTACTTCGCAGAACTCAGTCAAACAGGTTGGTTTTAGGAGGTGTTTCTGCATAAGAGAACAGGCTAAGAGATTTATGGTGGGCATTTTAGAAATTAGGGCAAGGCTGAAAGCATGGCCACCAATGATAGGGCTTAAAGAAGGGGGGAAAAGAACAGGAATGAAAAGAAAGCCAATTTGAAGCAGAACATGTTATTTTCATCGGTTTGTTTGAATTTGCATGCGTCACTTTCCTTTACCATCGCTGTGAGATCACTTCAGTTATATTTAATACTTTTGTGCTGTGAAATTGACATTGATATTGAAGCATCAGGAAGCATATTAATGGGACAAAAATTAAATAACACTTGATCTGATTTTATTTTCAACTTCCTGTCACTCTGTTTTACTGTAAATGTTTCAACAGTGAGTTTAAAAGTGTTGCTGCATTAATAGTCATTATTCCTGAAAAACCAGGCTGCATGTTACAAAACTTTCATCAGGAGTTTTTGCCCAGGAGGGAAAGAAAATACTGAATTGCCTTTATGTGGTGCTTTTAATGATGGCTCAACTGTTTAAATTGCTTTACAGCCAATGAATGAAGTACTTCTGAGGTGTAGTCTCTGTTGTACATATAAAACAACAGCCAAATTGCACACAGCAAAACCCATACTCAGCAATATGGCAATCACCAGGTAATCTACTTTGTGCTGGTAAATGAAGGGTAAATGTTGGTCAGGACACTGGGGACAACTCCTCTGTTCTTCACCAAATTAATGTCATGCAATCTTTTCTGTCCACTTGCAACAATAGAGAGGGCTTCAGTTTGTAGTCCTACCTGAACAACAGCACCATTGGCAGTGCGGCAGTCCCTCAGTCCTACATGGAATGGATTGTTATGCTGAGTCCTTGAGCAGGATTCAAACCTATAACCATGTGACACTGGGTTGAAATTTTGACTCATTGAGCCACGGTGACAGGTTAATTTCTTGTAGTCCTTAGAGGTCTCAAATTTTGGTGGGACAGCCGGTGAAAGACATACATTGCCTCAGCTGGCAAGTCCCATCTGTATTAAATGCCACACAGTAAATTAACAGGAGGCCACCAGCAAACCTTTCCAAAGATCAAGAAACTCTGGGCATAGAAGTCCCCACCCCAGAGTTACTGGCCAGTTAGAGACTGACAGTTGTTTCACACAGCAGTTTCACGGGGGAGGTGCTGGTCGCTGTGGAGTATTGACCACCCAAGGAACAACCAGGCCACAGTTGAGTAATGCCGGGTGTGTTTTCATGGGCTTGTTCGTAGGATCATGGACAGAAAGAACATGGAGGTGGGTCTCAGCAGGTGCATCACCTCCAATGTTGTGTCACTCAGGTCTATAAATAATTGGTTCACTCTCCCCCTGCCCATGGGCAATAGCAAACTAACCACAATTTTACGCAAAGTGTGTGTTGCAAGTTGACAGGCAAGCACACCACTGGGCTCATACCCAGCGATAGCAGGCTAAGGCTCTCAAATGGTCATTAATTGGTCATTAAAGGACCTTAAATGGTGGCAGGATGGGAAATCTGACTGGGGCCTTCCTGCCCCTGCCTGAATTCTGGTGGAGCCAGGAAGCTGGGATGATTCAGGCATAAAACCATAAGACTCGAAGATACAGGAGCAGAATTAGGCCATTCAGCCCACCAATCTGCCCCACTATCAAATCATGGCTGATACATTTCTCAAACTCATAACCCTTGATCCACTGACTAATCAAGAGCCCATCTATTTCTGTCTTAAATGCACTCAATGACTTGGCCTTGACCGTGCTCTGTGGTAACAAGTTCCACAGATTCACCACCCTCTGGATGAATAAATTCCTCCTTATCTCACTTCTAAAGGGTTGTCCCTTCATTTTGAAGCTGTGCCCCCAGGTCCTAGTCTCTCCCACTCGTGGGAGATGTCCATGTCCTCTCTATCCAGGCCTCTCATTATTCTGTAAGCCTCAATGAGACCCTCTCTCATTCTTCTAAACGACATTGAATCCTGGCCCAGAGACCCCAACCACTCCTCATACGACAAGCCCTTCATCCCTAGGATCATGCTTGTCATCCTACTCTGGACCCCCTCCAAAACCAGCATATCTTTCCTTAGATAGGGGGCTCAAAATTGCTCACAATGTTCCAAATGTGGTCTAATCAGAGCCTTATATAGCCTCAACAGTATGTTGCTGATCTTGTATTCTAGCCACCTTGAAATGAATGTTAACACTTCATTTCTCTGAATCCAGAACTAGGATTTCTACGTTCCTTTTGTGCTTCAGATTTCTGAAGCCTTGCCCCATTTAGAAAATAGTCTGTACCTCCATTTTTCCCATCAAAGTGTACAATCTCATACCTTCCCTCATTGTATTCCACCCGCCACTTATATGGCTATTTTCCTCGACTGTCCATGTCCTTCTCCAGTCTCCCCTCTTCCTTATCACTACCTGTCCCTTCAGCTATCTTTGTGTCATCTGAAAACTTAGCAACAATCCACTCAGTTCCTTCATCCAGTCATTAATGTATGTGCCAGCATTCTGCCTAATTAAACATACTTCCCATTTCCAAACATACAATAAAAAATTTCACGAAGTTTTGCCCTTGGGCCTCATCCACCTGCTCTGCTTTTATAGTTTTGGCATTGATAAACCAGCAGCATAGGGAAAAGCACAGTCATGTTAGTTGTGACCCTTCTGCAGGTCCCCTGTGTCCATTCTTCACCTGAAAGGTCATCCCTCTACCATTAGATCTTTCTCCCCACCACCCCAGCCAGTCTCAGAAATCCAGCCATACTTGCACTTCCCCTCTCCATCCCAATCACTTTACTAGGTCCTGCTCACTAGCCCCCACAATACCCTATACTTATGAATAGGCTCCTCTCCATCAGGGCAACTAGTAACTTGAATAAAAACCAACTAAAAATCAACTAGTAACTTGAATACTGGCCACCACTCCTGTCTAGCACTGCTGGGGTTTCAACTCTGTGGCCAGCTGTTCTCCAAGGTGGGACATCTCCTTAGATCATGGCTGAATTCCTGCATAAATGTAATTAACACTGCTCCCAGAATTAAATTACAGTGTGTCAGCTCATAGGAAAGGTGAGAGCCTATTAATCTAGACGCCTAGGTAATGTCCTGGGGACCCAGGTTCGAACATTGCTACAGCAGATGGTACAATTTGGATTCAATTTTTTAAAAAGTGGAATTGTTGGTGAAAAACCCATCGAGTTCACTAATGTCCTTTGGGGAAGGAAACAGTCATCCTCACCTGGTCTGGCCTAACAAAACTATGACTCCGAGACCCACAGCAATGCGCTTCACTCTTAAACTGCCCTCTGAGCAATTAGGAATGGACAATAAATGCTGACCTAGGCAGCGACACCTCTATCCCCTACGTTACTGGCTTGCTCTAACCTTGTGTTCAGTGCTCTTCAGACCCCAGGATTTAGAAGCTGCTAACAATAGTCTTGCAGAGCCAAAGGAGAATGAGGAATGGCAGCAAAATATCAACACATAATGCAAACATTTGTGCTGGTCAGTGTTTTATGCTGTTAGTATTCAGATGGAAGTGACTCAGTAATTGTGCAATTTCTCTTCCTTTTTTCACACATTCCCTGAAGATTATTGCAACCTGTTTTCCACCAGGATTCTCTGTCACTGATTTGCCTCGTTCTGGTGTTTTGAAATAAATGGGATTGATCCGTAATGAAATTTTAGTTTTTTTGCCGAAGGCCTATTTTCTAGGGAGGGAAGGGAAATGGTGCTGCAATGCTTCATGAGCTGAGCTCATCCAAAGCAAAAGTATATTTTTCATTCATAACAACACAGGAGTGAAAATGAATTTCATGTTCCTGGGGGTATATGAATTTTAATTGTTTCTGCTGTAATTAAATCTCCCCTTTCCATATGAACATAATAAACAGAGGCAGGAATAGGCCATTCAGCCTCTTGAAGCTGCTCCACCATTTAAAATATTACAGTTGATCTTTGACCTCAATTTCACTTTCCTGACTGACTCCCGCACCCCTTGATACGCTTAGAATTAAAATTTACTGCCTCAGCCTTGAATATACTCACTGAGTGAGCTTCTTTAGTTCCCTGAGGTGTAGAATACCAAACGATTTACAATCCTCTGAATGAAGAGCTTTCTTGTCATCTCTGTTCAAAACGGCTGTCATCTCATTTTGATACTATTCCACGTGCAGCTGCAGCATGTTGAAATTTACTTGTGATGATGGAGACATTATAATGATGTGAGGTCGGTTCGTCAGTGAGAAGATGCCCTGGTGGAATATAATTGGCAAACACCAGTGTAGTATCAATGGGAAGATTTTACCAGCTCTCCTTTCAGCTCTGAGTAGGAGAGGGGGAGATGTACATGCATATAGTGCTGCTGCAGACCTATAGAGTCACTAACCTGCGCTTGGCCCATATCCCTTCAAATCTTTCCTATTCATGAACTTATCCAAACGTTTTTTTAAACATTGGAACTGTAACTGCATGCATTACTTTCTCTGGCTGTCCATCCATACATGGACCACTCTATATTTTAAAAAGTTGCCCCTCATGTCCTTTTTAAATCTTTCTCCTTTCGCCTTAAAAATATGTATGCCTCCCCACCCCACCTCCCCCCCCCCCCCCCCCGCCTAGTTTTGAACTCCCCAATCCAAGGGAAAAGGTGACACCAATGGGAAAAAGCACCACCTAAGCTATGCAGGTAATGGATTAGATTCCCTACAGTGTGGAAACAAGCCCTTTGGCCCAACAAGCCCACACTGCCCCTTGGAGCATCCCACCCAGACTCATCCCCCTGCAACCCCCATACCCCTGAACACTTCGTGCAATTTAGCATATCCAATCCACCAAACCCGCACATCTTTGGAATGTGGGAGGAATCCGGAGCACCTGGAGCAAACCCACGCAGACAGGGGGAGAATGTGCAAACTCTGCACAGACAGTTACCCGAGGCTGGATTCGAACCTGGGTCCCTGGCACTGTGAGGCTACAATGCTAACCACTGAGTCACCTGAGTGAATCACCTGCCAACTCCTCAAACAAACCCCTCCCCAAAAGGCATTGATAACTGCTACGGAAATGTAATAGTTTGATTTCTGAGAGAAAGTGTTGAATTTTTGCTGCTGAATCAGGTACACACCATCAGGAAATTTGTCAATGACTCAAGCCCCCCCAAGGAGAATCTTCCCAGAAGGTGGGATTTTTCATGCCGGTGCTAATTGAAAGCAAACCCACTGCCCCTTCAAACTGTTTGAAGTCAGCAGCAGGGGCTGTAGGGTGCAGAGAGACGCTGTTTAAAGGGCTGTTCTTGCTACTGTTACATTTCATTCCAGTTTCGCTACTTGCATGTAGCGCCCCTCATGTGCCCTCATCTCCACACATTCCCCATGTCCCATTCATGTCAAATCATGCCACCACACATACATTATAGACCCTATGTTAACAAAGTGCCAACACACACCCATTCACCATAATTTTCCATTACATCCTCCATGCCAACTAATTCAGTGTACATCCATAGGCTGAACACAGTAGCTACACCGAGAAGTAAAAATAAAATGAAGTTTGAAGAATCTATAATGCACTTCAGTGTATGAAAAATATTCTTATTGGTAAAAATCTCTTCCAAACATTTGAAGTTCTTCCAGTACCTAATTACTGATCTAAACCACCATTCCTTTGAGCACTTAATCCCTAACATAACAAACAATCCCTTCAAATACTCAATTCCTTATATATAAAAAGAAAAGCCCCCAAGTGAAGACAAGTAATCCCTTCACAACACTTAGATTTGTTAATCAATCTGTAAACCTCCAAGACTTCCATTTATAGAATCATGGAGTCATACAGCACAGAAACAATCCCTTCAATCCAATTCGCCTATGCTGACCAGATATCCCAAACTGCTCTAGTCCCATTTGCCAGCATTTGGCCTATATCCTCTGAATCCTTTCTATCCATTTACCCATCCAAATTCCTTTTAAATGTTGTAATTGTCACCCACCTCCACCACTTACTCTGGCACACTTAACAATGATAAATGTTGAAGCAGTCAAGTAGCACAAATTTTATAATGATAATCCCGAGCCATATGTCAACAACCATCTGTTAAAGTTGGAAGAATATTTTTTTTTAAACTGCAAAGCTGTTCATTTTTTCAAAAATGTAAATAGCAGGAGATTTAAATGACTTGACATTTCACAGGCTTTTACATGGATCCAACAATCTCAAAGATATACACAAATTATACCAAATAGGTAGATGACCTCTCCCAAATAGCAAATAACCTTTCACAAAGAGTTTCCTGAACCTGCCTAAAAGGGTACCTATCCTTTCCAAAGAGCCGAGGTATTTGAGTCCTTTTCCTCAAACGTCTAAGCCTAATGAGATAAGCCTTAGAAAATCCAGAACATGTAGGTTGCCTCCAGGAACAAGGGAACAGGAAGTGATCATTGAGCAGACTTGGCCATTCAATTTATCATGGCTGATAATCTACTTTGAGGCCATTTTGCTGAATCCATTTCCTTTGACATCATTAGAGTCCCTTGAACCTGCTCAATCATTGAGTTTCCACTGTCCTCTGAAGTAGAAATCACCACCCACTGAATGAAGAAATTTCTCCTTATCTGTCATAAACAGCTAAAACTCCTTATTCTGAGATGATGTGCCCTACTACTAGAGTTACCACCCAGGGAAAATGTTTTATTTACATCCACCTTGTCAAAACTTGTAAAAATTTTGTAAGTTTCAATGAGATTACCTCTCGTTCTTCAAAACCCAACAGAACATAGATCTTGCTCCCTCAATCTCTCCTAAGAAGACAATCCCACCAGTCCAAAGATTAATATGGTGAATTTCCTTTGCATTCCCTCTGAACTAGATATATCGTTCCCTAGGAAAGGAGACCGAAATTATACGTAAAACCCCAGGTGCAGTCTCACCAAAAGTCTGTACTTTTACAGCAATATACCTTCAATCTGTGCTCAAATCCTCTTGTGATAAAGGTCAACATATTATTTATGTTCCCAGTTGTCTGCTGAATCTGCATTCTAACGTTCATGGTTAAGAACAAGAACACACATGTCTTTTTGGACATTCTCCCTTTTGCAGACATCAAACTAATTGGCCTGTAATTTTCCATTTATCCTCGATCTCCCTTCTTAGACATTCAGGTCTTATCTGACACTTTACAATTGACTGGAACTTTTTAGAACCTGTAGAACTTACACTTTATAGCGACCTCCTTCAACACATGATTAAAAAGAGCTGACACGTACTACTGCCTAATGTATGAAATATTGAAATTTGCAGTGCACAGGTCCCTAAAAGTAGAGGTACAGATAGAAAATATTGTAGAGAATACATATGGGAGGCTCTCCTTCATTTGCAGCAGCTTAGAATACAGAAGTAGGGATATAATGATGAAATTGTGGCAGACAGTGGTGAGACCACAACTAGCGTATTGTGTGCAATTCTGGTCACCACATTACAGGAAGCATGTGTGATCCTACAGACTTCAGAGCTTTAATAATTGTCCATGGACTGAATGAGTCAACAAAAGATAAACTGTTACTCACAACAATAACTCTGTCTGGATTAAACAGTTAAGAAACAAAAACAAGCTGTTACATAGAGACTCATGCAATTGACCATGTCTTGGTGAGATTGCATAAACCAAACTGCTCTGACACCTATTTGATAAACTAGATACTTTATTGTCACAATAAGGGCTTTGGCCTTGGGTGGCATGGTGGCTCAGTGGTTAGCACTGCAGCCTCACAGCACCAGGGACCCGGGTTCAATTCCAGCCTTGGGCTGGAGTTTGCACATTCTCCCCAGTCTGCATGAGTTTCCTCCCACAGTCCAAAGATGTGCAGGCTAGGTGGATTGGCCATGCTAAATTGCCTGTAGTGTTCAGGGGTGTATGGGTTATAGGGGGACGGGCCTGGGTGGGATGCTCCAAGGGGTGGTGTGAACTTGTTGGGCCAAAGGGCCTGTTTCCACACTGTAGGGAATCTAATCACAAGGACGCCTGATTGCCCTGCAGAAGAATTTAAAGAATTAACAACAGGAAAGCTGTTTCTTTGAATGGGCAGTCAACACCAAATGTAACAAGAAATTACTTCTGATGAGGAAGCCAGCTGCAGACTTGCAGTAAGTTAAACAAGCAGAAATTCGAAGAACAACATTATACAAGGACTAAAGCCTGGAATCTTCCAGAGACACACACTTTTGATTGGAATCCCGGCCAGATTCCACCATTAATTGAGTAACAGCCAAGTTGGGTTAGGAGGCTTAATTTGCATACTTGAGGGGTCTTATTTTGGTTTCTGCCTGAGTTGGTAGTAGAAACAGGGACCCGAACCTCTTATAAAAAGTACGTGGATCTGCACCGTAAGTGCTGGAAGCGACAGATTTTGCAGGTAGATGGGAATAGAAAGGGCATCTAAGTGTCTCTGGGTCAGAATGAACATGATGATCTGAATGAGATATAATGTGAACTGCAGATGCTGCAGAATCCAAGATAACAAAATGTGGAGCTGGATGAACACAGCAGGCTCAGCAGTATCTTAGGAGCACAAAAGCTGGCTTTTCAGGATCTGAATGGTCTGCTTCTCTGCTATATATTTTCAATGGTTCTAAAGTTCTCTGGTGTGAAGTATCTCCTGCTCTGATCCCCTAAACCTTCTGTGAAAATTATGGGTACCGGTTTTAGGGATCTGGATTTTGGACTTGATGCTGTTTGGAGGGATCCAGTGTTGCAAAAATTTAGTTTCAATCTGAAGGATATACGTAATACTAGACTGAACAAAATGTAGCCTACTTGAATAAAATGGTTTGTCTGCCATTTCCTTTGCTCACAGTATATAAAATAACATAACTGTATAAATTATTTTTGGAAACTGAATTACTTTGACGTTATCAGCAGTATTGAATTTAAAACACACAAGTTTTAAGCAATCATTTTTTCTTTCATTAAGCTAAGTTGGGAAGTTTTCATCTGCAATGAGACATAATTGGCACTATTAGAAACAGATAGATGCATTAAAGAATCACGTTGTGTAAACTTGCTCTTTCATGAAACAACTAAGATAAAGGTCAAAGACTCTTATATGAAGAATCCAAATTAAAAGAAGGAAAAGTAATGTGAAGCAGGAGGACGTGATTGAGTAAAACTAATCTTCTTGGTAAAAGTCTTATTTTTTATGAAGCAGGAAAGAAGAAGGTCTGTGAGGAATTGCGCAGTTCTTAGAAGGGAATCAGATGAATAAGAAATAATGAATTTTCTGAATGGATCAGCCTACTATCCAGTTGTAAAGTGTGTAGGCTTAATCTGGTGAAGATAGTGATGCTTCATCCATTTTGCACATCTCCTGCACGTATTTGGGAAAGATGCGCAGGAAACAATCATCTTAAAAATCGAATTAGGAATTGATCATCATGCTAAATCAATCTTTTCTTTTGATGAGCATGACAAGAATATTGAAGTTTGTGGTGTAGTGGTAATGACACTGAACCAGTAATCAAAAAAGCCCAGGCTAGCTTTCTATGGACGCTGGTTCAAATCCCACCATGACAGCTAAGGAAATTTAATTCTATTATTGAATCCAAAGCTGGTTTTAGTGTTAGTGATCATGAACAAATTATTATCAGCAGTTGTAAAACACTTTTTTTCCCCCAATAACCTCTGGACAAGAAAATCTGCCATCCTTGCTTGTTCTGGCCCAGTGTTACTCAAGAACAACAATAATGTATTTGGCTCTTAACTGCACTCTGAAACAATTCAACCAGCCATTCAGTGCAAGGGCAATTAAGGATCAGCAACATACACTGGTCTCGCCAGTGATGCCCACATCCCATGAAAGAATAAGCAAAAGGGTACTTGGTATGGAATTTCTATCTTGTTTCTTTCAATGAGTACTTACCTCTCCCTTGGCACATCAGAGAAGAAAATGAGAGATAATGGGAACTGCAGATGCTGGAGAATCCAAGATAACAAAGTGTGAAGCTGGATGAACACAGCAGGTGAAGCAGCAACTTAGGAGCACAAAAGCTGACATTTCGGGCCTAGATCCTTCATCAGAAACGTCAGCTTTTGTGCTCCTAAGATGCTGCTTGGCCTGCTGTGTTCATCCAGCTCCATACTTTGTTATCAGAGAAGAAAATGAAACAAGGTTTCTCTGTAGCAAATAAGAAAGATTTTGGTAGGATTAGATTTGTCAGCTGTGAAAATTGATTTATAATGCAGCACACTGAAAGAAAGATGGTTGAATCTGTGCATCAAATTAGAGGCTGGATCAATCAGTTATTGCTATGCGAACAGATCTACACCATTCTCCACATTGTTTAATCTGTCATCAGAACAAGGCGATTGTGTGTCTTTGGTATCTGTCAGTTGTGCAGGAGATACCGGCCATTGAATATCGTGTTAATGTGGTAATTTGTGCAGAGAAGTTAGACCATGTTGCATGTTGATTAGACCTAGTGTTCATTCATTTAATTCTCAATGTTGTGGTTCAATGTATTTTTAAAAGTCACATCTATACTGTATTAAAGCCATATCTTAACTGTGATGTTAAGCAAGTTGCTTTGTTTAGTAATGTGTTGTGTTAAGTTGTGCTATTTTTGCTTTACAGCTGAAATAACTGTCGATCATTGAGGGAGTGAACTAATTTATCTTTATATCAGGCTGTCAAAACCAAGATTCTGCTTTTGCAAGATACTAATTAATTATAAAGATCTATTTTGGATTAAAACTTCCTGCAAATGTATACAGAATTAATTTAACGACTGAGTGGATTTAATTTGAATATCTTGTTAGTATGTTGAGTATTAGCCATGGAATAAGTTATGCAATATATGATCTGTATAGTTGAGATAGTGACTAGCAATGTGCCTTTGGCATATGCAAATATTTACTTTGCATTCTTAGAATAGATTTAAATGGTAAGACTGCCATTTTAACAAACTTCAAGTAAGACTGGGGATTTATTTACTTTTACCCCAGCCTTGTTGTACCTGTCGACTGGACTTCTAGATAAACCAATCAATACTACATTAATGACTTTCAGAAAAAGCTGGAGAGAAATAAGGCTGAAAATCGTAACGATAAATGCAGGTTGTGATTTTGGTGCTAAAGGAGAAATTGATGATTCCTAAGATACCAATTGAGCCATTATAGAACTAATGACGATAATTAGAGGATAAGTTGGTTTCTGAAGGCTCACTTGACTTGTTTTTGTGAGGTTGCAAAAAATTGGGAAACACAACACAAGACTCCAAGATAGAGTTCAACATGCAGATTTGAAGTCTCAGCAGACATATTCTACAACATTTTGTGATCTGGGCTGTAAATAGTATTTCAGTAAACTGCTTCAGTTCGAGCAATGTGCGCGCAATGTTCCTCTCATAAAGACTGCTTCCAGATTGGAAATGCCACAGATACAGAGCAGATTCCACTCGCGACCTTACACAATATGCAGAAATGGAACTTAGAAAGACTGTAAGGTGACACATGGTAGAAGAATTAGCCAATGTATGCTCCTCCTGCCACAGATTGAACATCAGAAATTAAGCTCAACTTCCCAGACACTGAAACCTTCACACTGGAATAGCACATTTGTAAAAGCAGCCTTATAGATGGGCTTGATTGTCAGAATTCAATGCAGCAAAAAATAACAAGCAGTGTGTGTGTATGTGTATATATATATATATATATAATTTATAATATATAATTTTATCAAGCCACTGTGTTCTGTAGTAAGACAGAAGGTTATTAACTAGCATTTTTCATATAATTTGATAAAACCATTACAAACTATTCTCAGAGCATCTTTTTCTCATTAGTGAGGTTGAAAGAAGTCACTTGGCTGGCCCTGTCCATCCGTCTGTATATGTGTGTCTATATTAGTGTCAAATAACTGCCAAACAGGATGGCAATCAAGCCTGGTATTTTGATCTATGTCAGTGAAAGAAATTTTAAACACTGGTATTTATTTTCAGACAATTTACCATCATTAAGACTGAAAAAAAATTGAGGTAAGTGGTTCTGTCGCTGTCCCTTCACCTCCGGGACATAATTCAAATCTACCTTGAATTAAGGAAAATAATGTGTTTTCTTTTTGCTAGTCTTAATGGCTCAATGTCAAATGGACATTCTTAACCCATGGAGTACCAAAAGCACAATCATTTGTTTTGTTGGTACAGATTTAAATGAGTACTGAACTGGCAATACACAGGATTTAAAATGTCAAAGAATTGACCTCATTTCATTCACTAATGTGACTTCTCGAGCTTTAATATCCTGTGGCTTGACTGGGTTAAAAAATGGCTTAAGAGTTACTTCCTTCAACTAGATACTGAGCTTTGACATTGTGTCCACCTCTCCCAGATTGGGCGGTAAAGCAAATATTGCTGATAATAAGGTCCATGTTTAAACTTAATAAAGGAGTAAAAAAGTAGATTTGAGTTAAAATTATTGAGAAACAACTAAATTGAAGTCAAAATTATTAAGGAACGAAGATAAAACAATGGGAGAGAAAGTTTTAAAAAGATCAATCCCAATTTTAACTCTAATTAAATGTGGTACCAACAGAGTGAAATTTGCACATTGAGTCAGACAATTCTGTAACTCCCAGTCCCACCCCAATCTCAGTGTTAATGGTATCAAGTCAATTCACAGGAGCTGTACAAGTGAGACAGTATGCTGAGGAGATGAATGATCCACTACAGGGTAAATGAAGAGGGTAGATCTCCCAATATGTGGTGTAAAGACCTGATCATGGGATACCCAATGTTTCCTTTTGGGTGTTCAAGATCAATTGCCCAGCAGATGAATTTTAAAAATTAAAATTGCTTGGCTATATATTCCTTCTTTTAGGCCTGCTGATCCCATAGACACCACTATGTTTGAATGTCAGTTGAGCACTGAACTGTCTGGGTGAGAGTATCACAGGTGTGTGTGTGTGTGTGTGTGTGTGTGTGTGTGTGTGTGTGTGTGTGTGTGTGTGTGTGTGTGTGTGTGTGTGTGTGTGTGTTTGTGTGTTTGTGTGTGTGTGTGTGTGTGTACATATATGTATATAAATGTATATACACCACTGTCTCACAGAGACAGGCAACATGAGTGGATTTCTCCTTCAAATTCCTTTTAGATCATTCTATAGTGAAAGTCATCTTTCTAAATTGAAGAAGGGTCCAGACCTGAAACATCAGCTTTCCTGCTCCTGTGATGCTGCTTGACTTGCTGTGTTTATCCAGCTCTACACCTTGTTATCTCAGATTCTCCAGCATCGGCAGTTCCGACTACCCCTTCTAAATTCATGATTTGTTTTGATGTTGATAATCTCAAGTTTGTGCCCAGTTTTACCAATCCATCAGCCGGTCAACCATTCTTCGTCAATCCATCTGCTTACATTAACTACGGTGCCTCAGATCATTCATTCCTAGTTCCCTTGTCCATGCCCTTGATTGCTCTGGGCTTGACTATTTCAACATCCCAATGAGAAGTCAGGATTCCATTTTCAACTTTTCACAACTTGTGTTTATGTAAACCTATTTGTCTGTATCCTAAATCCCACCATGTCTCACACGAGCAACCTGTTAATCCTAAAACCCTCATTCCGAGAACATAAACTTAAGAAACATGTGCAGGAGTAGAATATTAAGTCCTGCAAGCCTACTCAGCTGTTCAACAATTCCACATCTGACTTCTACCTCCCCTTCATGTGTAAAACCATAGCATAAGGGATTCTGAGAAACTGAAATGAAAACAAAAGTACTGGAAACTCTCGGCATGTCAGGCAGCAAGAAACAGTTTATGTTTCAAGTTCATGACCACGCATCAGAACTAAAAAAAAGTGGAAATCTAAGAGTTTCTATGTCGGTGGAAGGTTGAAGAAAGTCTATGACAGAATGGTAGATTGGAGAGATTAAATAACAAAATAATTTCCATGCAACAAACAAACAGAAATGTAATGGATATAGTAAAGAAACAAAGATTGTGTCTAAATGAGACTTAACTTACTGTGCAGCAACCATATGAATTACAGAATAAAGAAAGAAACTAGAGAAGATCAAACCAGTAAAGCAAAACGTGAAAAGAACAAATTGAATCAGATGGCTATATAAGTTAGTATAATAAAATCACACATACAGAAGAAGCCCTTCACCCAACGAGTCCACACTAACAACACTACGTCAAATCTACTCTAGTCCCACTTTCCAGTATCTCCATAGCCTTGAATATCATTACATTTTAAGTTATTATCTAAAGTTGTTGAACTTAGTGTTGAGTCCAGAAGGCTGAAAATTGCCAAGCTGGAGCAGGAGGTGCTGCTAATTGAATACACAAAAATCTCTTACTTTCTTTCTCCAATATCCTCAATGACTGCGCACTCACAGTAGAAAGTTCGCAGACCTTTGAAGGAAAATGTTTCTTATCTCATTCTTAACTGAAACCAACCCATTGCCTTGACATCTTCCTAAGAGCACTCTTCCAACTATATTACCATCAAAGACTTTTGCATTTCTTCAATATTTTGTTTTATTCATTCTCAAGATATGGGCATTGCTGGCCAGGACAGCATGTCTTGCCAACAGGGCAGTTAAGATTCAGCCATTTTGCTGTGGGTCTGGAGTCCGGTGCAGCTTAGACCTGGTAAGGACAGTAGCTTCCTTCCCGTAAGGAAATTAGTGAACCAGATGGGTATTTCCTGACAATCAACAATGGTTTTAGGTTCATCATTAGACTCTTAATTCCAGATATATTTATTGATTTCAACTTCCATCATCTGCCATGAACCTGAGTCCCAAAATATTACCTGGGTCTCTGGACTAATAGTATAGCAATCATACCACAAGGCCACCAGCCCCACGCTGGCCTTCCAAATAAAGTGAGGGAAACGGCACTCATATTGTACGCACTCTCACTCGAAATTTATTAAATCTGATTTTAAAAAATGAAATCAGCAGCCAGATCATCATTTTATATAGAGGGTGGGAGGCCCTCCAGAGGTGCAGCTAAGGCCAAGCACATATAGAACAGCCTGGAGGACTAATGCCTCAGTTACCTACCAGGACACCATCTATTGGTGAGTGTGTTGATCCTGATTTTTCCAATGACCTAGAAAATTCCCCATCAGCTTCCAGCAAGAGGTCTTAATAGGTCATCACCAATCTACGTGCAGTTTGTGGGGTCCCCCCACCTCCTTCTCCACAACTGCATCGAAAATAGTCCCGGGCCAAGGAAATGACATGTTGCTTTGTGGTGTCCAGTTAGAACCAAGTCAGTCATGTTATGGCAATTTTTTCACAAATTAGCAACTGAGTCAATAAGAATTTGGGAATCAGCTGGATAACTGGGTGTCTGTGTGTCTTTACAATCAGAATGGAATGAAAAATAATGCAAAGAGAAAGGACTATCAAAAGGACTGAAGTATAATTTATTCATGTACACCAATACAAAATATAAGACGAAGATACTGCAGCATTAATATACACCAATATATAAAAACAAAATGGGTCAAAATCCTTAAACTCCATCCCAACCAGTGTACCTACACCCCATGGATTGCAGTGGTTCAAGAAGGCAGCACACAACCACATCTCAATGATAAATAGGGATGAGCAATAAATACGGCCCAGCTAGCAACACCCATATCCTGTGGATGAATTTTAAAAAAAGAGAAATGGATGAAAGTCAAGATATATATGAAAAGAATGATCTGCTAGGGATAAAAGCATAGATAGTAGGAGCACCAGAGGCCCTTCAAGCCTATTCTGCATTTCAATATAATCATAGCTGATCATCCACTGTACCCTTTCTCCTGTACCCTTTGATTGTTTAGCCTTAGAATTGTGTCTAACTATTTCCTGCTTTGGCCTCAGCTCTGGTAAAGAATTCCATAGGCTCACCACTCTCTGGGTGAAGAAATTTCTCCTGCTCTAGAAAGGAAATAGGGATAATAATGGGAATTACAGAGCAATCAGTCTTACATCTGTGGTGAGCAAATTATTGGATAGGATTTTGAGAGATAGTAATTATGATTATTTAGAAAAGCATAGTTTGATTAGAAATAATCAGCATGGCTTTGTGGGGGGCAGGTCATGCCTCACAAGTTCTATTGAATGCTTTAAGGATGTGTCAAAACACATTGATGAAGGTAGAGCAGTGGATGTGGTGTATATGGATTTTAGCAAAACATTTGATAATGTTCCCCACAGTAGGCTAATTCAGAAAGTAAGGTGGAAAGGGATTCAAGGAAATTTGGCTGCCTGGATACAGAATTGGCTGGCCAGTAGAAGACAGAGGGTAGTAGTAGATGGAAAGTATTCAGCCTAGAGCTTGGTGATCAGAGGTGTTCTGCAGGGAAATGTTCTGTGAACTCTGCTCTTTGTGATCTTTATAAATGACTTGGATGAGGAAGTGGAAGGGTTGGTTAGTAAGGTTGCCAACGACACGAAGGTTGGTAGAGTTGTGGACAGCATGGAGGGCTGTTGTAAGTTGCGATGGGACGTTGACAGGATGCAGAGCTGGGCAAAGAAGTGGCAGATGGAATTCAGTCCAGAATCATTTTGGAAGGTTGAATTTGAATGCAGAATACAGGGTTAATGGCAGGGTTCTTGACAGTGTGGAGGAACAGAGGGATCTTGGAGTCCACGTCCAAGACAATAGGTTTGTAAAGAAGGTGTATGGTATGTTGGCTTTCATTGGCAGGGGAATTAAGTTTAATAGCCTCGAGGTTATGCTGCAGCTCTGTAAAATCCTTGTTAGACCACACTTGGAATATTGTGTTGAGTTCATTGTAGGAAGGATGTGGAAGCTTTAGAGAGGGCACAGAGAAGATTTACCAGGATGCTGCCTGGACTGGAGGGCAGATCTTATGAGGAAAGGTTGAGGGAGCTAGTGCTTTTCTCATTGGAACAAAGAAGGATGAGAGATGACTTGATAGAAGTGTACAAGATAGTGAGAGGCACAGATAGGGTGTGTAGCCAGAGACTTTTTCCCAGGGTGGAAATGACTGTCATGAAGGAACATAATTTTATGGTGATTGGAGGAAGGTATAGGGGAGATGTCAGACTTTTGTTCTTTACACAGAGAGTGGCGGGTGCACAGAAGGCACTGCCAGCGGTGATAGTAAAGTCAGATACATTTGGGAGATTTAAGTGACTCTTGGTTAGGCACATGGATGATAGTAAAATGAAGCATATGCAGATTAGTTTGATCTTAGTGTAGGATAATTGGTCGGCACAACATTGTGGGCTGAGGGGGCTGTGCTGTGCTGTACTGTTCTATGTTCTATGTTCTACCTCAGTTCTAAATGTCTGACCTCATTTCCTTAAAAACTGTCACCCTCATCTCTGGACTTGCCACTTGCAATCCATAATTCATTCAATCCAACATTGGCAGCTGGGTAATCCCTAAGCCTTTCTGCCTCTCTAATTTCACTTGTTTTATTTTGAGATTCTCATCCATACCTACCTTTCTAAACAAGTCCCTCATTCTAATATTATCTTTTGCATGGCACATTGACAAGTTCTGTCTGATAAAGCAAACCTTTCACTACGTCAAACGTATAAACTAAATGAAAGTTGGTGTGGTCACTGTTCAAGTTCATGAAGGATTTTAATACAGTTTATAGGGAAAAACAATAAAGTTGACGCATATTTTCAATAGTAAATAGAACAGAATGGAGACGAGATGGGGAAAATTAAGTTTCTGCCGTAAATTGTTATGATGTGGACCGCATTTGAAAGGTACTGGATTGCAATAGCAAATGGAACAGTGGTGTGAGAAAATAGGTGTGGCATGGAATGGACTGAATATGTCTTTCAAAGAGATGCTTCAGTCCTGATGGCTCCAATGGCTTCACTTTGTGCTGTACAATTGTCTTCTATGAATACCTTCCAGAATTGCAAAAGCCCTCAGTTGGACTCCCCTTTAGGTCTCCTGTTCCAGTGAGCCTTTCCTACCAATAACCTCTCAGCCTCATGTAGGTCTCATGAATCTTAACTGCCACCTTTCCAAACTGTAATAATCTGCTTATCAAGTGTCAAGTCCTGGAAGAATGAAACGAAATGATTTTTTTCATCCGGGACTATCTTATGATCTTACAAATAAAGAATTTAAAATTGGGCCACAGTTATTGCAGGCCGCAAGCACTCAGAATGATCAGTGGCTTCGTGATCTGCACCTGCGCTTTGGCAATGAAATAATGGATAGGGTAATAAATCATAACTGAAATGAACCTATCAATGCATGTTGTTATCCAAAATCATTTCAGTGAAAGGAACATGTTCTTATCTATTCTTGGAAACACGTCATGAGAGCTTCATGAGACCATATATCTTTTATCTCCCATAGTGAGTGCTTGGCAGACAGGCTGCGCCCTCTATTACTTACTGTTTGGCCAATCTGTGGGTCCTGCTGACGAGATGGCAGAATGATTGAAAGAAGAGACAGGTGAACAAGAAGGTGAATTTCACTGGGATTTTTCAGCCACCAATCTGGCCAGTATAATAGATTTTTTTTCTCTCTCTCATTCTCTCTCTATGATAGCAAGATTTACACTGACCTTTGAGCCATTAAATCTTGCAATTCACCAGGCTTTTGAATTTTCTTTTAATTTGAAAAAGTGTGAATGCTTCTAAATGTCATTAACAGTTTAATTCTTTTCTGATCGCTTTGAAGTTGGGCTGCCAATCAGATTTTCCTTTCTGATTTAATAGACTGATAACAAGATGAGAATATACAACAAGATGACTGTTAGTCCCTGCAGTGTGCTGAGTCCTTTTGACTCTGGTTGCATTTCAGTTTCTCACCCTCCTGGTTTTATGTAACATGATATGATTTTGTACAGAGGTACAATAAGTTAATACAGACAAATACAGGCAAATAAGTTGTTGTTAAATCTGTTTCTTTGAAAATCAAATGATCAGTTGAAAACAATTCCTTCATTGTGGTATGTAGCTGTTATAACTCCTGACAGTGAATAGATTAACTGAACCATTAACAAACTGATCAATTCACCCCGACTCGTAACTATTCGTAAATAAAATGAATTTCTAACCGTATGTCATTCCAAAAAGTACAAGTCCTACTTATATAAACCAAAATAATTTTTTTAAACATTGAAACTTAGTCTGTCAAAATTATAGCCAGGACAAGTTTTCCAGAATGTTCTATGTCTTCTCTGCTCATCTTCAGTCAGGAACGCCTTGTCCTTCGATTCCTGTGTCAGAAATATTAACTGGGAATGCAACCGTGCCTTTAGTTAGATGATGGTTACTCTGAGAGCTGAAAGAATTCTGTGAGAGACAGTGATTTTTCTCTTTAGAGCTAATAGTTGTCAACTCTCTAAGATGATAGTTGCTCCCACACTGATTTTCAAATGCCCTCTTCTTTTATACCCTTGTTAACCTATTCATTTCTTCCAATAGGAATGGTCCTAGATTATCAAAGCCATCAGGTTTTTAGTCTCCATGTGCCTGGTTTAAATTAATTGACTGATGTTCAAACTGGTTGCCTTAATAATGAAAAAAACTACTACCAGAGATGCTAACCACTTGGCCTTTTGATGCAATGTTTCAATTTCAGGAGCTCTTTGCATCGACACCTTTTGTTTAGTCTCTAAGTTTAGGAAAAAACACACCATCTTTTAAAGGACCACACACTCTTCTCCCTATCATTTTTATAAACATCAAATTCTAACGTCCTGCCTTCAAATCCACAAATATTGTACCCAAATTTGCACTAGTAGTACACTTACCAACTATGTATCTAGGATTTTTACAAAAGTCTTATAATGATTAATCAATATGGTTGTAAAAACAGCAAGCGTGTCTGAGTGTCACAGTCAATTTTTTTTTAATCGCCTACCACTGTTCATAACTGAAATAGAGAAGCCCATTCAAGGTGTACGTGCCTCTTCCACCCTCAAACCTTTATTCCTGGAGATATTCAACATTATGGGGAACTGGTTCATTTGCTGACAAACAGTAAGAGATGGATTCTTAGCAGCAGGTTTGCTTGCACATGTTTGACCTGAAAACATAAGAACTCATGGCATTTAGACTCAATGTTAAGGCCTCTCAAGGATACTCTCAGTTGATGATGCACCTTCATTGCTCTGGTGGGTTTCTTATCCAAGGTAACCTCCGTCAAGTTTACTCCTTCAAGTTCATTCTTTATGAAGTCTTCTCTAGTGTTTCAGAGACCATAAAATGTGCAGAGAATACAAATGGTCATTTTCACTGCTTTCAGCAGACAATGGACATGAAATTTGAATGCCTCTAATATACAATGGTTACCAAATGAACGACCTTGTAACAATGGAAATGTATTTGGCTCCTACAACGAGCCGATTGTTATATTACAAGTAGATGCAAGGTTTGCAGCTTTGATCATAGGCCTAGATATAGCTCTCAACTCCAAAAACAATGATGGAAATCTTTTGAGCATTCAGATGTCTCCTTAAGGAGTATTATTTTAACTACTAACTGCTTGATACAATTGGGTGGAGCTGATGCTAATGTCATTTATTTGCGCTTGGATTTCCCATTTGTTGATTTTAGGTCTTCATTTTACATACTTAAGAGGCTTAATGTCTGTTGCAGGTGGACACCTGGGACTATTAAACAACAATTTTACTCCAAAATAAATAAATGAACAAACTTTGAATTTCTGCCCCTCTGTATCGGAATGTCCATCAATTTAATAAAATGGATTTATTTTGGAGTTTAAGTTGATGGACAGAATGATGAACAAAGGAGGGTTTGTTCTCCAAAAGGGCTGAAATCAAAAATATTTTCATTTATTTATTTTGGAGTAAAATTGTCATTCAGTTGTCCCAAGTGTCCACCTGGAAGGCTTTTGATTTATAACTAGATGGCTAATGAATATTGAAACTCGTTGATGGCAGCAGAAATTTGGTATAGCAGATTTGTTGCCTGCTATAGACCCAGTCTGGGTGAGGGGTATCAGTCAATACAGTGTGGAGTTGGAGGAACACAACAGGTCAGGAAATGTCCGAGGAGCAGGAAAGACAACGTTTCGGGTCGGATCAAAAACGTCAACTTTCCTGTCCTCTAATGCTGCCTGGCCTGTTGTGCTCCTCCAGCTCCACACATTTTGACTCTGACTCCAGCATCTGCAGTTCTTGCCTTCCCTCTCTGTGTGATGCGTATAACTGGCACATGGTCCAAGACATGTCAATTTTCAGGAACCCCAAACAAAGGTGTGGAACTAATGGTAAAATAGTTTGTGGTTTATAAACTAGTCTGTAATAGAGAATTAAGAACGCAGATGAATGAACATGGCTTTGCACAAGGCAATGATTAGTGAAGTTTTGTGGGATCACTTTGAGTCCCCTATAATCAACACTAATTGTAAATGATGGGAAACAGGACACATTGTGTAATTTTAAAAAAGCTGACCACACCAAACCATGTGGCCAAATGATTGAGTACATCCAAGGGGATTTGTACCAATTAGCAGAAGTACTCAGGAATGGCAGATAGTTAAAGATGAGATATCCTGCACAATTTGGGATACAGAATGAATGACTGTCCATTACCAACAGAGGAAAGGGTAATAATTTGAGTGTATTTATTGTCTTTGAATACTCAGCCTGTGTGAAATTGTTCTGAAGAAGTTCAGACAAGTATCAGTATTCATTTGAGGGTAAGTTGATTAAATATGTAAAATTGTCAGAGATGCCATATGTAAAATATTAACAGAATCTAACCTTTGAAAAGAAATTACAGAGAGTTCGAAGGGTACAGTAGAAGATAATCCTGAGAATTAACTTTCTAAATTATGAAGAGGGGTATATTTGAACTATTTTAAGTCAAAAGAAGTGTTCAATGTTTGATATTGAAATAACTCACACACAAGCATCATTTAAATAGTCATAGGTATGCAGACTAATTTCCCAGTAATGCTAATTAACATTATGAAGTTTAACTGTAAAATTATTAACCATGGATTGATAAACTTGGCTACAAATTGTGCACACCAAGCCAACTAAAGGGATGTCAGCTGAACAATAACTAAATGGTCTGATCTTCCCTAAAATCAGCAGGTTTCTTACCATAGGGAGATTCAGTAAATAATGTAGGCTTTTGTAACAATCAACAGAATTAAAACTTTGATACATTTACAAACTTACACGCACACATGCACACACACTCAGTGACATTACCACCATCCATTTCATGTGGATAATACGGGTGATTTGTGAGCCCAGTTTGGGAAGCAAATTCATCCGGCTAAGTGGTAACTCCAGGCATTCAGGAGAATTAGGGAGTGCAATAGAAACGATTTTCGAGGATGAAAAGTGGCCGGCCGCAGCTGTGGAACCAGGAGGAGCACATGATTTCCGCAGGTTTGGGTAGAGATGTGATTTTTTTATATCAGTTATAGTTCGATTAACAAGTAAACATGGTTATATAAAAGAATGTTTGATGAAATTACTTGCTTTTAAGAATGGCAGACAAAGAGGAACTGTCAACATACTATACTTGAACTTACGAAAGGCATCTGATAACATGTGAAACAAAAGGCTACTACGTTAAAACAAGGATTTACAGAGTTAGGAGGTGACGTACTAATATGGATAAGGGATTGTTCAATGGACTAGTTCCTGAGAGTAGGAATAAATGGAGCATTGGCAGACTGACTAATGGATTGCCTCAGAGATCAGTTCTGGGATCTCCGCTATTTACAATCTGTCTACATGACTTAGACAAAGAGGTAGAGAGTAACGCCTCTAAGTTTGAAGACGATACAAAGTTGGATAGAATTGCAAGCTGTGGGGAGGATACAAAAAGATATAGGCATACTGCAAAGTGGCAGCTGGACTATAATATGGGACAGTGTGAGATTATTAACTGGTTGTAAAAATACAAAAGGATAATAAATTTTTTTAAAATGTGAAAAAAAATGCCAACATTCAGGGAGATTTGAGTATACTTGGAAAAGGAATATAAAGTTATCTCTCCAATATGGAGTGATTTTCTCATCAGCAAAGAGTAAATAGGTTGGGACTTTATTCATTGGAGTTGAGAAGAATGACAGGTGATCTCATTAAGACATATAAGATTCTTCAGGGGCTTGACAGAGTCAATGCTGAGAGAATGTTTTCCCTCATGGGAGAGTCTAGGGCCAGAAGAGATAGTCTCATAATAAAATGGTGTCTTTTGAAGAATAAGACGAGGAGGAATTTCTTCTTTCAAAGGATTGGAACTCCCTGCCACAGAGACCTGTAGGGCAGAGTCCTTGTGAATATTTAAGGTTGAGATAGATAGATTCTTGTTCAGTTATGAATTCAAGGGTTAGGGGAAAGGGCAGGAAAGCAGACTTAAGGAATGAGTCAGAACAACTGTGATCCTATTGAATGGTGAAGTAGGATTGAGGGGCCGAACAGCCTACTCCTGTCTCTATTTCTTGCAATCTTATGGTTTTATCGAAAATGATTAAGAAAGCAAATAGCTTCCGAAAAAAAATAAAATTGTAATATTTTGAAACGAACACACTGATCGCGCAGGAATTTCATTTTAAAGTATACAAGATGAATTGGGTCAATCTGTGCCTTTTCCAAAATTTACTAGTCTTCCCTTTTGGACTGCTGGTCTTTACCAAAAGATTATTGGAGTACAAGAATAAAG
Source organism: Stegostoma tigrinum (assembly GCF_030684315.1). Classification (NCBI taxonomy): domain Eukaryota; kingdom Metazoa; phylum Chordata; class Chondrichthyes; order Orectolobiformes; family Stegostomatidae; genus Stegostoma; species Stegostoma tigrinum. The sequence continues at coordinate 25,375,557 of NC_081365.1, read as the reverse complement.
AAGTTTTACTACAATTACAGACAAACTAATGAGAACTTATATCTCATGCCATTTGCAGTTTTGGTCTCCACATTTAAGGAAAGGTGGACATGCCCTAGGGACAATACAGGCAAGATTCATTACATTGGTGTCTGCGATGAGATGGTTGCTCTGTAATGAGAAGCTGATTAAACTGTTTCTATGTTCTTTGGAATTTCGAAAAATGTGAGCTGATCAAAAATTATGAAGAGTCAGGGTGGTACAGAAAGGTTGTTTTCACTGACCAAGGAATCAAGAAATGGAAGGCACAAGTTACAGGATGAGGCACGGATCACTTAGGCCTGAGTTGAAGATAAGTCTCTTCACTCAAAGGGTTTCTAATATTTGAAATTACGCACCTCAGATTGTTGTAAATTTACCATTATCGAATACATTTAAAGCTAGAATAAAGTGATGTTTGGTCTGTCAGGAAACAAAGGGACATGGGAGGGCTAGCAAATGAATTTAAGCCCAAGACCATCCATTCTCATGTTTAGTAGCAGAGCAGACTCAATGGGCTCTCTGATCTACTCCTGCTTTTTTATTGTCTGTGTGTTATGTTCGTCATGATCAAAATGATATCTCTGAGTATGTAACTCATGACCATGGTGATCTTCTGGGTATGTATGTCATGGTCACTTGATCTCCTGGGGAATGTATCTCATGGTCATGTAATCTCCTGATAAGCCTTTTGATCACCTATCAGTTTTAAAAAAGAGATTGTGAGATTTTGTTTGAAGTGGCTTAGATGTTTTCTTGAAGATTCTTGCTTCTCACAAAGGTTAAAGTGCAAGGACATGCTATTTTGCATTAGTGCATAGTGATTTCTTGGATCAGAGTTGGTTTGGCACTGTCTTCTTTTGTCCAGAGATAATAGAAACTGCAGATGCTGGAGAATCCAAGATAACAAAGTGTGGAACTGGGTGAACACAGCATGCTAAGCAGCATCTGAGGAGCACAAAAGCTGACGTTTCAGGCCTAGACCCTTCATCAGAGAGGGGGATGGGGAGAGGGTTCTGAAATAAATAGGGAGACAGGGGGAGGAGGACCGAAGATGGATAGAGGAGAAGATAGGTGGAGAGGAGAGTGTAGGTGGGGAGGTGGGGAGGGGATAGGTCAGTCCGGGGAGGACGGACAGGTCAAGGAGGTGGGATGAGGTTGGTAGGTGGGATATGGTGGTGTGGCTTAAGGTGGGAGGAGGGGATAGTTGAGAGGAAGAACAGGATAGGGAGGCATGGGCGAGCTGTGTTAGTTTTGGGATGCAGTGGGGGGAGGGGAAGAACTGGGCTGGTTTTGGGATGCAGTGGGGGAAGGGGAGATTTTCAAGCTTGTGAAGTCCACATTGATACCATTGGGCTGCAGGGTTCCCAAGCAGAATATGAGTTGCTGTTCCTGCAACCTTCGGGTGGCATCACTGTGGCACTGCAGGAGGCCCATGATGGACATGTCGTCTAAGGAATGGGAGGGGGAGTTAAAATGGTTCGCAACTGGGAGGTGCAGTTGTTTATTGCGAACCGAGCAGAGGTGTTCTGCAGAGCGGTCCCCAAGCCTCTGCTTGATTTCCTCAATGTAGAGGTAGCCACACCGGGTACAGTGGATACAGTATACTACATTGGCAGATGTGCAGGTGGACATCCGCTTAATATGGAAAGTCATCTTGGGGCCTGGGATGGGGGTGAGGGAGGACGTGTGGGGGCAAGTATAGCACTTCCTGCGGTTGCAGGGGAAGGTGCCGGGTGTGGTGGGGTTGGGGAGGAGTGTGGAGCGGACAAGGGAGTCATGGAGAGAGTGACAAGGGTGGGGATGGAAAAATGTCTTAGGTGGTGGGGTCGGATTGTAGATGACAGAAGTGTCGGAGGATGATGCGTTGTATCCAGAGGTTGGTGGGGTTGTATGTGAGGACGAGGGAGATTCTCTTAGGGTGGTTATTGCGGGGGCGGGGTGAGAGGGATGTGTTGCGGGAAATGTGGGAGACATGGTCAAGGGCGGTCTCGACCACTGCAGGGGGGATGTTGCAGTCCTTAAAGAACGCGGCCATCTGGGATTTGCGGGAGTGGAATGCCTCATCCTGGGAGCAGATGTGGTGGAGGCGAAGGAACTGGGAATAGGGGATGGAATCTTTTCATATGTTCACATTCATGGTAAAATAAATTAAATGTACAGTCATTGAGAAGATAAGTCACCTGGCTTTTACCAATTTGATTTTTTAATATGCTTTCTGTAGTCCATTTTCCATCTGTCATCATGAGAGTTTAAAAAATAATTCAAAGTAAAATCCAATGTTATGTTTAATATTAAATTTTCAGGATGGGAACTACATCACCATATTGTAACAATTAAACAATTATTATTATATTCTGATTTATAGGATTTGTCCATTTATTGAGGAGGAATTGGAATTGTATCAAGGTAAACATTAGGAGCTGATGGTTTAATCATTGAAAACACTTAGCACCATGACAGCTATTGGTTGCTATCAATCAAAGGCATCCACTCAAAATGATAGTGATTGATTTTATGCAGACATTGCTGACTCTGAAGAGACAATTGTAAATTGGTATTGTCTTCCTGCTTTATTTATTCTGAATGTTCCTTCCGCACATAAATCTTCTTTTCTATCTCTCCAGTTCTAAACATGTTATATCTGCAAGAGGTGACTTTTTGAGAGTAGGAGAACATGGAATATGAGAATTATATAAAGGAGGGATTACTTAATAATCCATACAAGTAGTGAAGCGAGAGATAATGGGAACTGCAGATGCTGGAGACTCCAAGATAATAAAATGTGAGGCTGGATGAACACAGCAGGCCAAGCAGCATCTCAGGAGCACAAAAGCTGACGTTTCGGGCCTAGACCCTTCATCAGAGAGGGGGATGGGGGGAGGGAACTGGAATAAATAGGGAGAGAGGGGGAGGCGGACCGAAGATGGAGAGCAAAGAAGATAGGTGGAGAGGGTGTAGGTGGGGAGGTAGGGAGGGGATAGGTCAGTCCAGGGAAGACGGACAGGTCAAGGAGGTGGGATGAGGTTAGTAGGTAGCTGGGGGTGCGGCTGGGGGTGGGAGGAAGGGATGGGTGAGAGGAAGAACCGGTTAGGGAGGCAGAGACAGGTTGGACTGGTTTTGGGATGCAGTGGGTGGGGGGGAAGAGCTGGGCTGGTTGTGTGGTGCAGTGGGGGGAGGGGATGAACTGGGCTGGTTTAGGGATGCAGTGGGGGAAGGGGAGATTTTGAAACTGGTGAAGTCCACATTGATACCATATGGCTGCAGGGTTCCCAGGCGGAATATGAGTTGCTGTTCCTGCAACCTTCGGGTGGCATCATTGTGGCAGTGCAGGAGGCCCATGATGGACATGTCATCAAGAGAATGGGAGGGGGAGTGGAAATGGTTTGCGACTGGGAGGTGCAGTTGTTTGTTGCGGACTGAGCGGAGGTGTTCTGCAAAGCGGTCCCCAAGCCTCCGCTTGGTTTCCCCAATGTAGAGAAAGCCGCACCGGGTACAGTGGATGCAGTATACCACATTGGCAGATGTGCAGGTGAACCTCTGCTTAATGTGGAATGTCATCTTGGGGCCTGGGATGGGGGTGAGGGAGGAGGTGTGGGGACAAGTGTAGCATTTCCTGCGGTTGCAGGGGAAGGTGCCGGGTGTGGTGGGGTTGGAGGGCAGTGTGGAGCGAACAAGGGAGTCACGGAGAGAGTGGTCTCTCCGGAAAGCAGACAGGGGTGGGGATGGAAAAATGTCTTGGGTGGTGGGGTCGGATTGTAAATGGCGGAAGTGTCGGAGGATAATGCGTTGTATCCGGAGGTTGGTAGGGTGGTGTGTGAGAACGAGGGGGATCCTCTTGGGGCGGTTGTGGCGGGGGCGGGGTGTGAGGGATGTGTCGCGGGAAATGCGGGAGACGCGGTCAAGGGCGTTCTCAATCACCGTGGGGGGGAAGTTGCGGTCCTTAAAGAACTTGGACATCTGGGATGTGCGGGAGTGGAATGTCTTATCGTGGGAGCAGATGCGGCGGAGGCGGAGGAATTGGGAATAGGGGATGGAGTTTTTGCAGGAGGGTGGGTGGGAGGAGGTGTATTCTAGGTAGCTGTGGGAGTCGGTGGGCTTGAAATGGACATCAGTTACAAGCTGGTTGCCTGAGATGGAGACTGAGAGGTCCAGGAAGGTGAGGGATGTGCTGGAGATGGCCCAGGTGAACTGAAGGTTGGGGTGGAAGGTGTTGGTGAAGTGGATGAACTGTTCGAGCTCCTCTGGGGAGCAAGAGGCGGCGCCGATACAGTCATCAATGTACCGGAGGAAGAGGTGGGGTTTGGGGCCTGTGTAGGTGCGGAAGATGGACTGTTCCACGTAACCTACAAAGAGGCAGGCATAGCTGGGGCCCATGCGGGTGCCCATGGCCACCCCCTTAGTCTGTAGGAAGTGGGAGGAGTCAAAAGAGAAGTTGTTGAGTGTGAGGACGAGTTCCGCTAGGCGGATGAGAGTGTCGGTGGAGGGGGCCTGGTCGGGCCTGCGGGACAGGAAGAAGCGGAGGGCCTTGAGGCCATCTCCATGCGGAATGCAGGTGTACAGGGACTGGACGTCCATGGTGAATATGAGGTGTTGGGGGCCAGGGAATTGGAAGTCCTGGAGGAGGTGGAGGGCGTGGGTGGTGTCACGGACATAGGTGGGGAGTTCCTGGACCAAAGGGGAGAAAATGGAGTCCAGATAGGTGGAGATGAGTTCGGTGGGGCAGGAGCAGGCTGAGACGATGGGTCGACCAGGGCAGGCAGGTTTGTGGATTTTGGGAAGGAGATAGAAACGGGCTGTGCGGGGTTGGGGAACAATGAGGTTGGAGGCTGTGGGTGGGAGGTCCCCTGAGGTGATGAGGTCATGAATGGTGTTGGAGATGATGGTTTGGTGCTCGGGTGTGGGGTCATGATCGAGGAGGCGGTAGGAGGTGGTGTCGGAGAGTTGGCGTCTGGCCTCGGCGATGTAGAGGTCAGTGCGCCATACTACCACTGCGCCACCCTTGTCTGCGGGTTTGATGGTGAGGTTGGGGTTGGAGCGGAGGGAGCGGAGGGCTGCCCGTTCTGCGGGGGAGAGGTTGGAGTGGGTGAGAGGGGTGGAGAGGTTGAGGCGGTTAATGTCTCGACGGCAGTTGGAGATGAAGAGGTCGAGGGAGGGTAGGAGGCCTGGGGGTGGTGTCCAGGAGGAGGACTTGTGTTGGAAGCGGGTGAAGGGGTCAGTGGAAGGAGGGTTGGGTTCCCGGTTGAAGAAGTAGGCATGCAGGCGAAGACGGCGGAAAAACTGCTCTATGTCCGACCGTGACTGGTATTCGTTGATGTGTGGTTGTAGGGGGACAAAGGTGAGCCCCTTGCTCAGGACTGACCGTTCGTCCTCAGTCAGTGGGAGGTCTGGGGGGATGGTGAAGATGCGGCAGGGCTCAGGGTGGCTGTCTCCTCTGGGGTTGCTGGCTGTGGAGGTTGTGGGCGGAGCGATGATGTCGTCGGCCGTGGGCGGGGTTCCGTCGGCGTCGGCCGTGGGCGGGGTTCCGTCGGCGTCGGCCGTGGGCGGGGTTCCGTCGGCGTCGGCCGTGGGCGGGGTTCCGTCGGCGTCGGCCGTGGGCGGGGTTCCGTCGGCGTCGGCCGTGGGCGGGGTTCCGTCGGCGTCGGCCGTGGGCGGGGTTCCGTCGGCGGTGGGAGGATCGGGGTGGGCGGCAGCAGCTGAGGTGAGGGTGGTGTGTGGGCTGTAGTACCTGGACGTGGAGGTGGTGACTGCAGCAGCGGTTCCGGAAGTTCTGTGGCCGGCGGAGGCCGATGTGACGTCATCGGTGGGGTCTCCGGCCGTGTCCTCATGGTCAATGGCGGCGGGTGCATGGTGGGGGAGGGGCAGGGACAGAGTCGGGATTTGGGAGGCGCAGGAATCCTCTTGTGGGTGGCAGGGGCCAGTGAGTTGGTTGTACTTACGATTTTTGGTGTCCAGTAAAGCTGAGTGGAACTGGGTGTTCAGTCTGTGGATCCTGCGGAGGATAAAAAACAGCAGGGGTCCTTTGCAGGTCTGGGAGAGGGAGGCTCTGAGCTGGGGCAGGCTGGATTGCAGTGCCTGGAGGTGCCGGCGCATGGCTGCGAGTGTCTGTTTCAGGACTCGCAGGGAGAACCGCTTCTGAAGGGTCTGAATATTCTGGGTGTAGAGGTGGTCACGGTTCATGACCTCATCACCTCAGGGGACCTCCCACCCACAGCCTCCAACCTCATTGTTCCCCAACCCCGCACAGCCCGTTTCTATCTCCTTCCCAAAATCCACAAACCTGCCTGCCCTGGTCGACCCATCGTCTCAGCCTGCTCCTGCCCCACCGAACTCATCTCCACCTATCTGGACTCCATTTTCTCCCCTTTGGTCCAGGAACTCCCCACCTATGTCCGTGACACCACCCACGCCCTCCACCTCCTCCAGGACTTCCAATTCCCTGGCCCCCAACACCTCATATTCACCATGGACGTCCAGTCCCTGTACACCTGCATTCCGCATGGAGATGGCCTCAAGGCCCTCCGCTTCTTCCTGTCCCGCAGGCCCGACCAGGCCCCCTCCACCGACACTCTCATCCGCCTAGCGGAACTCGTCCTCACACTCAACAACTTCTCTTTTGACTCCTCCCACTTCCTACAGACTAAGGGGGTGGCCATGGGCACCCGCATGGGCCCCAGCTATGCCTGCCTCTTTGTAGGTTACGTGGAACAGTCCATCTTCCGCACCTACACAGGCCCCAAACCCCACCTCTTCCTCCGGTACATTGATGACTGTATCGGCGCCGCCTCTTGCTCCCCAGAGGAGCTCGAACAGTTCATCCACTTCACCAACACCTTCCACCCCAACCTTCAGTTCACCTGGGCCATCTCCAGCACATCCCTCACCTTCCTGGACCTCTCAGTCTCCATCTCAGGCAACCAGCTTGTAACTGATGTCCATTTCAAGCCCACCGACTCCCACAGCTACCTAGAATACACCTCCTCCCACCCACCCTCCTGCAAAAACTCCATCCCCTATTCCCAATTCCTCCGCCTCCGCCGCATCTGCTCCCACGATAAGACATTCCACTCCCGCACATCCCAGATGTCCAAGTTCTTTAAGGACCGCAACTTCCCCCCCACGGTGATTGAGAACGCCCTTGACCGCGTCTCCCGCATTTCCCGCGACACATCCCTCACACCCCGCCCCCGCCACAACCGCCCCAAGAGGATCCCCCTCGTTCTCACACACCACCCTACCAACCTCCGGATACAACGCATTATCCTCCGACACTTCCGCCATTTACAATCCGACCCCACCACCCAAGACATTTTTCCATCCCCACCCCTGTCTGCTTTCCGGAGAGACCACTCTCTCCGTGACTCCCTTGTTCGCTCCACACTGCCCTCCAACCCCACCACACCCGGCACCTTCCCCTGCAACCGCAGGAAATGCTACACTTGTCCCCACACCTCCTCCCTCACCCCCATCCCAGGCCCCAAGATGACATTCCACATTAAGCAGAGGTTCACCTGCACATCTGCCAATGTGGTATACTGCATCCACTGTACCCGGTGCGGCTTTCTCTACATTGGGGAAACCAAGCGGAGGCTTGGGGACCGCTTTGCAGAACACCTCCGCTCAGTCCGCAACAAACAACTGCACCTCCCAGTCGCAAACCATTTCCACTCCCCCTCCCATTCTCTTGATGACATGTCCATCATGGGCCTCCTGCACTGCCACAATGATGCCACCCGAAGGTTGCAGGAACAGCAACTCATATTCCGCCTGGGAACCCTGCAGCCATATGGTATCAATGTGGACTTCACCAGTTTCAAAATCTCCCCTTCCCCCACTGCATCCCTAAACCAGCCCAGTTCATCCCCTCCCCCCACTGCACCACACAACCAGCCCAGCTCTTCCCCCCCACCCACTGCATCCCAAAACCAGTCCAACCTGTCTCTGCCTCCCTAACCGGTTCTTCCTCTCACCCATCCCTTCCTCCCACCCCCAGCCGCACCCCCAGCTACCTACTAACCTCATCCCACCTCCTTGACCTGTCCGTCTTCCCTGGACTGACCTATCCCCTCCCTACCTCCCCACCTACACCCTCTCCACCTATCTTCTTTGCTCTCCATCTTCGGTCCGCCTCCCCCTCTCTCCCTATTTATTCCAGTTCCCTCCCCCCATCCCCCTCTCTGATGAAGGGTCTAGGCCCGAAACGTCAGCTTTTGTGCTCCTGAGATGCTGCTTGGCCTGCTGTGTTCATCCAGCCTCACATTTTATTATCATTAAGTAGTGAAGCGATACTACTGCTGACTTGTAAAATGGTAAAATCTTGTCGTAAATGATGTACTTCTCAGGCAGTGAGAAACATAGCATGGAATAAGATTCCAAGAAACACAAGATAAAAGAAATCTGATTGATGTTCCTGGCCAATTTGAGAAAGGGTGATCATGATTAAGATTGAAGGAGTGCCTTTTGATTTGGTTGTCATAGATGTTTATGCCCTGACACAAGATCATAGTGATCAGGAAATAAAGACATTTTTATCATTACATCCTGATGTGATATGATCAAGTTAGCTCCACTGATGGTAATCATAAGGGATGATTTAAATGTTCAAATTAATGAAGGAACATCAGAAATGCATTCAATTTATGAAAGGTCACAGATCTGAAACGTTAACTCTGTTTCTCTCGCTTACTCTGACAATGCCTAGCCTGTTATGTTTTCTCCAGCATTTTCTGTTTTCATGGTCAGGGTGATGAAAGAGGAGAGAGACTGATGCTATTTTGTCACAAGAAGGATATGATAGTGCCAATCACATTCTTTAAGCAATCTTAAAAATGCATATACACTTGAAAAACTCCAGGTTATGTGCATGGAAATTAAATACATGGTGAAACAACATTTTAGAAATGGTATAAAGAACATTCATATGCATCCAGTATCGATATAAATTCAGATCATTGCTTTCTTGTGTCAAAATTGAAGTTGAAACTGAAAATTACAGATGAAGAAAAAGCTGCATGACCATTTCAACTTTGACATGTTGAAAATAAGAACATCAGAGAGCCACTCCTTCTGAATGTACAAAAACAAAAATAAGTGCTCCAGGATTGAGGAATCCAAAGAAACATAGATCTCAGAGCAATAAATAGAAAGCAAATGAAAAAAAAAAGACAGTGAAAGAGAGTATAAAACCACTACAAAGGAAAAAAAAGTGACAAAAGTGGAAAGCAAAGAGACAGTGGATGACAGAAGAGATACTAATAATGATCATTGAAAGAGAAAGAAAAGAAACATGATGAAATTGGAAAGGAGGTAAAGAACGTATGCAGGCAGGCTAAGAAGAAATGATGGAATAAGATGTGTTATGATGTATTGGGGCTGGAAAGAAATCACAAAAGTAGAGTTACACACCAGAAGGTCCAATTTTGACAGATAGAATCCACAGCAGATATCACAAACATAAAAGACAAAGATGGAAAATATTACGTGTGAGGAATGCAAAAATACGAAAAGAATATAGTAGGGAATTGTATAATGTTCCAAATCAAAGTTGTCCTCAAGATATAGAGACAAATGATGGACCCTACATAATGATATCAGAGATAAAGAATGCTTTGACCTTCATGAGGACAGGAAAAGCTTTGGGCATCAATGAACATCTAAAAGCCCTTAAAGAAACAGAACTGGAGGTGATAACAGAAATTTGTGACCAAATATAGACCAAAGAATACATTCCAGTGACTTCATTGAAAAACTCATTATTCATTAAATTACATAAGGAAGTTTAAAGCATTGATATGTGATTACTTTAGAACTGTAAGCTTAATGAGTTATCTTATTAAAGTGACTTGAAAATCATAATAGATAAAAATAATAACACATTTGAAGAAGATTTTGCTGAGACAGTTTGACTTTAGACCTTCAATGAGAACAAGAGCAGAATATTTTTATTTCAGAATAATCTTCAATAAATATCTAGAAATGTGCAAGAATATTTATATATGCTTCTTAGACTATAACAGAGCATTTGATTTTGTTCATTTCAAAAGGTTACAGACATGTTTTTGAAAAGTAACACTGACAGTAAAAAATATGAGATTTATTGAGAGCCTGCCATGCAAAATATCACACAAATATAAAAACTAAACAAAACATCAAAAAATCAGGTAGGAGGTGAAGAAAGTAGTACAACAAAGCTTGTGAAGTGTCTTATATAGAGAATCAGATGCTGTTCCAGGGATAAAAGCTGGAAGCAGGAACATAAACTTGTTCTACACTGATGACACAACACTACTAGAGGAAGCTGAAGAGGCCATACAAGATACTGTAGATCAAGTAAAATATAAATGTTAAGAATATGGACTGACTATGAACAACAAAAGTACAAAAACAATGTTACTTAGATGGAATACATTAGAAGAAACTTGAATGAAGATTAAAGTGGACTGTGTCACGTGGGAACAAGTAGATAAGTTGACCTGTTTAGGACAAATTATAACAGAAGTTAGTGGATGTGATAAAAAATTAGAGATTAGCAGAATTGAATTTGTGAAGTTGAAGGATATGTTAACAACAAATGAAGTCAAGCTTGTAACAAGGAAGAAAATTCATAAGATGTTGCAACCTGTCCGCTTTACTGAAGGCAATGGGAGGCTGGAAAATAGATAAGGATCTGAGAAAGATAATGTGATGCGAGACAAATGTTTCAAATTCTATAAACAGACCTTAAAAGCAATGAAGGCAATCCGCAAGTTGCAAGAGGGAAAATAACTCAGCAAAGTGACTTGCAGAAAAGGAAATGCTAGTTGAGCGGAGCTGTAAAGCTACGGAGATCTTTTCTACCCGGTAAGGTGGAAAGCCACAACAAGAGGCATTAGCCCAGGTACAATTGGAAGACAAATGTCACAAAGTGTTTTCAGATGAGCTACAGTGCATATATTAGGATAACAGAGGATAGATGGACATAACCTGCCAAGTCACAAAATCTCCAGGCAGGACCGAACACAAGCAGGAACAGCGGTATCTTCTGCGTCACAGACAATTTTGAGCTCTGAAGAAAGGTCACTGGACCTAAAGTGTTAACTCTGATTTCGCTCCACGGATGCTGCCAGACTTGCTGAGATTTTACAGCATTTTCTGTTTTTTTCTCTGTCACAGTGCTTGCCAGGTATACTTAAAATGCAGATCACTGAACCTTTCAGCTATTTAAAAGATGAAGTAATTATTTACATATGTACATATATATGTGTGTGTGTGTGTGTGTGTGTATGTAAATGTATGTATATCAGAGAAAATATGCATAAAATGCAGTAATTGTGATCTCATGTGTGATACTTACAATGTGGTTAATCCATATGGTCTCACTTTCTGGCCAAGATTCCAGTGGCTATTACTAATCAGAGCTGCTATTGGAAAGCCAGCCAGCAGTCCAAAACCTGCATTCAATTCGGTTCAATTCTGTATAATGCCTTTGTGCCAAGAAGTCATAAAAACAAACTGTAAATGTCTGGTAAGTCATTATTTTATCCAGAAAAGCCATGTTGAGAATCTATTCTAGTAAAACTAACTTCATTCAGGAAAAGTTGGTGCTACGTTACTGCAATTATTAGACCAGTAATTTGATTTTGCAAAGAAGCAAATTCCTATGACTACATTCACCATATTAATTCAACATCATTTTCTTTTAAATGGTACATACTGCAAACATTATTTCCTAACGAAGAAAGAAATAATTGTTTTTAAAATCAAAATTTGAGAATTAGATGTTGCAGTTAGCTAGAATGCAATCTCTTTGCACCAGAAGCTCACTCTGAATGTAGTTCACGCATTGAGATAAAATTGTCCCTTATTATCTCTAAAGGTCCAACATAACATAAGCTTTAGATAGTCTGAGCCATAGATGTAATGACCTACAGTGCAAAGTTTTTCATAATTGCATCAGCAATAGATTCACAACCTCACTTGGAATTGCCAAAAAAATATTCAATGTGGGAAGTAGAAGCCCAGACTAATGCTTTAGTGGGTGTTTCTCTGTTGTTCTACGTGTTATCTGCTCTTTAGTACTAGAACTTGCTTCTTTTTGGGGGGTAAACAGAACAAACATCAGTGATCATGCCAGTACTATATGTTAAAATGTAAAAAGCAAGAGTTTTCTGTGTTAGTAGTGTATTTCTAAGTCAGATGTTCAGCTGGTTCTTAGGTGTGAGGTGAGCTTTGTATTAATACTCATCCAAAAACATCAACATAAAAGCAAAACAAAGAAAACATTTCATTTTTGAATATGGCCCAGTCAATCAGAGTTCAAAGCTAATTTTCTGGGGACTTGACTTTGAATCCCACCATGGCAAATGGTGAAAGTTGGATTCAATGAAGTATGAATTTAAAAAATAGCAAATTTAATGGTAACCATGTAAGCATTGTCGATTGTAATAAAAAGAAATCTGTTTCACAAAAGCCCTTTAGGGGAGAAAATCTGCCATTCTCATCCATTTTGGCCTATATGTGATTTCAGGACCTCAGAAATCTGGTTGACTCTTATTTAACCTTCTGAAATAGCCTGGAGAGCGAGTCAGCTCAAGTGCATTTAGAGATGTGCAACAAACATTAGCTTTACTATTGACACTCACATCTCATTTAAGAATGACACCAAATTCCTTTCAATTGTCCTGAAGTGTTTTGCACATATAATATATTCACTTTCATTATCGAGGCAATTCTGTAGAAATATAAGATATGTCTTTGTTTTATGAATGTTCGATCATCAGAATTTGGAGGCAGACATTAAATATCAACAAATTCTTACTGAGAAGGTGTGATCTAAAACAGGGTAAGAGTGGGATTAAGAAAAGGGACTGTCAATCTAGCCAGATTGACACAGTTATTGCTAATCCCAATAGTAACGATGCAATTGGAATGAAATCTGCTAACTATGCAATTAGAATTGTTTGTTAAAAAGCTAGACTGAGTAGTTGAGGACTTTCATATTTCTCCCAAACGCCAAAACAAGTTATCAAACTTTTGAAAAGGATTTTATTTCCCATTTTCGTGGTGAAAGGGTACATTTCAAAGGGAGATTCTACTGACTTCACTGCGCAAGACATTTGAATTTGTCTCTCTACTGGTCGATGAATGTTTTAAAAATAACTTTAAATGGGATCTCTCCATTTTTCAGTTTGACTGACGCAGTACTTTATCAAAATGTATCAGAAGTGTATCTAACAGATAGAGCCTGGCATGATGGACAGTTAGACTCAACAGTGAGTGACAGCAGCTTTTTTTGCCATATCAATGCCATACAGGATTGAATGGCAGCTGCACTACCCAGTGACAGATCCAAAGTTATAATGAGTCTCAAATTCATATTGCTATTTATAAACCGTAATATGTAGTCTGTTTCATTGCCACTATTTCTTTATATCTCTGCCACCATCTGTCATGCCTAGAGAGAGAGTGGTACAGTCTGAACCTTGGTATTTTCCATATCAAAAGTCAACTCTATTGTATAAGGAGCTGACAGGAGTAATTTCACTGGAGATCGAGTGAATATTGTAAACTTGCAAAACTCCACAGTTTCTAAGTAAAACCTTATGTGTTACATTCAAATTTCTCCTTTTTTTAAAGTATTGTGTCATTTGCTCAACGGAACTAGGCGATTTACTGAGGTACCTATTATTTTAGTTTATCATTAAAGAAAAATCTTTGCTGCGACAAGGCAGTTTGTAATCACAAATGTTCTCCCTCCTAACTTTGAAGGTATTTCAACAAACCAGTTGCATTGAGGATTTGAGTTTTTATTGTGTTCAAATGCAAGGTTTGAGCTTGAATCTTTGGAATAAATCTTGAATGTTTCAAATGAAAACCGTAACTATACCCTTCAATTATTATTCTTCACATCCAGACAAGAGCAATTATCCTTTCTCATTTACTGTGCTGTTTTTCCCTAGGTATACTCCTGATTCCTCAACAAAAAGTAACCATACTCCATGTCATGGCACTATTAATCTCAAAAGGCAGTGCTGCAAACACAACAGGTCGGGCAGTATCTGACAAGATTGAAACAGAATGAGCCATTTCAAATCTGATGAAAGATCCCAAACATGAAACATTAGCTCAGTGTAGTGACTGGAACCAGTGATTGGATCTTATTGACTATGAGTTCCTTGATTGGGGTTGTTAACCTGGGCCAATCAGGGACTGACTCCAAGCTGGCTGATCACAGTCAGTGTACTGCGCACACGTAAATGGAGGTGATTTGGTGACGGGATTTCAGCATCTGTGCAGTTATTTCACTCAGGTTCTATCTTCACTGATACTTCCACATCACTGAATGCTTCCAATAATTGTGGTTATTGTTTCACATTTCCACCCACCTGCATTATTTTGCTCTTACAAGACAACATTTAATATTGATTTTCTCATTAATGGTGGGGTAAAATTATACCTTATTTCCATCTTTATTTCCAGTATAAGAGAGAGGAAATATTTCAAAAATAGGGTCTGGATCTCCAGTGCCTGATGTGCAACTTACATTTGGTGCATGTCGATATTATCAATATTTCCCATCTGCCCATTTGTGTCAAGCCTTAAGCAGCCATGCCAGTGGTCCTTAAAGAGCTACTTTCTGATGCCCAATTGGCTTCAACTACATGCTAGCTTTGTGGAGCTGAAATCTAGGGCCACGCAGCACAGTGACCTGGGAAATATGGAGCTTCCGTCAACACTGCACCTCGCTCATCCCCAGGGAATGAAATTGGGACCAAAACATTCTGCTTCCTGTTGGGTCATGTGGTAGTGACCTCATCCTGTGCTGGTTGCTCCTCAGTCTCTAAAGCCGCCTGCCATTGTTGATGGTCTTGTTGTTGACCCTATTCCTCATGCATCTGCTTTCATCTTACATAGAACATAGAACAGTACAGCTCAGAACAGGCCCTTCAGCCCACGATGTTGTGCCGACCATTGATCCTCATGTATGCACCCTCAAATTTCTGTGACCATATACATGTCCAGCAGTCTCTTAAATGACCCCAATGACCTTGCTTCCACAACTGCTACTGGTAACGCATTCCATGCTCTCACAACTCTCTGCGTAAAGAACCTGCCTCTGACATCCCCTCTATACTTTCCACCAACCAGCTTAAAACTATGACCCCTCGTGCTAGCCATTTCTGCCCTGTCAGAAAGGCAGCCACAGTGACCAATATCTCATCAATGGAAGGGCAGAAGACTCTTGGTGGAAAAGACCTACATTGGGTATAGAAGGAGTGAAGAAAGGTTCTTAGACTGCAGAACAGTCAGTGATGATATAGTCAGTGATGTTATAACCTGCAGACGAGGCTGAGCACACTTCACCCACACAGCGAGACATGCTAGACATGAATAATGAGGGATTGTCTCCACCATCCATCCATCTTCAGACTGCCTGAGCAGCAACAGTGTTATAAGAAGGGAATACCAACAGGTCACTGATACCCTATTAGTCGTATATATAACAAACCCTGAACTTCCCACTGCTTCCAGTATTGAATATTGTTATAATTAGAAGACAGAGATGAGGTGAAGTTGTGTAGCTCACACAAAACCCTTGGAAGTTGCATGGCTCCCCTTCAGCCAGCATTGGCTAATGTCAACAAAATTAAGATGCTCACATTCAATTTCTGAGCACCGATGGCATGCTGCAAATAGCTTTGATCAGCTCTGAGCCCTTAGCACCTTTACTGTGCATGCATGGCAAATGGGTGATTAAATATTTGCAAATTAAATGTACCTACAGTTTGCAAACAGCTGCTGCATCATGGATTTGCTGTTGCAATGTCATAATGCCCAGGAGACACGGACCCTGTGTTTTCATTCATCAAAGTGACTCTGATTGTGCCCACCCTGGGTACTTTTCTTTCCATAAAACAATGTTGAAGGTGGGCAGAATCAGAGTCAGTTTGATGAATGAAAGTGCAGAATTCATGTTTGCTGGATATTATGACATTGTAACAGCAAATCAATGAAGTATTGCTCCAGCCATTTTCTAGAAGCGCTTTGCATACCTAGAGAACAGAAAGTAATGACTGGGAACACAGGCTAATGGTACCCTCAGCACCAGCCCTGTGTTGTTGCCAGGTACACATCAAAAGCCTCCACATCCTCTTTGACCTCGCACTACCCCAATGACCCATTTCCACCCATCCTTCATGCGGAGACCCATCATGTTGAACTTCACCTCCAGCTGTACCCCCCTGCTAGCATTACACCTGAATGATGTCCACCTTGCTGCTCAGTGTTCGTATCAATCAAGTTATAGATCCTTGTTTGCCAGATTGTGAAAGTTTGGAAAAACTCTTTGGTAGCTGCTGGTCAACTGGTAAGTTCATAGAGTTAGTATGATGTTAGGGTGCTGGGAGGGAAGGGTGCCAGATGGATAATGGGCATATGGTGCCAGGTGAGTAGGGTAGTCGCTGTGACAAGTGCCAACTGAACAGCAGCAGGTTGTCAAAGGTAGGAGTTGGATGGGTAGGGGATGAAGGTAGAGGGCTAGATAGAGAGGGTATCTGGATTGATGGGGGTGGTATGCCAAGTGGCTAAGATACCAGGAGCAAGGTGGCAAGGTAATTGGTGCTATGTTTAATTGAAGGTGAGGTGGGTGAGACAGGGTGTTCTGATGGGGAAACCGCGAGGGTGAAAGTCTGGTCTGGATTGTTTGGGTCCAGAGGCAGCATGTTTGAGTCAGGTGGTCAGAGGAAGAATTTAAATCAGTTCAGATCCAATGACACTGGGGCCATTCCTGCCCAGTCTGACAGGATGAGGCTGTTTAGGATCTAACAGGTCAGGAACAGAAGGGATATGGTGAGTGAAAGGCAGGGCAGGGGAAAGATCTGGTTACTGGGGGTGTTGTGTCAGGCTTTGAGCGGTGTAATTGATCTGGAGGAGAAGTAGTTGGATGTGTGTCAGATAAATATTGTGCTATTTACTTGTCATTCAGGTGTCAGCTCAACTTTTCCTGAATAACACTTTTGCTTAATTTCAACGGACACTGCAAAATTCTCTGATTTAGATGGAGACAGCTGGAAAGTTCCAGATGTACAGTAATTGCACACAGGAAACTTAAATTTTCAGGCAGTTCCTTCAGGATGTGTAACAATGGGAATTCCACAGGGTTCCCTTGTGCTCTCCATCTACTCTAGAATAACGGCTGCCTGGTCAACCAAAATCCAGCCCATTATTCATAACTTATCAACCCAAGCCTAAATGTTGTACAGGTCTTTCTGCACAATAGTTCATACTTCACAATCTGAGGAGTCATTACTGGTACTCAACATTGTGCAATCATCAGTGAGCATTCCAACTTCTGACCTTATGATGCTGGGAAGGGTATTGATAAAACAGCTAAAGATGTTTGAGCCTAAGCTAAGTTGCCTGGCCTCCAATAACCACAACAGTTGTACCATGATTATAGCTTAGATCTCTGTCAACAGTTCTACTGAAGATAAGAGTAATTTTCCTATAAAACAAACTGTTGAAACTGTATTGTTTATTCAATCATGACAAGTTGGATCCATACTATTCCACATCACAAAAGAATCTGTAATATCCCCTGTTTTTCATTTCAAATTGATTACTCAAGTGAAAATCTTCAATCTTCACATTAATCTATGACTCTGTGTGCATGTATGTGTCAGTAAGTGTCTTTGTGTGCGTGTGTCTATGTGTCTGTATAAGCATGCACGCCTTCATTTGTGGTATGCCCTCAAATTCTGTATGTGGAAATTAATGTCAGCAATCAGTCTTTAAGCTGGAGAACTGCTAGGATCACTGTATTGTCTCTTTTGGCAAAGGCCAAGTGGAATTAGGAGCTCATTAGATAGTTTGCTCAACAGTGTTGGACATTCTGGGGGCAGGATGGCTTAAAGTGGGCATTTCTGCTGGAAGCTTGCCAATGCTCATTGGCACCACTGGGAATGGTTGTTGTTGCAGGTATGGTATGCACCGGAGAATTAAGAGAAACAGTTGTCACTGGCAGAGGTTTACTGGCCAGCAGATAGAGTGGTTTGAGAGAAAGAGGAGAATGTACTTTGGAGGGTACAAAGTCCCACAGTTAGGTATTGTGTACTTTTGAGCAAGAGACCATGGCCCAACACTCAGTGATTTCCTTATCCACCACTGTGGGATGAGACTGGGCATTACTTATCCACTTAAGAGCCTCAATTAATCTCAGGAAAGGAAGGCTGTCCACAAGCCTTGCCATTAAAAACGTACAAACTCAGTTGTGTAGAGGAAGATGAATGGTGCTCTGGTGGAGTGGCCAGTTAAATTCTGTCCTATCAATCAAGTTGCAGATACTTATTTGGGAAATGTGTGGTTCATTTTATGGATGCTTACCCACAAGTGTCAAGAAATCTACACAGAATGATGGGTCAACATAAAAACCTTGTCAGAACAATTAATCTGGCAATTGAGCAGATGGTGGGATTTAAATGACAGCTCATGCTCCATTTGCCAGTAAGTTATACAATGTTGTTCTCCCTGTAGGGTCTCGCAGATGGCTCTAAGTTATACTTAGAAAAATATTATTTTATCCTGAGGCATCACAAGCTGCACTGACTTATTGGTTCAGATCTTCTGGTCCCTGGATTGTTGGAGGTGGGATATTCAACCAGCAATAAGCATCAGAAATGCTGATGTATCGTTTCTGTGATTATTGCCTGGGAAGTTTAAACTACCAGTGTGCAGTTCCCAGGATCCTGTGTGAATGTCTCTGACTGTAATAGAGTCAGAGACTTCAGTAGGTTCTGAATCATTAACTTAAATGATTACTGTTGTCACGGTGGATTAAAGAATTCCAGGCTAATGATACTACTTTCCCTCACAGAGACATATTGTGCCTAATCAAATCCTCTAATTCTAGCCACGCCTACAAAAGGAAAAACCTTCCTGGTATCTACTTTATCAAGTCCTTTCAGGATCTCATGTATTCTAATAAGGCCGTCTCCCATCTTCTAAATTCCAATGGATATAGGCCTAAACTGATCAATGCTTTTTCATATGTTAAGCCCTTTATCTCAAGAATGAGCTGGCTGACCCTTCTCAGAGATGTTTCTAAAGCAATACTTCAAATAAGGAAAGCAAAATCACACACAATAGCCCAGGTGTAGTTTCACCAAAGTCCTGTGCAGCTGCAGTAGAACTTGCTCACTTTTATATTCCATTCAACTTGTCATAAATGTCAACATCCTGTTTGCATTCACCTATTCAATCACCCATCCACTTGTACACTCATTCATTAACACACTGAGGAGTTTTGAGGCTTTTACCAGGATTTAAAGCAGCTCCTGTGCAGATATACGTTGTTAATATTTCTGAGTATCATGAAGGCGTTCTGCAGGACCCTCCATTGGAAGTTTGACAAGAAAGATTAGAGCAAGGTAAGTGTATTCTACTTTTGCCTAATTGGAATTGAAACAGGCAAATTGATTTGATCAGAAGATTTGAGCCACGCCATCCAAACAGCACAAACAGTAGCTATAGGTTTTCAGGTCATTCAAATCAACTTTCATTTCAGATTGGCACTGGTGAAACAAAACTCCAGATTCTTCTGTAAAAAATGTAGAGGATTAATGAGTTATAAAGGTCTCAGAATCCTGAAAAAAAATTATGTTTGTCTTAAAGCAAAGTTTAATCTAAGTTACATACTGTATTCCTTCTGTAGATGCTTCAGTGTTATAGAGAATAGTGATCAGAATTTGATTTTTTTTAACCAGTCAGAAAGGGGAGAAAAAGAGTTTTCGGGGGGCATCCTGTGCTGTTGTCTGTACATAAGTAGGCTAGGGTAAAGTTCCACT
Organism: Stegostoma tigrinum; assembly: GCF_030684315.1. Classification (NCBI taxonomy): domain Eukaryota; kingdom Metazoa; phylum Chordata; class Chondrichthyes; order Orectolobiformes; family Stegostomatidae; genus Stegostoma; species Stegostoma tigrinum. The sequence goes on along the minus strand of NC_081365.1, from coordinate 25,355,719 downwards.
GCAGAGATCTGAGAGCATATGCAGAAGTTGTGCTCTTGGATGAAAGAAGTCAGAACAGTTGTCCTTCAGATGAGACAACAGCGTGGAACTGGAGGAACACAGCAGGTCAGGTAGCATTAGAGGAGCAGGAAAGTTGATATTTCAGTTCAGGACCTTTCTTCAAAACTGGTAGCCCAGTGAAATCCTTGCCTTTAAACAATATGACTAAAATAGATTTTCTACTCATTTGCTTCATTGCACCTTACACGTATAAATTGCCTGCTACATTTTCTACATTACAACATTAATTGCATTTCAAAGTTATTTAACTGCCTAAGAACCTCTTTCAGAATATGATGATGCAGTGAAGGACACTATATAAATGCAAGATCTCGGTTTCCTATCAACCCTGAGACACACTTTATCACACACATTGTAATTTCCATGATATACAGTGGCCTTCCCACACAAGTTGCCTTTATATTGGACAGGGGTTGTTAGAAAACACTTTAAAGTACAAAACAAAAATGATAAGTGAGACAAAGAAAGTATACATGTTAATGACTTAGTGCTGTTCTGTTCGTCCCAGTTTGGGACATGGTTTCAGATTTAATCCAGAATGATAAGGCAGATAAGATAGCAGGAACTGCAGATGCTGGAGAAACTAAGATAACAAGGTGTGGAGCTGGATGAACACAGCAGGACAAGCAGCATGATAGGAGCAGGAAAGCTGACGTTTTGGGCCTAGACCCTTCTTCAGAAAAAATGCAGAAAAAGATAATACAGATGTCTTCTTCCCTGCTAACAAGAGGCCAGAAGTGAGCTGCACTTGGACTGATCTCCATGTTCTCATGATCATGGACTGAGTTTTCTTTTTCAGATCCTAATGCCGCTATCACATTGAGAAGTTTTAAATGTCATTGCCCAGAGGGCAGTCTTGGAGGAAACAAACAGTTAAGTGGCAACTTCCAGAGGACTGCAGAACTAGTGACAGCAAGCAACATTCTGAGGAGCACCAATTGGAAAATGCCAGGGCTGGAAACATAATGCCTTGGAACAGGAGTAGGCCATTCAGCCCTTCAAGCCTGTTCAGTGCGATCATGGCTGATCATTCTTTTCAGTACCCTGTTCCTGCTTCCGCCTCATAACCTTTGATCTCTTTAATCCTAAGAACAATATTTAACTCCTTTTTGAAATCAGTCAATGTTTAGACGTCGGCTGCTTTCTTTGATAGAGGCATCCACAGGCCCAGAACTCTCTTGGTGAAGAAACTTCTCCTCACCTCAGTCCAAAACAGTTTTTCCTGTGTCCTTGAACTGTGACTCCTGGATCCACACCCTGGAGGTTTGGCAGGCCCACTGTCAGATGACTGTTGCTGATGTAAGCAGGGAGGAGTGGGGATAAATGTATTCCCATCATGTGGCCACAGGTGAGAGGTATTTAATGGACCGAAAAGCCAGTCAATGGAGAAGGAAAATCCCATGATAATGGGCACTGCCAAGGTTCCAGCTGATTTATGGTGCATTGCCTATCACATTGAATGGGCTCTCTGGCCCCAACGCCTCACTAACCTGAGAGCCTACCACTGAGAGGCTGCCACCATTTCACAGAAGGACTCTTGACATCATGGCTATCATGTATGCCAGCTGGAAAAATGTTTTTATTCATACATGGAATGTGAGTGTTGCTGGCTGTGCCCATATCTACTGCCCATCTAAGAATGGCCTGAGCTGCCTTCTTGAATCCCTGCTGTTAATTAGGTGGAAGCAGCCCTAAAATAGTGCTAGGAAGGAAGTCCCAGCAATTTGACCCAATGGCACTGAAGGAATGGCAATATATTTCCAAGCCTAATTTGTGAGTGGCTTGAGGAAGATCTTGCAGGTACTCATATACACATATATTTGCTGCTGTTATCGTTCTAGATGAAAGCGGTCATGGATTTGGAAGATATTACCTGAGGAGCCATTGCTGCACTGAATGTTGGCAATGGAGGGAGTGACATATTATTGATGGAATGTTGATCAAGTTTTGGGGAATCAGGAAGCGAGGTAATCACTGTAGGAATCCCAGACTCTGGCTTGTTCTTGTAGTCATAGAATTTATACAGCTAGCCCAGCTCAGTTTGTGGTGAATGGAAACCCAAGGATATTGATGGTTGGGGCTTCAGCGATGATACTGACATTGAATGTCAGGGGTGATGGTCAGATTCTCTCCTGTAGGAGATAACCACTGCCTGGCACTTGTAAGTTACAAATTTTACATGTCACTTGTCAGCCCAATCCTAGAATTGTTTGGGTCTTGCTGTGTTTCGAATGGACTGCTTCAGTATGTGAGGAGTCACAAATGATGTTTTGACATAACTTGCCAAAGACTTCCACTGTCTATGGCAAAGCCGAAACTCCCACCATCTGTGGCAAGGCCTTAATAACAGGATACAAAATGAAACAGTATAAGATAGGGGACAATGACACATCCCTCACGGACATGCTCAATGAGTTCTATTCTCGGTTTGAGCAGTATACCATCAGCATGGCAACGCCTGCTCTGACGGTCCCAGTCACACCTGTTCCCTCTCACCGCTACAGAGGTCAGATCAGACTTCCTGGGAGTCAACCCAAGGAAAGTGATGGGCCTACACATTTAACCAGTCAGATCCTGTACTTACCAACTGGCAGAGGTATTCACTGAAATCTTCAACCTCTCCCTTCTACAAGCTGAAGTCCCCACATGCTTCAAGAAGACCACCATCATCCCAGTACCTAAGAAAGCACATGAAACATACCCGCACCTCATCCCTCACACCCTGCCCCCACAATAACTGCCAAAGGAGAATCCCCCTAGTCCTCACATACCACCCCACCAACCTCCAGATCCAACGCATCATCCTCCGAAACATCCACCATCTACAATCCGACCCCACCACTAAAGACATTTTTCCCACCCAACCCTGGTCTGCCTTCCAGAGAGACCACTCTCTCCGCGACTCCCTTGTCCGCTCCACAATCCCCTCCAACCCCACACACCCGGCACTTTCCCCTGCCACCGCAGGAAGTGCTACACCTACCCCACATCTCCTATCTCACCCCATCCCAGGCCCCAAGGCAACTTTCCACATCAAGCAGATGTTCACCTGCACATCTGCCAATGTGGTATACTGTGTACGCTGCACCCAGTGTGGCTTCCTCTACATTGGGGCAACCAAGCGGAGGCTTGGGGAATGCTTTGCAGAACACCTCCGCTCGGTTCACAATATACAAACGCACCTCCCAGTCGCGTACTATTTCAACACCCCCTCCCATTCCGCAGACGACATGTTCATCCTGGGCCTCCTGCAGTGCCACAATGATGCGACCCGTAGGTTGCAGGAACAGCAACTCATATTCCGCTTGGGAACCCTGCAGCTCAATGGTATCAATGTGGATTTCGCCAGCTTCAAAATCTCCCCTCCCCCCACTGCATCCCAAAACCAGCACAGCTCGTCCCCGCCTGCCTAACCTGTTCTTCCCCTCATGTATCACCTCCTCCCATCTCAAGCCACACCTCCATTTCCTACCTACTAACCTCATCCCGCCCCCTTGACCTGTCCATCCTCCCCAGACTGACCTATCCCCTCCCTGCTTCCCCACCCATTCTCTCCTCTCCACCTATTTTCTCCTCTATCCATCTTCCGTCCGCCTCCCCCTCTCTCCCTATTTATTTCAGAATCCTCTGCCCATCCCCATTTTCTGAGGAAGGGTCTGGGCCCGAAGCATCAGCTTTTGTGCTCCTAAGATGCTGCTTGGCCTGCTGTGTTCATCCAGGCCCACACTTCGAAACATACCTTAATGGCTACCACCCTGTAGCTCTGATTTCAATAATCATGAAGTATTTTGAGAGGTTGGTCATGGCCTACATTAACTCCAGTCTCCCAACCTGCACTCAATCCCTACAGTTTGCCTACCGACAGAACAGGTCCACAGCGGATGCCATATCCCTAGCCCCGCACTCATCCCTGAAATATCTGGACAACAAAGACACCTATGTCAGACTCCTACTCGTTGACTACAGTTCCACCTTCAACGCCATAATCCCCTACAGACTGATATCGAAACTGTGTGACCTTGGTCTCAGCTCCGCCCTCTGCAACTGGATCCTCAGCTTTCTGACCCATAGGCCACAATCAGTGAGGATAGGTAACTGCACCTCCTCCACAATAACACTCAACACTGGAGCCCTTACGGATATGTCCTCAGCCCCCTCCTGTACTCCCTGTACCCCTACAATTGTGTTACCAAATTCCAAACGAATGCCATCTACAAGCTCATTGGTGACACCGCAGTAGTGGGACAGATATCTAACAATGAAGAGTCAAAATACAGAAGGGAGAAAGAGGGCTTGGTGACGCGGTGCAATAAAAACAATCTGTCTCTCAATGTCAGCAAAACTAAAGAACTTATTGTCAACTTCAGAAAGAAAGGAAGAGAGCATGTCCCCATCTACATCAACAGAACTGTGGTTGAGAGCGTGAAGAGCAACAAGTTCCTAGGAGTGACAATAGCTGGCAATCTGTCCTGGACTTCCTGTGTAAATGCGATGGCCAAGAAAGCACAACAATGCCTCTTCTTCCTCAGGCGGCTCATGAAGTTTAGTTTTACTGTCAGATCCCTCACCATCTTCTACAGATGCACCATTGAAAGCATTTACATCAATGGAGCTGGAGTCGAGAGACTGAAGAGCATCAAGATCCTCAGAATGACAATAACCAAAGACCTGATCTGGACTTCCCATTCATCCAATTCCAAGCTGACCCATGCCCTAATCCTTGAAAATTCAGCCACATGGATCCATAGCTCAGAATTTCCCACAAGCCAGTACAAAGTTGACAATATCATTCAGCTCGGTATAAAGTCCTTCAGATAGGAAATAGAATAACACCGTCAAAAGCTTTGCCTGAAACAGCACAGGGGATGAAGGATCTTTTAAATGATTTGTAAATCTCACCTACGCCAAAATGTAAATATCTAAAAATAACGAATTGTTATCACTTAGCTGTATTACCATTGGTGATGCAGTTCATCACTTCCCCTCCCCCAAACAACAGCACCACACTTTGCTTAATCTTTAAATGCTTGGCAATCTATTTTAACAGGATTTAATCTACTATTCCAAAATTGCTGCAGGGAATGTTTCCATGCATCAAAATTTCAATTCAATCGGCAAGTGGACAATAAAGTGAATGAGCTGCTGTGTCAGAGTATTACCGATCCAACTCCACTGTGACTATACTAAGGAGAAAGTATTTATTTAACTTTAGGTAAATCCAATGTATCCAATTAGCATCAAACAGTGCCAATAAAAGTACTGTCAATCAGGATATTGGCCTCACAATAAACAGATTTCAAGGTGTAAAGGATGATCCTGATTGGATTTGACCTTTATCCCTGGTCCTTTGTATGAAAGCTGCCAACCAATAATGAGATTTACACTTATGACAATCAATAGAGTTGGACAGTGATATAATCGCTTCACTCAAATGAAATGTATTAGCATCTTGAGAAATGTGTGTGTGAAAACCAAGATGGGTTTTCAACATGATCGACTATTTACAGCCTTTGTGAAAAGCAAGGTAAACACAAAACAAGAACAACCATGTCTTAAAATATTTACAACTTCATGGAGGCTGCAGGGAAAGGAATGATGCAGCTGTGATGGGTTATATTTCAAGAGTAGCCTCAATACTACTAGAAAATACTAGCCTCATTTTCCTCTGGGCTTCCAGACTCCACATTTGTTCTTAAAGACACCAGCAGCATGATCTTCCCAAGGCAGCCTCATACTCGGCCTGCTCCAAGGGGCAATCTCAGAGAACCAGCAGGTCTGGAGCCATGGCAGCCCCACTGTTGAAGCATGTCGATAATCACGCAGGTGTCTCAAAATGGAAACTCCCTGAGTGCCATAGATCCAATTCAAATATGACAACTGTACATCAGAGCAGAGAGAAACCCCAGAAGAGGGATCAAATGGGACATGAGTGACATTGAACCCCCAGCTGAGCAATTCCATATTATAGAATCTTAGAATCCTACAGTGTGGAAGCAGGCCATCAAGTCCACACCAACCCTGCGGAGACCATCCCGCCCGTACCCACTTCCCATAGTCAATACACCTAACCAGCGCCTCTTTTAACAAATAACTGGAACATTCTACCAATGCTGTCTCTAAGCTGCTCACAGGTTCATCATCAGTGATCAGCAATGGCACACCAACTGTGGCATTAACTTCGGCCTCTGGCAGTTGGTGCCACACCTGGGCCTTGGACGCCTACACAGCTGGAAGCTGAATTAGAGGGAATGCTGTCCTCCACACTTTGCTGGGTGTGGAAGGCAATAGATGGCTGGCTGTGATTCTTCCTTCTTCCTGCTTTCAGCATGATATAACCAGCTTTGTCCAAAGTCAAATGTTATTTGGCCCATGCTAAATCTGACAAACACTCATCAGTAATTCCAACAATAATTCTACATCTTATGACTTCTGATTTTAATATTCCATCATCATAGTTTTCTACTAATTTATAGAGATCACTTATGAGCCTATCCATGGATATCCCTGAATGTTGAAATCTTCTGCCAAGTCTACAACTTTCGAGAAAGTTATCACAGCATCCATAGCCCCATTATATGTTTTTCTGTTAGATTCTGTCTGTTTTAGGCTTTTAAGTTGCCCCATTATTGCTTTAATTATTCATTTGTGATATTAAAGGTGCTACAACCTCTGTTTCAATTACTTTGATGGCCCTTGTTTTCCTTAATGCAGCCATACCTAGTAATCTCCACACACTATGGTCCAAAGGACGTGGTGGGCTGTAAGCAGTCTTTTTCTCTACTTTTAGCCCTTTTTGCTCATTCTATGCCTTTAATGCCAAGTTCTTCCCTGGTCCAACAGTCATTTATGACTTTAGTTACAGACCTCCAATGACTTTCCACTTCCTAGCGGAACCTTTAATCGGGACTTGCCAATGGAGTCTGGAACTGTCAAATGGGACTTGCATCTATCTCACATTTGCTTCCATGCTTCTCTTACCAAGATTGATGTAAAACGCTTTGCCATTAAGTGCTGTTTCTCCTTTGTTGATCTTTCCAAAGTTTTGTCTGCAGGGTCTTTGATCGTTCAACTGTTGCAGCTTCCAATTATCAGCATAAGTCATTCTTAAAGCTATAAATGTCCGGTACTGCTCCTAGGTCCACTGGAATTCTTGTCATTGTTACCTTGGAGTATTAAACAATGATGCCCACTGAAGGAGAGATGGCTGAGGCAAACAGCGTAATGGAGAACATTAACATCACTCAGTTAGTTAAAGTAAAACAAGAAAAACAAAGAGATTATGAAGTGGTGCATTTATTAAAATGTTTAAATGAGTGACTCATATCTTTCTTCTTTGAATCCAGTTAAGCTATAAATGAAAAGCACGGTTGCCTGTTTCTATATTCCCTTGCAACGGATCAGGTTTATTGTATTTTGAAAAACTTCATTATAGTACTGCCCATTTGACTAAAACTCACCAGTATTTGAGGCTAATATTCCCCCCTTTATTAGTGTCCATATTGGTCAGACTTCACACATGACAGTGCATTGATGAGGAGACTCAAGTCTTTACATCAAGCCCTTTGCTGTTGTTCAGGACAGCTCTATCGGCTGGGTGCCAATTTGCTGTACTTAAAGTGTTATTATTTCTCATGGCAAATTATCCTAGGCCCAGTAGCACTTCATTATAGGAACATTAAAGTAGAAAAACAACACTTTTAAGTAGGATGTAGACTACTTAAGATTGTTGAACATTTATATTTAGAAGTTATTATATCACTGTTAGCATTGTTAAAACGTTACAAGCTCTTTAAAAAAGATGAGTGAGGTGCCCTGCAATAAATCATGTTCAATTATTAGTGTACATTTGTCCAGACAAGAAGATGCCAGTTTAAATTCAAATCTTTTCTGACACTTTCAAGAAAACATCTCACTGACATTGAGCTACTCTTCCCCAAGCTGTCCCCTGTGACATCAAGTGAGGAGACCATTTAATGGGAAGTAGTGAATATTGATTGTGGTTCTGATCATGTTCATTGGCTAGCTAATCAGTAGTATAGCCAGAGGCTGAATATACTTTCTCTCAGCTAGATTATAGATCGCGGAGTTGTGGATGTTGGGTGAGGTGGTGTTTTTTATGGTCTGAGGTAGCTTACTAATACTCACTGTAAAGTGAACACTAATACATGAATAGTAGCTACTGCGCAGCTGGCAACTGTGTACTCCAATAAGACAGTCAACACCTCTGAGAGAAGGAAATTTGAAAATCAATAAGAAACTGCATGTGCACCACATAGGAAAATGAGATAGATTTATGAGCATAAAAGTGTAAATTACAGACAGTGTCTTGAAGGTTTTGGATGTGAGAAAATGCAGCATCTTTTTACTTTGAATCCATTTAAGCTGTAGATGAAAAGCACAGTCTCTGCACATATCCAGCAACATGCTTCATCTTCAGTCTCAATAAAGCTCTATATTGCTTCAGTTCGAAGAGAATTTTCCATTCACTATGATCTTTGTGTGCTTGTATAAGATTTACAAAATGAGTACCAGATTTTAAAATATAAACAAATACTATTACTGAGTAAGTATTAAATCCTGTACAGCTGTTTTTTTTAAGACCATCCCACAGCTGCACAAATAATTTGTGCTTTTAAAGGAGCTTTGTGAATGAAGCTTTACTGTGTAATAAGGGCCTGAAGAGCTTCGCTTTTTTTTAAATAAGACTGTAAATCTCTCTGAAAGATTTGGAGTTGTTTATTACCTGCAAATAGGTTTTCAGAAAATAAATGTAGAACTTAAATTCAGTTTATTGGGTTCCATCAGCTTCTGTGTTTAGCTAGAGCCAGATATTGGGTCAGATACAATATTGAACCTCATCCATCTACCTCTGCTCAATTTGCCATAATGAAAATAGAAGCAATCTGAAAGAAGTCCAAACATGTGGTTATTGGTGCCCTGTATTAGTATATTATTGCATTAAATGTGGCGCATGTAGTATACGGCCTTTAAATGTGAAGTAAATAAAGAACTTGCATTTATAAAGTTCTGCTCATGACCTCAGGACATCCCATGTTTCTTACAACCAACGAAGTCTTCGTTTTGGCATGTAGACATTGTCGTAATGTAAGGGGTGAAAATGTGGAAAATTGAAACACATACTTCCACAAACACCAATGCAATAATGATCTAAAAATCTGTTTTTATGCTGTTTGTAGAGGGATAAATATTGGGTGGGACACTAAATACATATTTCCTACTCTTGTTTGAGATACTTCATTTTTGTCCACCTTGAAGGGTAGACAGCTTTTGACTCAAAGCCTTACCTGAAAGCCAGCACCTCCGATACTACAGCACACTTTCAAGATTGTACTGAAGTGTGAGACTAGATTTTGTGATTTAATCTTGGATTGATTCTTGAATCCAAAATTATTTGACTCAAACTGTGAGATTGCTGCTCACCAAGCTATGGATGGCACTGTGCAATGCTGCTACAAAGTTCTAAAATGGAATTTATCATTGTACATATTTTTTAAAGAAGTTTTGAATTTTGATTGTTGCTGTTTTCCAAGAAAAACATGGATCTTGAACTGGTGCAATATCAAATGTTCATTATTTTCAATTTCAGTATTCAGCTTCTCTGACTATTGGAGAACCATTTATAATATTAGATCATTTTACTGTATGCATAGACATATATTTAGACAATAACATATGTCCAACCCCATGCATGGCCTACCATTTGAAATTTTATTTTCTGACTGCTGGATTTTCTCCGCCAATGTTAAATACAGTCCAGGGCTCAGGAAACTATGTCTACACCGGATTACAAGCACATGCAGCATAGGAACAGTTTATTTGGTTCCACGAATCAACGTCAGCATTTATGCTCCACTCGAGCCATTTCCCATCTTTCTGAATGTAAATCTATTATTATAACTATTTTTGGAGGTGCTCGGTTAATTTAGTTAAAATGTAGTGCAGAATTATGCCATCTGCACGTGTTTAATCCCAATGCCAGCTTTGGTAGTTCACAAAGACCTGCTTCCTTGAACTATTCTATGCATTATTTGAAGTCGTGCTCCTAAAGCTATGTAACCTCCAATTGATAGATGTCTATGATTCATCATGGTCTACAACTAATTCCAAATTACCATCAATCCCCTGCTCCCTCAAATCCTTGTCCAATATTGTCCGAACTGCATTTATACTATTTACTTAACTGTTTCTGTGATGGTTGGTTTCATAGTCTCACCATTTTTTGAATGAAGATGGTATTTTTGAAAACCCTAATGTCTGAGACAAAAGCAGATGTTGCTGGAAAAACTCAGCAAGTCTGACAGCATCTGTGAAGAGAAATCAGAGTTATCAGAGAAATCAGAACTGAAGAAGGACCATCGGACCCAAACATTAACTATGATTTCTCTTCAGAGATGCTGCCAGACCTGCTGACCTTCCTCAGCAACCTCTGCTTTTGTTCCAAATTCACAGTTCTTTCAGTTCTAGTGTCTGGGGGATTGATAACCAGATAGCCCAGATTCCACTTCACATAAATTGGCAAAAAAAAGCAACACATAAAAAGACTTTTACATAAAGAGTGGTGAGCATTTGGGAAGCACTCCCTTTCGGATATTGTGATGGATTCAGGTTTAAATTAGTATTCCAAATAAAATTAGATAAATATTTAGGGGAAAACAAACAGAAAAAGATTGTGCCACCGTGAGGGTTCACTGGTTGCAATGGTATGGCTGATAGAATTTCTCTGTATGAGAGCTGGTCCTCTGTGCTCCACTATCAATCGAATCCAAAATGCAATGCAAAAGTATTCACCAGAAGATGTAGCTTAAAAAGCAGGTGGGGATGAAGGCTCTAGCAATGGGACATGAAACAGGGCCCATGATTTCTCTCTCTGGCCTTGCTATACTAAACACAGTCTACAGAAAGAAATATACAGCTGTGACAGAATTTATATTACAGCTCTGACACGTGCTGCCCTGGACCCACTGCAATAAATGATAAGTGGGTTCACATGAGGCATCTCATTTGTTTTATAATACTGCCACAAAGATCAGGGCTGTCACCAGCGACAACACTAGAAGACCAATGTACTAAAAGATGGAAGGCAAATGAATACTGAATCCTCATTTGTCAGTTTGTCTTCTTTTCACGAAAGCAGAAAATGCAGGATAGGCTCAGCACATTAGGCAGCATCTGTGGATAGAAATGAACTGGTGTTCCACGTGTGATCCTTCAATCAGAACTCTGATAAATGGTTCAAACATAAATTATTAACTTGCCCATATAGTAAGATGAGATCTAAACTCTGTTGAGTGCACACTGAAAGGCTTGATTAAAAATACGTATAAACTGGAGACGGCAAGACAGAACATCTCAGCAACCCACAGACTCAGGTCCCAGCTGCATGTGATCTGACAGCCCCGTGCCATGTCTCCTTACATGCAAACTTCTATCCATCCTTAGAGTAAACATACAGTAAGTAGCCTACTCCATTCTCTCCAGGGGACGTCCTCCATCAACCTGGCTCATCATTATGGAGCAAAGCCCCAATAATCAAGGCCCATAGGTATGCCTTAGAGAATATTGACTGCTTCCAATCCCTCAGGAGTGTCCTCTCGGCCAAAGCAGCTTTGATAAAGGGATCCAGCATTTGTGTCCAGTATGATAGCACAGACTTCAGCTGAAGGGATGGGTGGGAGGAAGAACAGGTTAGGGAGGCAGAGACAGGTTGGACTGGTTTTGGGATGCAGTGGGTGGAGCCAACTACAAGTTCCTGACAATAGTGGAGCTGGGATCTTGTGATTCACTGCAGAGTTCAGCAGCATCGTATAATTCCCCAATGAAAATACAAAAAATACTTTGACAAATCAATTGCTATTCTTTAAATTGAATCTTTTTCTTAAAAACACATCCACACATTTTCAGGCTTTACCAAATTTGTCATCTTTACATGCCACTAAACTCTATTGGGTTAACATAATACTTGCCATTAGTTGTCTTGTAAGTAATGGTTTCCTTTAAAAAAGTACACCCAATAGTACCATCCATCTGGGTCATTTGTAATGAAAATGCAAATGTCTTGTCAGCCAGGGCACAAATTGCTTGTTTCCCAAAATGTGCAAATATTCAATTTGTGGTAACTGTTCCTAAAATTTTCCACTTATAAGTTAAACAAACCTTTTAGATCACATTGTATCTGCCAATGCCTGGGGCAAATTATTTTGTGCAGTTACATGCTTTTCACCTCATTATGTCTGCATGCAAGATGTTGCAACAGTGACTCAACCAAGTTCTCGTCACTGGTGGCACCTCCCGGGGTCAAAGTTGTGGCACCATATTTAAAGGCCAACTAGACCCGACTTCTCTCTAGTCATGAACTGCCCAGAAGCACACAGCAGCCATTCTCAAGGGCTAAGGAACATCTGCAAAAAAGCTGAAACTCTTACCCAGGTTTAGTGACATTGCCTTCCAACCATTACAGTCCTACTCATAGCTCCCAGTCGGGGGTTCTGACAATTTTCAAGCCTCAAAATGGGGTCACAGTGACAAAAGATTTAGGAAGTACTGCTGTAGGCCTTGCAGATGTACAGCTACACGGTGATGAGGAAACTGCTGTATAGAGAAACGTCTGTACAAACAGCATTCCTTCATACACAGCCACAACTGCTTCTGAATGGAACTGTGCAATGGAACAGGCTGGACATACACAGCAAACAGAAGATAAAGGGATTGTTGTGTGCCATGTCTGTTATTAACTAGAATCTTACACTGTAGGCTATGATTGTATTCAGAATGATATGGTGAGACTAAAAATGAGTTTGACTAGTTTACTTAATGTTGTCTCTAGCATTAAGTCACAGATGGCAATGAAGGAATGTGGTGGAAATGCATAAACAATAAAAAGGCAATTCACTCCATCAGAGATAATAGGAACTGCCAATGCTGGAGAATCTGAGATAGCAAGGTGTAGAGCTGGATGAACACAGCAGGCCAAGCAGCATCACAGGAGGAGGAAAGCTGATGTTTCGGGCCTAGACCCTTCATCACTCCATCAAGCTTATTTCCACCATCAGTTAAAGCTCATTTCATTATGCACTTAACTGATCTAGCCCACTGAGACAAAAATTAAAAACATTTTCTCTCTGACATCTAAAGTAAATCACACAAAGCAACACAGTGTTTATCTAGTATAAAGTCCTTAACATTGTATCATCCATCACAAGTAATTTTCCATGACAATATAAACACATAAATGTATTCTTATGTACACAGTACAGCATTTTTAACACTATTTACTAATAGGATCTTCAAAACCATTCCCAAGAAGATACTCATTAAGCTTCGATTTGGGGGTTTATTCCGCTTAGGTAGACAGGATGTTTACCCTGGCTAGTGAGATTACAACTGGGAGACACAGTCTCAGAATAAGGACTAGTTCATTTTAAGACTGAGATGAGGACTTTTTTTTAACTCAGTGGAGAATTCTGTCCCCAAGAGAGCTGTGGATATCCAACCTTTGAGCATATTCAAGATAAAAATCAACAGATTTCTGGAAAATAGAAGATAACAAAGTGTGGAGCTGGATGAACACAGCAGGCCAAGCAGCATCTTAGGAGCACAAAAGCTGACGTTTCGGGCCTAGACCCTTCATCATTTCCTATCATGTAGAGAAAAATCCTTATTTTCATGTATTGCTCCAGCTTCTTAATTTACTGCTCATGTCCTCTGGCCCTGCATTCACAATGCAAGTAGTTCCACTGCATTCCCTTTACACGAGAGCAATAAATAAAGGTAGACATGGGCACTGCAGACAGTACCTAGTTTGTGAATGGGTTCCACTCTTGAATGAGTTCACAAGTCAAGTCGTAAGCAAGTCAGAACTCAATGCGGGACAATATAAAGTAGCTATTCATAAGTATAGGAAGCATTATTATGACAGATCGTTAAAATTACACCCCTGTATAGGATTGCATTTGTAAGTACAAACACTGGTAAGTTAGACATTTATAAATTGGGGACACATTGTGTTTTAGAATTTACTGTAGCTCAAAGTAGTAGAAGTGGTATGTGAGCCATTTGTTTGGCAAGCTTACAGGCAAGGGTTGTCACAAGTAAGACCTGAATATTTGCTAGATTTGTAGGAATTAATAAATCAAACTTTAAATTGCTAAAACTTTTAATTAATTCCTTAGCTACCTGCGGTCAGTAAGTAATAAAATTACAATTGTGGGCTTGAACTGTGAACTCTCAACTGCTATTGCTAACATGAGTTGATCACTTCATTCCATGCGAAAAATGTTTAGAATGATGCTGGGATGGAGTGGATAAATCAAAGGAATGCATTTAAGATTCTGTTGAAGAAATAATTAATCAAACAATCCAGTAAGCATGGAACAGGGCAGAACAGAGGCAAAATACATTTAATAAAATGAGAGCATGGTAATTTGTAATAGAACATAGAACATAGAACATTTCAGCACAGTACAGGCCCTTCGGCCCTCGATGATGTGCCGACCTGTCATACCGTTCTCAAGCCCACCTAACCTACACTATTCCATGTACGTCCATATGTTTGTCCAATGACAAATAAATGTACTTAAAAGTTGGCGAATCTACTACCGTTGCAGGCAAAGTGTTACATTCCCTTACTACTCTCTGAGTAAAGAAACCACCTCTGACATCAGTCCTATATCTTTCACCCTCAATTTAAAGCTATGCCCCCTCGTGCTCGCCATCACCATCCTAGGAAAAAGGCTCTCCCTATCCACCCTATCTAACCCTCTGATTATTTTATATGTCTCAATTAAGTCACCTCTCAACCTTCTTCTCTCTAATGAAAACAGCCTCAAGTCCCTCAGCCTTTCCTCGTAAGACCTTCCCTCCATACCAGGCAACATCCTAGTAAATCTCCTCTGCACCCTTTCCAAAGCATCCACATCCTTCTTATAATGCGGTGACCAGAACTGTATGCAATACTCCAAGTGCGGCCGCACCAGAGTTTTGTACAGCTGCAGCATAACCTCATGGTTCCAGAACTCGAACCCTCTATTAATAAAAGCTAAAAACACTGTATGCCTTCTTAACAACCTTCTCCACCGGGGTGGCAACTTTCAAGGCTCTGTGTACATGGACACCGAGATCTCTCTGCTCATCTACACTACCAAGAATCTTACCATTAGCCCAGTACTTTGCATTCTAGTTACTCCTACCAAAGTGCATCACCTCACACTTGTCCACATTAAACTCCATTTGCCACCTTTCAGCCCAGCTCTGCAGCTTATCTATGTCTCTCTGTAACCTACAACATCCTTTGTCACTATCCACAACTCCACCAACCTTAGTGTCATCTGCAAATTTACTAACCCATCCTTCTACACCCTCATCCAGGTCATTTATAAAAATGACGAACAGCAGTGGACCCAATATTTCTGTATTAGCCAGATCAATGCAATGAAATTCTCCTCCAAATACAAGATGGATTAAATGAGTTCAACAGTCTTAATTCAATTACTAATGGAGCAGGCAGGTCAAAATGACAGTAATTCAGAAATAAGTGACCTCTCTGGTGTGGAAAATGTAAAAAATGTTATATTTGTTCACCAAGGGCTCCTGTTCTGAGGTTTAGGCTTTCAGCTTTCCAATGCGTTTGGTCTCCCTACATCTAATCGTGCAGTGTCTGAGGGTAATACTCTCAATCTCAGTATCTCTTGATTTAAAGGGTGTCAAATCCATTAAAACAAACTTTGATAGATTCAAAATTTAGAATCCAAGAAATTTACCACAAGCATCCGTTGTTAGCACTACTGTCTCACAGCACCAGGGGCTTGCATTCAATTCCAACCTTGGTTGACTGCCTGTGTGAAGTTTACACATTTTGCCTGTGGCAGGGAGTCTTCAAAGGGAGAAGAAATTCCACATCATCTCTGTCTTAAATTGGTTCCTCTTTATTCAGAAACTATGGCTTCTGGTTCTCGACTTTCCTGTGAGGGGAAAGGTACTTTCAACATTTACCTTACAAGTCTGTTAAGAATCCTATATGTTTCAATGAGATCACCTCTCATTCTTCTAAGCTCCAGCTGGCAGGCATCCAACCTGTTCAACCTTTGCCCATTAGACAACCTTCCATACTAGAATCAGCCTAGACAATCTTCTGAGAACTGCCTTCAATTAAAGTATACCTTTTCTTAAATAAGGGGGCCAAAACTGCCCAGGGGACTCCACAATCCTGTACTATTGCAGTAAGACTTCTTTACTCTTATGCTCCCCCTTTCTCAGTAGCACTAAGTCCCTTAACCTCAATTAGTTAGCCAAACCCCTTTTAAATAGTTACTGAACCAACTTCGTTGCCTTTCAGTTCAAGCATTTCACAAACCTGGGAAAGCTTTCAAGTAAAAAATGTCACCTGATCTCAATTTGTAGACGGTTTTGAATCGATGACCTCGAATTATTGACTCTCCCGCAAGGGGGAAGATTTTTTCCTTTACTTACTCTAGTGCAACATTGTACCACCTTAAAATCTATACTAATTCATCTCCTAAATTCTTTGTAACAGAGAACACTGACCCCATTTTCCAACTTCTCCTTATAACTGAAGTCTGTCATGACTAGTAACAATATGATAAAACTCTGCTTCCTTTCTTCAAAATCATTTTCTGAAAGAATTTCACAGACAATACTCATTGAGATCTAACTGGTAATTATAAATAATTAGTACAATCTCAGTTTTTGCACTTTATTCCCCTATTTATAAGCTCTACTAGTTTAAATTCTTTTTAATATCTACTCAATCACATTGCTCTGCCATTTTTCATGATTTGTACTCACTTACACTTATCAAAATTGTATCATTTGTAATAGGTTAACATTCTGTGCTCGTCTTGCCACCAGAGGCCATCACTTCACATTTCTCCATGCCAAGGTAAACCTGCCATGATTCTTCCCCTGTTTACCAGTCTCTCTTGGTCTCCTACTATAATACAATATTTCCCAAAAGTAGCTACAATAGAACCCCTACAGTGTGGAAACTGGCCCTTCAGCCCAACAAGTCCAAACCAACGCTCTGAGCATCTCACCTAGACTCATCCCCTTGTTACCCACCTAAGCTACACATCTCTGAATACTACAGGCAATTTAGCATGGCCAATCCATCTATTGGGGACAGAAATTTTCCTATTTCTCCACATCTCGCTCTATAATGTCCTCAGTTTACATTAGAATAATTAAATTATCTAAATACCACTGCCCTAATTTTCGTGCATACATAGAAAACAGAACATAGAACACAGAACATTACAGCACAGTACAGGCCCTTCGGCTCTCAATGTTGTGCTGAACTGTCATACCGATCTCAAGCCCATTTAAGCTACACTATTCCATGTGCGTCCATGTGCTTATCCAATGATGACTTAAATGTACTTAAAAGTTGGAGAATCTACTACCGTTGCAGGCGAAGCATTCCATTCCCTTACTACTCTCTGAGTAAAGAAACTACCTCTGACATCTGTCCTGTATCTTTCACCCCTCAATTTAAAGCTATGCCCCCTCGTGCTCGCCGTCAC
The DNA here is from genome assembly GCF_030684315.1 of Stegostoma tigrinum. Lineage (NCBI taxonomy): Eukaryota > Metazoa > Chordata > Chondrichthyes > Orectolobiformes > Stegostomatidae > Stegostoma > Stegostoma tigrinum. Next base: position 25,338,104 of record NC_081365.1, on the reverse strand, counting down.
CATCCTAGGAAAAAGGCTCTCCCTATCCACCCTATCTAACCCTCTGATTATTTTATATGTCTCAATTAAGTCACCTCTCAACCTTCTTCTCTCTAATGAAAACAGCCTCAAGTCCCTCAGCCTTTCCTCGTAAGACCTTCCCTCCATACCAGGCAACATCCTAGTAAATCTCCTCTGCATCCTTTCCAAAGCTTCCACATCCTTCTTATAATGCGGTGACCAGAACTGTATGCAATACTCCAAGTGCGGCCGCACCAGAGTTTTGTACAGCTGCAGCATAACCTCATGGTTCCAGAACTCGATCCCTCTATTAATAAAAGCTAAAACACTGTATGCCTTCTTAACAACCCTCTCCACCTGGGTGGTAACTTTCAAGGATCTGTGTACATGGACACCGAGATCTCTCTGCTCATCTAAACTACTAAGAATCTTACCATTAGCCCAGTACTTTGCATTCTAGTTACTCCTACCAAAGTGCATCACCTCACACTTGTCCACATTAAACTCCATTTGCCACCTCTAAGCCCAGCTCTGCAGCTTATCTATGTCTCTCTGCAACCTACAGCATCCTTCGTCACTATCCACAACTCCACCAACCTTAGTGTCATCTGCAAATTTACTAACCCATTCTTCTACGCCCTCATCCAGGCCATTTATAAAAATGACGAACAGCAGTGAACCCAACACCGACCCTTGCGGTACACCACTAGTAACTGGTCTCCAGGATGAACATTTCCCATCAACCACCACCCTCTGTCTTCTTTCAGCAAGCCAATTTCTGATCCAAACTGCTATATCTCCCACAATCCCATTCCTCCACATTTTGTACAATAGCCTACTGTGGGGAACCTTATTGAACGCCTTGCTGAAATCCATATACACCACATCAACCGGTTTACTCTCATCTATTTGCCAAGAAATGTATTAATCTATCCCTTCTCATGTATAGGAGCTCTATAAAAATCTCCTAATAACGTAACTGTTCCATTCTGTTCCCTAGATTAAGCTAAGTAGATTTAGTCTGAGAACTATTTGGTAAATCCTTTTCTATTTAGATCACCATCATAAGTACTGCCATGTCTTCCTCTTTTCATTTTCAATGCTTCCTGAAATTGGAAACTAGCCATGTCTCTACTAATACAACCATATTATAATCCCATATAGCAATTTATGTGTGCAGCTCACCAACTTTAGTGGTTACACTCCAGATTGTGACCTTCATAGAATTTAATACCTCCTACATCACATCTCATATTTTCCTCACTTCTCCCACTCATTTGTTTGGAATATTTCTAGTTTTCTTGCAGTTTATCACTTTAACCCTTCAATTCTTTTCTGTTACTCTCTACCCTTAGAATGATACAAACCCTACAATATGGAGGCAGGCCATTTAGCCCATCGTGTCCACCTGATCCTCTGAAGAGCATCCCAGCCAGACACATCCTCCACAATGCTATCCCTGTGACTCTGCATTTACCATGGTAAATCCACCAAACCTGCTCATCCCTGGACACTATGGGAAATTTAGCATGGCCAGTGCTCCTAACTTGCACATCTTTGGATTGTGGGATGAAACTGGAGCACCTGAAGGAAACCCACACAGACAATGTATGACTTTTCAACAATGCGTTCATCTATATTATCTTGCTGTTTCTACATTCACCACCATAGGCACTGGGAATGAAACTGAGATTATGACATTTGAAATAGTTAAAAAAAATCTTCTTAAGTAGCTCTTGAATCACTGCATGAAGGAGTTAAGCACTTTTTATCATCTATGTTACAGGTTCTAAAATGGACCAAGACTTCAGGCTATCCCCCTTCTCATCGCAGATACTTGGTGATATACTTTGTCTTGGAGCCAGGGATGCAATTCTTCCATTTTGAAATCATAATTGCAGGTATAGAAATACCTGTCAGTGCCTATGATGACCGAATCGCCTATGACTGCAGCATTCATACTCTTTCCTTGTGTGTAGTCAAGTCTCACTTAGTGCTGGGGTACTTACTAATTCCTCTATTCCTGGTATTCAAAACTGAAAATGCTTCAGCAAGTGTCGCTGATTTAGGGGTAATCCTGATCTGTCTCTCCCACCTGCCCTGCCTAGTGGTTGTCCGTTCCTTCAACTCTTGTACCTTCTGTGGCTACGCCATGATCAGAGCCTGAAATACATGTCAGAGGAAGCTTCAGTGATTCTTAAAAATATGAAACATTACTGAATGAGTGGTATGTGGGCACTGTGGTTAGCACTGCTGCCTCATACGGCAGGGACCTGGGTTCAATTCCAGCCTTGGGCGTCTGTCTTTGTGGAGTTTGCATGTTCTCCGAGTGCTTGCATGGGTTTCCTCCCACATCGCAAAGATGCACAGGTTAGATGGATTGGTCAGGCTAAACTGCCCCGTAGTGTCTGGGGGTGTGCAGGTTGGTGGATTAGCCATGGCTAATGTGGGGTTATGGGATTGGGTGTGATGTTGTTTGGAGGGTCTGTGCAGACTTGATGGGTGGAGTGGCCTCCATCTGCACTGCAGGGATTCTATGAAGACAACCTAAAGTCATATGGCAAACATTTGAGCTCCCAATGAAGCTTTTTCAGTTGTTATCAAAGAATGCACCATTATGGCTCTTGCTTCACTGTTCAAAGAACTGATAAAAGTTTGCTACCCACTGGTAAAAATGCAAACTCATACATGTATATTTTAAATTGACAGGAAACACAGGCAAAAGTTAAAGCCCACTCTGGTGAAAACCTCTAATGCCTGCTTTGATCTTCTTTAGACATAATGGGAATTGCAGATGCTGGAAAATCCAAGATAACAAAGTGTGGAGCTGGATGAACACAGCAGGCCAAGCAGTATCTTAGGAGCACAAAAGCTGACGTTTTGGGCCTAGACCCTTTTCTGATGAAGGGTTTAGGCCCGAAACGTCAGCTTTTGTGCTCCTAAGATGCTGCTTGGCCTGCTGTGCTCATCCAACTCCACACTTTGGATCTTCTTTATGCAGTTTTGCACTCCTACCCCCAAGGTTACACTATGCCAGATGTAACTTGAATATTAGAGGATGGTGGTTAAAATGATTGTCAGTATGGGTAGTGTTTACAGCTCGTCCATTAGATGGGTGTGAAGCAGAAACCTGAAACTAGACCGAGAGCAGCTGTCACCCACATAACTGCATGAAAGCCAAAGATTTCTTGCCCACTTTGCAACACCTCTGCTTTCGCTGCCTACATTCTATTCCCATTGTTCTTTAATTCAGGTCATTGTTTTAAATCACATTTTGCATAGACAAAGAGAAATGATAAATGAGAGCAAAGTTTTGTCCTCCACCTTCCTGATGTCACCACGTTCGACAGACTCCATTCCAACAAAGTCACAGTAATCAAATGGCAATGCTTAATGATAGCATTAATTGGTAAAGATCTCATCACTACACCCAGAAAATAAATTATGAATGCAATTTTTGCTCCAAATGTTGAAGATACACGAGCAATGACAAATCAACAAATTAATATTAGTTAAATTAATTCACTTCTAATATCTATAATCACTACAATCCTCACCCCAACATTTACAAATCCAGAATGCATCTTATTCAATGCACTTCTAATTAATTTTGGATTAGCACCCCAGACATATGTAGGCTTGATCAAGACAATCTGTACTCTATGCCCTCAAGTCCCTTGTGCACTCTGCCACTGGAGAGTATATCACTTCTTATTCAGCGTGCTGTCAACAAATGAACCATTGCTAATCTGATACCTCCTCTGTCACTGAAGTTAGCTGTACACCAATATATATTGTAATCAGGATATCTAAGGAGCATAATCACATTCAAAAGACAACTCGATGATTGATGCAATTAAAATAAACATACAGCAATTAAATTAACCTGCTTCTTTTTTGATTAGAAAAGTAGTCTGTATGTTGCTATTGAAGTTAACACAAACTCAAAGAAAACCCTCTGTTGTTCTGAAGTCTAAGAGATTCATTAACTGTGTGTCTGTGTCTGTAATTGCCACAGAAAAAAAGACTCTAATACTTCATCTACATAAATAATATTACGTTTGAGTAATGGAATTAAATTTTCAGTGCCCATGTATACAGATCCTTGAAAGTTGCCACCAAGGTTGACAGGGCTGTTCAGAAGGCATACAGTGTTTTAGCTTTTATTAATAGAGGGATCAAGTTCCGGAACCAAGAGGTTATGGTGAAGCTGTACAAAACTCTGGTGCGGCCGCACTTGGAGTATTGCATACAGTTCTGGTCACCGCATTATAAGAAGGATGTGGAAGCTTTGGAAAGGATGCAGAGGAGATTTACGAGGATGTTGCCTGGTATGGAGGGAAGGTCTTATGATGAAAGGCTGAGGGACTTGAGGCTGTTTTCATTAGAGAGAAGAATGTTGAGAGGTGACTTAATTGAGACATATAAAATAATCAGAGGGTTAGATAGGGTGGATAGGGAGAACCTTTTTCCTAGGATGGTGACGGAGAGCATGAGGGGGCATAGCTTTAAATTGGGGGTGAAAGATACAGGACAGATGTCAGAGGTAGTTTCTTTACTCAGAGAGTAGCAAGGGAATGAAACGCTTTGCCTGCAACGGTAGTAGGTACGCCAACTTTAGGTACATTTAAGTCGTCATTGGATAAGCAAATGGACGTACGTGGAATAGTGTAGGTTAGATGGGCTTGAGATCGGTATGACAGGTCGGCACAACATCGAGGGCCGAGGGGCCTGTACTGTGCTGTAATGTTCTATGTTCTATGTTCTATGTAAATAGTCAAGCTCATTTTTCAGAAAAGTTAGAAAGAATTAGACTTTCAAAATTGCAATATTTTCTCCACAGCTTTTCCCAATCTGTAATAAATTGGTGAACATAATTGTCCAAGCAAAACATAAAGTATAACTACAGTTACAGTAAATATCCAAGGAACCTGTATCAGTAATTAAGATACAGCCTTATTTTCAACAGTAATGTAATACCGGTAAGGAAACTAGATAAAGTAAAATTTACTTGTGAGGTTAAGGGTGGAGAGGCAGCAATGTGAGACTGGATTTGAGAACAAAGATTGAACAGACATCACAATAGTTTTAACAGTGAAGTGGCTGATGTGAGGACAGTTGTAAGTATCGAGGTTTGTAGACTTGCTCACCAAGCCAGTGTGTTTGGTTGCAGATATTTCGTCACCCTGCTGGGTAACATCGTCAGTGCGGCTCTGGTGGAATGTTGATTTTCTGTCCCGTTTGTTATTTGCATGCCTTGGTTTGCTGGGGCGTTTGCCATTACTTCCAATTTAGTTTTTCAGTGGTTTGTATATCAGGTCCAGTTCAATGTGTTTGTTGAAGGAGTTCCACTTGGAATGCCAGGCCTCCAGGAATTCCCTGGCATGTGTCTGTTTGGCTTGTGCTATTATGGATGTGTTGTCCCAGTCAAATTTGTGTCCCTCTTTGTCCGTGTGTACTGAGACCAGTGAGAATTGGTTATGTCTTTTGATGCCTAGTTGGTGTTCATGTATCCTTATTGTCAGGTGTCTTCCCATTTGGTCCATGTAATATTTCTCACAGTCCTTGCATGGTAATTTGTATGTTATGTTAGATTTATTGGTTGCGGGTATGGGATCCTCTATGTTTGCCAGTAGCTGCCACAGGGTGATTGTTTGTTTGTCGGCTACCCCGATACCTAGGGGCCTGAGTAGTCTTGTGATCATCTCTAATGTACAAAAGGGTGACTAGTGTGCCTGGCCATGTTGTGTCTTCTTGTTGTGGTCTGTTGCAGAGGTAATGGCAGATTGTGCTTTTTGGGTATCTGTTCCTTTTAAAACCTCCGTTGAAGTGTTCCCGTTCTGCTTTGCCCAATTCCAGGTAGCTGCAGTGTGTTGTGACCAGTTTGAATATGTCCTGATGCAGCTTTGTTTATGGGTGTTGGTGTGGTTGTTGCAGTAAGTAAGTATCTGGTCCATATGCGTGGTGTCTCTGTATACGCTAATCTGGAGTTCCCCGTTGTTCTTGCATTCCACCATTATGTGTAGGAAGGGCAGTCGCTTATTGTTCTCTTCTTCTTTTGTGGATTTTATTCTAGTGATGATGTTGTTTATATGTCAGTGAGTTTCTTCTAGTCTGGTGCATTTGATACTCACCAAGGTGTCATCTGCACAGCAGACCCAGAGTTTGGGTTGGATAGTGGGGAGCGCTGTTCATTCTAAGCTTTGCATTATTGCTTCTGAAATCAGCCCTGATATTGGGGAAACCATTAGTGTTCCATTGATTTGTTTGAATATACGGTCATTGAAGGGAATTCCTGGCGGCCTGGCATTCCAATCAGAACTCCATCTACAAACACATTGAACTGGACCCAATATACAAACCACTGAAAAACAGAACTGGAGGTGATGCCAAACACCCCAGCAAACCGAGGCACATAAACAAACGTGACAGAACACCCACACTTTGCCAGAGGAGCACTGGCAATGTTACCCAGCAGGGTGACGAAATGTCTGCAACCAACACACCAGCTAGGTGAGCAAGTCTACAACCTCATCCACAACCCCACCTACAAATCTTCTCCAAAACTTTGGGCATGAGAATTGCTGTGGAGGAAGCAACAACTTGCAGATAAAGAAGTGAAAATGGTGAAGTTGTAGATGAAGGCCATCATTCCATTCACTCATTCTGATCCCACACAAATAAAGTTACTGACACATAGAAAGAAGAAAGAAGAAATTACTTCAGGTCCTGAGGAAATTTCAAAGCATTCCACAGATAATTTGTCTAGTTTGCAAACAAAACAGAAACAACAAAAATCCACATGAGATAATGCCCCGAATGCTTGGACATCTCTTATCCTGCTCTACATAATATCATGGAGTATTTTGCAACACACAAACAGAGTTTTGCCTGAACAAGCAAGTGGATTGTAGGTTTGCTGTCTCATTCAAAGGAGTGCATCCCTGACTACGTAGCACTTTATCGATATTATATTGAAATGCCAGTCTTGATTATGTGCCTAGAGGTAGAACTTGGATACAAAATCAATTGGCCAAGCTTTAATTCCTTCTATCAATGAATCCAAGATGTTCTATTCTATTCTACTCTACATCTTATAGTTTATGGTTTATTACAAAACCATTCCACTACATGAGGTAGAAGATTCTACAATGTGGCACTTGCTTCTATAAATGAACGAACATAATCAGTCCATACTGACTGTCTAGGGGTTATATATGTATTTGAGCTAGTTGTTGATCTATTAGCTCATAAATGAGATAACATTGCTCTTTTTAAGAAGCAGTAGCATATCCTTTACTTGTATGCTAACATATTTCTTCAGACTGAACTTGGATTCAAATTTGAAATTTTGTAATCCAAATTCAGATTCAGAATATAAAAATTTGTTCAAATGTTACAATAATATTCAAAACATTTGAAGCTGCAGTGTTAGAATTTACAATTACTGAATATTCCAATCATGAAAAGATTATTTGCAATATAGGAAACCAATGTACACTTTATGTTGCCTAAAAAAAATCTAGAGAAATGGTCAGTAAATACAACAATAGATTAATTCACTATTTAATATAGCTATCTCTCTATAAATAGGGTCTAAAATAAGCATCAAATCCCATCTGGGGAAGAACAATGTAAGACCTAACTGAATCTGAGAAAGGGCGTTTGTAAAGATGAGTGTGAGCTGTTGCGTGCAGATTAGATCTTCAGCTACTTTTTCCAATTTTCAATCCAACTAGCTTCATTTTTGTTACCATTCAAACATAATGTACAAAATATTGTAGCAGTTTTAGTTTGATCCAGCCATCTACTCCGTACTAGGATAATAAAATGTGAGGCTGGATGAACACAGCAGGCCCAGCAGCATCCCAGGAGCACAAAAGCTGACGCCTTTTGTGCTCCTGGGATGCTGCTGGGCCTGCTGTGTTCATCCAGCCTCACATTTTATTATCTTGGATTCTCCAGCATCTGCAGTTCCCATTATCACATCTACTCCGTACTACTCCACTCCCAAATTCAGAGTAAAAACCAAATGTTAAAATGATATAATTAAGGCTGTTCTTGGAAGATTTGTTGGTATCGGGAAGTCTGACAGAACTTCATGGCAACTTTTCGACAGAGGTAAATCCCACCCATTATTTTATACAGTCTTTCAAAAATAGGTTATCCAATAGCTTCAAGTGATGCACTGCATTTTTTTCCAGATGATATCCTATTGCACCAAAATACTATATAAATATGTAATATTATTAGCTTGAACAGACTACATCAGAATACTGTATTTGAATCAGTTATGAGGATCTAGCATAGAAAGCAAGGAAAATACCACACTTTTTATTCAATATAGTCTTATTAGTTATCCATGCAACATAAAACCATATGGCTATATAAGGTTTACTTAAGTGAAGGTATAGTCCAACAGAGATTTGCTAGTGCCTGTCTCAGGAAAGCATGAGAGGGTCAACTTTAAAAGTATGCCCTACTGACATGAAGTGTCAAATACCAGATATGTATAGCAAAAGGAAACGTGCACAAGCTGCCCATGATTTTCCATTCATTGAGTTTCTGGCATGCACAGCATGCACTCACTAACATCAGCAAAGTGTGCATTGGGGTATTTGATTTTATGTGCAGTAGCCCTTTTAACTCTGCTAACTGTTCTTTGCTGAACAATACATCTTTCATTCTGGTAGTTCAAGTCCAAATGCAAACTAATGGACATAAGCTAACTGTTATTGCTATGCTATGGTGGGGGTGGGGGGGGGTCTTCTGCTCAGAAAGTCTGCTGTTATCTCTGATGGCTCACTGATGCTTCAAAATCAATTTTTATTAGAATTTTTGTTTAATTCTGAAGGATGTCTTTTGATCTTCCTTTATATGAGATTGGAGATCAAAGCAAAAGAGATATACAAGATAATAAAATGTGAGGCTGGATGAACACAGCAGGCCAAGCAGCATCTCAGGAGCACAAAAGCTGACGTTTCGGGCCTAGACCCTACAAGTCTGGCACACTCCTTACTCTCTTATTTTTCAGTGTCATTATGTCAATTGGGGGTGAATAGAAGCACATTAGTTCCACATCTTAGATTAAGCTGTTTATAGTCAAATGTTTTTGAAAAGGACTGCTTAAAATTTTGGAACCCTTGTTGTTTGGGAACAGATGGCATTTAGTTAAGTCTAATTTGATATTTGTTTTTTGATTCATTCTTTCCGCTTTATAATTGTACTATTTAGATAGAACAATTTAGTACACTGTATTTGGAGCCAAATGGTCTTACAATATGGAGATTTCCGCTGATTCAAAAGGGCCTAAGATGCATAGTGTGTAGGCTGGAATGGTTTTGGTTCATTAGGTTTCCTATGTAAGCTGACATTTATGAAGAGCAGAAATAAACAAGATTGGGATACAGCCCAATTCTGTGCTCTGACCACAGGTCTGGCTAAGAGGCCTTGAGCAATTTTGTTTTGCTTTGAATAAGTGCAAATCAAATGCCCTCATACTGTTGAGGTCTATTTTGAGAGACAGCAGTGTAACCAGAAGCTGCTTGAATTTATAGATAAATGTGAACATATGTCCCTAGTCCTTCAGTTGACTTCACACTATTCCATTACAAGTGCAGGTAACAGCGGAGGGGAAGTGCAGAAGGCGTGCATTTCCACTCAGAAAACCACAAATGGTGTACTGCAAACAAAAAATGCTGGAAATCAGAGCAGGTCAGTCAGCATCTGTGTAGAGAGAGCAAGGTAATGTTTCAAGTTTAGATGTCTCTTCATCAGAGCTGAAAAGCAAGCATGGTCTTTGCTGCAGAGATAGTAGGAACTGCAGACACTGGAAAATCTGAGATAACAAGGCGTAGAGCTGGATGAACACAGCAGGCCAAACAGCATCACAGGAGCAGGAAAGCTGACATTTCGGGCCTCGACCCTTCTTCAGAAAATGGTCTTTGTTGCCTTAGTTCAAATAGAATAGTTTCAGTGAGCCATTGAAAATTAAGGATTTTACTGTTAATTTCTGTTCCATAATCTATTTTTCTTTGGATTTTTGCTTTATAATAAATGTTACTTTTTCATTATCAGTGAATCATGTGTTGTTATCTAGTTCAGCGCATATGGTTACAGAAGAGGTTAGGTCTGAGGCAATGCTCTCCCAAACATTTCATGCAAAAGGTCAAGTTTCAGTTGTTACTAAGCGATTTTTTTTCCCAGTCAGCCTTAGTGAAAACCACTAGAAATTCACTTGAACGGTTGAAGTGGTATGACTTAGGTCTTTCATTTTTTATAAAAAAGGTAATAGCTACTCTTTTTTAACAAAAGAACGAATTTTCTCCTTCGTCTTTCCTCCTGTGAAATTATCAGTTTCAAAAATTCATAAAATAACACGCTTTAATTTATGATAAAATTAAACATTCTGGCAGAATTACGCATGTGCATCTGGGTTGTAATTTTAATCAACTCTCCTACATTGTTCATGCAATTATATAATATTAGAGGGTAAAAATTACATGGCTCATAAAACGAAACTTTAAATCTCTTGATAGATGAAACATGTCTTTAACGTTTTCATTGAGTAAACAGTCCTATAATTCACTTAAGATTATAAGATTCAATTATGCCTCTGGTAGATTCTCTGGTGTGCTCTCCTGCTTCCAGAGGAGAGTGATAATGTCAAGTAATGGCTGGATACGCACTACGACATCAGTGTCCTCTCTCAGGCCAGCAACCCATCATCAAGGTAACAAAGTGTGGAGCTGGATGAACACAGCAGGCCAAGCAGCATCTCAGGAGCACAAAAGCTGACGTTTCAGGCCTAGACCCTTCATCAGAGATCTCTGATGAAGGGTCTAGGCCTGAAACGTCAGCTTTTGTGCTCCTGAGATGCTGCTTGGCCTGCTGTGTTCATCCAGCTCCACACTTTGTTATCCTGGATTCTCCAGCATCTGCAGTTCCCATTATCACCAACACAACATTAAGGCACTGCTTATGGTTAATCAACTCCACTGGTCAGGCCACATCATTCACATGGCTGACACAAGTTTTCCAAAGCACTCTCTTTAATCTGAAATTCATCATAGCAAATAGTTACCAGAAGAGTAAAGGAAATGCTGCAATGATGGCCGAGAGCCTCATTAAGTAAACGCAACAGCCCGAGTGACTCGTATGAATCACTTGCCAAACTGCACAAACTGAAGAGAAAGCATCCACAAAGTGGTCAAACATTTTGAGAGTTCCTGACAGGTTCAGGTGGTTGCCAAATTCAAACAGCTAACCAATAGTTAACTAACCAAGTACAACCTTTGGTCTCTAGCGACAGCTGGAGTGTAACGAAGAGTGGACAACTAGTAGTGATCTAAATATGCACTCACACACGCACACATATTTATAAAGTATATATATATATATATATATATATTAGATTGATTAGTTATGTTCACATTTGTCTTCAATTGCCAACAATTACAGGGAGCATACAATACCAGGAAAGGTTAACGTCTGAAGAGGCAATTAAAAGAGTGCAAGGTATACATAATAGTGGCTAAGTGGTTAGCATTGCTACTTCAAAGCACCAAGAACCCAGGTTCGATTCCACCCTCATGTGACTGTCTGTGTGGAGTATGCACATTCTCCCCGTATCTGACTTGGTTTCATCTCACAGTCCAAAGATGTGCATGCTAGGTGGATTGGCCATGCTAAATTGCCCATTGTGTCCAAGGATGCGCAGACTAGGTGGATTAGTCATAGGAAATGCAGGGTTAAAGGGATAGGGTAGGGGGTTGGGCCTGGATGGAATGCTCTTCAGAGGGTCAGTGTGGGTTCAATGGGCCGAATGGCCTGCTTCCACACTGTGGGGATTCTACACAAGTAATTAAATGTTCTGACTCATTCGTCAAACAAACGGTCCTTTCTTTTACAAAATGCACCATCTACTATTTTCATGTTGACACACACTATGATAAATCAATCTCTGATAAAAATTTAGGTGCATAAGCATGTTAAATATTTTCATTCCAGTATTATACCTTCTATTCTTTATATTCCTTTTTGGGCATTCCAAATCTTACTCAGTTACATTCCATGCACTTTACACAGATAAAATTTTAATAACCATTATTGGAATTCATCTTCCTTATCCACTTTCATCAAAGTCAAAGCATTCTCATTGTTTGTGTGATACATGTTTAATATCTACATACAAAGTTGAGGTGATAAGAGAGGATGTCAACAGAGTAAATTTACAAAATGTCTTTAGTTTATCACTACAAAACAAACATTGAAGATAAGACAATCAAAAGAGGAATATCAGATTGATGCTGATTATTTTACTGAAGTAATTTGGTGCGAGAACACCAACTTGAAGGAAAATCTCTAACAAGTCAAAAAGAAGCTTTCAAAAGTGTGATTTTACGGGCACAAAAATGTGCACAATACTCCAGGTTCAGTCTTACTAACACCTATTAAGTCATAGTGAGGTTTCTCTATTGTTCAACTCCAACCCCGAACAATAAAGGCCAAAATTAAACTTGCCTTCTTAACCCTTTGCAATTCATGCACAAGAAGACTCAGATCAGCCTTTGTTGCCCTTTCTTAGGGACTCTCTCTACTTATATAATAACCTGTCTTTTGATTCTTCTACCAAAGTGCTTGGCCTCCCTCTTTTCTACATTAAACTCCATCTGTCAAGATTTTTTTCTCACTCATTCACCCTATCTATATCCTTTCCCAGATTCCTTATCTCAATAGGCCTTCTCATCTATTTTTGCTTTGTCAACTGGACAAAGAGGAAAACTCACAACTAAAGTTTCAAGTCTTCCAGCAACATTACTGTTTTACTGTTGGGGTGTGTGTGTGTGTGTGTATGTGTGTGTATGTGTGTGTGTAAATCATTTAAGGTAGAATCAGAAATTATTATTTCTGTGAGAAAGAAGAGATGAATACCTAGGCAATTAGGTTCCGTTCCAAATTCTGCAAACCTCAGCTGGGTGCAGAAGACATAACCTTTTGCCTTGGGCAGCCAATGGCAATGTAATTACCACATCACAGAATTTCATCTGTTTCATACATAGCTGTGTGGGTTTGGCCACCAACATTGCTAACCCTATCTTGAAACCTATCCAACCTAAGATTATACTCTAATGATTTATGTTATGTTTACTTTCCTCCCAAAGTCTGTTAAGTCAACATATCACCGTTCATCAGAAACACAAGCATCCAAGAGTAACTGAGCAGAGATATATTTAATAAGCATATTGTGGTCAAATTCCTGATGTCTTCTATAACTTTGGCGTCAGATCTATTGAAATTCTAAATCTTCCAGAACATCATGTGACAACAAAAGAGAATGACCTTCGAACTAGTAACAGAAATAAGCCCCCTGAGCCTGTCCTCTGACATTCAATCCAATTTTGGCCATAACTTCAGTTTTCTGCCTGCTTCCAGTATTTCCAGAAACCAAGTACCTATGCATCTCAGCCTTGAACATGCTCAACAGTAGAGCATCTACAACTCTATGGGGTACAGAATTCCAAAGATTCATTACCTGGTAAATGAAGAAGTCTTTCCTTATCTCTGTCTAAATAGACTGCTCCTTTGAGACCTTGCTATCATGTTCTAAATTCCTCAGTGAGGAGATCCAACTGTTCCATTTCTATCCCAACAATTGTGCAGAGTCTTTCAGGTTTCAATTAGATCATTTCTCATTCTTCTATACTCTAGACAATGTAATCACAGGAAAAGCCTTTCATCCCAGGAACAAGCGATTATTTGATGCACCTCCTCCAATACCAGTACATCCTTCCATAAATGTGGATATCAAAACAGCTCATAGTACTCCAGGTGTGATATCACCTAAGCCCAGTACCATAATGGCAAGACTTCCTTATTCTTGTACTCTAATCCTCTTCCAAGGCTAACATGTAATTTTCTTTTCTAATTGCTTGCTGTATCTATATCCTAGCCTATAGTATTCCTGTATGAATAAACCCAAGTCTCTTGAATATAAATGTTTAGGGGTCTGACACTTTTAAAAACCTACTTTGTTGACCAAAGTGAATAACCTCATACTGTCCTTTATTGGCCAACTTATTGCTTATTCATTTAGCCTAGCACTCCTGCATCTACTTTGTGTCTTCCTTACAGCTTACATTTACATTGTCAGAAAATTTGGATAGTTTGCACTCCAACGTTAAGTCATTAGAACAGATTATAAATAACTGAGGATACAGCACTAAACTGTGCACATGCCATTCGTTACAGCCTGAAAACGTGAAATTGATCTATCACTACATTTTACTTCCTGTGTGTTGGGCCTTCCATCTACATTATCTTCAACTTAATAATCTTGCATAATAAACTTTCTTTCGTCACCTTACCAAAAATTTCTCAGAGGTTACATTAGACTACATCTACAGATTCCTCATTAACAGTTTTACCATTTACATGCTCAAAAAACTGGAATGATGTTTTCAAAAACAAATTCCATTTCATAAGACCGTGCTTACTCTGTTCATACAATGATTTATTAAGTACTTTATTACAACTTCCTGAATAACAACTGCATTATTGATATTAAGGTGACAGACCTATAGTTCTGTATTTTTCTCTTTCCTTCCCTGAATGGACTACATTGGAAATTAGGGATTCCTCTAAAAATGTGCATTTTTAGCATTCTGTGCTAAGTACTTCCTGTGTGGCACAAGGCATTATTTAACTGTATCACAGCAGAAACCAGCCTTCCACCAGCACAAACAAAAGATTTATTGCCACACCACACTACTATGAGTGAAATGTGTTCAAAGATAAGAAGGTTCTTTTCTGAAAAAGAATGAAAACCTACTTACAAATGGAGGTGGGCAAGGGGACAACAGTCATCAAACATCATGGATAGCAGTCCCATAGTCATTGGCTGAAGTGATTCAGACAATTTGATTGAGATGGCATCAGCTACCGGTCTCAGAAAGAAGGTATACCAACACGTGCTCGGGGCAGAGGGCAATCTTCACTAGATACTTGTCTTCTGAAGTTGGAAGATGGACCAGAGGAAGAAGTAGAAGAACCAGGGATGAGTTCCCTAACGTCTCGGCTCGACAGCAGAATGTTGCTGCCACAACCTTAAGGAAACTAAAACATGGCCGGTCAATAACCTTTTTATTCTCTCTATGAATGAACTATTTATAACTGTCAAGGTTGTAGAGTTTCTTCATCTAATTAACGAATACCTCATATCTGAACTATTGCCTCTTAACAAACTCAATAAACTTACACTTTATGTTTGGGATGTAATTTGTCTTATCTTTGGGAAAGATAGACATGAGGGTTACTTGTTACTTTTTTTTGGCTAAGTGTCAGTTTCATTGAGTTCCTTTGAGGGTTTTTCACCATGAGGTCAAGGGAGATCTCTCACTGTGTCTTACTGAACCTGCCTCATTAACTAATACAATACTGAAAGGGTGCCCATCTTGCGTCGTTCTAGCCTCATTGTACCACTCACTGTTCCCAGAATGCCACACTATTATGGTGGCACAGTGGTTAGCACTGCTGCCTCACCGCATCAGGGACCCAGGTTCGATTCCACCCTTGGGCGACTGTCTGTGTGGAATCTGCACGTTCTCCTCATGTCTACATGGGTTTCCTCCTGGTATTCCGGTTTTCTCCCGTTTTCCAAAGATGTGCCGGTTAGGGTGGTTTGGTCATGCTAAATTGTCCCAGAGTGTCCAGGGTGGGAAATGCAGGGATAGGGTAGAAGGTTGGTCTGAGTGGGATGCTCTTTAGAGGGTTGGCGTGGACTCGATGGGCCAAATGGCCTGCTTCCACACTGTAGGGATTCCATGAAAATCACATTGGCTAAAAGAATCTGACTCCTGCACCATATTTAAAAGGCCAAAGAGCATAAAACCGCACTGGCATTCTATCGCTTTCCTGTTCCTGAGGGATAGGCATCTGGAAGATCTTGGAGAAGAATGAAGTGATGCCATGGTTCTCCAACAAGACCTGGATCTCCAGGAGACCAAGCAGTGAAAATGAGGGGTGCCCTTTCCCAGAGGATTGACAGAGGAGGCCGTGACATCACTGAACCCAGCAGCATAAGTCAGAGATTGCCTTGCGGGTCAGTGCAGAGGAATGACCAGCAGTGCCATAAGAAGACCAATGACAATCTCCAATCCTCCAACGTTAGGGTCACCTTCTTCTCTCTGCTACCTCACACTCATTCTCTCTCTCTCCGACTGCACCCACCTCCAACCAGGTTTCATGCTCTGACTCTCTCAGTACTGCATGCAACACCTTCCTTCACCGACTCTCATTACCCTCCCTCCTCCAAATACCCACACCACTCACCCTGCATGACCTCTAAACTGCCTAAACACTCAGCCAAGACTGCTCATCACTCTTCCCTCAACTGTGCCTGCACTAACAGCTATGTCACCCATTTTAAATCTCATTCAGTCCCTCCCTTTCATCTATTCCAGGAGAAAACAGCCATAACAAGGGAGAAAGATCCAAGACAATTGGAAGGTTTCCCATCATTAGGCTCCTCACCAACAATGAGGAGAGAAACCTGTCCTTTGCAAGAGAAGACTGAGACCACTCTTGTAGAAAGCTCGAGTCAGCCATGTCCCTCCCCACTGAGTAAGTATCACTTTTAATTTCACTGTAACTTTCACATTAATCCAATATCAGTCTCAATTCTAACCTTTGGCCATCTCTCTCTCTCTCTCTCTCTCTCTCTCTCTTCCCATCTCTCTCTCTCTCTCTCTTCCCATGGTTTGCAAACACCAGCCAGATGCCTCTTTATCCCCCTGCTCTGCAAAAAGGCACTACTTGACCTCTGATCTGAGGTCTCAGAAGCAGCATTGGAAAGGCTGTCTTCTGCATCTTCCACCTGCTTAGGTACTGACATCTTAATGGGGAAACCACATTTAGAAATTTTGGGATCACTTCACAGCGATTACTTTACTATCACTGCCCCACAACTACCTGAGAGCAAAATCCTGCTGGCCACTGACACTCAGAGGGCTGGTGGAGACCAAGCTCCTGTTCAGCACTAGGCAGGAGAGCACCCTGTGGTGTCAGTAATCAGGGACTTTATCAGTGTAGTAGTCAGTTATGTGCAACCCTGTATGCCCAGAGGCTGCAGCTAGGCAATGGAAACCAAGCTGTCTCTGGCATGTGATCTTTTGGCTGCCTGCAGTGAACTACCATGGTGTGCCACGATCCTCAGGGTCTGCCAGATACACACACACAAACCTGCATTCCATTGCCCCAAACATCGGACCTCTTGGCCAGCAGCATTGTGACACGGGGACAAGGATCCTGGTGTCCACTCCAGGTCCCCCTTCCTCACAAGCAAGCAGCACCCAGTCCTCATAACAAGGCTCTGTATCTCCTTCCAGAGCAGTAGCCCCTTTGTCTCTGACATTGACCATGACTCAGTCCCCAGGTGGTGGAGACATGGGCCTCTAACAAAGAACACTCAAACCAGCTGCCTGACCATGGCCAAATCTTTGGACTGGTATCAGAGGCTGACTTTAACTTTGTACTGAACCCCCTAGCTGCCAGGTTCCTTCATGGACTTTGGCTAAGACTATTCATCTAAGACTCTGAGGCATAGCATGCTTGCTTAAATGTGTTTGCCATGTAAACTGCTGGTATATGGTGCAGTTATGAGTTTGATGTTGCATACGGCAAGAATGTGTAGTCTCTTGTCTGAGAACTACTGACAGTAAGACAAACTTGGCAAACCTTATTTCAATCACTTCCCTCTCTTCTTTTATATATATTTGTAAGAAATCTTCCAGTCTGTTTTTATATTCCTGGCTGCTTTACCATTATTCTATTTTTTTTTTATAAATCAAACTTTTGGTCAACTTTTGGTGATTTCTTAAACTTTCCCAATCCTCTGGAATATTATTATGCTGTGCAACATTATAAGCTCCTTTTTTAAATCTAATACTAACCTCCTAAATTAGACACTGAAGGATATTTCTTGCTGAGCTTTTGGTTTTAGTAGAAGGATTTTTCTCGAACACTTTGAATTATTTATTTTAAAAAGCTCCTCATTGTTTACTTACCACCATATCTTGTAGTCTATTTACTCAATGAAGCTTGAGCCAGCTCTCTTTTCATATTCTAGTAATTGATTTTGGGTAGACTTCAAGTTTTGAGCTTTAGACATGACTGTTTCAGTTTCAAGCATAACATGAAATTAAATTATATTGTAATCACTTTTTCCAAGTGGATCATTTACTATGGGATTACTAATCACAGTGAAATATGGAAAAATGTTTGTGAAAATTAACTTTGGTTTAAATATACCATGTGTAATCAAATGTAATTTTGAGGAAAGGTCAAAACACAAGATTTTATTGGAGATGTTTGATGTCAATTAGTCATGAGTTAATTTATTCTGTCTTCCTGCCTCCTATTTTCAGTACAATAAAACAAAGAACTGCAGAAGACCAAGATCTGAAACATTGATCACCAAGCTTGAAAGGTTAACTTTGCTCTCCCTCCATTCATGCTGTCGGATCGGATGGGTTTCTCCAGTAATTTCTGGTTTTATTCCTATTTTCAGTGTTCTTTGTTTAATTTTTGATAGAAATTGGCATAATGGGAAGTTCCTATTTTCAACCACCTTCTAAAACAAATAGATGTAATTGTCAGTAAAGTTCCCATTTCACTATTAGAACATAGAACAGTACAGCATGGGTACAGGCCATTTAGCCCACCATGATGCCATTCTAAACTAATTCCATCTGCTTGTATATGGTCCATATTTCTCTTATTCCCTGCCTGTTCATGTGTCTGGCTAAATGCCTCTTAAATGTTGTTATCTTATATATGCTTATCACCTTCCCGGCAACATGTTCCGGGCACCAATCACTCTCTGCATAAAAAAAAATTACCTCATGCATCTATTTTAAACTAGTCCCATCTCACCTTAAACCTTTGCTACTTCCATCCTGGGGAATGTAACTCTGACTATTCACCCTATCTTTGTCTCTCATAATTTTATATACTTCTACCATGTTGCCCCTCAATCTCCTATATTCTAGAGAAAACAATCCAAGTTCATCCAACCTCTCCTTATATCTAATATAGTCTAATCCAGGCAACCTACCCAGGTAAACCTCTTTTGCACCTTCTCCAAAGCCTGAATGTTCTTCATAAAGATTTACAAGGATGTTACCAGGGTAGGAGGATTTGAGCGATACAGAGAGACTGAACAGGCTGGGGTTATTTTTCCAGGAGGACCGCAGGCTGAAAGGTGACCTTATCGAAGTATATAAAATTAGAAGGAACGTAGATAGAGTGAAGAGTCAAGAACTTTTCCCTAGGGTAGAGAAGTCCAAACCTAGAGGGTATAGGTTTAAGGTCAGAGGGGAAAGACTTAAAAGGGAGCTAAGGGTCAACATTTTCATGCAGAGGGTGGTGTGTATATGGAATGAACTGCTAGATGAAGTGATGGAGACTGGTACAGTTACAACGTCTAAAAGGCATCTGGATGGGTATATGAATAGGAAGGTTTTAGATGGATATGGGCCAAATGCTGAAAATGGGACTTGACTAACTTAGAATATCTAGTGGCATGGATAAATTGGACCATAGGGTCAGTTTCTGTACTGTATGTCTCAATGGTTCTACATAGTGTGGTGAACAGAACTGCACACAATATTCCAAATGTGGTTGAACCAAAGTTTTATACACAGCAACATTTCTTGCCAACGTTTATACTCAATGCCTTAACCAATGAAAGCAAACATCCTGTAAATCTTCTTCAGCACATTAACCACTTGTGTTGCACTTTTAAGGGGCTATGATCTTGGACGCCAAAATCCCTCTGTATATTCATCCTCTTAAGGGTCTCGTCCTTTACAATATACTTTCATCTCACATTTGACCTTCAAAATGCATCACCTCACACTTGTCCAGATTAAACTCCATCTGCCGTTTCTCAGCCCAACCTTCCACCTGATCTATATCCTGCTGTGTTCTTTGATAACCTTCCTCACTATCCACAACACCACCAATTCTCATATCGTCTGTAAATGTATCAGACCATTAATCAGACCACTCACATTTTCATCCAAATCATCAACATAAATTACAAAAATCAGAAGCCCAACACTGATTCTTGCTGAATACCACTTGTCACATACTTTCAGTGAGAAAAACACCTCTGCACAACTCTCCACTGTCTTCTAAGCCAATATTTTATCCAACTTACCAACCCACAATGGATTCCATGTGATTTAATCTTCTGGACCAGCCCACCATGAGGGACCTTGTCAAATGTTTTATTGAAGTCCATGCAGATAACATTCACCGCCTTATCCTCATCATTCATATTCGTCACTTCCTCAATTAAGTTAGTGAGCCAAGATCTCCCTCACAAAAAGCTATCCTTACTATCCTTAATAAGTCCATTCTTTTCCAAATGTGAGTAAAATGAATAAACTTTATTTATCTGGCCATGGGTTAAAACTGATCAAGATACCAGAATGTTATTAAAAGTATAGGATGTCTCAAGGCACTTAACAAGAGCATTATAATACAATATGTGACAGCCAATCACATATGGTGATATTAGGTCAGGTGATCAAAGGTTTAGCCAAAGTAGTAAACCGTAAAGAATATCTTGAAGGGATAATGTGGTGTTGAGAGGTAGAAAGGTTTTGGGAAGGAATTAGAACGAAGGGACTTGATGGCACAGACATCGACAATAGAGCAATTAAAATCAGAATTGTCTGGGGCCAGATCTGAATGAGGGCAGATGCCTCAGAGGTATTGGTTGGAGGAGGTTAAAGAGATAGGGAGAGGAGAGGCGATGGAGGATTTCAAAAAGAAAGATAAGGATTTTAAAATGAACAATTGACTTGACTGAGAGACAACCTAAATCAGGGAGCATAGGAGTGATAGAGGAATAAAACTAGGTATGACTTAAGACATGAGCAGTAAATTGGTGAGTCAGTATTTTTGAACACCAGTGGAAGCAGGATCAGAAACAGACAGGTTCAGAATGTTGAGCTGCTGGCTGGTGTGCCGGTTTGCTAGCACCAATCCACCTCCAAGGCCTTATCAAGAAGATCTAGCCTGGATGTGAATTTTTTGCAAACAGCAGTGAAGCAGTGCTTCATCCAGCCAGGGACAATGCCCAATGCTCTCCAAGGCCATTGGACCTAACCGCAGCCTGCTGGTTGGCCATCAAATAGAAGAAAGCTGTTGTGGCCATTGTAGAAATTAGGATAGTGGATATGGCATTGCTCAAAACCCCACCACCTGGTTGGCAAGCATTATCCATTGTCACTAATTGGTGCAGTCTTGCCTTCTCTGGCACACACTGTTCTGTTAAGTTTCAGTGAGTGAAATGTTGGAGTTTATGTTCCATCCATTAGACAATTAGAACAACATTGATGTCCCACAAAAACAGAAAAGATTCCTCCCATGCTAATTTGACAGAGAAGAAACTACAATGAGGCAAAGCGTCAATGGGTGAAAGCAAGTGTACGTTTGAAAAATCAATGTAAATGTAGTCTGTAGAAAAATGAAGGGGCATGAATTATGTAGAGATCAGGCAATTCCTACATTATTCAGCCAATAATTGTTTTAGTTGGTCATGTGCAACATTAAGGGAAAAATTAAACATCCTATCATGTTGCCTGTGCTCACCTTTGATTTTAATCACAAATTCATAAAGGGCTCACATTCTCTTGAAATATGGCCAATATAGCTGCCCTGCCACATGGCTCACTCTGAGGGTCCCTGAACCAGGGACCTCCAGATTTCCAAACTTCAGCAGGAGGAAATCTCACCCTCAAGAGCTGTGGCCATTCAGCCTGGTCAGTAGCTCCAACAGCCTCACGTCTGCTCAAAATCTGTTGTAGACATTGCTGTGACTGCAATGAAACTGCCAAAGGATGGCAGCGTACCTCAGACAATCATGATTAAAGTCCGTCCAGGGCTATTACAGTAAGATGGAATCAGGGAAACTGAGCAGGATGGTTGAGGAAGCTGGTGGGAGGGTCTTAAAGGCAGGGCAAGGAGGAACAAAGGAAGGCTGGAAAACTCTTAGGGGAGGAGTGTCCATTGAGCACAGACATCCCCACAAAATAGACAACATTGTCCCCAGTCTTCCCATCTTTTTAACAACATTGTTTTAGGAATAGACTTCTATAGGATCTGATAGTACAATGGACAAGTCCCCATCTCTATTCCAGAAGGCCAAGTCCTACTGGTTACAAGTCCCACCTGCAGCAGAATGTGTGATAACACCTCTGGGAAGGTTGTTTGTAAAGTAAGAAAATTATCTTTTGAGTTTTCCTTGCATATTTGTGTTGACTATTTTACAGTATGTACAACTTATTACAATTGATCAATGGCTTGCAAGCTCAACTGCCCGTTAGGTAATGTTTTAAAAGTGGTAGGTAGGCTGACAATTTTGGCACTCACTCATTTCCATATTAAAGGCATGGGGTCAGGAGTGGGCAGGGAGGTAGAGGGCTTCATCCACTATCATATTTACTAGTCTCCACCTACTGGAACCATACCCGAGAGAGCTGGGAAACTATGAAAGCCAAATAACGAGTCAAGGGCAACCAGCTAAAAAGGCATAAGGCACTTGTACAATGAAAACAAAATCATAGTCATGGGAACTTAGTGAACTCTGGGTCACGAGGTAGCAATAGGAGAAATAAAAGCATCTAAAATAATGAGAGTCAGAGTATTATTTGCAGTTGCAGGCCTGATCGCATCAGCTGTCAAATCAGCTTGAAGGCAATCTTGTAACTTTACAACGTGCTACACCTTTCTTGATTCAACAAAGAACGCTACTTCAGTTCATTACTTTTCTCCACAGCTAAAGCTTTTGAACTTTAAAGGCATGTGGCTGGAGCGGCTAAACTGAATTTGCATCATGAGCCGCACGGACGGTGTTTCCTGAAGCAGAGGGGAGCAGGTGGTTCTCGCTCCAACTGAAAATGAGCTGTTGAGCCGGTTACAATTGGAATCGGAGCAATTAATTTTAATTCATGGATCAACAGTCCGCTGTAATTTACTCAACGTTTCTCACGTGTGCCATTGAATTGATGGGTTTT
Source organism: Stegostoma tigrinum (assembly GCF_030684315.1). Lineage (NCBI taxonomy): Eukaryota > Metazoa > Chordata > Chondrichthyes > Orectolobiformes > Stegostomatidae > Stegostoma > Stegostoma tigrinum. The sequence goes on along the minus strand of NC_081365.1, from coordinate 25,315,020 downwards.
TTTTCCAGACTCTGTCCTTTGTTAGACATTCTACGGAGATTATTGCCCTGTTTACACTCCTAGAAGAGTATTAAAGATTAGATGAGAAACATTATGCGAGAAAGGTTTGTTTTTTTGGTCCGATTCCAGCAGATAAACTAATGATTACAGAGATTAACAGTTTTGAATCACTGCGGCTTATCTCGCACCAGTCTTGCGCTATTGCTTGCTGTGAAGTCTGAATTTTCTGAACTTATTTTTAACTTAATCTTAAATGAAGTTTTGCATTAGCTATTAAATGGGAGAGTTCAGGAAAGACAAACGTTTAAAAAGTGGTGTGATGGACAGCTGAGAGCAGATTCCATTTTATCTTGATATAGTCCAATGACAAACTAAAAGTAGGAATTTTTACGCACCTGTCAGTAACATTTATTCAATATTTAAATATTTAGTATTGAGGTGATTTCTATCCAGTTGTTTTATGGGGAGATGCAGAGTGGAGGAACCGTTACTTTGCTTTACATATGTAAACATTTATAAATGTAAATTTACTTATGAAAATACAATTTTCATACAGTGGAAATTGTCCTTCTGATTCTGTGGAATTTATAAGTTTAATAAAATGCTTCCATTCCATAAAAACCTTGTAAATAAAGGCCAGAATGCTAGAGGGAGAACCAAACAGCTTGTTAACACCTTAAAAATACAAAGCAGTAGGATGTTAATTCCTGACATGGCCTCCCAGATAGTTTCCATTTGGCTTAATTGCTTATGGACTCATTTCTGCAGGACAAGCTTCCGAGGTGACAAGCTAAGGGTTTGCCTACATAACAAGCTTATGTCAGTACCAACAAGCATTTGAGAAGCTTTAGCAGGATGATACCAGAACAGGAAATCTCCTTCGGAATCCTGAGATCAGGGTCAAATGGGGGCCAGAAGACTATGCTGTGGGGGCTGTAATTACTGAACAGCACTTTTTCCACAAATTGACCAATTAGCCTGTCCAGAGAACTGGCTTATCATCTAATTAAGGCTTGCAAAGTTAGAGTGGTTTTGAAGAAGCAGTAGGCTGCCTTTTTAAGGGACCTAAGAGCAAGACCCTCAAAGTAGGGAATTCCCTTTCACTACCTTTTATCAGTTTTCAATTAAAGGATGTCCTTAACAAATAAGTCAGCATTGTGCAAGAGGTGCTCCTCTACAGTGTAGACTGAAGCTGCAGGTAAGGTTGGGCAGGCAAGGAATGTCTCTGTGCATACAGTTTCTTGGTCTATCAGCTCAGACCAAGCGTCGCTCTTGGCATTTTGGCTGAGGCCAGTTGGCAGTGATCATGTGCTGGGGATTTTGTTTCAGTGATGGGGCCATTTGTGTGGGAACAACAACTTTAAATATCACCTCCTGGGGTCTTGTTACTTTCAGGCAACTGGTTGAGTGCCTCAGTGAGGCCAGAAATCAATTCTCTTCTCTTCTTAAGTCTTCTAGTCAACCTGTTCAGAGTTACTATCACACACTTTCTGATCCTGAGGTGGGGATGTTACCTTTGTGTCACAAGAGCCCTCTCAACTAGAAAATTCCAGGTGGTCTCCTAGAACAGGCTTTAAAAGAACTTTAAAGGACCTTAATAGCCTTCTACCCAAGGAGAAGGGTATGGAGAGGATACTTTTATTTGATAGAGGTAGTTGAAATAGGCTGGAAGGACACTCATATAGCAGAAACTCTGACAGAGATTTCTCAGGCTGAATGGCATTTTTTTTTGTGCTACAGTTTCTATGTTGTAGGAAAAGAAAACAAGAATCAGTCACCCTGCTGTTGCATCTTTCCTATTCCCTACATTGGCATTTTGTCGTGTGGAGTTCCTATCTCATTTGTTATCTATGAATCAGCTGAACAAAATAACCTCAGTTACTGGTACCAAGTTTAACAGCCTTCACCACTTCAGTTGCTTGCTTTAGACTATCATCTACAAAGTCAAAGAGTACATCTCCAATCACTTAAGTTTTAGATCAACACATGAGCAGCTTGAATGCAAGTCATTCCATTCCAAACTTGGGAAGTGAAAAATGTGTAAAACAGTTCTATTTCGCTGATTCGGCTTCTTTGTGGGACAATGAGATTCCAAGTTTACTCAAATCAAAGCAAAAGTCTGCAGATGCAGGAATTCTGAAATGAAAACAAAAATCTCACGTATCTAGAAGCATCTGGTGAGAAAGAAACAATTAATGTTTCAAGCCTGATATGACTTCTTCAGAGTTTCTTTTAAAACATATGGGGTAAAAGCAGAAACAGGTCATGAGTAGGGTGATGACCATGATCATATTGAGTGCAGACTGGAAGAGCTGAATGGCTTCTTCCTGTTCCTGTTTTCTAGGTATTTTTGTTTTTTCAGGTTCTGAACAAGAGTCATATAGGTCTTGAAATGTTTTTCCACAAATGCTGTCAGATCTGATGAATTTTCCCAGCATATTCTCCTTTTATTTCAGAGTTTACTCCATCTGTATGCCATCCATGACATTTTACAGGCTCTGTGTGCTTGCTGAAGTATTTGGGACCGCTCAACAAGAAAATAGGAGAATCTGAACAGAAACAAGAGAGTAGTAAAGGAGAGTGTATTCCAGCTCACTAAGGAAATGAACAGATATTCCCAGGAAGCAATGAATAGATTTAACCATCGTCAAAAAAAGTGTGAAAAGAAAAGTATTGATTGAACCTTAACAAATGCAGTGATGCATTGCCTTTTTTACTAAAAATACTTATTGCTGATTTGGTAAATTTGATGCAGTTTGAAAGACGACAGTATGAACTAGCAAGCAAGAGTGTCAAACCAGTATGAGATACGGTCTTATCTCTTTCAGCTGTACTTTCTATAGCATTGAAAAGTATTTTTTAAAAAGTGGCATGTATACAGTCATTGAGAAAAATGGGCAATCCTGCAATTATCTCATTGTTCACTTTGACTGTTATTTTCTGGCATGAGAAAATGGAATATATTCAGCTTTCTTAAAATATAAAGCCTAAATGATCTCAGTTATGAGAAAGTCAACTATAAATTGGGAAATGTTGCAAATGCACCTTGTTCCATCTAAAAGTAGCCAGTAGCAACAATTGTTATAAATTCATGATGGTCATCTTCACAGTCACTGGCAATGCCATGCTTGCACTGCTCCAAGACTGCAATTGTGGTTGCAATAGGTGGTACATTCCAGTGAGGGGATCCGTAGCAAAGCAAAGATATCTGACGCATTGTTTCTCCCCAAGGTTCAGGTAAAGGAACTGTTCTTTAAGCGTCCTGGATGTATGTGGTCCTGATGAGAGCCATTCATCCTTGCTCTTCCTGCTCCTTCCTCTTTTAGTATCTTGTCCTGTTCTGTGTACCCTTTGATCATTCTACTTATCACAATACCGGTCGAGGAAAATTTAAAATAGTGCACCTTTCTCTGGGAGCAAGTAAATTGTAGAAAAGCCTGGAAATCGGAATGTAGTCCAATGGCACTTTTCATATGATGTCCTGTAGACTTCTATAACTGCAGTGAAAGCCAAAAGTAATGAGTTAGTCTCTTGATCTCTTTAAATAATACTGGTGGAAGGTCTTTCTTGCTGCTGAACATGTGTTGAGTGTCCGTGTTTAAGGTGAGATGTTAACTGCAGCACTGAGCTCTGAAGTAGCAACAATGGCATCACAATATGTCTATTCTGCATAGTTCTGGTGAACATTCCCTCCTCAGACTTCTACCATGACTGATTTGATGATCTGTGCAATTACAACCTGAAATATACGTGCATGCATAGTGGATACTATAGTGGAGTCAAAACAACACTGATCGCACGATAGATGAAGGCACGTTGAGTTTGAATTTCACAGGCAATGAATGACTTTTTTAAAAAAATCACGACGGACAAATTCATGATGTACACATTTAATAATGTTCTCACTCAGGGTAGCCTTTTTATGGCAAAAATAAGTGATTATTTTTAAGCTTGATATTCAATCAGCATACCTTGGAAAATTAAAGTGTTGACAGATGTTTGTCAATCTTTTTTAAATTTGAACTTGCAGAACTTTTGAAGCCAAATAGATTAAAGCAAATACAGTGAGGCAGAATAACATATAATACCATCCAGAAACAAACATATTACAGTTATGAAGACTAGGCTTTAAATTACAATAATGTAGTATATTTCGAATTCCAGCAAAACATAAGCACAATTTCCCAGAAAACTATTGAATGAAGGCAAAATCAAGGCTAACTTATTGGGTGAGTATAGTTTTTTTTAGATGAAGGATATAATTTGGTATTGTCTTAAAATAAAGTGTCACAATCATGTAGCTTGTCAATACAGCTGACTAATCCCATCACTTGAAAAAGGCAGTAAATCATTAAATATTTTGGAGACTGGTATTGTATTCAAAGAAAAATGTTCTACATATTGAGGGAAGGAGATCTGAAAGAGAGAGAGCCCTGCTGATCATCAAGAGAAGATTCTATCCCCACGTTAAACTGGCCACCCCTCGAGTTTGTATGGTTACAGTTAACAGCACATTTAAGCTAAATATTGGAAATGTTTACTTCCTGCGGGTAAGGTAAATTGAGTGTTCGAATACCAAATACTAGTGAGGAGTTCATGTTGCCAGAAAAGTAAAACAGCTGCAGTTTTTTTTCAGTGTTTTTCTTTTTTCCAGACCTGTTAAATCTCTAATTGTGGGTACAAATAAACATATCCTGGGATGTTTAACAATCTTTCAATTGTCAATTTGCTCTCTTGTGGTTGGCAGAGGAACAATAAATAGGGAACCTTATAAAAGATAAAAACTGCTGTGCTTTTTAGAGTTAAATTTGCAGCCTAATGACTTTTATTCATTTGATTAAATGATCCATTTATAATCTCTCTTGACATATTGCAACATAACTGATGTTGCAAAACAACTAGGAGAAAAGTGCTTGTGATGGAAACTATTTTGTGTGTGTTTTTATTGTATAGCATACTGTACAGTGGTGAATGAAATGTTTAAATTAGACCACGCATGTGAAGAAGCTCAACAAAATCAATATGAACATAGTAAAAGTTGAGTTTTGGGACTGATCCTAATCAGCATTCAGCTGCCTTAAATTGGAACGTCAAATTTGGCTTTAATGTAATACGTGCCAATTTAAGGCAGCTGTGTGTTGATTAGAATTGGGCCCCTAGGCAACAAAGGTATTAACTTAAACAGAGATTTACAGCAGTTAATGAGAGTATACAAACATTATTGGTAGAAAATGATATTTAAATTTGTGTTCCTTTTAAAGGTCAAGTTCACCAGTCAAATATCATCAAATAAATTTAAGTCCATTGACTGCTCCCTGTCAATCAAAGTTTGAGCTTTACAAATAAAGATCTTTCCCTAAGGATACAGACTGAGACCTGTCTTCAGAATGGTAAGATGATAAATATCCCACCGCATCACTGGAAATGGGCAGGTGTAATTTCACTATTGAAAATAGTCTCCCCTTCCTGATTTCAACACGAAATCACAAATCACTGCAAACTCCATGTTCAGAACTTATCAATAAAATAATGAAACATCTAATTTAATTCACTCTGCAAAATATCATAAAACATTTAGGCAGGTGGTTATTTCGGATCAATGTTTGAAATTATTTTAAAAATGATCAGCCCCAAATGAAGAAATGTTCCATCATGCCCATTTCATTCAAATTAAAGTGTTAACAATAATGGAGTGGCCTGCTATTTTAGAACTAAGTTGGTTACAATCATTCCTACCCTCTGGATTAACCTTTCTTCACTAAATGCTTGAGTTAGTTCCTTCCTAGTTTCTAGACTGATTCTAGTCAGCCATCTATTGCTATGACGCTGAACGTTCTTGACCCTGTAACATCTCAACGCCATTAGGAGAGTCACTTCCAAAGATTCTAAGGAAATTTTACAGTTGACATTAAGGGTTGTAACTACCACATTTGTTTGCTGTTTTCTTGATAAGTTTTAAAGCGACCTGTGTTGCGTTCTCAGCATATTGTTAATAAATTGAATGTGTTTCCTTGATTTGGAAATTACTTATGAATTGATTCATATGTCCACATATCTCTGTAAAATGACATGGATAAAGACACATTCTAATCATTGTTTACTAAATGTTATATTTTTGAAATATTATTTTGTTGTCCAGTAAAATTTGCCTGATAAACAAATGATATAGACTGAATAAATATGTAAAACAGTTTTTAACTTGACATTCAAATACAACCAAAATGTCAAAAGACAGTTCTGTACATTGCAAGTTATCAATGTACAGGACTCAATCAATGAACTATGCATATTTTATTATTATTTCTTTTTTCTCTTTCAAGCTCCCCTAAGATCATGATTTAATGCCTCAGTTATGAAAACAGGGTGACTTTCATCGTAAGCTTTTCTTTGGCCGCTCTGCTTGATTGATCATCAAGCACACTCAATTTAGTCATACCAGCCTTAGAATGTTTTATCTTAGATTTTAGACTGGCTTAGCCTAGTCTCTCAGAATGTATAACAGTGAGGGACCCAAGTTTACATGTCAGCATTAGCTCTGATGGTAGCACTGTACAATTAAAGATGTTGCCCAACTTACATAATGGAACTAACATAGACCTATAAAGGATGACCAACACACAGTACTTAATATTTTCTTGTTCAAGTGCATGTTAATATGGATGCAAAACTAAGCTGAAGATAGTTATTCCAGATCATTGAAGTGTCAAGAATGTTGAGGCTGTGAGACTAAATCTCTAAATTCAACCAGATAAGTTAAGATTGAAGAACATTAGTGTTTATCTGTGTACATATATGCTTTGTTATGATTTGTCTTTTCTTTTGGAACTCTTCCATGGGATACTGATGTCACTGGCTTGGTCAGTATTTACTGCCGATTCCTAATGGTCCTCGAGCAGACGGTGGTGTGCTGCAGTGTCAAGCAAGCAGCTCATTTGGTGTAGGTACACACACAGATCTATTAAGGACAGAGTCCCAGATTTTTGATCCTATCATAAATCCCATGGGGCAGCACTGTTGCCTCAGAGTGCCATGTACCTCAGTTCAGTTGCAACCTCAGGTGACCATTTGTGTGGAGTTTGCTTGTTCTCCCCATGTCTGTTTGGGTTTCCTCTGGATGCTCCAGTTTCCTTCCGCAGTCGAAGGATGTGCACATTGGGTGAATTGGGCAAGTTAAATGACTCAGTGTTCGGGGAATAATAGGTTAGATGTATTAGCCATAGGAAATACAGGGTTACAGGGATAGGGCAGGGGATGGACCTGGGTGGGATGCTCTTCAGGGCGGCTGTGCAGACTTGTTGGGCCAAATGGCCAGTTTGCAAACTGTATGGATTGTTTTATGAATGACAGTGAAGAACAGTGACATAGTTACAAATCAGGATGGTGTGCAGCTTGGATAGGATCTTGCAGTTGGTGGGTTCTCAATGTCTGTGCTGCCCTTTATCTTTCTACATGGCCGAGGTTGAGAGATTTAAAAGTGTTGTTGAAGGAGGCTTAGTGACACCCTGCATTATACCTTGTTGATGGTACTGCTATTATTGTGCATCAATGATGGCAGGAGCAAACATCTAAAGCGATGGATAGATCATAGAATGCCTACAGTGTGGAAAGAGGCCCTTTGGCCCAACAAGTCCACGTCAATCCTTGCAGCATCCCACCCAAACCCATCCCCCTATAATCAGCTAATCTACACATCCCTGAACACTCAGGGCAAATTTCCATGACCAATCTAACTAACCTGCACATCTTTGGACTGTGTAAAGAAGCCAGAGCACCCAAAGGAAATCCACGCAAACACAGCGAGAATGTGCAAACTCCACACACAGGGTCACCCAAAGGTGGAATTGAACTCCACCCTCTGGCGACTGTGGGGTTTGCACATTCTCCCCATGTCTGCATGGGTTTTCTCCAGGTACTCTGCTTTCCTCCCGCCATCCAAAGATGTGCAGGTTAGATGGGTTGGTCATGCTAAATTGCCCGTAGTGCTCAAGGATGTGTAGCTTAGGTGGGTTATAAGGGGATGGGTTTGGGTGGGATGCTCTAAGGATTGATGTGGACTTGTTGGGCCACAGGGCCTGTTTCCACACTGTAGGGATTCTATGATCTATGATTCTTGCACCACTGATAATGCGTGGATAAAAAATACCGTTTTACGCTTATTGTGTAAACTTCCTTGATCCCTACAGAATTAGAGAAATTATAGTATCAAAGACAAGTTTATCAATGATGGTGCTATCTGTTCAGATGTAGCCATTTAACTTTACTGTTTCCTTGTGCTGTCCATACATATAAGTTCTAATCTTTGCCTTAATCATCATGTGAGGTAAATCTTTCCCCATTCTAATTGCCTACTGTGTGAAGAAAAAATATTTTAACTTCACCTTACATTCTTCTAGTGATTATTTTCATTATCAATTTATCTATCAAAAGAAACACTGACACCATTTTCCTCTCGCTGTTTGGAAAATGCATATTAACCCCACTCCTCAACCTTGCTGGTTAGAATCCGGTGACACCCCAATCTCTCTAAATTTAATTACAGCAGTTACCTTTGTTTTTTTTTCATACAACGGTGATGACTTTTCATTGTACTCTTTCCAAATCTTTATTTTTCTTCAAATTGTGAACACCCAGACTGAATGCTTTCCAATGTGCCTGATGTATTTTTAAGAAAAATAAAATCAATGATCTGTCTCCAGACATAAAACCAAAAGTCATGTTTATTTTCATAGCCTTAATAGATTAACTTTCACCCTTAATTATCTATCTATCTCAAAGCCATCTGTTAAAAACCTCATTGTTCATGTTATAGTCTCCCAATATAGCACTTTCTAATCAACCCGTTCAGAGATATTATTAGCCACCTCTAGATTAGTAGGGAAATGAATGCTCATCTCCTAGTTTAGAGAGGGTGACAGTACCACAGTGCCACAATAGCCCCATCAGCTTCCATAATGAACAGCATTTGCTATCAATTTTCTGATTTTGCTAACCCACCTCTTCAAGAGCCCTCTTGTGGCCCAGTGTTACTGCCCCCTACCCCTGCACAAACAGGCCTGGGATCAAGTCCCACCAGCTCCGGATGTCCTTAATAGGTTAAACCAAAAGCTAAGCCTTCACCCCTTTCTACTCCATTTTTGATTCAACTCCTTCCCTTTTTCCCTAGCCATCCATCGCCTTTGGTGGACAATATTGTCCTTAATGGGTTTTGCACCAAAATTAATCCAGTGGATTTACTGGTGGTGTTTTCACATTTATTATGATTTGGAGGTATGAATGAAAAATCTACTCAAGGAAACTCTGGACAAGGGGAGTTGACAGAAACATAGGGAAATGAGACATTCCTCTGAGGATGCTACTAGATGTTAGGTAAAAATAACCTTACCAGAAAAAAATTGGAGCTAGAAATTTGAATACTGAGTTACATTTTGTCATTTATATAATATAAATATTACTTTTTTAAAATTTTGATACTACTCTTCCTGTTTTATAGTTTAAAGCACTGACGAGGACCTTGCAAGAATCCTCTATCACAATCCATAACTTTTGAATCTTAAAAAAAACTCCAATTACTCCTACTTATGTTATTTGTTCCCAGCCATCTGCTTTCATCCCCTTTACTACATACGTCTTATGTGGAAGCGCATCAAATACTTTCTTAAAGCTCATGATGCATCACATTCCATTTCATCGAAATAGCAATTAAGTCAGTCAACTATGACTTGGCCTTTGAAGTTCTACACTGACTGTCCCTCACTAACCCATGCCTTTTTTTTTTATCGTTCACAAATGTAACCCATATATGAGCTGTAGGAAAAAAATGAGATGTAATTCCTGTATATCTTTTATTTTGGCTCTTCCACTATATCATTCCAACCTCTCAGTTCATTCAGATGAATAATAAACTCTCATTAGCCTTCTAATTTAGTTTCCTTCCAACTATTTATCTCCGGCAATGTCTCTGTACGTCATCCACAGGTATGTCTATAGCTCCGTATTCAATAACATCTGTCAAAACTTACTGAAAATACTTTGAAGCATTTCCTTATTTTCAATATCAAGGTCACTCTCTTTATCTCTGAATATTTACAACACTTGGACTATCCTGTTAAATACTGTGCAATTCTAAAAGGCCTTGTTGAATTATTTTTCCCATTACTGCCAAGAGTCTTAATCTTCATTTCCCTTCTATTTCTTGTACATTTATCATAGCTAATACCAATATCTTCCTTTGGGCTTATCATATACAACTATGGTTAAGATAATGTAAACAATATAGACTATTACTTGTTAAATTGTATTGAATAACGTAAAAGCTTTAACATTGATTTGAGAGAAAACTAAACAGTCAATGACAGCTGACCTGAAAGTAGCCAAATACAACAGAAATTTACAAATGAATGTCTAAATAACATAGTTAAAACTGTCTATCACTCCACTCCATGAAGAATCTCTCCAAGGGGTAACTGCCTGGACATTAAAATGTATCATGTGAACTGTATAGCTTCCAAGGAGATCTTCAAATAACTCCCTTCCCTATACCAAAGAAGAACTGGGGAACTCTGACAATGGACGTTGAAAATCTTTAAAAGAATTGCCCCCATTGTGGGCTAACAGCCAGTATTGACACTGAAACCCCTTCCTCTGAAAAATCATGATTGCAAGTTTGTGATTTTTGCTAAGAAAGGAGTAACATCCAATAATACCAGACTGAACATCTCTCTTTCTCTGTTTGGAAGTGGTGTGCTCAGTCCTGGAAATGTCTAAAGAGAAACCAAACTGCAAAATGAGTGTTTTTTTTCCCACAAAACGTATAGAAATCTGCTCTGTACAACTACATCCAGGTGAACAACTAAACCAGCTCAATACGGAAATCCTTCACTGAAGAATTGTAACTTGAATTGTATTGGAATACTTTTGTATTAAATCCAGTCCAGGTAGACAGTTATCCACATATAGTGCAAAATTATATGGGCGGTGTAGGTTCAATCCCTGTGACAACAGATTATAATAGTTCATGGAGGCCTGTCCCTTGTCCATTGCTTGATCAGGAATGGTGGCCCTGCAGTTTTATGAGCACTGGTGAATGGTCATTGCCAGTGGTCCTTGTGGACAATGGCTAATTTCTTCACCTGAAGTCTGGCCATTTTCTTTCACTGCACCTAAATTAGCTAGCATTTATCTTTGTCTTTTCGTTTGTTTCCTGCTTCCAATGTCAATCTAATTAGGGTATGGTTACTAGTTTGCAAGTCTTCCTTTACCTTCAAATAATTTTCTTGTCCCACTTTATTCAAATAAAGTTCAAAGAGCAATTTCCTGAATAAAGAAGCAACGTTGAATGCATTCCAAGAAGGAAGTCCAGTTTTGACCACAATGTTTGACTTATATTTATAGTCCAGGACAGTTCACCAAAAGTGCAAATGTATCATCTTTCTATGTCATTACTCCGAGCATTGTACCTCAGCTTTAGTACAAATAAAGGTCAAAGGAATTTTAGTTTTTTTAAAACTACTATCATCTTTTTGGTTCTGTGACTGTCTCCATTTCCTCAAAAGGATAATAAGAAAGAATAAGTTAGCTTTCAATGTATTTATTTGCTGTATTTTACTGTTCATGTTTTGTTCATAGATGTTGCCCTTCTTTTTCATATCTATCTACAGTTGGAGGCTGAGCCAATTAGGGAACTCAAAGAATTTGCATAATTATTTGAATATAAATGATAAGCTGAATATCCTAATTTTTTAGTTAAATCTGAGTTCCATCGAGGTTATTGGAGTTTTGTCATCACTGTGAAGTCTGAGGCCTAGTTTAGCTTAACAAACCCACCTTATTAATAGCCTACCCTGCCCCTTTGACAACTATCAAGTCCAACTTCTGCCCTATCGTACCATGTCATTCCCAGAACAACTTGGCACCCCACGGGTATCGCAGAATTCACTGACCTTCCTTGCAATCATGTCATCTTTGAAAACCTGTCATAAACCTGGACAAGCATTGTCAGTCTGGGCAGTATGGTTAGCACTGCTGCTAGGAACCTGGGTTCGGTACAGTGGCCCAGTGGTTAGCACTGCTGCCTCATAGCAAAACTAAGTTTGGGTTTGATTCTATCCTTGGGTGACTATCTGTGTGGAGTTTACACATTCTCCCCGTCTCTGCGTGGGTTTCCGTCAGGTTCTCCGGTTTCCCCCCACAGTCCAAAGATGTGAAGGTTCAGTGGATTGATCATGCTAACTTTCCCATAGTGTTCAGGGATGTGTAGATTAGGTGTGTTAGCCACGGGAAATGCAGGATTACAGGGAATGGGTCTGGGTGGAGTGTTCTTCGGAGAGACGATGTGGACTTGTTGCGCTGAAGGGCCTGCTTCCACACTGTAGGGATTCAACGATTCCAGCCTTAGATATCTGTGTGGGTTTCCTCCCAGGTACTTCAATTTCTTCTCACTGTCCAAAGATATGCAGGTTAGGTGGATTGGCCTTGCTAAATTATCCATTGTGTCCAGGGATGTGTAGGCTAGGTGGATTCACAATGGTAAATAGACTGTGGGGATAAGGTGAGCCTGGATGGGATGCTCTTCAGAGGGTCAGTGCAGACTCAATGGCGCAAAGAATATCTTCTGCACTGTAGAGTTTCTATGACTCCATGCCCTGCACAGTTTAAAATCCAATATGATCCCTTGACTTGAAAAGATTCATCCTAAAATATTAAAAGAAGGCCCTTTTGAGATAGTAGATGCATTGATCGTAACTTACAAGAAAAGTTTATATTCTGAAAACGTTGTAGATGATTGGAAGACTGCCAATGTACCACCTTTTATTTATAAAGTGAAGACAAAAACAATGGATAACTACAGGCAAGTTAATTGAACATCTGTTATTGGAAAATGTCAGTTCTATTATAAAATATGTAATATCACAGCATTAGAAATACATAATATGATCAAACAAAGTCACCATGGTTACACTAAGAAGAAATCACGCAGAATAAATAGATTAGGATTCTTTGCAGAAGTAACAAATAGGTTAGGTAAAAGAGAAGCATTGAATGTAATATATATGGATTTTTCAGAATGACTTTGATAAGGTACTGCATCTTAACCTACTTAGTAAGATAAAATCCCATGGTGCTAGACGTAATATACCAGCATGGATAGTGGACTGGCTAGCTAATAGAAGACAGAGTTGGGACAAGGGCAGCATTACTGGTGGCAATAAATAGAATGCCGGAGGAGCCACCATTATTTAAAATATATATTGATGGTTTGGATGCAGAAAGTGAATGAACTATCACCAAGATTGTGGATGACATAAAATAGGTGGGAAGGCCGGTATAGGATGACACAAAGAGTCTACTAAGGGGTACAGGTAGGTTAAGTGAATGGGCAAAAACTTGGCAGATGGAATATAATGTAGGAAAATGTATAGTTAAGCAGGAAGAACAGAGGAGCTGAATGTTATTTAAATGGAGATTCTGCAGAAAGCTGTAGCACAGAGGGATCTGGGAGTCTTCCTACATCAATCACAAAAGGTAGCAGACAAGTTCAGTATGCAATAGGGAAAGCAAATGGAATGTAGGCCTTTATTTTAGAAGGAATGGAGTATAAGAATAGGGAGGTCTTGCTAATCTGGTACAAGGCACTCATCAGATCATAGCCAGAATAATGTCAACAATTTTGGCCCCCTAATCTAAGGAAAGATTTACTAGCTTTCGAGATTTCCTTGAACTGCCCCAACATCAAGCTTGTTTAGTGAGTTCTGTAAGATGTGAGGCTGAATTTCAATGATGGAGGTTCGTCTGTTAACAAGGTGTTTATGAAGCAATAATCAGTTATTTAGCAAATCGCCACTGTCTAGTGAGAATCCCAAAATGAGACCTGGGAATAGCATAAAAGATGGCACACATTTCTCCCGATGTCAGGATGCCACACTTGTAACCCAATTCTACAACACATCCTACCAAAGCCCAAGTCACTCTGACCCCTATATGATTCCATCTAATGTAAGGGTCTGGAGAAAGGCAGGTGCTTAAATCTTAATGCTCATTAGAGAGCCAGTGTAGACACGATGGATTGAATGGTCTCATTTGCATTGTAAAAGTTCTGAAATTATTTGTTAAAGGTAGCAGTCAGATACTGAATTTTCAACATGCTTAAACATTTTACTCCCAAACAACTTTTTAGTTTTGTTACTTGCTTCTGCTGTCATGGGTCTCCTGTCTAGTTTCATGTACATTTAATTGAACTCTAAACCAATGGGTAGTATTTGCAGATAACAAGGTGTAGAGCTGGACGAACACTGTAGGCCAAGCAGTGTCAGAGGAGCAGGAAAGCTGATGTTTTGAGGTGAGACCCTTCTTCAGAAAATTCTGCACCTTGTTATCTCGGATTCTCCAGCATCGGCAGTTCGTACTATCTCAGTAGTATTTGCACCCTTCTTTAAGAATGACATAGTTTTCTGTGAAATGAAAACTTTTTAAGGTATTTATTTTGTAGCAGCTCATTTCTTATCGTACAATCTGTTAGATCAGCTCTAATCTCTCTGCTATTTTTACAGCTTTCTGATTAAGGTTGGATCCCACTCAAAAGTTGTTCTTTCATTGCAACAGGTTTCATTGGTTTCCACACCAATCCCCTATGCATTCCAGCAAATGCTTTCACTTCGACTAAGTGTACAGCACATCTCTGCCTTCAATCCTCTTTTATGCCTATTATTAAAACCCAACAATGACATCTGTACATCACTCTGGGCTTCACCCAACTATGTCTTATGATTGCACATGTTATCATTCTGTAACTCAGTGGAGATTTTGCTGTATAAACTTGAAAATAGCTTAGCAATTGCCACAATCTCTTTTGCCTTCGTTTTGTTGTTGGGGCCAAGTATAATTTTTTCGAATGTTCCTGTTGTAAGGTTGAGGTGAAAATTAATCATTTGTACATCTGTTACTGAAATATGAAAAGTAGGCTGGTGTAAAGAACACAGAAAAGTACAGCACAGTACAGGCCCTTTGGCCCATGATGTTGTGCTGACCTATTAACCTACTCTAAGATCAAAAACTAACCTGCATTTCTTTATATTTTGCTTTCATCCATGTGCCCATCCAAGAGTCGCTTAAATGTCCCTAAAGTTTCTGACCCTACTACCACTGTTGGCAGTACATCCCATGCACCCACCACTCTGTGTAAAGAACCTACCTCTGACATCTCCCCTATACCTTCCTCCAATCACCTTAAAATTATGGTCCCTCGTAATAGTCATTTCTACCCTGGGGAAAAAGTCTCTGGCTATCCACTCTATCTATGCCTCTCATCATCTTGTAAATCTCTACCAAGCCACCTCTCATCCTTTGCTCCAATGAAAAAGGCCCTAGCTCCTTCAAGCTTTCCTCATAAGTCCTGCCCTCCAGTCCAGGCAGGATCCTAGTAAATCTCCTCTGCACACTCTCTAAAGTTTCCACTTCTTTCCTAAAATGAGGCTAAAAGGACTGAACACAATATTCCAAGTGTGGTCTAACCAGAGTTTTATAGAACTGCAGCATTGTCTCACGGCTCTTAAACTCAACCTCCCTGCCAATGAAAGTCAACACACCGTACGCCTTCTTACCAACCCTGTCAACTTGGGTGGCAACTTTGAGTGATCTATGGACGTGGGCCCCAAGATCTCTCTGTTCCTCCACACTGACAAGAATCCTGCCTTTAACGCTGTATTCTGTATTCAAATTTGACCTTCCAAAATGAATCACTTCACACTTTTCCAAGTTGGATTCCACCTGCCACTCCTTTACCCAGCTCTGCATCCTGTCAATGTCCCATTGCAACCTACAACAGCCCTGCATGTTATCCACAACCTTCATGTCATCAGCCAATTTACTAACCCACCCTTCCACTTCATCATCCAAGTCATTTATAAGGAGGTCCCAGAACATATTCCTGTGGAACACCACTGGTCATCGAGCTCCAGGCTGAACATTTTCCGTCTACTACCACCCTCTATCTTGTATTAGGCAGCCAATTCTGTATCTAGACAGCCAAATTTCCCGCATCCCACGCCTTCTTACTTTCTGAATGAGTCTAGCAGGGGGAACCTTATCAAATGCCTTGTTAAAATCCATACAGATCACATCCACTGCTCTACCTTATGAATGTGTTTTGTCACATCCTCCTAGAATTCCAGAAGTCTTGCGAGGCATGACCTGCCTCTCTCAAAGCCATGCTGACTATTTCCCTTCAAATCGTCATAAATACTATCTCTCCGAATCCTCTCCAATAATTTGCCCACCATAGAAGTAAGGCTGACGGGCCTGTAATTTCCAGGATTATCCCTATTCCCTTTCTTGAACAAAGGAATAACATTTGCCACCCTCCAATCATCTGGCAGTACTTCAGTGGACAGTGAAGATACAAAGATCATTGTCAAAAGTGCAGCAATCTCATCCCTCGCATCCTGTAGAAACCTTGGGTATATCCCGCCTGGCCCAGGGGACTTATCTATCCTTGAACCTAGTAGCTAAAGTTATAATCCCTATTTTAGAAACTGGTACTCTTGCTTTAGGCTGGTGATCGTGCTCCAGAGGAGCACAAGACATCATGAGCATTCAGTTCATGCCTGAATATTCACTGATGTCACCTCCCTGACCATTTCACCAAAACATTCAGGAAAATGAATGTTTCTTAATTATGTGGCCACCAATGGTTATATGTGGATAACTGGAATTTACATGCATTATCAGTGAACCATAACAAACACATCATAAATGCCTAAAAATGGTCATTCATATCATGTCTATAGGACTTCTTAACCAATATTCTACTGACAATACCAGAAGACCTGGAGAGATTCACCACATTTTCAGCTCCATACACTAAAGAAAGATAGAGGAAAAAATTGCTTTTAAAAATACATCATTTGAAATTAACAATTGTAGATATGCATAGTTTATAGAGAATTGAATGATGCATTATTTTGTTATCACAGCAGGGCATCTAGAATAATTTTAGCACATATCCAAATGTGATATTGATAGTTATAAAGTAAGGTCAATCCTTGTTCTGGTATAACCCAGCTATTGTGTACAATGGAGGGCTATTAAGATCCTACACATGGCCTCAGGCCCCATATGAGAAAGAAAAAAGCCACGATTCTAGTTACTAATAATTATCCGATAGCTTTTGTTGGAGTGGAGAACTTTAATGTTCTTTATAATTGAACA
Organism: Stegostoma tigrinum; assembly: GCF_030684315.1. Taxonomy (NCBI): domain Eukaryota; kingdom Metazoa; phylum Chordata; class Chondrichthyes; order Orectolobiformes; family Stegostomatidae; genus Stegostoma; species Stegostoma tigrinum. The sequence goes on along the minus strand of NC_081365.1, from coordinate 25,297,818 downwards.
GCCTGCTGAACCGCACTACCCAAGGGTCTAGAAAGTGACCACTGACTGTTGAATGTTTTCCTAATGTTTTAGATATTGGAATTAAAAATGATGGGAAAATGTGACTGTTTAGATTACATAGCACCTGCAAGGGGATAATATATTCATAAAACATGTCAGCTCAGACCCCACATAGAACCTGCTTTATAAAGTCTGGATTCTGTTTGGGTTTAAGGTGGTTTGGAAATGACATCCCCCTTAATGACAGACTTTAAATGAATCAATTCTTTAAGGTGACAGCAGTGTTACACAGTCTGAGGTACTTTGGTAAACAAGTGAATAGCCATTCCAATTTATTGTGGGACATGGAGGGATTAAACATATCATCAGGATTAGGATTTAGCCCAACAATTTTAGTTAACCCTGAAAACCTAATGTGTAGGGCCATCCCATAGGACAGGTAACAATAAGCTTATGAGCCATCTGTTGAAATCTCAACAGCATTGAGATTTGGCAGCACAGTGTTTCATTTCTCAGTCATTTTAGCCACTCCCTAAGCCGGGTAAGGTGAATAGAAAGCACATATTTTTAAGATGAACAAAAATGTTTCAGTGCTACCTTCTCAATAAATTACTGCTTTTCCCTGTCTCTGCAATCTTCAATTCACTTTCACGAGCAAGTTGCATTTTTTAAATTAAATGTTGTTTGTAAATAATATGAAATAATTAGTTTGTTTCAGATTGCACAGTTATTTTGCTAAAACACTTGCGAAACACTTAAAAGAACAAAGGAAGATTGTCAAGTGTAGGCACATTCCTCAAATAATTACTGACTGATATGAACAGCTTGCATTTACTGTACAGATCTCATCAATGAAATGAAAGACCAACAGCACTTCTAGAGGAGTCCTCAAATTTTAATTAGCCAAGAAAGGATTTTTTTAAATTGAAATCTATGTGCTTGAGGCACATGTGAATAGATATTGGTCAAAGGATTTGCACTTAAGGTTACTCCCCTTTTTTAACAGGTGTTCTAGGTTTTCTTCACCTGTCCAGAAGAAATAAATAACCTAATATAACTTTAGTATGTGTAGCTGTAACAACCATGTTGTGTGTTGGGCTCATGGTGGGAGCTGAAAGAGCAGGCATGATAGTAAATGCAATGGCTGGGAATTTTGTCCGCATTTTCTCGTTAAAAGACCTGTAACTTGGCACAAACCAATTACAAAGTATAAGAAATTGTGCAATTTTCTCATCAGTAAGTCATAACGTGTATATGCTCTTTTATCTTTTGCTGCCATCTATCAACCATCTATGAATCAATTAAAGCCATCTAACTGATTTAAAGGTTTAACAGCATCTTAGGTTTGTTTAATACATCCTCATCATTTGTGTGACCCTTTGATCTCTTACTTATATATTCTGTGTCTGACGCCACCTCTCTCACTTACACCTGAAGAAGGAGCGTGGCCTCAAAAGCTTGCGTTTTCAAATAAACCTATTGGGCTATAACCTGATGTCGTGTGATTACTGACCTTGTCCACCCCCGTCTAACTCTGGCACCTCCTCATCACACCTATCAACCATGTCATATGAAGTAATATCTATTCACAGAAGTGGCCATGTTTCTGAATCTCAAAGACAGGGATGTTCTAGTTGCGCTTGTACAGATTGGGCTCTCAACATTTTCTCCCAGTGTTTTATTTGCTGGTTTCAATAGACATTTCTGAACAAAACCCTATCCACAATAAGGCTGTTGCCTGTGAAATTTTATATATAGACAATTTATCCTAGTGCTCTTACAGTCTGAGATGAACAAAGGGCTGCAGTTCAGTGTTAGTTTTATTTAAATACTTGCAAGTTAAGTAAAGTAACTCGTACACAAGTCAAGTTTATTTTTGCCAAATTATGCTGACTGCCTGAAAAACACTATACCACATGCTCTGGTGAACATGATTGGGTTGCTGGATCAATTCAATGGGTTCTATCATCAGGGTACTCAGGGTTTCTTTTTCTTTTTAAAATATTTATGGAAAAACATACTTTATTCATAAATGAATCTTAATCTACATTCATAGGTACTGAAGTGGTTCTGTACAATCTTTGCTTATCAAAAAAAATTGGAATTTCACGTTCTGAGTTGCAAAAAGAAATGGTATTTGTTATCATGCAGGACAGTATTTATACACATTGAGGCAACGAGAGGGTCTGATATCTGAACAGGCCCTCATTACACTTTGGCATGATGTCCTCAGACTGTTGTTTGTCCCCACTTCACCTTGGCAGTAGCTGCCCCAAGTTTTAGTGCATCCCTTAGAACTTTGGAATGTGCCAGTCTGCAAAACTCAGTCAAGGTCAACTCCTTGCTGTGGAAGAACAAGAAGTTTAGGCAGACAAAGAGCACCTTTCACTGAATTGATGGCCCTCCAGACACAGTAAATGTTTGTCTTTGTGTGCATCCTGGGGAACAGACCGTAGAGCACAGAGTCCTGCATCACTGGGCTGCTCAAGATGAACCTCAACAAAAGCCACAGTATCCCTCTCCAGACCTCCTTTGTAAAGGCACATTCCAGAGGAGATGTGTGACAGCCAGTTTGAGGGCTATGTGCAGTGGTGCACAGAGATAAGGTGTGCACGAAGGACCTAACAGGCCTTCTCAACACCAGGGCACCCAGCATTCTTAGTACAAAGTTGGATCTTACAAACAGTCTTTACTGATGGAATGGCCACCAGGAGTCCCTTCTTATCCCTCTTTGTGAGCCTTTCTTGAATCTTCTCTGACTTCAGCTAATGGGGGTCACAGCACCCAATGAGGTTAGGCCGGGTCATCCTAGGTGTACCCAAACCCTTTTAAAGATATGATTACTACATGGTGCCAAGGGGTCTAGTCAAAACTGTGGAATACACAAACGTAATGTCTCCTTGTTCTGGGGGAGTACCTCTTTTCGAGTTTCACATCATAATGAATCTTCCCTTGTTAGGGTTGCTCACTCCCGTTCAATATGCAAGACAGATCTGAGCGGGTCCTTGTTTAGTTTTGACCTATGGTAACCTTGGCCTCTTTGCATTCCATCAAGCCTTGTTCCAAGAAACTGTTAAATCGATTTCATCTTGGGACTAGGCTTTTGGTCACTTGGCCACTCAGGCTATTTTAACTTTACTGGGATAACAAGGAGTGGAGCTGAATGAACACAGCAGGCCAAGCAGCATCAGAGGAGCAGGAAAGCTGACGTTTCGGGTCTGGACCCTTCTTCAGAAATTAGGCCACACCTTGTTACCTCAGATTCTCCACCATCGGCAATTCCTACTATCTCTAACTTTACTGCCATTTTTGGTGAATTCTTAAAGCATCAGAATAAGTCATACTAAGAATTGAAGTTTTTCCAATTATAAGTATGTTAGCGTACGATTCCTAATGGGAATGAATAACAACTAAATGAGTTATAAATCTGAAAACTGAATTTTTAGGAAAAATCCACTCAGACCTTTTCTTGATTTACACTGAGCTGGACTAGCTATATAAATACATTGGCTACAAGAGCAGATCAAAAACTTTTGGCAAGTAACTAGTCTCCAGACTCTCCAAAGCCTGTCCACCATGTACGAGGTCAATCAGGACTGTGGTGGAATACTCGTCACATACGTGGATATGCAGCTCCAACAATTTTCAGGAATTTCCACATCATCCAAGACAAGGCCATCTGTTTGATTAGCACCTCTGTCAACAACTTATGCATTCCCTGCCTTTGTCACAAATACAGTTGCTGCAGTGTGTACGATGTACAAGATGCACTGCAAAAATTCACAAGGGTTTCTTCCATAGCAATTCCATCTCCGTGACTCAATTACCTGGAAGGCCACAAACAGCAAGTAGGAACACAACCACCTGCAAGTCGCCCTCAAAGACACACACTGCCCTGACTTGGAACAATATCACCCTTCCTGTACTATCAAGTGATCAAAATCTTTGAATTCCCTCCCTTAAGGACTTTGAGTGTACCCGCATCATATGGGTGGATAATCAATGCCGGCCCAGTCGGCAATACTAGCATTCTATGAATTTTTTTTTTAGCGTTTTACTTTGCTGAGATACTAGGAGGAAAATGAAGTTGGTAAAATGGATGTGGTAGTTGGTGCACTTTCATGAGTGGCTTCTGGTTTGTGCGTAAGTAGAAAATTCCAAGCCAATGTATTCTTCCCTACATGGTCAAGTACTTGTTTTGTGTGTCTGCATGTAATGTACATGCACCTGGTTATGAACCTACTACTGGACTTCATGTCTCTTATATGCATGCACGATCTTATCCATGTCTATAGATGTATATGTGCTTCACTGCACGTTTTTTCTAAAATTCATTCTAGTTCTACCATCCAATTTATTGTGATTCAAGATGTTCAGATTTAAATAGGGTAACAGGCAGCAACCACATGGCAAATCTGCTTCGTAAAAACATCCTGTTAATGGTTGAAATAAATATATATTTAGTACAGTACATATAGATATAAATGTATTTAATAATTGAATGTAATATGGATTTTTTAATCTTGTAATTTCATACAACATATTATTTCAGATTATATACTTTGACACTTAAAAGGATTCACATCCATCAAATGGAATGGCAGCTGTGCCAAAATTTGGAATCAGGCACAGAAAGAAGATAAACAAATTGTCTAAATCATGCTGAACTTGTATTCTGAATGTGCTTGCAGGGATCAGCTCCTGTTTTCACTGATGTCTCCAATTTTCTACCCTTAATAACCAATACTCTTGTAAGTTTCAATGCAATAATTTAAATGTAAGGAAAATATTCAAAGGGATAAGTGTTTTCAGTCCCATGGCTCACCTTATCAACCACTAATGCTGGAATTCATCTTCTAAAGTTAGCATAAAATTACCAAGAGTCTCTCAAGTAAAATTGAGCTTTTTGGCTTTTCTTCTTATTTCAGAAAAGGCTGTTTATATGTAAATAGTAATTCCAGCAAATTATTTGCACATCAAGCTGAATATATGATCTGAATATCATAATGGATGCATTTGGCATTCCAATTCTTTGGTGATAGATAGCTGGCAATAAATATTAAACATTATTTCCCGCAGTTCTTGGCTTTATTAGAACTAGCAGACTTCTGATGCACTCACTTTACTGCAAAGTAGCAATACATTATAGTACGATGACTGACAGAGCTGCTGGAATATATTTAAGATTCAGTGTTGAATGGCCCATAAATATGCCTGCCATTTAAGATACTGTTAGCTCACTGTCCATTTTTTTGTTATTCATACCATTTTGTATTGTGAACTTACTGACATACAAAGTGCAGGCGTACAACTGCAGGCTTTTGTCAGATGCTCTTGGGACACCATAAATATTTGACCACCAAATAGTTTCCAACTTAGACTGAATTTCTCCTTAGTACTGACTTACAATCCCATCATGAACATTTGAGAATTAGGAATTCATTTTTAAAAGGCTGGAAATAAAAAGCTGGTATCAATATAAGTGTCCATGAAATTGTTGGATTGCTGCAGAAACAGGTACCATGAGAACAAATTGGTCCAGTTTGTTACAACCAGCTGAGATGGGGTGAATTTGTTCCCTTTTTAAACACAATCAATTGGTCACAATAAAGATTTTCCATTCTTATTAGCTCACAGCTATATTACTCTTCAATTAAAATAAGGTGCTATTCAAAATTAAGGAGGAAATAATGACTTTTTGAGTGCAAGAGGAATTTAACTATTCACTAACCCAAAAGAAAACTGATAAAATTTAACATCATACACACTACAAACATAGGTATAGCAGTTAAAAAAGCTTGAATACCTAGTACAAACTGATCAGGAATAGCAATTTGTAACAGTCCTAAAATCAAGAGATCATAGATATAGGAGCAGAATTAGGCCATTCAGCCCATTGAGTCCACTTCATCATTCGATCATGGCTGGTATGATTCTCAATCCTATTCTTTTGCTTCCTCCCCATAAACGATGATCCCCTTACTAAGCAAGGGCCTATCTATCTCTGTGTTAAAGACACTCAATGTCTTAACAATCCTCAAGGTGTTTGGGGTATAACCCATGATCACAATTGTTTAACTCATGTCTTGTATCCTCAGCAGTAGCAACATTTGTAGAAATCTTTTGAGTCCTTGGTGAATACGTATTTCTCCCATTTGTTTTATCACAGAGTACTTTTTTGAAAGGCAGAGTGGTACAATGAGGAAGAGGGAAAGCTCTGCTGATTCTGAATTCTGTCCATAGATTCTTCTAGACCTGCTGAGATTCCCCAGCAATTTCTGTCTTTTTCAGATTTCTAGCAGTTCTTTTGTGTTTTGTTTTGAAGAGAGAAAACATGCTTTCCACTTGTGCTGTCACAACTTGATTTTCTTCTTTACATCTCTCTCGCGCTGAAATACTATTATTACATGTAATCTCGTGTCTGGCTTTTTTTTTCAAAACTGAATTATCTACAGGCAACATTTTTCCCATTAGGATGAAAATCAAACACAAGATGAAGTCCTGGTTTTAGACATTTTATTTATTGATTATAGCATGAACTGGCTCAACATGGATGAAAGTGCTCACTTGAGCCACCTTAAGTCAGTGTTTTTCCTTTTTATAGAACCATTTTAATTTATTAACGGTCCCAGATATTAAAAATCAGATAATTTAAATAGAAAATTGATAATCCATTTTCATTGCTACCATGACAAGATCTTATTGCATTTGGGCATGGACTATGTTATTATCTGAGGAGATATGAATGGAATTGAATACTAAGCAATCATCAGTAAAGATCCCTATTTTTCGATGGAGAAAAGTCATTGACGAAGCAGCTGAAAATGGTTGGGCCTAGACTATTATCCTGCAGGGCTGTAATGATTGGCCTCCAACAACTACAGCCATTTCTGGAGATCCCACAAAGTGATGGAAGAGTGCTATCTTACAAAGAACAAAGAAAATTACAGCACAGGAACAGGCCCTTCAGCTCTCCAAGCCTGAACCGATCCAGATACTCTATCTAACCCTGTCACCTATTTTCCAAGTATCTGTATCCCTCTGCTCCCTGCCCCATTCATGTATCTGTCCAGATAAATCTTAAATGTTGCTATCGTGCCCGCCTCTACCACCTTCGCTGGCAATGTGTTCCAGGCACCCACCACCTTCTGCATAAAGAACTTTCCACACAAATCTCCCTTAAACTTTTCCCTTCTCACCTTCAAATCATGGCCTCTAGTAATTGAGTCCCCCACTCTAGGAAAAAGCTTCTTGCTATCCACCCTGTCTATACCACTCATGATTTTGTAGACCTCAATCAGGTCCCCCCTCAACCTCTGTCTTTCTAATGTAAATAATCCTAATATATTCAACCTCTCTTCATAGGTAGCGCCCTCCGTACTAGGCAACATCCTGGTGAGCCTCCTCTGCAAAGCATCCACATCCTTTTGGTAATGTGGCAACCAGAACTGTACGCAGTATTCCAAATGTGGTCGAACCAAAGTCCTATACAACTGTAACATGACCTGCCAACTCTTGTACTTAATACCCCATCCGATGAATGAAAGCATGCCGCATGCCTTCTGGACCACACAGACAAACAGTCCTTTGGATATAGTATTAAAATGAGTTACCATCTGTTTGATGTGATAAATATGAGAAAATCTGATGGGCTATGCAGTAACTTTAAGAAGGTCAGCCAGCTGGGTTTCATAGAATATGAGTTCCCAGATTGGGGCAGTTAATCTGGTCCAACTAGGGAGTCCCGACGAACCGATCAAAAGGGTAAGTCTCAGAAATACTGACAGTCTGGTACCTGTATGAGGCAGAACTATAGTCGTGGGCTGTTCATGTGTAAATAAAGGGTGATTTTGCAACAGGGTGCCAGCCTCTGTGGAGTTATTTCAGACTGATTGAAGGAAAGCAGTGTTATTATTTCCCCGATCTTAAGAAGGGTAACACCAGAGTTGAAACATTATCTCTGTTTCTCCCTCCATGTATGCTGCCAGACCTGCTGCATTTCTTTAACATTCCCTGTGTTTGTGTAAGTGATTTCTACTGATGGTTTCCAATTCTTTCCCTCATCGTTGAATACCTGTGCATTTGATCTGTAGATTTAGCTGAATGTACTACAGGGAAGTATTATTTGAATGGTGAGTATACCGCTGATTACACTGAGGGCTAAGTACTTGGAGACAAACTTAAAGTTTCTCAATAATGAGGTTCAGGCTGCTTTGAATCCAAATTGTGGCAAATTGTCCAATTTGAAGCTGCTTGTGTTTTGTTTTGAATCAGTAACTTTCAGACCAGTGCAAACTGCAAATCCCACATCTAGACAACCCAGATGTGTTGTAACAGCTGTTGCAACAGGAAGCACCTGTAGCTGTTTATGAAATTCAATGCACAATTAAGAAATCCAAATTAGTTTAGAAAATTCAAAGGATGGTGCCCAAATGTGAATTATAAGCTAGGTTTCTGACACAGTTATTCCACTGACATCTTTAAAAGGCTGTTGCAATCTTAAAATACGGTAGAAGTTACATCGAGGTCAAGGAGAGAAAATGCAGCATTCTGCAATCACAGGGGATGTTATTTGTTAATTTAATTAGGGTAATTTCAATGACAGGGGCAGAAAACAGATTGGAGAGATTTAGATGTGGTCACAGATTTGTTTAGGAATGGGAGTAAGCCAATCAATCTCTTAGTGCGGTTCTACCATGCAAGTAGATCATGATTAACCTGTACCCGAATGCCATCCGCCTGCCATTGTTGAAAATTGACATTCTTGCCAAATAAAAATCTAATATTTTCAATCTTGAATTTATGGCTTATCCTAAAACCTACAGCTTTCTGAAAGAATTCCAAATTCCCATTACTCCAAAAGTGAATTCTTGGGATGAGATGAGACTAACTGCCTTTGACATCAAAGTTGTATTTGACCAGCTGTGACATGAAGGTGCCCATGATAAACTAGGAATTCAATGGGAATCTGAGAGAAAGCTATGCACTAGTCACTTTTGATACAAAGGAAGATGGTTATGGTTGTTGGTGGTCAGTCATCTCAGTTCAACCACACCTGTGCAGAAGTTCCTCACAGTAGTATCCTAAGACAAAACATCTTCAACTGCTTCATCAATGACCTTCCCTCACTCATAAGATCAGAGTGGGGATATTCACTGATGATTGCACAATCTTCAGCACCATTGTGATCCTTCAGATACTGAAGCTGTCCATGATCAAATGTGACAAGGACTGTACAATATACAGGTTTGTGCTGACAAGTGACAAGTAACTGTCACATCACACAAGTGTCAGGCAATGGTCATCTCCAATAAAAGAGAATCTAACCATCGCCACTTAGCATTCAATGATGTTGCCATCAATGGATGTGCAACATTAACATCATGGAGACGTGTTACTGACCAGAAACAAAACTGGACTAGGCATATAAATGCTGTGACTGAAACAGTAAGTTAGAGGCTGTGAATCCTGCAGTGAATGACTCATTTCCTGTCTCCACAAAGACTATTCACCATCCACAAGGCACAATTCCAGAGTATGCATAGCTTTCGCCAGTCTTTCTTGATTGGGTGCTGCTCACAAAATGTTATCCAGGAAAAAGCAGGCTGTTTGTTTGATACCACATCCACAAAGTTTCACTTCCTCCTCCACTGATGGACAGTAGTGTACCTATATGATACACAGCAGAAATTCACCAATGCTCCATAAATAGCACCTTCCAAATCCACGATCACTAAGGCAGAACTCTCATGACACCAGGTTATAGTCCAACAGGTTTATTTGAAATCACAAGTTTTTGGAGTGCTGCTCCTTTGTCAGGTAACCACTATGATCTGGAAGAATATTGGCAGGGGGAACGTGGACATCCTATGACTTATACATTGCTCTCCAAGCCACTCACCATACTGACTTGGAAATATCATCATGGAATCCCTACAGTGTGAAAACAGGCCCTTCAGCCCAACAAGTCCACACCAACCCTCACAGCATCCCACCCAGACCCATCCCCTACAACCTACCTAACACATCTACACAACTCTGAACACTACGGGCAATTTAGCATGGCCAATCCACCTAGCCTGCACAGTTTTTGATTGTGGGAAAAGAAACAGAGCACCCAGAGGGAACACGCAGACATGGAGAGAATGTGCAAACTCCCTACAGACAGTTGTCCAAGGGTGGGATTGAACCCAGGTCCCTGGCACTGTGAAGCAGCAGTGCTAACCACTGTGCCACCACACCACTCCTTGCTGTGCCTTCATTGACAACTGATCAAGACAATGCAACTCCCTCCTTTAATGGCATTGTGAGTGTACCTACAACATGGAGGCTGCAGTAGTTCAATAAGACTGATCAACACCACCTTCTCATTGGCAACTAAGAGTGGGCAGTAAATGCTGGTTCACCCAGTAATGGCGACACCCCACAAATTATTTTTTTAAAATAAATGTTTCCACATTTCACTCCTGGACAGCTTAGCTCTGATTTTACGTGAGCAAAAACTGCAGATGCTGGAGTCAGAATCAACATAGTGTGGAGCTGGAGGAATATAGCAGGTCAAGTAGCATCAGAGGAGCAGGAGAGTCAATGTTTCAGGTCTGGACCTTTCATCCTCATGAAGAGTCTCGGCCTGAAACGTCAACTCTCCTCTGATACTACCTGACCTGCTGTGTTCCTCTGATTTTAAGGTCATGTCATCTCTTTAATGCACTGACTTCAAGGAATTGTTGATTTTTTTTTAAATAACCTCAACGCCTCTTTTAGAACACCTCTCATTCTTTCATACTCAAAAGATTATAAGAAAGGTTTATGCAACTTGCCCTTGTAATTTAAACTTTGAAATGACAAGCTCATTCTGGTGAACCTGAAGTGCATCCCTCACAAGTTCATTTTGATCCTTCCTGAGAAGTAAACTCGTTCTAGGACATTTTAACAAGTGCTGGGAGAATGGCATGGACTCAGTCCCTAAACGACTGTGATAGTCACAGGGCTTGCCTTGCCCAGCCTCTGCTCCTCTGATTCTGCTTGGCCTGCTGTGTTCATCCAGCTCTATACCTTGGCATCTTCAGATTGGTTATCGTCAAGCAAACAATCAATTGTGTCTCTCTAATGCAATGAGTTTCCAATAGTCCTCCATGGGTTGTGGCTAATTACCTTGCCTATCGACAAAAGATTACACAAATGATATCTACAGCACAGCAGCAAGCCATTAATTTCACCCTGGCCAGGGTTAAAGCTCCCATTGAGCCTCCTCCTATCTTTTCCCATCTAAATCTACATCATCACCCTCAATTCCTGTCTCTGTCAAATCCTTATCCAGCATCCCTGTAAATGCATCCAAACTGTTCACTTAAACCACCTCATGGCAATAAGCTTCACACTTTTACCATTCTCTAGGTAAAGAATTTTCTTCTGAATTCCTTGATGGATTTGTTTGTGAATATTTTCTAGCGATGGCTTCTGCTAATCCCCTAGCAAAAGAAAGCATTCATTCTGTATCTACTCTATCAGACCTTTGATAATTTTAAAGATAACTAATGGTTCATTCCTCAGACATTTTTCAAGAGTGTAGGATCCCAACCTGGGTATCTTTTCCTGATACATATATGCATACTTTTCTGGTTATCACTCTGAGGAATGTGTGAAGAGCACTGTTTCAGTAAACCCTGATTAAAATGTTGATGTTCCTATTTTAACTTTGTTTCTTTTGAGGCCCAGAAGACTAATGACTAGAACAGATATTTTATAAATATGTTCGAAAAATGATCCTTGCTTTAGGCAGATGTTGGAGGTCATCCACTTTTGAACATTTCCGCTTGTTAATATTCTCTTTAATCGTGAACAACGGTCGAATTGCTGTATTGTATCTTGCTTAGCCATCTTTGATCAATCGTCATTTAGAAACAAGACTTTATTAGCAACACTATATTTCTCAAGTGTTTTCCACATGTCAGCCTTAAATACTTGTGCGTTTTTTTGCATCAATGTGTTAAGTAAAAGTTTCTATATTCCTCTCCTTTCCTATTCTTACCACTGGGGTACAGTTCCAATGATAAAACCATCTTTATGGTAGCTCACTTGTGTTAAGCCTTGTCAGGAGGCTATTTAATTCAGGTTTATATGAAACAAATACACCATGCCTCACATAATAGCAAGGCACATGCACATTTTTCACCACGGCTCACTAGATAGAAATGAACAATAATTAATTTGTCCTCTATAGCTGAAGGTCATCTGATCAGCATGCAAGAGAAGTTCAAACTATGATTTAAGCAAACACAGAAGATGCTGAAGAAATGAGGCAGGTCTGGCAGCATCCGTAGAAAGAGAAAAACAATTAGCGTTTCCAGTCTCATAGGACTCTTCTGCAGAACCCTACGATCGCCTAGTTTAACTGATTTAACACTATACTTTTGAAAGAAGTCCACCAGATTCCTAATGAGTGGTCAATGAATGTGTTTCTGATCTAACTAACATGATTTACAGCCTCTGTGAAGTACTGTGAGTGAGCCTGGCTATTTTAATTTTTAAGAGAAGTCTTTGCAATGAGCTGAACAATTTCATCTCTCACAATTGGTTTTCCTATTGTTTGCACTGGACAGGTCAAAAAACATTCCTATTTTAAAACATGGATGATCCTTAACACGTTGATGCCTGTTCATTGTATGAATATTTTGTATGAAGTTACCATGCAATGGATGCTTTTGTCTTGTTTCCATTGATTATTTTTGTTTATGCAACTGGTTTTCTTAATCTTAATACTTAAAAACAAAATGAATTGGACTTTGTTGTTGTCTGGAAATTGTTTTAAAATCCATTTTGAGCATGAATGCTCATTGACTCCAAGATGTTTACAGCACTGAAGGAGGTTAATAGGCCCATTGTGTCACTCTGGTCAACAAAGATCTGTCTATATTAATCCTTCTTCCAGCTCTTGGATCATATACTAGTACTACTCAAATACTACAAAAGTTCCTGAATCCATCACCCTTTTTGGCAGTAGGTTCCAGACTCCTATCAAGCTCTAAGTGGGGAAAAAAAATCCTCACCTCTCCTCTTAACTTTAATTCTATGCCCCTAGTTATTGACCCGCCTACTAATGGAAAATATGCCTTTTCAGTCAGCCCATTTATGCCCCTCATAATGCTGTACAACCTTATCAGGCCTCCTGTCAACTTTCACTGCTTCAAGGAAGACAATGCAGCCTATCCAATCTTTCCACATAGCTCAAAGCCTCCAGGCCAGTCAGCTTCCTGGTAAGTCTCCTCTGCACTACCTCTAGTGCAATAACATCTTCCTTATAATATGCTGACCAGAATTGCATATTGTAGTCTGATTATAGCCTAACCATTGTTACATACAGTTCCAGCATGACTTCCTTGTTTGGCTATTAAAGGCCATGCACCTTCTTAACCAACTTTTCTGCCTGTCCTGCTGCCTTCAGGGATCTGTGGATAATCACAGCAAGGTTGCTGTGATTTTCAGTACTTTCCAGAGTACTACCCTTCATAGTGTAATCCCTTGCCATGTTCGCCTCCTCAAAAGCAATCCCTCATTCTTTTCCAGATTGAATTTCATTTGCCTCTGGTCTGGTCACCTAAGTAGTCTGTTGATGACTATGCTCCTCACTACTTAACACTTTATCAGTTTTTGTGTCATCTGCCAACCTACTAATTATACCCCCTGCATATCCAAGGGTAATTTTGACTTTTGGGCAATGAGCAAAGCATGCTGATTGGTTGGCTATTCACCACATGAAGACATGTTCTGTCCTTGTTTAAATCAGGCAAAACAGGATCCCAAATGCTGCTTGATATACACAGTCCTCAATATCTGACAGACACCACCAGTTTGTAAAGGTAAGTTGGATTGTTTCTGGGGATCGTGAACAATGCCAAAGGTTATTTTTCACTCCTACTCAACCAATTTGCATCCTGAACAAACAAGTACTTTCAGCAACCACCAATAGGCCACTTGCAAAGTGGTGCCTGCCTCGTTTTAGGTGCTAATGGATTGTAATCCTATTCTGAGAACATTACCATGTTGTTAATGAGATAACAACGTGTAGAGCTGCATGAATGCAGCAGGCCTAGCAGCATCAGAGGAACAGGAAAGCTGACGTTTCAGGTCTGGACCCTTCTTCAGAAAAATTTTTCTGAGAAAGGATCTAGACCAGAGACGTCAGTTTTTCTGGTCCTCTGATGCTGCTTGGCCTGCAGTGTTCATCCAGCTCTACACATTGTTATCTCAGATTCTCCAGCACCTGCAATTCCTACTGTCTCTGAATCACCATATTATTAATGTTCGGTGAAGGCTGTGAGAATCAACCCAGCTTGGGCTGTCAAATCTGAGACCGGGTACAGGTTTTCAGCTGATGCTGGAGGTGAGTCTGAGGTCAGGAACAATGGAAATTTAGACTTTTTCTTTGTGCTAGTTTCAAATTTGCGGCACTTCCCTCACCTCTTATTATTTTATGAGCTTGTTTTGCAGTTTGGAAAGGCATCGAGCCATAACCCTGTATGCACATCTTATATGAGAGATAATGGGAACTGCAGATGCTGGAGAATTCCAAGATAATAAAATGTGAGGCTGGATGAACACAGCAGGCCAACCAGCAGCTCAGGAGCACAAAAGCTGACGTTTCGGGCCTAGACCCTTCATCAGATGAAGATGAAGGGTCTGGGCCCGAAACGTCAGCTTTTGTGCTCCTGAGATGCTGCTTGGCCTGCTGTGTTCATCCAGCCTCACATTTTATTATCTTGCACATCTTATATGATCAGGTTTACAAGGTGAGCCCTGTGATAAATTTAAATTGTGTTCCCTCACTAATTTCTTTACTGAATGTCTTTAAAAAAAAACATCCTTGCCTCATTAAAGGGCTCATCAACATTTCAGAAAACCGGTTGAACCGTCTGAAAGATAAGTGATCAATGTTTAACAACTTGAGGTATCACAATGAGATGTTTTATTGTCAGGTAGATGTGATTTAACTGCATGATCTATCATAGGGCTCTGTCTTGAAAGGATAAGTTGACCATAACATTGAGCCAAATTGTTTAATTGTTAATGTGCACTTCCCATGGTCAATATGCTTTGAAAATTGAAGAAGTCACTGTTTGCAATCTCTAACATAATAATCTGATGTAATTTTAATACTGAGGGCCTGTTTTCATTAAGGAAGTTTACTACAGCTTTCTAATAGGGAAAAGAAAAGCACTCAGCCAAGAGCTGTATCTTAGAAAAGGTTTTTCTTTCCCTGGGTTCAGTAGATTCTGTTACTTCTATTGCTAAGAATTTATTTTTCCAGCCAGTGTCCATCAGAACTTTTTATCTGCGTTTCAAATGCCCCAGAGTTACTGAATGCAGCAGGAGACGATGAACATAGTTTGATGATTTTAAGAAATTATTAAAAGATCATTGGAATTGAATCAACGCTTTTTGGCAAAGTGCTAGTTCTGTCAAGCTTTTCGGAAGAATTTTTTGTTGTGAGTCCTAGTAACCTTCAACTCCATATATTACCAAACTCACCTCATTAACTGCTGACGTTTCGGGCCTAGACCCTTCATCAGAAAAGAGGGATGGGGAGAGGATTCTGAAATAAAAAGGGAGAGAGAGGGAGGCAGACCGAAGATGGATGGAGGAGAAGATAGGTGGAGAGGAGAGTATAGATGGGGAGGTAGGGAGGGGATAGGTCAGTCCAGAGAGGATGGACAGGTCAAGGGGGCGGGATGAGGTTAGTAGGTAGGAAATGCAGGTGTGGCTTGAGGTGGAAGGAGGGGATAGGTGAGAGGAAGAACAGGTTAGGCAGGTGGGGATGAGCTGGGTTTGTTTTGGGATGCAGTGGGGGGAGGGGAGATTTTGAAGCTGGTGAAATCCACATTGATACCATTGAGCTGCAGCGTTCCCAAGCGGAATACAGGTGGCATCGTTATGGCACTGCAGGAGGCCCAGGATGGACATGTCGTCTGAGGAATGGGAGGGGGAGTTGAAATGGTTCGCGACTGGGAGGTGCAGTTGTGCCATAATGATGCCCCCCGTAGGTTGCAGGAACAGCAACTCATATTCCGCTTGGGAACCCTGCAGCTCAATGGTATCAATGTGGATTTCACCAGCTTCAAAATGTCACCGTCTCCCACTGCATCCCAAAACCAGCCCAGCTCTGCCTAACCTGTTCTTCCTCTCACTTATCCCCTCCTCCCACCTCAAGCCACACCTCCATTTCCTACCTACTAACCTCATCCCGCCCCCTTGACATGTCCGTCCTCCCCGGACTGACCTATCCCCGGACTGACCTATCCCCTCCCTACCTACCCCCCAATACCCTCCTCTCCATCTATCCTCTCCTCTATCCATCTTCAGTCCACCTCCCCCTCTCTCCCTATTTATTTCAGAATCCTCTCCCCATCCCCCTTTTCTGATGAAGGGTCTAGGCCCAAAACATCAGCTTTTGTGCTCCTGAGATGCTGCTTGGCCTGCTGTGTTCATCCAGCTCCACACTTTGTTATCTCGGATTCTCCAGCATCCATAGTTCCCATTATCTCTGATCACCTCATTAACTACCTACATTAATCCAGTTCCATCCCCTTCTTACCATGCACCGCTCTCAGAACATCTTGCCAATCTGCCAGCAGATATCAACAGAAAGATTGGCATTACATGCACCCGTGCCACCTTTGATAGACTGACCTGCACCCAGAAAAGTGTTGGCAATCTGGTGTTGCCCATCACCAGCAAGGTAATGGCATAACAGCTACAAAGCCACACTATTCATGGTACTTAGCCAGTATGCCTGACAATCATTCACATATACTACCCATTCTCTCAACTTCTGTGAAGTCAAAAGCTCACAGTTCATAAAAATACCAACCATTACCAGAACAGTACTACAACAGTGCTGTGATGATATATCAGAAACAGTAATATTTGATTTCTTGCCTCGATTAATGTCAACATTTCATGTCAATTCAAGAGAACGTGAAACTTAGAGACGTTCCCTTAACAATCCATTAGAGTATTATTTGGAGGTAGCATGCTTTGGGAGAACATAATTATAGAATTCTGTTGAGCTGCTGTTTCCTGTAATTCAAACACTGATTAGTGTAGATATTTTTGGAGTAGATTACAAAAAGAACCATCAACCTACATTGATGCAGTTTGTTTGATTTAGAAAGGCTTCTCAAGGTATTTTACAGAGGCTTAATCAAAAAACTGAACATTAGGAAGTAAGTTCTAATTAAGCTTTAAACGTGGTAAATATACTTGAATTTATGACTCATCTTAGCAGACTTGACAAACGTAAGGCAGTGGTTGTCCCAAAGCTTTTGTACAATGTTGAAACATGGACAACTTATAGAAACCATATTGAGACCTAGGAATAATAGCTTCAATGTTTTTAGTATCCTGTGAATTGAGAGAATAAAAGAATTAACTTGAGAATGCTCCATGAGAGAGATGTGCCAAGCATCAATTAATCAGCTGAAATGGATAGAACAAAACACCTGAAAACCCGACTGTCCAATAGATGTTCTACTCAGGCAAATGAAAGGAAGGCTATTCACACGGATAGTGTAGTGATTGGAATCATGGATAGGTGGATCTCATTGACTATGAGAGCCTTGATTGGGGTTGTTAACCTGGGCTGATCAGAGACCCCTGGCTGACAGATAAAACAGGTTATTAAGAAGGTCTCTTCAGTCTAGGGACTGACTTTGAGCTGGCTGGTCAGAGCCCATGTACAGTGCACATTGAAATAAGGAGTGACCTGGTGATGGGATACCGGCCTCTGTGCAGTTATTTCAGATAGGCAAAGGAAACGTTTCAAAGACAATATCTCTGAAGAAGGGTCTCCACCGAAACATCAGCTTTCTTGCTTCTCTGATGCTGCCTAGCCTGCTGTGTTCCTCCAGCTCCTCACCGTGTTATCTCAGACTCCAGCATCGGCATTTCTTACTATCTCCATTAATGTCTACTTTCTTAACATCCACACATAGAAATTGTTTTATTTGTCACCCTGAGATATGCCGACGTGACACATCAGTTTCTATCTGAACAGGACTATCACTTACAATCTAAAATAACTACAATCATGACAGCTTTCTGTTTGACTTAATTTTTGTTTCTGTTTCTCTCTGTAACCGCACCGAGGCATAAACAACAGTACAATAGAATAGACAAGAGTCAACAGGCAAGCATAATCAAACACCGAACAATTGAATAGCACAGCGAGCATATGCCCAATCACAATCACAATAGTGATTGAAAATAGTGTCAAGACATTTCAATCAAGATGCGTCATCACTGAAAACAAACAGAGAAATTGGTGCAATAAATGGCTGCTGCTTGAACCAACAATCTAGCACCCCCACCTCTGCCAGCTTACAATTGATGCCCAGTGTGCAGGAGAGTCCATAAGACTCTCCAGTCAGCAAAGTAAACAGATGTTTTTTTTTTCTAATACTACAAGTGTTAGTTGTCAAATACTACATCTTGCTGCCTTAGTTTTGAAGTTACTGAAGCAGCTCGTTTTTAGTGGAAAAAGAAAGAAATTGCTGGAGAGACTCCACAGGTCAGGGAACATCTGTGGAAAGAAAGCAGAGTCAACATTTCAAGCCTGGTGTCCCCTCTTTAGAACTTTTAAGGGACTCAGTGCTTGCACCACTATCACTGAAATCAGTTTATAGGGATTAACATTGATAGTGGACTCAATATGTGATCAATGTCCAGTGACCACTGTTGGAAATACACGGCCTTTTAGTGAGGACAAAATTAGAGCTCAGCAGTACTGGCCCACCAAAATGAAAAAAACAAAGAAGGTTTTAACTCTGACACCTCCTCCTACCACCCCTTGATTATGACCCTACCCCCGAGCACCAAACCAACATCTCCCAAACCATCCACAACCCCACCACCTCAGGTGACCTCCCACCCACAGCCTCCAACCTCATCGTTCCATAACCCTGCACCACCTGTTTCTATCTCCTTCCCAACATCCACAAACCTGCCTGCACTGGTGGACCTGAGATAATGGGAACTGCAGATGCTGGAGAATCCAAGATAACAAAGTGTGAAGCTGCATGAACACAGCAGGCCAAGCAGCATCTCAGGAGCACAAAAGCTGATGTTTCAGGCCTAGACCCTTCATCAGAGAGCTCTGATGAAGGGTCTAGGCCTGATACATCAGCTTTTGTGCTCCTGCGATGCTCTTGGCCTGCCGTGTTCACCCAGCTTCACACTTTATTACCCTGGTGGACCTATTGTCTCCACCTGCTCCTGCGCCACCAAACTTATCTCCAACTATCTCGACTCCATTTTCTCTCCCTTGGTCCAGGAACTCCCGACCTACGTCCGTGAAACTACCCACGCCCTCCACCTCCTCCAGAACTTCCAATTCCCCGGTCCCCAACACCTCATCTTTACCATGGACGTCCAGTCCCTACACGCCTGCATTCCCCATGCAGGTGGCCTAAAGTCCCTCCACTTCTTCCTGTCCCACTCCACTGACACCCTCATCCGCTTAGCTGAACTCGTCCTCTCCTTCAACAACTTCTCTTTCAATTCCTCGCACATCCTACAGACAAAGAGGGTGGCCATGGGTACCCACATGGGTCGAAGCTTGCCTGCCTCTTTGTAGGTAACATGGAACAATCCCTCTTCCGTACCTACACTGGCCCTAAACCCCACCTCTTCCTCCGTTACATTGATGACTGTATCGGCACTGCCACAAGGAGCTCTAACAATTCATCCACTTCACTAACAACTTACACCCCAACCTTAAGTTCACCTAGATCAGCTCTCATACCTCTCTGTCCTTCCTGGACCTCTCTGTCGCCATCTCTGGCAACCACTTAGAAACCAATATCCATTTCAAGCCCACCGACTCCCACAGCTACCTAGAATACACCTCCTCCCACCCACCTTCCTGCAAAAATGCTATCCCCTATTCCCAATTCCTTCACCTCCACCGCATTTGCTCCCACCTCGTTTTTCAAGGACCACAACATCCCCCCCGCAGTGTTTGAGAACACCCTCAACCGTGCCTCCCGCATTTCTCGCAACTCATCCCTCACACACAGTCCTCGCAATAACAACCAAAACAGAATCCCTCTCATCCTCACGTACCACCCCACCAACCTCCGGATCCAACGCATCATCCTCCGACACTTCTGCCATCTGCAATCCGACCCCACCACCAAAGACATCTTTCCCTCCCCACCCTTATCTGCTTGGCAGAAGGGCCACTCTCTCTGTGATTCCCTTGTCCGCTCTGCACTCCCCTCCAACCCCACCACACCCAGTACTTTCCCCTGCAATCGCAGGAAGTGTTAGACCTGCCTTTATACCTCCCCCCTCACCCCCATCCCAGGCCCCAAGAAGACTTTCCACATCAAGCAGATGTTCCCCTGCACATCCGCCAATGTAGTATACTGCATCTGCTGTACCCGTTGCGGCTTCCTCTACATCAGGGAAACCAAGCGGAGGTTTGGGGACCACTTTGCGGAGCGCCTACGCTCGGTTCGCACTAAACAACTGCACCTCCCAGTCGTGAACCATTTCAACTCCACCTCCCATTTCTCAGACGACGCATCCATCCTGGACCTCCTGCAGTGCCACAATGATGCTGCCTGAAGGTTGCAGGAACAGCAACTCATATTTTGCTTGGGAACCCTGCAGCCTAATGGTATCAATGTGGACTTTACAGGCCTCAAAATCTCCCCTTCTCTCACCGCATCCCAAAACCAGCCCAGCTTGTCCCCGCCTCCCTAACCTGTCCTTCCTCCCAGCTCAAGCCCCACCCCCATCTCTTACCTACTAAGCTCATCCCACGCCCTTGACCTGCCCGTCCTCCCTGGACTGACCTATGTCCTCCCTACCTCCCTATCTACACTCACCTTTACTGGCTTCATCCCCACCTCTTTGAACTGTCTGTCTCCTCTCCACCTATCTTCTCCTCTATCCATCTTCTATCCACCTCCTCCCTCTCCCTATTTATTTCAGAACTCCCTTGTCTTCCCCAATTTCCTGAAGAAGGGTCTAGGCCCGAAACGTCAGCCTTCCTGCTCCTCCGATGCTGCTTGGCCTGCTGTGTTCATCCAGCTTCACACCATGTTATCGAAGATTTTATTTAACACTTTCATGACTAACAGATATCTCAAAGTACTTGACAGGAAGTGAAATACACTGAAGTGTGGTCTCTGTTTTAATGAAGGGCAAGCAGCAGCAAAATAATTTGTACACATGATAACTGGTTTTTGTTATGGTGATTGAGGGATAAACATTGGCTAAGAGTCTGGAGGTAATTCACTGGCGACTTTTCAAAATTATGCCAAACAAACTTTTATATCTAACAGAGCAGGCAGATGGGGTGTCAGTTTAACATCTTGTCTGAACAACAGCACACTATTTATTCTGCAATACACTGAAGTGTCAGCCTTCATTTTCTTTTTGCCCAAGTCCTGGAGTGGGGCCTGAACCTCGAGGCTTAAGGCTTTTAGCTGAAGCTGGCACAGTGACCGGGATTTAATTTCGGTGACAGAGGTCTCAAGACCCCGAGTGATGAACCTTTAAAATGTCCAGGCACTTAACTGGACAGGGTCAGGCTTCCCATCCAATTAGGGCCTTAGTGTCTGGAAAATCCTACCTCTTAGAACAATCAGCCAAACGGAAGATGTCGGCACTTCAATACTGGCTGTGCCACAGTGGGCAGTGATCAAGGTGAGTGTAATGTTATGGAAGCCTCTAGAAAGGCCAGTCAAAAGCAAGGGCAGGGGTGTGATTTCCTTTTGCTCCACTCTTCCTGATGTGAGGTACCCCACCCACCGCTGGTTGAACATAGAACATAGAACATTACAGCACAGTACAGGCCCTTCGGCCCTCGATGTTGTGCCAATCTGTCATCACCAGCAAGAAGTCCATAAGGGAAGCAAACCCGTTAAATTCTATCCATCTTTTGTTGGAAGTCATAGTTTATAAAGAACAGCCAACTGGACCATATGCAGTTACAAAGTGCTTTTCATGCCCGTGGATAGTACGAGTAGGAGCAAGAAATAATAAGCAAAAACAGAGGGATTAATGGCCAATTCAGAATATAAACCAATAGCATAAATTGCCCCGTGTTCAACTAAGAACTGAATCCTGGTAGGACAGAAAAGAAAATCATAACACTGGAACCAGGTTTTGAAAATCTTACCACCAAGGTTCATGAATGATGATCAGTGATTGACAGAAACTAGATGAGCTTTGACACAGCATCAATAACTGCAGCTCTGCTCTCATTCAGGCATTTAATCTTACAATAATTTCATGTCACCTGCTTCCAGCAGCAAATGCTCAGACTTCACAGAAGATACACTAATCAAGCTCGACATCCAGCTTCAAGGCAAAGAAAATAAATATCTGAAAAGTTACTGGAGAACCAAAAATAAACAAAGGGCTTCAGTTGCACAATTGAAATAAATTTGAAATTGGTGAAGTGTTACAAGGAATACACACTACCTGACAACAGAAAATACTTGCCACTTGACTTATTAATCATTGAAAGGCTGGCAGCTTGGGGGGCTGTATTTTTCTAAGGAACTTACTTCTGTTTTCCATTCATATTTTTTTCTTCAGTTAAATGAGAAAAGGGCTATCTGTGTGATTCCGTTAGTTATACATTGCTCCATGCCAGGCCATACAAACCAGGAGGCTCTCAAGTATTAAATATCAATTACTTTACTCACTTAAATGCAGGTTAAAAATTGGGGAGAATGTTTCAAGAGCATTGCCCATTTTATTTTGTCATCCAAAGTCAAAATTATGACTTTAAGTATTTGAGTAAGTTGTTAGTGTGCTCCATTTGCAGGAAGTATGAGTACATGGATGATCTTTTTGTACATTATACATACATATGTTGTTATTAACCCCCAGGAAACCAGTAACTTTTAAAAGGAAATTTAAATACCCAGTCACAACACAAACAGAAATAGCTGGAGAAACTCTGCTGTTCTGGCAGCATTTGTGGAGACAAAGCAGAGTCAGTGTTTTGATTCCAGTGAGGCCTCTTCAGAACTAATTTAAAATCCCAGTGACTAATTTAAAGAAATCCAATAACATCATTTCCAGGTTTAAGACTTTCATTATGACAAACAAACTAAACTAAGCTAAAAAAAACAGGCATACCCTTACTTAAACTGAGACCCCAGACCTCCTATAGCAGAGAGATCAGTGTTCAGTTACTTGAGTTACAAAAAGTTAATGTGCAGGTCCAGCAAGTAATTCAGAAAGCTGTATTCCTTGTTATGAGAGGAAACAAACCTAAAAGTAAAAATGTTCTGTGACAATTTACAGGGCATTGGTGAGATCACATCTTGAATATAGTGTGTAATTTGATTTTTTTTTAATATCATTCATGGGATGACAGCATCACTAGCTAGGAAGCATTTATTACCCATCCCTAATTGTCCAGAGGGCAGTTCAGAGTCGACCACATTGCCCTGGGTCTGGAGTCACATGTAGGTCAGACCAGATAAGGATGGCAATTTCCCTCCCTAAAGGCTATTAGTGAACCAGATCGGATTTTTCAACAATTGACAATGGATTCAGGGTCATCATTAGCCTCACAATTGCAGGATTGTATCGTATTTAAATTCCTCCATCTGTCGTGGCAGGATTCAAACCTGGGTCCCCAGAATATTACCTGGATCTCAAGATTAACAGTTCAGTGATAACACCATGAGGCCATCGCCTCCCCCATTAGGGATTGTATGAGTGTATTGGAGGCATTTCAGTGAAGGTATACCAGACTGGAACCTGGATTAAGTTGATTGTTTTATGAAGAAGGGTTAGACAGACTGTGTTCATTTCCACTGGAGTTTAGAAGAATGAGGGGTGACTTGATTAAAGTATACAAGATCCTGACTAGACCTAACAAGGTGAATATGAACTGGAAGTTTCCTCTTGTGGGTGAGTCCAGAATCCAGGCTTTAAAATGGGGGGTTCCTCTTCGGACAGGAGTGAAGAAATTATGTTCCCTCAAAGCATTATGTAACGTTGGATTTTCTATCTCAAAAAGAGGTGTGGACAAGGTCATTGAATATTTTTAGGGTGGGTGTAGATAGATTCTTGAACAAAAGTAAAGTTGCTGGAAAAGCCCATCAGGTCTGGCAGCATCTGTGAAGGAAAAAAAAACAGAGTTAACGTTTCAGGTCCAGTGACCTTCCAAGGAAGGGTTCTGCGGAAGGGTCACTGGACCCAAAATGTTAACTGCGCCTTTTTCCTCACAGATGCTGCCAGGCCCACTGGGCTTTCCCAGCAACTTTACTTTTGTTCCTGATTTATAGTTCTTTAGGTTTTTATTTAGTAGATAGATTCTTGTTAGACAAGGAAATCAAAGGTACTCTAGGTAGATGGGAATATGGAATGCAAAACAGAAATAGATCGGCCACTATTTTATTGGAAAGTGAACCAGGCTCAAAAGGCCACATAGCCACTTCTGCTCCTATTTCATGTGGTTGTATCAACTCTGATTGAACATTATTTACTGGCAACCAATATTCTAAACTACAAACAGCTAATCCTCTACACTGCACTTATACGTTACAGTGCACTATCTGAAAAATTGCAGTTTTTACAGGAACCGATGCAAAGTTCCTTCCAGCTTCTAATAGACTCACTTCTTCCTTTCACAATGAATGGAAGGTCATTTCCCTCAGTCTTCTGAAAATGCCCCAAACAGACCTCAAAAGCAAAGTTTGTTCCAGTTCACCAGGACAAACCTTCCAGTGTCCCTAAATGTCCAAAGCTTCAGTTTCCTCAGGAAGGAATGTGCTCCTACCTGCATTCTTAGGAATATGGGAAACAACCTTTGTATCTGCTGTTCTCAGCAGTTGCTGGTTCCATCTTCTGTCTCTCTCTCTCTCTCTGTCTCTGTCTCTCTATCCTTCTCTGTTTCTAGGTCTGTACAGACAGTTTTTTTTTCAAATCAGGCTGCCTGAGAGTTTACCCATGACAACCGCTCTGTCCAGTATTTTCGGATGTTAAGCCTGGCAAGTGGATGCCAAGGACACGTCAGCTGGGGCCCCTATCACCATGACAACAAGGCCACACAGGCCTAACATTGGGCAAAACTGGCAGCAGGTTCCATGTCCCTTTCCATTCCTTCATTAAACCTTGAATTAAAGAGTCAATCTAAAACGTAACCACGCTTAGTTAGATACACAGTGCCCACTGAACGCTATGTGCAAAGTGGATACAGCACCATAACGATTGTATTGTATTACTGAATTAGAAATCCCAGAGGTCTGGATCATCTTTCAGTGACATAGAATTAAATCTCACCAAGACAGCTGAAGAATTTAAATTCAATTGATTTAATAAATCTGGAATAAAAGCTAATATCAGCAGTAGTAATCATGGAATGACTAGTTTAATCTAAAAAAACGACTAATTCAGTTTATAGAGGTGGTTATCTGTACCTAACTTCAGATCCACAGTAATATGCCTTTTGAGTCCTGATTGCACTCTTAAATGGCTAGACACACAATTGTATTCAAGAAGATAGTTGACCACCACCCTCCCAACAGCAATCAGTGATTGATAATGAGTTCCTATGTTGGTAGCGGCACCTAAATTCTGTGAATATATTAAATAAATATCCTATTCTTTTATTCTGTCATGATGTCAGACAGGGTTAAAAGGACAGATTAAACTAGCATTGTGCTCAGTTAACTAAAAAACTAGCTTATGTTTTATTCTTATTCAGTGTCATCTATAGTCTGTCACATACATGGACAATTGTAATAATGAGTCCATCCAGTTCATGCCAAGAAAAGGAGAAAAGAGTACCTAGTGGTCAAAGAGAACAATTTCCACCCAGCCTCCTCTGACTCCTGTCTTGGGAAAACAATATATTGCATATTAAACTATTTCCAATGTCATGTGTATACACGACAATTCCCCTCAGTGCTAAGTGTTCACAATTGGAAATGGAACTGGAAATTATTCTATTAAAATGCACTATTTTATAAAATTTGATGGATAAAATTAAATATGTATGAAGTGGCAATGTTTCTATCCCTGGTCACATATAGCTCCTCTGTTCACAGAGTGCCATAAGTATGTAAATTCGGCAATATTTCTGCTGAAGATGCAAACACCATGCACTGACATGGTGTTTGGATTTTTTTTTGCTGACCTGGCCAAAAATAACACCCTAATAATATAAAATGGAATGATTCAGTGCAAACCCACTCACTTTAATAGAAGGGTTGCTGTTTAGTGACAATTATATCACCAAATTACTGTATATTTGCTACAGCAAAGTACAATTTGAATTAGAAGTTATTTTTCCCTATCTCCCAAAGGCACTGGGGCAAATTACCAGGTTACAGTACACATCGGGTGGGAATAGGTAGAGCTAATGTATCATCAGTCTGATAGCACTGCTGATAGGGCCACCATTCCTGTGGCTGCATCTCAATTGAAAATGTTCAATGAGCTACAATTGAAGGAAGACAGACTCCTGATTAATTGAGGGACACAGAAAATCCAACAGCTTTTCTACAAAGCCAAGGCAGATGTTAAATCTTTACGCATGGGGGGGCATTGCAGGGGTGCAGGTCAGAGCTGAGCAGCTGGCAGCAGGTGGGAAGATTTATATAGGACCAACAAAAGTCAGTAATATTGCAAGTTTGCTTCCCCTTGTTTTCAGAGCAGCCTATAGTGGTTCCATTAAGAATCACTGATTAAGAAATAAGACTGCAAGATTATAAAACAAAAGCTTCAAAAAAGTGTAGAGCTGGAGGAACACAGCAGGACAGGCAGCATCAGAGGAACAGGAAAGTTGACATTTCGGGTTGGGACCCTTCTTCAGAAATGCTTCAAATCTAGTACTGGGTATCGCCACCCTGCCTACTGCTATGTACAAATTGATAGAATAGTATCTTGACTTAAATATTTAAGGAAATTTCCAAGTTGCTTCATTTGAGGCTGCTAGCTGCCCATTTCATAACGTACTTGTTGGACTCAGAGCAAACAGACCCTAGTATTACTTGTTTTGAAAAAGTTCGTTTAACTGTACCACATGTATCAACCAGGACAACAGCAGGGATGAGACACCTATGGCTACATGGAAAGTCTTGAAGCATTGGCTCTATTTAAATAGAACCAAAGAGGACTAAATATAAATTTGACTGACTTTTGCAGGATATGAAGGGTTTGCTAAAATATATGGGAAAAAGACAATTTCACCCTACGGAGTCATAGAGTTGTACAGCAAGGAAACAGACCCTTTGGTCCAACTCATCCAAGCTGACCAGATATCCTAAATTAATCTATTCCCACTTGCCAGCATTTGGTCCATATCTCTGTAAACCTTTCCTATCGATGTATCCATCCAAATGCCTTTTAAATGTTATAATTGTACCAGCCTCCACTACTTCCAGTTCATTCCATACACACACTACCCTCGAAGTGAAAAGTTGTCCCTTAGTTCCTTTGTTTATACTTGCCCTTTCACTTTAAATCGATGCCCTCTAGTTTTGGACTCTCCTATCTTGGGAAAAAGACCTTGTATATATTCACCCTATCCATGCCCCTCATGATTTTATAAACCTCTAAAAGGTCATCCCTCAGCCTCCGACATGCATATTCAGTCACTCCCTATAGCTCAAACTCTCTGACCCTGGCAACATCCTTGTAAATCTTTTCTGCACCATTTAAAAGTTTAACAATATGTTTCCTATTGTTGGGGAGTATGTTTTAACTGATTATTTATTGGACGGTGGGAAGAGAATGAGATTTATTTATTTTTTCAGAGAATTCTTGGAACATAGATAAATTGGCCGTAGAGATTAGTTGAGGGAAAGCCTTTTATCTTTCAATGAAAACGTGGAAGCAGTGAAAGAGATGCAAGTCTATAGGAGAGCAGATCAGTTAGATTCACTTGGATTGTTTTTGTGAAGAGTCAGCAGAGGAGGATCCGAATAAATTCATACGGTGCTGTAAACACTGCTGTATTCAGCTAGTGCATGCAGAGACTGCAAGAAAGCAAGAGGAAAAGAAACTCAAACTCCCAAACCTCGTTCACTCTGCATGGTTTCTTTATTGTAAAATGTTAAAACGGAGGCATTGCAAGATTGGACTCCTCAGTAGACTTATAATTGATTGAATTTCTCTATAAAATGAATTTGTGGGGAGATTTAAAAACTTTAACACAAGCAGAATTTTGGAATACTCAATTCCTTGTACAGGACCGTTATTATAAGAGAATCTAAAATAGATGAAAAACAGATTTTAGGAAAGATCATAAGACCATAAGATACAGGAGCAGAATTAGGCCATTTGGCCTATTGAGTCTGCTCTGCTATTCGATCATGGTTGACATGATTCTCAACCCCATTCTCTTGTGTTCTCCCCGTAATCTCTGATCCCCTTACTAATCAAGGACTGTCTCTGTCTTAATTATACTCAATAACATGGACTCCACAGCCTTCTGTGGTAAAAAGTTCTATAGATTCATCACTGTTTGGCTGAAGAAATTAAAGAAAGCAATGAGTTTGAGATCACATGAAGAATGCAATTGGACAGAGTTTGTGATATTAGCACCTTTTGCCATGCTTTACAATTTATCACTATGCTTCAAAACTAATGCATTGTGCAATATATGCACATTTGCATACTTATTATCACCTTCAGTCTCTAGTGGTATACCTCTGTTACCATTGTAAAATGTATACCAGTAATCACAATAGTGATAAAACATGGACAGTTGGTTTATGACTTCCATTATCTGATTTTAACAACTAGGCCTTACATGGGCTCAAATGGTTTCGAAATAACCTCGGTTACCACCTGACCACAGTTAGGTCAAGATCATGAAATCAACATTAAACAAGTCTGAAGTGAAAATAAAACAAAGAAATGTGGATGCTGGACAACTGAAACAGAAACAGAAAATGCTGGAGAAACTCAGCAGGTACAGCAGCTATCTGTGGAGAAAGAAACAGAATCTACATTTCGAGTTCAGTGTTCCTTCATCAGAACTGAAGATAACATTTTGTCAAAAGACACTGAAACCAATCAGGTGTAAAGAGGAATACAAATTTGAAACTTTATGAGAAGTTCACATGTTTGAAATAGAGCTCATTCCCTACATTTAAAAACTAGTGAATTGTCAGTTTCAGCAAGTTTCACAAATGGTGTCTTTCTGTAATCTTTCTTTCTGAAATTGAGTAAATTTTCTCATGCTTTTATCCACAGTTCACCTCATTAGTTATGCACCTAGCCACTAGATTTCGCCAAATGAATCCATACACAGGAGTTCATAAATTATCTGTATTCATGGACTTATTTGATGGAGCAGGTGAGGTAGCTTTATGACCGGAAAGGAAAAAGGTTCTCTCTTGCTTGTGTCGGTGGATACCAGGTGCTCAGTCTCCAATGAAACCCAGACTGAAAGGTAGCTGCGAAAGAGAGTCAGATAGTCAGCATATATGTCCCCTCTGCCGCCCGCTGCCTGGCCCAGGAGCAGACCCACAAGGAGATCCTCTGACATGTCCCACACACCTCAGAACTAGGTGCCTGAAGATCAGGAGCATGGAGTCGAAGTGCAACAAAATCACAACAAAAGGTTCCTCAAACATTAAAAAGTTGGTGCAATCGCCCACAACTGATACACACATGATCAACAGACTCCAAGGTGCTGCAAAATAACATTTGAGCTGGGAGTCTGTATATACCACAATCTGTGGGTACACAGGTCTGCTGTATGCAAAACCTCTACTGAAAAGTGGGGGGATTCCCTCGTAAAGAGCCTTCCGTTGAGGTCCCTGCTGCCTGACAGTAAATAAGCATGCCAAGTCTGGAAAGCAGACAAAGGAGTCAAAGTGGATGGTGTGCAACAACAGCCAGTACAAAAAGCACCATTTCGAGAGGTGGAAGGACGCTGAAGGCATTCCAAAGAAGTGGCTCAGTTTGCGGGCACAAACTCCTGAGGGAGGTTTAGGGCCGTGGGGCTGATGTGAAATTTCGTCTGAGCAGGGGTACGCACAGATGGGAAGCACAGCTGCTCTTTATGCCTTGACCACATTTAGACCAGGAGACACAAATATAAATTAACAGGATAATTTAGAACAGTTGCCTTGCAACTTTACGGTGATTGTCTTTGCACACAGTCCGGTATGTGACATAAGAGTAATGGAAACAGATGCTTAATTCCACTTCTAGAAAGCTGTAGCCCTCGCAAGACTTTAACCATAACCTTTCTAGCTCAGAGATTCTACAATAAACTAGCTAAAACATAAATACGCCATTGTTTCCCAGGGGCTTTGCAAGCGTTTCCTCTGAAATGTTAGCTAATTGGTCATTAACAGAGAGCAGTGACATCACTTCATAGTGCATCGCTGTCCAATCATTCTTAATTTTACCTGGTGGTCTTGCAGCTGTCAATCTAGCAATGACTGTGGCACCACATCAAAATGTATGTGTCAGTTATGTGGAAAACACCTTCTCCCCTGCAGAATGAAAGCATAGCCAAGTAGTAATCCCCATCTGCTGTGCTTTGCAATAATTATGAATGCAATGGAGAAAGCTAATTGTAATAAGGCAGCTTCCTCTGCACTGAACTCATTATTGAGGAATGCAATTTGTCCAAAATAACAAACTACAGATTCTTTTAAACTCATTTCATGTTGTAGCTTGCCCAACTAAAAGGGAACTTCTCAGTAAATGACACAAGAAAGATAAAAATTCATTGCCTCACTAAAACTGTTAGAAGTTTTTCTTCCAATTATTAAGTTTAACTTTTTCTGAGTTATACGGTTTAACTAATTTTAACAACTTGTACTATCACAGATCAAAAAGGGGGTTTCCTTTAAGCCTGCTAAAGACAGGTAGTTACAGACACAAATCTGATTTTGGTTTCAAGCTGTATTTGCTGGTACAATTTGCTTTCAAAAGGAATATATATTTTGGAAGAACTCTGGATAATGTGGGTTAGTAGAGGAACTTAGGAGAAAGGTCAGCAGAACATTAAAAGAAATACATCCAGCAAATAGGGTACACACTGGAATTCTGTTTTTGTGGCAAAGTGAAAATTATAGAATCATAGTCATAGAGTTGCACAGATTGGAAACAGACCCTTCGGTCCAAATCATCCGTGCAGACCTGATATTCTAATTAATATAGTCCCATTTTCAAACATCCAACCCATATCCCTATAAACACTTCCTATTCATATACTCTCTGGTTTATAAAAACTGATGAGTAATATTGAATCTATTAAAAACAAATATTAAACTATTGTTGGAGCTTTAACCAACTTTAGAAAGGAAATTGAGACAATAAGAGGGTAGAGTACAGTTTGCTATGATAATAACTAGAATGAAGAAATGCCACAAAAAAGAAGGGTTTGAAAAGGAATGATTCCTACCCAGCATGGTAGACAAGGCTCTCCAACATGTCAAATCCATTTCATGCATCTCTGCTCTCATCTTGACCCCTCTCCTTTCTTAGAGAACTATGATAAGATTCCTCTTGGCTTCATCTTCTAACCCACCGAGCTCGATGTTCCACAGATCATCATCTGCCTTATCCTCAAGCTACAACATGACACACAAACATGAAACGTACCCTTCCCTGTTTCCCTTCTTTCAGGATTTCATAAAGATACCTCTCTCCATAATATAGAACATAGAACATAGAACAATATAGCGCAGAACAGGCCCTTCGGCCCTCAATGTTGTGCCAACTTGTGAACTAATCTAAGCCCATCCCCCTGCACTATCCCATCATCATCCATAAGCTTATCCAAGGACTGTTTAAATGCCCCTAATGTGGCTGAGTTAACTACATTGGCAGGCAGGGCATTCCACGCCCTTACCACTCTCTGAGTAAAGAACCTGCCTCTGACATCTGTCTTAAATCTATCACCCCTCAATTTGCAGCTATGCCCCCTTGTACAAGCTGACGTCATCATCCTCGGAAAAAGACTCTCACTGTCCACCCTATCTAATCCTCTGATCATCTTGTATGTCTCTATTAAATCCCCTCTTAGCCCTCTTCTCTCCAATGAGAACAGATCTAAGTCCCTCAGCCTTTCCTCATAAGACCTTCGTTCCAGACCAGGCAACATCCTGGTAAATCTCCTCTGCACTTTTTGCAATGCTTCCACATCCTTCCTATAATGGGGCGATCAGAACTGTATGCAATATTCCAAGTGAGGCCGTACAAGTGTTTTGTGCAATTCTAGTCCACTCCTCAACCACCCCTAACATTTCCTCCCTCCCCCATCATTCCTTTCCATGAAAGCATCTGAGATGCAACAGATGATCTTTCCTCTTCTCCTTTCTCCCTGTCCAAAGCCTTAAAAATGTTTTCAAGTGAAAAACAATTTGTATGTAATTTGTCCAATTTACTGCATGATATTTGAATAATTTAATGCACCATATTTGTTCAATTTGGTGAAGTATATTTGTTCAATTTAACATATCTTATTTGTACAATCTAGCATACTGTGTTCAATTTAGCATATCATTTTGTTTTCAATTCGGTTTACTGTATTTATTCAATTTACCATGCGTATTGATTTAGTTGAGTTTACTGCGTCTGCTGTGGTCTTCTCCGTATTGGATGATTACTTGGAGGAACACCTCTGTTCTGTGCACAAGCATGGCCCTGAACTTCCGAGTGTTTGTTATTTTAATTCTCCAACTTATTGTCATGCTTACTTTTCAATCCGCAGCCTGATACAGCATTCCAGAGAAACTCATTGCAAGCTTGAGGAACAATAACTTGTCTTTCAGCTCAGTGCTCACTGCAGCCTTTTGAACTCAACATCAAGGCAATAATTTTTAATTCATAATTGCTGTCTCCAGCTCATTCTAGGTGCTCCTTTTCCCGTCTTTATTTGCTGTGTCAACCCTGTCTTGTCTGCTCTCTTCCCTTATTGTTCATGTTGCATTCAGACTTTTTTTTAGTCTGTCGTGATCCATACTTTATTTGGACATAGCCTTTGTTCCTTTGTTATGTCCATTATCACTCTCTCTTCAGTTCCAATGAAGGGCCATCAATTTTCCTCCCTGATTTGGATAGCAGGAATCAGGGAAATTTACAGCTTCTTACACCCACCTCAGAAAAACAGTCATAAAGTCAGAGAGATATACAGCACAGAAAGGCTCTTTGAATGTGCACCAGTCAAAAATGAAAAGTTGGCCCATAGCCTTGTATGCCTTGGCATTTCAAGCGTACATCTAAATACTTCAATGTAATGGGGATTACAGGCTGTAGCACAGGCTGTGAGTTCCAGATTCCTACCACCCACTGGGTAGAAGGAAACTTTTCTCAGAAAGCCCGAAACATCAGCTTTTGTGTTCCTAAGATGCTGCTTGGCCTGCTGTATTCATCCAGCCCCACACTTTGTTATCTCGGATTCTCCAGCATCTTCAGTTCCCATTATCCCTGCTTCTTGCTTTCTACCTGGTGTATGTCTCTTATATATCTCAATCATGTCCCCAATCTGTCTCTTCTGCTCCAAGGAAAGTAACCCCACTCTTTCCACTCTTTCCGATTTCTCTTCATAACTGAAATTTTCCAGCCAAGGTAAATCTCCTTTGCACTCTCTCCAGTGCAATCACATCCCTCCTATTAGGTGGACTCCAGAACTACACACAATTTTCCAGCTGTGGCCTAACCAATATTTTAAACAGTTCCAGTATCACCTCCCTGCCCTTAAACTCCATGCCTTGACGAATAAAGGCAAGTATCCCATATGACTTCTTAACCACTTTATTGACCTCGCTTAAGGGCATACACGCCAAGGTGCACCTGATCCTCAGTGCTTCCCAGGGTCCTACTGTTCATCATGTGTTCCATTGCCCTGTTTGTCCTGTCCAAATTCATCACCTCACACTTATTTAAATTTAATTCCATTTACCACTGTCCATCTATCAGCTTATCAATCCATCTATATACTCCTGTAACGTAAGGCTTTCCTCCTCACTACATACCACTCCAGCAAATTTCATTTCATCAGCAGACTTACTGATCAACCCTCCTACATATAAGTCTAAATAATTTATATAAACCACAACTAGCAAGGGCCCCAACATTGATCTTTGTGAAAGCTTCCCACCACAATAACAGCTTCAATCAACAGCCTCTGCTTCCAGCCAATTCTGGATCTAATTAACCAAATTTCCTTGGATCCCAAAGGCTCTTACCTTTGCTATCATATGCAGGACAAAATCAAAGTCTTGCTGAAGCCTGAGTAGTTTACGCCAAATGCATTGGCCTCATCTGCATTCTGGTTATCTCTCAAAAAATTCCATGCTGTCACTTGATCATTAAAGATTGCAGTGGGTGCTGATGATCTAAAGGAGCAGCCCTGAGTCATGGGTTGGAGCAAAGAGCTTCAAAGGCTCAGGGAGTAAAATTGAAATCCCTGTTGTCAAAGGGATTTTTAAATCACACAATACATTGCTATTACAGGCTGGGAAAGCTATAAGTCAGTTCTTATAGCTCAGAATATCTTCTATGTCTCTATGAATGAGTACCACTGTCATAGTGAGCAGGCACCATACAGTGCAGTTATAATAAGGGAAATCGAGAGCTCCAGAAATAATTTAAAACAAGGTCACAGCACTAGGAACATCCAAAGTCCAAGTTAAAGTGATAAAGGGGAAATTTAGAAGCCTAAGTAGACAGAATCTAAAGGAAGAAGAAAGTAGAGTATTGAAGTTGCTGTCAGAGTAGGAAATCCATAATTTAAATAATTGCCAAGGTGTGAAGAATTCATTAAAGTTGTAGGCAGTAGGATTCATTCAGTAAAACCATTAAAATAAACAGGAATCTTTATCAAAATGGGAAGGCAATGGGAGTTATTAATTGCACCGTGAACATTGTGAATCACATAAGGAAAGCAATTAGAGAACACAATTCAATTTTAAAACAGCAGGCGCCAGGATTCATTCCATAAAGCCATTAAAGGAGACAGGAATTTCATATTGGGCTGCAAAAGGCAAGAATCATCAATTTTAGCCAATGAAGATGAAATCCACCATTCTGACTGCAAAAGCATGGGAAAACCCTCAATTACCTTGCTGTGGTTGGTTCACTCACTGAGCTGGTTCATTAACAGTTTGCAGACTGTGTTACATCATCAGTATAACCTCCAATGAAGTGTGTTGTGTTTAACGACACACACAACCAGCTCCACAGATTAGACAGAGAAATTACGCACCAAAAAACCCTATTCCGAGACACAACCAACCGAGAGTGGGCAACAGATTTAGAAAGAGCCATTAATACCAGTCAACAAATAGCAATAATTAATAAAAGACAGATCCTACAAGAAAAGCTAGCCGAACTAACCCACCAAAATGACAACGGAAGAGCAGACACTTGGGTAAGAAACCTCTCAGACAGGACACGAACAGACACAGAGAAAGGTGTTCTAATATGTGGACTCAACTACAACCAAAGAGGTGCTAACAGGCCAGAATTCCTAGCCACACTAGAATCCACACTGAAGACCAATGGTATCAATGAGGAAACACAACAAACCATAAGATAGATAGTGGTCCTGACGCTGACCAGAAGGAACAAACTTAATAGTCTTAACACATCAGAGAAGGCGGCCCTGGAAGGAGTGAAAAAGACAAAAATATCATAATCCTACCAGCAGACAAAAGGCACACGACAGTAATACTAAACAAATGGGACCACCTCACTGAAGCACAGATACTACTAGCAGACACAAATACATACCAGCAAGTGCAACCCGACACCACAACTGGGTAATAAAATAATCAACACACTAAAGAGGCTCAAACAGACTGGACAAATTAACAAAGCCAACTACCTAAAAATGAAACCTGAAGGGACAAACACTCCCCCATTCTACGGCCTCCCAAAAGTACACAAACCGGAAGTACCTCTTAGACCCGTTGTCTCACTACTAGGCATGCCATCACATAGGTTAGGACTTACAACAAAGACTAAAGCACCTCATCAGCAAGTCACCCCACTCAATCCACTCAGCCCAGGAGTCCCTCAATTCCCCCAAAGGCATAAGAATAGATGATGACGAGGCAATGGTGTCCTTTGATGTTACCACCCTATACACATTGAATGTCATACCACTGGCAAGAGAAACACTTCCAATAGCAACACTTCTACGAGAACGAGACCGAAGTGACACCATCTCCACAGGCATCATGCTGAAGTTACTGGGCCTATGCCTCTCGACCCACTTTACCTTTAATGGCCAAATCTATGAACAAATCAATGGGACACCCATGAGGTCACCTATCTCCAGACTAATAGCAGAAGCAGTGATGCAGAGACTTGAAAGCATAGCCCTTCCACAGATCCAACCCGAGCTATGGATCCGATATGTGGATGACACTTTCATCATCATCAAACGGACTAAACTAGAGGAGGCACACCAACTGATAAATAACACTCTCACCGGCATCAAATTCACCAGGGAAGAGGAAAAGAATGAACTGCTCCCATTCCTGCACATCATAGTAGAAGGCAGGGCCAATGGGGATTTCTGACAAAAGTACATAGAAAAGCCATACGCACTGACCCAGTACTGAGTTTCAACAGCAACCACCCCACCACTCACAAACGAATTTGTGTGAAAACACTGTTTAAATGTGCAACAACACACTGCAGCAACCCTGACCTATACCAAAACAATAAAAAATATCTCTACCAAGTATTTAAGGACAACAGACACCCAAACAGCTGGGTCCTACGATACCTATCACACTGACAACAGGAAGATACATTCTGACACACTAGTGATGTTAGCACACATCAAGAACTTATTCAAATTGACCACAAGACTCCTACGGCCACTGGGCTTCAGAGTGGCACACAAACCTATGTCAACCGCTAACACAAAACAAGGACTCCTTACCCGCTATGGACAGAACCAATGTGGTATATAAGACTGCGACAAACATTACATTGAACAGACAGGAAGGAAGCAGGCCGCAAGAATATGTAAGCGCCAACTAACAACAAAAAGACACACCAGTACTCACTCATCTCCATTCACACGGATAAGGAGAACCACCAGTTCGATTGGGACAACATCAAGGTCCTAGGACAGGCCAAACAGAGGCAAGCACAGGAATTTCTAGAGGCTTGGTTCTTCACCAAGAAGGCCATCAATAAATACATAGAATTAGACCCTAAATATACACCACTGCAAAGGAAAACCGGAAATGAGGTAACCAATTCCAACAGACGCCAGAGTTTAAATGCAAGGCGGGAAAACACTACAGTGCTTCATCAGAGGCTGCCCTACTGATATTACCCAGCAGGGTAATGAAATGTCTGTGATCTAACGAAACAACTCAGCGAGCGAGCGAACCAACCACAGCATCCACAATCCGAGCTACAATTCTACTCAAGAACTTCTATTACCTTCCTTAGCTTGCCTAAGCTGATGCCAATAAACCTGACTTGGGCAGTCAAGCACAGCTCATTTGGAGAGCGTTCTGAAGTGAAATGGGGTCATGAGTAGGACCCACAGAGACATGGGACTCTGGAGCCTGTAGCTGTTGCAAAGATGGTAAGTAGCATTTTGTTTTCTGTACTTTTGATTAGGGACTGAAGTAGAAAAAATGTACAGTTTTGAAACCTAGGATTATGAAAGGAACAAGAATGATATTTGACTGGCAACAAGCATATGATTGGTTTGTACAATTGTGACCAACCATAGCATTTAAAAGTCATCTGCCTGACAACAATTCTCTGATTGGTTCCTGAGCAGCTGAAAGGCCTGTGGATATGAATGATACAGGGACTTTGGACCTCTAGAAGGTTGGTTGATGGCAGAAGGATATTGTGTGTCTCTCTTCATAGTAAAAATGCCCGAAGCCTGAACAAATTCAGATATTTTCCCCACCAGATGCTGTAGACTGGTTCTTTTATCCAGTAACTAAAGACTTTGCAGTTGGTGTACCAATCAACCTGTGCCTCCAGTAAAGAAGCAACAGAACCTGGAGAAAAGCGAGCGAATAGCAGAAAACCCTGGCAAGCCAAAAGGATCACCATAACAAGCCTAGTGGACAGGTGCTATTGAACCATTGTTATCCAGTCTCTTTATTCCTCCATCCGTAAAGCCATTTTTTTGTGCATGTCTGTGTCTTTATGTTTGTGGAGGTAATTTAAAAGAGAGTGACATCACCTGGCAGGATGTTGCAGGTGAGGAGCTAAGAAAGAAGAATTAATTCAAGACTATATAGAGTCAGTGTGAGAGATGAGAAGTGAAAAGAATTTCTTCAGTCCAAGATGGTGGCTCAGTGGTTAACCCTGCTGCCTCACAGCACCAGGAACCTGGGTTCAATTCCATTCTCAGGTGACTGTCTGTGTGGAGCTTGCATTCTCCCAGTGTCTGCATGGGTTTCCTCCAGGTGCACCAGTTTCTTCTCACAGTCTAAAGAAGTGCAGATTAGGTAGATTGGTCATGCTAAATTGCCCATAGTGCCCAGGGATGTATAGATTAGGTGGGTTATAGGGGGATGGGACTGGGTGGGATGCTCTGAGGGCTGGTGTGGACTTGTTGGCTGAAAGGGCCTGTTTCCACACTGTAGGGATTCTATGATCTACACAGTATTTGAGATACAGATGTGAAAAGTGGAATAACAGCTAAGGGCAGCATGTCAGTGCAGGCTTGGAGGGCCGAAGGGCCTGTTCCTATGCTGTAATTTTCTTTCTTCTTTATTCTTTGTCTAAGTAACCAACATATGAAAAGGCAATCCATTATACTCTGCAGACTGAATTCTGGGCCCAAAATTGGTCAATGGTGCAAGGAAGCATTTGGGACTTTCTGGTTCAGTTGGATGGGTAGGCCCCAGTACGATGTCATCACCCTCCCACAAGCCTGCCAAAGTGTCAAAAGATGAGGAGTCAGTATCATCAACCATATTAGGTTGCACAACATCTATGGCTCCAAACAAAATCACAAGGTCAACAAATTTTGAGTCGCAGAGCTCAGTGCTGCAACTATGGCCAGTTCAGTCACTTTTGAAAAGTATTACAAATGAACTGCACCTTCTTCATCTCAAAGGCAAAAGAAAAGTCCTGCAAAAAAAAGCCCAATTAAATTGGAATCATGCAACAAAGAACAAGTTCAAGAAGATGTGTAACAAAAGGTGAAGACAACCTTACTAACTGATTGCAAAGAGTGTCCAAACAGATTTTGGGCTATTAACTTTAAGGTACAAGGGTTTAAAACAGAATTAAAACTCAACACTGGAGGAGATAGTAAGAACTGCCGATGCTGGAGTCAGAGATAACACAGTGTGGACCTGGAGGAACACAGCAGGCCAGGCTGCATCAGAGGAGCAGGAAAGCTGACATTTCGGGTCAGAACCTTTCTTCAGAAAATGAAGGAAAGTCTGAAGTAGGGTCATGACCTGAAACGTCAATTTTCCTGCTCCTCTGATGTGGCCTGGCCTGCTGTGTTCCTCCAGGTCCACACTGTATTATCTCAACACAGGAGGAGCTGTTTTAAAGATAATGGGAACTGCAGATGCTGGAGAATTCCAAGATAATAAAATGTGAGGCTGGATGAACACAGCAGGCCAAGCAGCATCTCAGGAGCACAAAAGCTGACGTTTCGGGCCTAGACCCTTCATCAGAGAGGGGGATGGGGAGAGGGAACTGGAATAAATAGGGAGAGAGGGGGAGGCGGACCGAAGATGGAGAGTAAAGAAGATAGGTGGAGAGAGTATAGGTGGGGAGGTAGGGAGGGGATAGGTCAGTCCAGGGAAGACGGACAGGTCAAGGAGGTGGGATGAGGTTAGTAGGTAGCTGGGGGTGCGGCTTGGGGTGGGAGGAAGGGATGGGTGAGAGGAAGTGCCGGTTAGGGAGGCAGAGACAGGTTGGACTGGTTTTGGGATGCAGTGGGTGGGGGGGGGAAGAGCTGGGCTGGTTGTGTGGTGCAGTGGGGGGAGGGGACGAACTAGGCTGGTTTAGGGATGCAGTAGGGGAAGGGGAGATTTTGAAACTGGTGAAGTCCACATTGATACCATATGGCTGCAGGGTTCCCAGGCGGAATATGAGTTGCTGTTCCTGCAACCTTCGGGTGGCATCATTGCGACAGTGCAGGAGGCCCATGATGGACATGTCATCTAGAGAATGGGAGGGGGAGTGGAAATGGTTTGCAACTGGGAGGTGCAGTTGTTTGTTGCGAACTGAGCGGGGCATAGAGATTACATTTTTGAAATGTGCAAATTTCAACAGAAAATTTGATTTTTTTCTGCAGCATCAACATAAAACTCAAGGCTCCAGGAAGCAAAGATCTTTGCACGCATGGACAAAACTCTGCAAAGTTGAGTCACACAAGGAATGAAATGTCAGTGAAACATTAAACGTATTGAGGAATCAGAGTATCTCTTTGCTAAGCAGAAATGCATTTACTCATCACCCCTCTTAGGGAGTGTGGTTCCAATACTTCTGGATGAAAATGGGAGGGAATTTAAACAAAAATTTCCAAAGCTGTTCAAAGCTTATGGAAAATTAGAGCCAGATTATCAAAGGATTTCACATGAAACTGCTACGATACTTGTGCACTCCTAGGTAAGTTCCTCGACCATGGATAAGGGTAAAATCTCAGTTAAATGAAGTGATTGAAAGAAAGCATGATCATATCACCAGTGACACAGTGGTGTTCAGCATTAGTTACTGTATCCAATACAAAGGATACCTAACATTATATGTGGATCTCACTCAGGTAAAAACAGTACTGAGGACAGAAATCCATCCTGTCAACCAATAACAACAAAATTGGCAACAAGCAAGTTTCTTACAAAACTGTATGCCAACGTTAGACCTGATACAAATCATCAGGCCAAGAATCGAGGTTATTGATTTTATTTATTACATGATTCCATTGGTATTGTTTTAATCATCTACAGTTTGCATCAGAAAATTTCCAAAGGGCAGTGTTGAGAAACCTGGAAAGTTGACAGGAACTTTTCTCTATATACATAAGCATTGCGCCTTGACCATTGTAGAATCAACAAAAATGTCACAGAAATGTTAAAGGCTCCGTAGAATGTGAGCCTTATGATAAATTAGAAATGCCATTTAGTTAAAATGATGACTACATTCTTTGGACACATTACCCAAGGACAAGTCTTCACAGTGTATCCAAAGAAGACCAAACTCTTCAGTAAATTTGAAGTGAAAGTATATAAATGGTGTACAGTGCTCCTTAGATATAATGAATCACATTGTGGGGGATGTTAATCCTCAGCTTAGAGTCTTAGTCAACCCATAACAGTGCATTTGATGAAAGGCCAACAGTGATATTTGAACTAGGGACAGTTTACAGCTTTTGACAGGATTAAAAGGATTTTAAAACTCCAGGCTTATTCAATTTTGCACTGACAAATGCATCATCCAGCAGCAGTCCTTATTCAAATGTAAACCCTTGAACACAGAAATCAGAGTATTTTACATTAAGAGCTTTCATGGAGAATGAACTGAGGAATGTAATGATCGACCAGGAGGCCTTATCACGACTACTTCCATCTAGGCGCACAAGGGCAACAGATATATGGGAACACCACCACCTCTAAGTTCCCCTCCAAGTCATTCACCATCCTGACTTAGAACTATATTGCCGTTCCTTCACGGTTGGTGGGTCAAAATCCTGGAATTCCCTCCCTAATGGTATTGTGGGTTAATCCACAGCAGGAAGACTGCAGCGGTACAAAAAAGCTCACCACCACCTTCTCAAGGGCAACTAGGGATCAGCGAGCAATGCTGGCCAGCCAGCGACTCCCACATCCCAGAAATGAATTTTTAAAAAAGTTACATTGGAATGTGTAAGTTTCACAAAGGACCTCATAGCACTGAAATTAGAGGTAAAAATAAATCACATACCTTTGGTAACATTTTTGGGATCAAAAGAAGTTTCAAAAATGACTCTATGCAGTCAATGATTCATGTTTAGGCCAATAAGATACAACTATGAAACAGCCTGTCTTTCAGGCAAGACCCAAGTAACAGCTCTTGAGGGCAAAATTGGATTGAGAAGCAAATGAACATTGTAGAAGAGGTAAAGTTTTATTCTACAATAATAACCAAACTAACTGGAAGCCTCAGATAAACTCATGCAACTCACAAATCTGACAAGGTATGCACAAAGATCAGACAACTCTCTCTGAAAGGCTTGTCAAAATATATTGCGGTAGACCACGGGCTGAAAAGGTACCATGAACATAAACAACTCTTGACAAGACTGACATCGACTGCTTGTACCAAAGTCGATGCAAAAAGAAATCCTACAGAGGCTCCATGGGTGGCATTGATGCATTACAAAGGGCACAGTAAGGGCATGGCTATCAATGTAGTGGCCAGGTGTTTCAAAAGGCATACTGGATCACATTTTGTCATGCTGTGTGTGTACCATACACAGCCAATTGACCACAGAGACAACAATTTCTTCAAAGTATCCAGAAAGGTTAACAGCAGATATGTACAGTTTTAGAAGGGAGATGTATATTGTCTTAATTGACTACTATTTGAGATAGATTAGTGGGGCAAAACTTCATTTTGGTGGTAGGCATCAACTAGGTGACAAGTTCTCTACTCTAACCCCAATTGAATGGATTTGTTGAAAAAGCAGTCAGGACACTTCTGTCAACCTTAAAGTGAGGACAGAAAATTTGACTAAGGACTGGAAGTCAGAATCTGTGGTCACTCTTAAATCAGATCAACCAAGGCCTTACGTGGTCAGAGTAAGATCAAAATACTGCAGATGCTGTCAATATGAAACAAATACAGAGATTACAGGAGAAACACAGGAGGTTTAGCAGCATCTGCAGAGACAGAAACAGAGTTAAAGTTTTGGGTCCAGTATGATTCTTCATCAGAACTGTGTTTAGTTCAGAAGAAGAGTCAGACCAGACTCAAAACATTAATTCTGTTTCTCCTCCACAGATGCTGCCAAACCTGCCGAGTTCCTCTAGCATAATCTGTGTTTGTTTCTGATACTGTCAGAATTCCTAAAGGGACATTCAGATGAACAGGTAGTCATTCATTTTACTTAAGCCAAGAAGCTATACAGAGTCTGATTATTACAGAATATGGGGCATCAATACAAAGGGTTTTCAGAGGGGTACATCAAAGAGCACTACACCACATTGTACGGAACTGTACACCTTAGTGCTAAGTGAGGTAAATCAAGACATGCAATTAAACAGGATGATAACATAGAAACAGGGCATTTGGCTCCGCCCCTGTCTGTGTTTATCCTTAAGTAACTCTGGATCATCTCAACCTGTGAGATTCTGACTTTAAGTGAGAATGGCAAAGAGGGTAGATAATGGTAATTGTGATAGTAGATCTTGGTTATAACGGCACTAATGATTAAGTTGAAGTAAACCGCTAGGATAATGTAGAATAAATTAAGAGGAACTTGTGGGGAGATGCAATATGATGAAATTTCACATAAATCATGATGATATCCACGATCACACTGTCTGACCTCAGTAAGCGAGATCACATGCGAAGAGAAAGCTCCTAGTGCGCTAGAAAACTATGCTTGATAAATTTTATGTCCAGATATAAAAGAATATAGAAGTGTTACAGTACATAAGAAATTGAAGACCTGTATTGGAGATAATGAACAAACTGCCACTGGGATAGTATTTTACAGATAGTCACAGTTTAAGCTGCTCCAAACTGATATCTCAGTATGCAGGTAACAGCAATGGCTAAAAGCACAAGGTAAAGCAGGAAATGCTACAAGAACAGGATAAACACATTGGATTAAGGCTGTTACTTAACGATAAACACACACAGGGGATGAGCTAAATGAATCATAGAACCTTACAGTATGGAAACAAGCCATTCAGCCCGACAAGCTCACACCACCCCTCCGAAGAACATCCCACCCTGACCCGTTCCCACGTCTAATCCACCTAACCTAAACATCCCTGGGCACTATGGGAAATTTAGCATGG
This sequence comes from Stegostoma tigrinum, assembly GCF_030684315.1. Taxonomy (NCBI): domain Eukaryota; kingdom Metazoa; phylum Chordata; class Chondrichthyes; order Orectolobiformes; family Stegostomatidae; genus Stegostoma; species Stegostoma tigrinum. Next base: position 25,253,848 of record NC_081365.1, on the reverse strand, counting down.
CCATTCCACCTACCCTGCACATCTTTGGACTGAGAGAGGAAACCGGAGCACCCAGAGAAAACCCACGGAGACACGGGAAGAATGTGCAAACTCCACACAGACAGTCGCTTGAGGCTGGAATCAAACCCAGCTCCCCGGTGCAGCGAGGGAGCAGTGCTAACCACTGAGCCACTCTATTTCTATTCAAATGCCCTGTTTCAATGTTGTCATTCCTGTTTAATTGCGTGTTTTCCTCCAAAACTATGCTTGTACTCCATATGAGGCCCAAGATATTGCGTACAACTTTACAACTTCTTCTCATTCAGATATGATCAGCAATCTAAGTCACTTAAATGTGAACATACATATTGTTTAGAAAACAGAACCAAGTTATTATTGGAAAGTTTCTTCAGTGCTCGTAATAACAGCAATGAAGATTTATTAACCATTACTAATACAGTAAATATCCAAAACAACATCAGCATCCATTTTAGTACCCAGATCAGCAGGTGTAGCAAACAGTGGCTGGACAGCAACATTACAGAGGCTACAACAATTTTTTTGTTTAATTGGGGATCAATGTGATCAAAATCTTTTTAGATGAACATAAGGAAATTGGCGACATCGCTGTAAATTAAAGCAACTTCAACCTAATGAAGTTACCTAACAACGCAAAAGGGTAAGAATTTTTTTTTTGGGTGGTCCTTGTTGTAACTGATAGTTAGCAGGGAAATGAACCCCTTAATTAAACTGGACAAAATAAAGTTGGAGAGTGATAGAGATCAAGAATCTCACTTGCTGGTAATGGTCATAGAAAGGAAATGATAAACACTCAGTGAGCCAACCTTTTGGGAAACTGAAAGAAATGAGAATTGGTGGGTGACACTCAAACATCCTTTCAGTGCAGCAATGGAAGGTAAAGAACATAAAATTGGCTACATAAAGCAGGAAAAAAAATGTAAAGATTTAAAACAAAAAAACTGCTATTTTGGCAAAAGAAATACGACTTCAAGGCCATGATAAAGGCAAACTAAATCATATAAAGCAGTGCTTACTCGATATTGACTTGTGCACTCAATATATCTCACATTCCTTTTTAAAGTTACAACTTTATATCAGTTTAATGCCTAATAGAGTCAGTCATTCAAGAAATAGTATATTTTTTTAGAAAATAAAGTAGGAAATACAAGCAAAGCATTATGTCTTTTTGCAGAAATGGGATTGCAGAAAAGGGAGATAATCAAATGAATTGCATTTTAACCCAAAATGTTTTCCACTGTGAGGTAGTGAGAAATTAAGGCAATGCAAAATTAGACAATGAAATTGCAAACTTCCAAAGGTAAGGAAATAAAGGAAAGCCTGACAACTTTGTGACTGTTACAGCCACTACAAACTGACCACTGCTGTAGGAAGTACAGCAAGCAATTTGTGCATAGTAAGTAGAAACAAAACGTACATGATAAACTCAGCACATCCAGCAATATCTGTGGAGAGTAAAAAAACAGAGTTAACATTTCAATCTGAAATGAGTAAAGTTCAGAACTGAAGAATTTATTTCAGATTCGAACCATTATGCTACCTGATCGGTTTTGTTTCTCCGTCTCTTCATGTTTTTATTTCATATTTCCAGCAATCACTGTATTTTACTTTCATTTTGGGCACAAAAATCCCATAGTCAGCAATGATCAAAGAATTTGTTTTTGTGATATTGGTCAAGAACTCAGAGTTGGCAGGGCACTGTGGAAAGCATTCCATCTCTTTTTCATGCCACAGGATCTGAGAGAAAGAGGAGGGTGAGGATGTTGCCTTCGAAAATGGAGAACTGCTTCAACTCCTATGTAACAGTGTTGATGTAATGCTCGAGTCTCTGGAACGGGATTTGGACTCACCATCTTCAAACTCAGAAGCAGAACTGTTATCCACCGAGTCACAGTCAACACTTACTAAGGAAGGAAGCAACATTGCAAGAGCCAAGGCCATCTCAAGATGCCAGAGGCAGCAAGATAGGAAGTGTTTGGGTTCCCAGCCCACCCAATTCCTCTCACATATGACCACGCTCTTTCTTTAGAAGTTTTATTTTTCTTCATTTAACTTTTGAATCAAATTCATTTTTTCCTTCTTTCTCTGGCTGCAGTGTTGGAGAGAGGTTGCGGGGAGCTGTTCAGTGGTGGATCCAGTCAGTTTCTTGTGACCATGGCGGTTATGGCTTCGCCAACGGATCGGAGCCTGTGTTTTCCCTTTGGTTATTCGTCAGCGCCTACAACAGCAGCGGAGTGAATGATCCCTCAATCCTCGGGAGTTCATTTGGACGGACGGTCGGTCGGTCCTCGGAAGTTGAGAATGAGCTTTCATGAGTTGGGAAAGTCACCCAGCTGTGGCAGCAGCTGGTGTATTGGAGACGAAGAGGTGCCTATAGCAGAGGCAGAGTTCTGGGGCCGCTCAGCAGTGGTGAGGCCTGCTTCAGCATGCTTCCTCTTCAGTGCGGCCTCAGCCAATGGTTTCGTGGCAGTGGAGTATGGAACGTTGCAAAACCACTTATGAAATCAAGAAAGCTTGGTTGGAGCAAAAAAAAATGAAATTTGTCTTAACTTTGTAAACTTTATTTCTTTTTAAACTTTATGTAATTAAAATAGTGCATTTTACTGTATTTTCATAAATACTTATAAGCATAAATTACTATAACTATACGACTTGGACTGGGCCCATATACTTGCAAGAAGTTTAGTAGCTGGATATTGCAAGTACAGTTTGAGTGAGTTTCGACGTGTGGCCTTTTCTGATTCATACTCTCTCAAGCTTTAATTTTAAACTCTGGGAAAGGAATGAAAGGCAAAGATTTATATTCAGATTTTTTTTGCCTTCATACTGAGCAATAACACTTGACTCAACAATGTTGCCACCTGGATTTGCCCACAGAAGCAAACATACTTGCAACGTGCTATTTTTACTACACATGGAATGTTATCCATCATCTGTTTAACCATTCAGTTCAAAAGCGTGAATTAGGCCATGTGAGACTCTGACTCTCTCAGAACACCTTCTGTGCTATAAACAACTACCAGAATCAACATGGTCTATTATTTGTCCTCTTTCTCTTTACAGCTGCTTCCAGCTGCACCCTGTTCTAATTTGCTTCATAAAACAAACAAGAAATGAATAAATGTGTCTGTTAAAAGAGAGTGGTTCATTCTGGTTTCCAGGCACAGTTCAAGACCTACAGCACATTCTGTCTCTTTTGGGAAATGTAAGCATACAATGATATGTTAGATACCAAATGACACATTAAATTTATTGATATCACGACATCAGGCTTCTACTTATCGAATACAGTTCTGCCTTCAACACCATAATGTCAAACAAACTCATGTCTAAACTGCCAGGCCTAGCTCTCAGCTCCCCGCTTTGTAACTGGGTACTCAACTTCCCGTCCCATAGATCACAATCTGTAAGAATAGGTGAAGAATAGGTAAGAACACGTCCTCCACCACAACCCTCAACACTGGCATCTTGCAATGCTGCCTATTGAGCCCCCTAATATAGTCAGAACTGTGTAGGCAAATTCCATTCCAATTCCATTTACAAGTTTTCTGACGACACAACCATTGTAGGTCAGATCTCAAACAATGACAAGACAGAATATAGGAAAGAGATTGAGCACTTAGCAGCACGGTGTAACACTAACAATCACTTCATCAAAATCAGCAAAGCTAGTTATTGATTTCACGAAGTCGAGTGAAGGGCACTCCCCACTGCATGAACGGTGTTGAGGTGGAGCTGATCCAGATCGTCAAGTTCCTGGGAGTGATGATCACCAACAATCTGTCCTGGTCAAATTATGTGGACGCAAGAAAGCATAACAACATCTCTACTGCCTCAGGATGCTAACAAAATTTGACATGCTCTCAAAGATTCTACCAAATGTTGATTGATGCACCATGGAAAGTATACGATTTGGAAGCATCACCTTCCAAAGACAGCAAGAAACTACAAAGACGTGTGAACACAACCCAGCCCATCCATTGACTCTGTCTATACTTCCCATTGCCTCAGGAAAGCCATCAACATAATCAAAGACCCCTCCCACCTTGGTTATATTCTCTTCTGTCCTATTCTGTCAGGCTGAAGATATAAAAGTTTGAATACGTGTACAAATGGATTCAAGAACAGCTTCTTCCCTGCTGATAACAGACTTTTGAACAGATCTGTCAAATGTTAATTCTGACCTCTCTCTCTAGACCTTCTCTATGGCTGTAACACTGTTCTGCACTCTGTCCTGCTGTCCCGGGTACACTTTGTATGATACAATCTGCCTGTACAGCATGCAAAACAACACTTTTTCACTGTATCTCAAAACATGTGACAACAATAAATCAGTCAGTCAATTAATCAATAACTGAAAATAAACTGGCGTTATCTTTTTATTCCTATACTCTGCTTATCTTTAGTTTGAATTCATAAATAATTAATCACCGTAACTGAAATTCCTCTTAGCCATTTAAAAAAAGAATTGCTGCAGTCAAATAAAGCTGTCTAATCACTTGTCATTGCAAATGCTTGACTGTATCTTTGGGATTGGATTATCTTTGGGTTTTACCTTCAAAACAAAATTGCATACCAGAGAATACTCAATATTTAAATACATACTCTGCATTTCTTGGGTTGCATTTATTCCAGCAACTTGTATGTGTAGAGCACCTTATTGTAATAAAACATGCCAAGATATTCACATGAGAACAATGGAGCAAAATTTGACACCAAACCTGTGAGGTGTTAGCAGAGCAGTTGACAATAATCTTAGTCACAAATGTTAGTTGTAAGGAGTATCTTCTAGCTGCTAAGTTAAGAGAGATATTTCAAAGATAATTTCAGAGCCAAAGTCCATGAGAGCTAAAGATGTGATTGCTAGTTATTATTACATCAGCTCAATATGCCCGCCTCTGATATGCTCAGGTATCTTGGAAATATCAGTGGTATGACGAGAGAAGATTAGATAGATGGTGAGCAGCGAGGCATGAAAGCATTTGAAAAGAAGGATGTGAGTTTGAAAACAGAAAATGGTTGAATGGTGCATTGGTACAGGCCAGCAAAGACAGGGAGGTAGATGGATAAAACTTGATAAAAGTAAAGGCAAATGCATCAGAGTTCCAGATGATTTCAAGTTTATGGAGGGTAGAATGGTGAAGGTTGAAATAGTCCAGTCCAGAGGTAACAAAATAATAAGAATTTCAGCAATGATGAATGGAGGAAGGGATCAAATCTAATGATGTTACAGAGATGGAAATAGGCAGCTTTAATGGTATGGTGTCATGGCTTACTGGGTAGCAGACTGTAAATCGAGTCCTACCATTTCTGCAGTTGTCATAAAAATAAATAAACCAAGTTCCCCAACTTACCTGATTGTCAGACTGAGATCGATAAAAAGTATGAGTCAGGCTTCCATACTTAATAAGAATTATTATTTCTGACAAGCAATTAGTCCATAGTAATAGATAAAGAGTTAGGAGCTGTTGGCATTTACCCAACAAATCAAAACTCTCTTACTCTTCTAAACTGCCCCCTACACACACAATCGCACACACACAGGCACACTCACATGCGTACAAAAACAGGGAAAATTATAGGTAAAAGTGAACTGAGAAGCAATTCAGTGGTCCCCATTCAAGGGTTGTTAAGATTATCCTGATGATTCTTATGTTGCTCAGAACTTTGATCCTCAGTTACTGTTCTCAGGATGTTTTTGCTATTTGATATATACACAATTTGGCTAGTTTGCTCATAAAAGCTCTGAAACTTATCTGTTAAAAGTCACAGCTTTCAACAAACTGCTGAAAGAAAGAAGGACTGGTTTCCTTTAGGTTTAAAATTAGTTTTAACTGCAAAGAAAGGATGCACAAATCCTTAGCTGGGGAGATCGAATCCGTTCTCTGCATCTTGTTCGTAGCCCCAAGTTGGTAAGAAAAAGCCCTCACCATCAATAGCCATTGGCCCATAGATCAAGCAACCTCTTATTGCTATCCAGTTACATTTGAACACAACTTCTTGACTCCTGTTTGATTGCAACTGCCTCAACTACCACTTGCTCAAACAATTTTAAAATGCTTGTCGTGGTTTACAGGTTACATGCCTTCCAATACACGCAGCAATGATTTCAAAGCATTGACTTTAAAATAGTTTTCTCATTTCAGTTCAAAATTTTAAAAAGTGCAAATATGAAAAGACATTGTCCTTGCAATGGGAACTGAATGTTCATCTCTGTCAAATATCCTCAGGTAAAGATTGTCAATAGTCTAGTTTACCAACAACTGTTTGTCAGAGTGAGGAATAGAGTTGGGGTCTAGGAAACTGTGTGGAGCAGGGATTTTGTCTTCACAATATTTAATAGGAGAAAAGTTTAACTTATCCAAGTAGATTGTCAAGTAGTCTGAAGATTGAGGCAACGGATGAATTGAGAGCAATTGTCAAGTAGTCTGAAGATTGAGAGAAATTGTGGTGATGGAGAGATAGATACCATCGGTACAGATGTGGTAACTGTCATTGCTTTTGGAAGAACTCACTGAAGTGGTATGTATATGACAAACAGAAGGGATTCCAGGATAAATCCCAGGGGGACCTCTAGACATCATATTGCACGGTGGGAAGAGGAGCCATTGCAGCTGGTTCTCTAGTTAGAATTAGATGGCTAAGCCTTGATCGAGGTGACACTGTTTCAATTAGATACACCTCAGTGGACCGGTTTGGATGGGAATGGTATAGTCTGTAAACATATAGGATCTCCTTAGCAAGAATCCCTAAGACCAAATAAGAACAAGGCACATGTTATGCTTATCTGGGAATTAAGGGATAATTGGGCAAATACTTGACTGTGTATTTTATTACATATTTATATGAGAACAAGTAATCAGTGATATTTGAGTTTATGGTGTATGAGCTGAAATAAACCACTGACTAGAAAATGACTGGACTCTGCACAAACTGCATTTAATCTTTGATATTGAATGTTCGAAAAGAGGGATTGTTAGCTGTTTGTGATTCAAGGACTAAAAACTAAGCATTATTCTAACTGAGTGGCAATTTTGAGAAGACTTCAAAAAGGCGATTGAATCTAACTGGAAATTTTTGGGGTATCATTATCCACACCTGTTTTCTGAAAGCAAACTTTATGACCTGTGGAAGGATAAGGTAAGTAAGTGGCCATGGGTATGGATTGCAAATTTCCAGGTTTGAAAGGAGTGATCTACACTAACTCGGAAACGTGAACCTCCTTGACTATATTTCGCACAGCTACAAAGAACAGACTGCTACAATTGATAGTTTGTTGAAGGACAGGTGAGTTTTTATAATCAAAATCAGGTTAACAGTTTCAAAAGACAACAAGCAAAATTGGGAATAAAGTCAAATATTTACTGGAAGTATCCAGTCAGTGAAGAAATTCAACTGTTGTAAGAAGAACTGGAAAGGCAACTGGGAAATAGAAAAATTCATTGAATTTACAGAATAAGGGCCAGAAGATTAGGCCCATGGATTGGGAACATGAAGAATAAAAATGGAGTACAGGAATAAGTCATCTAGAAATGAACAGGTCACTTGAAAGAGATGACAAGCATTCAAATCAGGAGAATAAGTAGATCATTTGGCCCCTCAAATCTGCTCTACCATTCAATAAGATAATCAGCAATCTATATTGTCTTCCAAATTCCACATTCTCACCTGCCCTCAATAGCATTATGTTCTTGTTAAGCAGGGAACACACTTCAATTAAATCATGCCTCACTAGTGAAAACAGGTCTAGTCTGTCAACAATTTCCTCATAAGACGATCCACTCATTTCAAGTATCAATCTAGTAAGCTGCCTCTGATGTATTTACATCCTTCCTTAAACAAGGAGATCCATATTCAATTCCTCTCAAAACAAAGGATTCCATTAGCCTCCTTAATCACTTGCTGTACCTGCATACTAACGTTTGGTGATTCATCACTAACTGTGGAAAGGAATCTTTTTAACAAGAGATCGAGATAAAACAGTGATAGTCTGGAAAGAGATAGAAAGCAATATAGAAGACAGAGTTTAGCAAGGTCAAGGCATGTAGAACAGGCTAAGAATGCAAACAGGAGCACTTAGGTGATTGGGAAATCTGAACACATTAGAAGGCAGATTAATAAAAGTTGCTAAACAGCAAGAATTACAAAGATGAAGAGAATGAGGGATGTATATAGAGTGAGTAGATAAAAGACAACCACCTGCAGCAGAGAGAGATATGTGTGAAAAAGTTGTCTCCTACTGGAATGTATAAAGCCAAAGTAAGGCTAAAAACACAAAGTTTTGAAGAACAAAACAGAATGGAGTAACAAAGATGCAAAAGTATATTCATCTATATCAAGAAAAACAATTTTGAAGGTTTTTTGACTTTGTGAGCAACAAACACTTGGGAATATATATTAATTAATATTAAAGCTGCATTTCTGCAGAGAGAGCAGCTCAAAGAGAGAATAAAGGCATCAAATATAATTGGAAGATAAGTAAATGTATACCTGATTTAAATGATACCTCTAAAGTTTTGGAGTGGATCTGTAGCTTGGGTTGTGGGTGTTGAGGTTGGTTGGCTTGCCGAGCTGGTTTGTTGTTCCACAGACGTTTCATTACCGTGCTTGGTAACATTCTCAGTGCAGCCTCTGATGAAGCGTCGGTGTGTTTTCCCGCCTGGTTTTTAAACTCTCGGGTCCATTGTGATGGATTGCTTCACTTCCAGGTTTCCTCCGTAACGGAATGTATATGGGGTTGAGTTCAATGTGTTTATTAATTGCTTGCTTCGTGGAGGGCCATGCTTCCAGGAATGCTCGTGCTTGTCTCTGCCTAGCCTGTGCCAGGATCTTGGTGTTGTCCCAGTCGAAGTGCTGGTTCTCCTTGTCCATGTGGATTGAGATGAGTGAGTATTGGTCGTGTATTTTTGTAGCCACTTGGTGTTCATGTCCTCTTGTTGTTAGTTTCCTGACTGATGTAATGTTTCTCGCAGTCTCTGTAGAGGATCTTGTAGGTGACATTGGTCCTGTCCATGGCGGGGAGTGGGTCTTTAGTTTGGGTGAGCACTTGGTAGGGTTCATGTGGGTTTGTGTGCCACTCTGATGCCCAGTGGTCGTAGAAGTCCTGTGGCGAGTTCTGACGTGTCCCTGATGTAGGGTAGTGTGATGAGTGTGTCGGGGCGTGTAGAATCTTTCTGATTCTGTTCCTGTGTAGGCATCTCCTGACCCAGTTCTTTGGATAGCCATTATCCTTGAACACTTGGAAGAGGTATTCCTCCTCCTCTTGGTGTAGTTCCATGTTGCTGCAGTGTGATGTTGCCCTTAAATGATACATGTCGAGTTGACTGGGGCCATTCTGGCGAAGTTTGCTGATGATATGAAGATAGGTGGACAGGCAGGTAGTACTGAGGAGATGGGGAAGCTGCAGAAAGATTTAGACAGTTTAGGAGAGTGGTCCAGGAAATGGCTGATGAAATTCAATGTGAGTAAACGTGAGGTTTTGCACTTTGGAAAAAAGAATACCGGCATGGACTATTTTCTAAACGGTGAGAAAATTCGCAAATCAGAAGTGCAAAGGGATCTGGGACTGTTGGTCCAGGATTCTCTAAAGGTTAACTTGCAGGTAGAGTCCGTAATTAAGAAAGCGAATGTACTGTTGTTGGTTATCTCAAGATGGTTGGAATATAAAAGCAGCGATGTGCTTCTGAGGCTTTATAAGGCTCTAGTTAGGCCCCATTTAGAATACTGTGTCCAATTTTGGGCCCCACACCTCAGGAAGGACATACTAGCCTGGAGCGTGTCCAGCGGAGATTCACACAGATGATCCCTGGAATGGTGGGTTTAACATATGATGAACAGCTAAGGATCCTGGGATTATACTCATTAGAGTTTAGAAGGTTGAGGGGAGATCTAATAGAAACTTACAAGATAATGTATGGTTTAGAAGGGGTGGATGCTAGGAAGTTGTTTCCGTTAGGCGGGGAGACTAGGACCCGTGGGCACAGCCTTAAAATTAGAGGGGGTAAATTTAAAACTGAAATGAGACAACATTTCTTCAGCCAGAGAGTGGTGGGCTTGTGGAATTCATTGCCGCAGAGTGCAGTGGAGGCCGGGACGTTGGATGCCTTCAAGGCAGAGATCGGCAAATTCTTGATCTCAAAAGGAATCAATGGCTATGGGGAGAGTGCAGGGAAGTGATGTTGAAATGCCCATCAGCCATGATTTAAATGGCGGAGTGGACTTGATGGGCCGAATGGCCTTACTTCTACTCCTATGTCTTATGGTTTGATACTCCCCTAGAAAGTTTATTTTATAAAAATTTGGCTGTCTCAATTTGAAAGCAGACCCTGGCAGATTTCATTAGCCCCATGGGGGCAGCTTTCTGGCATCTTTATGAGGAAGATACTTGAAGTGAGAACAGGGAATTTGTAAGCAATGTCATAAAAGGACTTCAAGCAGAATTTAAAATTGGAAGTCCAGCTTCAGGATCTTTTAAGTACATTGGATTGGAAATCAGGCAGAATGAATCAAATGTCACTTCGCATCAGCTATCTTATTTAGAAGATGTAAACTCCTTTAATCCACTTGTTTGACAATGCGGTGCCTCACAAAAAGATGCAGTTTGGCTTCCAACACTAAAATGGAGGAATTGCGGTGCTTGATTGGATAGCTGAATTGGCTGAGCACTCAAACCAGGTCTAGATGCTAGTTCTGAGATCTTCGAATTAGGTCCAACAATAAAAAGCCCTGAGACGGAAGATTTTAATCAGCTGAACAAAACATTGAAAATTTTAAAAATGGACTATTGTTTTTTGAAACCTCCATCATTAGGAGGTGCCAGGAATATGAAACATTATTTTAAGTGATTGTTTAAAAATGATGCATATCTCTTAAATCTATGGACTTTCAAGCACAGGAGGGTTTATAAGTTTTCCCGTGGAAGACAGAGGTAACTGTATTCTTTAGCCTGGGAAGCAAATAAGAAAACATTGCTCTTGGTCAGGTGATGGATATGACATTCTTCCCAAAAATACTGGAAGTAATTCTTAAAAAGTTCAGCAGCAATATTGATTCGCTGCTACATTGATGCTATGTTCCTATGAAGTAATGCACATTCAACGAAATAAGTGAATGAAAAAAGGCGAGGGATCAATATTGCAGTTTTGAAACGGATACTGGTCAGTGGAGAATTCCAAATTAAATAAGAGGATAGCAGCAGTCAACTATCTGATTGTTAAACTAAGAAAGAAGCAAGGTCTAAGAAGCAATTGGAAATAAAGGAAAAGGAATGTTTGATTAGATTCCCTACAGTGTGGAAACAGGCCCTTCGGCCCAACAAGTCCACAACGCCCCTTGCAGCATCCCACCCAGACACATCCCCCAATAACCCACACACCCCTGAACACTACGGGCAATTTAGCATGGCCAATCCACCTAGCCTGCACATCTTTTTGACTGTGGGAGGAAACCGGAGCACCCAGAGGAAACCCACACAGACATGGGGACAATGTGCAAACTCCACACAGACAGTTACCTGAGGGTGGGAGTGAACCTGGGTCCCTGGCGCTGTGAGGCTGCAGGGCTAACCACTGAGCCACCGAGCCTCCCTATTTGGAACACTGTTGGACATTTAGAAAGTGGAATAAATATGTTGTCATACTGCCCTGCACATTATCGATTTATATTTTATTTTTGTTTGTTTTTCACTATTATTACTTACAACTTAACAAAGGAAGAAAAGGAATCTTTTATCATCTGCTAAAGATGCCCGAGTGAAAGTAGGGAGTAAGTCACTATTATGCTAATTAAGGGACAATTTAGTGAGCACTTGAGATATGGGGAACAAGTAATCATGATGTGAGTTGTTTTAGCTAACTTGATGATTGTTTCAGAGTATGGTCTTACAGCAGCTGTAGAAGAATTTGTCACAGCTGCCAAGTCTTCAGAGTAGCTTCTTGTATATGGATTGGCCTGAAACTTCATCAGAGAGATGAAGCTTTTAGTAAGACAATTTTAAGCAGCCAAATCTTCATTAAAGAACTGCTTATTTGTACCATTGCAGAGTTAAAACAGCATACAGATGTATGTCCTTTCCTGTTTACTTGTGGACTATCAGTTGATGAAGCCTTTGTTACAGATACTTCTTTCAGCCCCAGACAGCATTACTTGAAATTGGTCACAAAGTTTCGTGGTGCAATGAAAAATTGAATATTGTGATGACCATCATAAGTATTGCTCAAAGACCTATTGAATAGAAAAGTCTTACATTCAAACTAATCTGCCATGTTAACTGATCTCTGCCAGGACAACAATGCTACAATTGGCCTTAATGTTCCCTTGTTATAGAGGGATAAATCAGCCTGAGTTATCAAACCTGAATGCAGCCTTTTGATCCACGCTAGAAATATATGCAAGTCCATTAGCACCTGCAATGAGAAAAGACAGGTTAACATTTCCCTGAAGCAAACCAAAACCACTTGGGAAACCCACAGCCCAATGGTATCAATGTGGATTTCACAAACTTCAAAATCTCCCCTCCCCTTACTGCATCCCAAAACCAGCACAGCTCGTCCCTGCCTCCCTAATATATTCTTCCTCTCACCTATTCCCTCCTCCCACCTCAAGCCACACCCCCATTTCCTACCTACTAACCTCATCCCGCCCCCTTGACTTGTACGTCCTCCCTGGACTGACCTATCTCCTCCCTACCTCCCCACCTACACTCACCTTTACTGGTTCCATCCCTGCCTCTTTAACTTGTCTGTCTCCTCACCACTTATCTCTCTCTCTCTCCCTATTTATTTCAGAACCCTCTTCCTCTCTCCCATTTCTGATGAAGGGTCTAGGACCAAAATGTCAGCTTTCCTACTCCTAAGATGCTGCTTGGCCTGCTATGTTCATCAAGCTCTACACCTTGTTATCTCTTAACATTTATGCTGTACATTCGTCTTCAGAACAGCTCTTGGCCTCATTATTTTTGGATTAGAAATTATGATAGAGAGGGAAAAATCAGAATAGAGTCTCTCGTTTTATCATTACCTATGACTCTTCTCAACAGCAATCTGTGAATGGCTATCAGTTGAGGAGAGTTTACATCTCTGATGCTTTCTGTGATCAAATAGCCTATCATTAACTGTGAGCAAGGCACTCACTGACTACATTAGTCAATTGACTAAAATAGAAGAGGCTGATTGAAGGATACAGCCTCAAAAACATTATCACAAGTGCAATGTGAGATCTGTGCACACAGGCTGCACGTAAATTATGAAGTGGATCTTTTATACTGTCCACACCACATTCATTAACTAATCCTCATAGTGAAGCTTAACATATAGGAACAAACTACTTACGATGGACAATTGTGGACCCAATGGTCCAGGCACATCAGGAAACTGTTGATGGCTCAATTCTTGGTCTCTAATTAATTAGGAGCTTTGTCAGTTGTATCTCAATGGAATCAGAGATGCCTTACATTTTGCCGAATCAATGGTTAGTGGAGCCCCTATTGCTAATTCTCCTTGACGATGGAAGCTAGATTATCTTGCCATGCAGACCATGAAAAGTATCTTCCTCAACTCAGAGCTTCTTAGACTTGGTACAGTTCTGTGTTTCCCAGAGGATCCTCCATTGTCTCTACTAATTATAGTCTATCCTCATTCCCCACATTAGTTCTCCAGACACTGACCCAGGCTTTGGGCTGTTCTCTTCTTGGCTCTTTGTCCTACCACACTACAACTCACAAGCTTCAAAATCTCCCCTCCCCCCACTGCATCCCAAAACCAGCCCAGCCTGTCTCTGCTTCCCTAACCTGTTCTTCCTCTCACCCATCCCTTCCTCCCACCTCAAGCCGCACCTCCATTTCCTACCTACCACCTCATCCCGCCTCCTTGACCTGTCCATCTTCCCTGGACTGACCTATCCCCTCCCTACCTCCTCACCTATACTCTCCTCCCTACCCATCTTCTTTTCTTTCCATCTTCGGTCCGCCTCCCCCGCTCTCCCTATTTATTCCAGTTCCTTCTCCCCATCCCCCTCTCTGAAGAAGGGTCTAGGCCCGAAATGTCAGCTTTTGTGCTCCTGAGATGCTGCTTGGCCTGCTGTGTTCATCCAGCTCCACACTTTGTTATCACAATTCTAGGGCTCTGGTTTCCTCTTAGCCTGCTCTTCATGGCATCTGACTCAGACTCCCTTCCCACACACCACTCCTGCTGCTGACCAAAAGACCCAGCTGCCTACACAGAGGGGCCCACAGAGACAAACCAGTTTCCGGCTCCCTACAGTCATTACTTGCTGGCAGAGGACTTGCTGCACAAGAATGGAAGAGAGCCAAGAAATCGAACAGGAACATAAAGTATGCCAAGAAAATATTTGTGTGTTCAGAAAAGAAGGAAAAATTATTTCACAATTTAAATCATAAAGTTACCATATTTCTGAATTAGCAAAAGTTCAAACTTATGAAATTTAATAACAAACATTGTGATGAAATGTGCTTTTGGCCATTCTTTCAATTCATAGCCTTTTCAGAAATGATGCATAACAATATTTCTTATCTCTAATGATTGTATCTGAACTATGGAAACAGTGTATAACTCTCAGTTGTTGGTTTAAATTTAGTGAAGTGAATGATTGTCCTTGTATAAAATCCAGCAATGACTTCATCCTTATCCTTTCCCTAATTAAATGTTAATCCATTTTTAATGTTTCCCTTTCAGAGCCCATCCTTTAAACTGCTTGATTCTTCCACAATTATGAGTGGCTGGCATACATTTAATGAAACTAACGTACGAAAGGTCATAGGTTCCACATTACTGGGAATGGGCTATTTCTACTTTACAGACAGCCTAAGTGTTTGAAACTCAGAATTCAAGAGCAAGGTAGTTTAAATGTGGCTTGCATTCCTTACTGATGAGCCAGTCTTCAGTCTCCAAACTTTGAAGAGAATGCTTCTCTGAGCCAATATTACGTTCGTATTTCTTATCGCTCAGCTTGTTCATTAAATCTAAGAACATAAGAATGGGAGCAGCAGCAGTCCCTAGTTCCAACTTGTTCCACTATGCAATGTGATCATAATTAATCTTTTGCCTCAACCCTATTTTGTCAGCCATTCTCTAAATACTGTCATTACCTTATTGACCAAAATGTCAGTGTCAGCCTTAAATATCTTTTGGATGCAAACTTGTGATTACCATAACTCAGAACGCTTAGAACCCGAATTGTCTCCAGGAAGAGCAAAATTGTGTTTGCAGTAAAGTTAAGTCAAATCCAAAGTCTAAAGCTGAAATGGGCCTGTCTCACCTACCCACAAGGTTCCTCATGTCTCTATAACTTTATATGGGAATTTAAATGGAAGTAATGAAATCATCCCTCTTCTCATGTTACTCACACTCTCTCTTCACTCTATTATTATTTTCTTTTCCACTTATAGAAAAAAGCTGAGCCCATTGATTTATTTAAGTCACCAGGGTTGTAATAAGAGCTAATGGGAACTGCAGATGCTGGAGAATCCAAGATAACAAAGTGTGGAGCTGAATGAACACTGCAGGCCAAGCAGCATCTCAGGAGCACAAAAGCTGACGTTTCGGGCCTAGACCCTTCATCAGAGGTCTAGGCCCGAAACGTCAGCTTTTGTGCTCCTGAGATGCCGCTTGGCCTGCTGTGTTCATCCAGCTCCACACTTTGTTTTTTTTGATCAAGTCTCAGAGTAAACAGTTCTATTTTGAATCCTTCATGTGATATTTATTAGATGCCACTTTTATGGTAGCCTGCAAAATTATCAAATCCCACTGACGTCATCACTTCTCCCTTACCCAACACTGGGTTAATCAGTCATAAAGAAGTACACAAAGACCTGAACTTTAAATCATATTTTACAGTATTTCCCGTATAAACCTCCTCTACATCTGGCATTGTATTTTTTTATAAATTGATGAAATAGGTCAAAAAAAAGGCCTTGACTTACTGGTCAAAGTAAATGCATATTGGGGAGAAAGGATGTGGACAATGATTACCCATAATTCTTTGCAGCAAAACAATGTCATGGCAACAAGTGACCTAAAATCACCAATTTCTCTGATTGGAAGAACTAAAGGCAGCTGAATAATGTTCACCATAATTAAATGAAGATATTAGTGAGGAATACAATGGCACAAGCATTAGGGGTCAACTATGACTTATTTTTATTGGAATGTCTTTTGGCACTCTTGACAGTGTGTGGCACAAACCATTTGTCATTAAACTTAGGGAATGGACAGTTCTCAGTGGTGCTTTTTGGAACTGTTCTTGATGTATTATCAGCAAAATAAACACACAACGCAATTAAATATGACAGTCAATGAAAGGGTTGTAGAAATGAATACATTGCCTAAACTAATGTAACTATATCAGTCATTCATCTGCCTTACCTTGAAAGCATTCTATTTACCATGATTAGAAAACATAAATTACTTGGACCATGTGAATATGTTAGCTATTTGAACAGTGATGTGCTGGAGTTTACCTTTAAAACTATTCAGTTTTCTTTTAGTTTGAATGCCAGGGACAAATTGATGATCTACATCAAAATAGAGGAAAAAAAGAGCAAATGCATACACAGTCACATTGTAAGGAGTAATAAGAACAGAAAATTCACAAACTACTAAGTGAGTTTGTCAGCAACTGTAGATAGAGGGACAGAGTTATCAATTCAGATCAGAGACACTTTGTCAAATGTCACTATAAAGTGTTAGGTTTGACAGGTCAGTAACACTCTCTCCTCTGTGTCAGAAGCTCATGCATTCAAATCCATTTGAAGACTTGAACACATACCTGGGACGTTGCTGAAGGAGTTGTTGCACTGTCAGAAGTTCACATTAAATTAAGGTGGATTGTCACCACCCCTCAGAAAAATAGATATTTTTCTAGTGCCCTCGCCAATATTTGGTCCTTTATAAACATTAGTAAATGTCAACAACATATTTTCTGGTCATTAGTCTCAACACTGTGGGACTTTGTTGTACACCACTTGGTTACCAGGTTTTCTGCATTGCAACAACTACACTTCAAAATGACATAATATTTTGTAAAGTGCCCTAGAACATCCTGAAATTGTGGCAGATGTTACAAAACTGAAAGATATTTCTCCTTCATTCCCAACATATCCTTTACAACGAGCGAACAAATAAGTAAGCATTTTCCAAACTAGGACGATTTACAATGCAGTAAATCTGACTTAAAGGCCACCTACAAAGAAATTGCTATGGCCAAACTGATTCCCTTAAATGTCAGTTCTAATCTTTCAATGATGATTCAGACTTACTAAGACATTGCCACACACAATCAGTCTTAAACTGTTTGTTAGTCATTACTTTCCAGTGTAGATTGCAAGTCAATAATAAAAGTAAACATAAGAAAGTATGTATGTTCTTTTTATTTTCTACTCATTCATTCTTGTCATATGAAAATACAATTCCTCATCTTGACAAACAGAAATGCAACATACTACATGTCATTCTTTTTAAATGTAACTGTTTTCCTTAATTTGTGGCAGAGTTTTATTCTCTACTCTTCAGAAGTTCTGACACTTACCTCATGTCTGACAGAAGTTTGGTTAATTATCAAGATGTTCCCAAACTACTTTCCCTTTGATCAAATGCTGTATTGAGGTAGCCTGCATTGTTCATATCTGCTCCGATAACTCTGAAGCACAACTTCCTGTTTCACTACAAACTTTGTTTAAAATATTTGGAATGATTACATATCTAAGTTGCATGGATTGACAACATTTAATTTGTGTTTCGTAAAAATGTCGAAAGATTTTTACACAGTTTACTGGGGTGTGCAGGAATATTTGAAAACATAGGTTAGAAACATGGTATTTTCTCACAAAAATATTTCAATTGTACATCTTTAAATTGATATCTATATGTCTGGGTAAGATTTGGTAGCCAGGAAATTGGATGCAGGGCTCAAGGTGAATGATTAACCTGTGAACATTCAAGGTAATGCAAGGACCATGCAAACTTAGTGCTGTCTGCTCACTAAAATAATCAAAGCATGCAATCCAATACTCACCCATGAGTGGCTACACGCCTCAACAGGGGCCAAGCCAAACATGAACCATTACAAGATGGGCATCATTTTAGTGCTAAAAATAGTGGCAGAAATACAAAAACTTTGGGCTGAATTTTCTACGCATGTTTTCATAGTTTATACAAAATTCCTTTCCTTGCTCTATAACTTTTTTTAAAATTTAACCTGCTAACATGAATTATGGCTCCCTTTAATATAAACAGTTGGTAAACTTGACAAAAATGTCCAAAACTGCATGTTGTTTCACAGTTGAATTGTGATAGTTTATTATAAAGGTCATAGAAACAGTGCCGGACCTCAAAATGTTTCTCCAGTCCCAATGGTCATTTTACACAAAGAATACAGAACCTTTTACTTTATTTTCAGCAGGGGAGGAATGCTGTGGGAGGTCCCCTGAAAGCATTCAAAGTTCACTCAGATTAATAGACTTTACTCTAATAAAGAAACTGTCAGCAATTTATGCCTACCTTGTAACTTAATTCCAATTTCAGATAGCAATCTGGGCTATTGCGGCGTTTTTGTTTTGCTCTCCTTTTTTCAATGGATGTTTGTCTTATGCAAATTTTGGCCAACTGCTGGTAATAATGGCTCAATGCCGATGTTCCTTGTGGAGCGTCATTCAACCTCAACTTGCATTACTGCAGAAATATTTCTTTATTTTCTTCTTTCAATAAGAACAGAAGACAAGTATTAATGATTCCATAAGCTCATGTTTCTTATCATAGCAAATTCACTGAAAAGTATCACATCTTCTATATTGAGCTGGATGTCATGTCGAGTACATCCTGCTGCATGGGACTTAATTTCAGGAAGGCAGTGTCTTATTAGTGTTACTTTGTTCCTCAAAATTCCTCCACAAAATATGAGTAGTTGTGGAACAGTCAGCACATTCATTGGGAGGGCAGTCGACCTTAATAGCATGAGAAAAATTCAGTTGTCTTCTTGTACCTTCCATCGGCTCTGATTAATACTTTTTTACACATTGTGCAGAAGTATGCAAACACCCCAATTTCAACAATGATCTATTCAGCCTCCTGAGCAAGGAAGTCAATTCATATTAATTTCTGGAAAGGTTCTTTAGAGATACCAGCCACCACATTTACAATCAGGGTCCAGGAAAAGAAACCTGTAGTTTCATTAACTCAGCCCAATCCTCTTGTCACCAGATCCCTCTGTTTATAATCAGACAGTGAATTCAGCTTTGTCAGATTTTGACAATATTTACAAAAACAGAACATTTAGTGCAATATTGAGCCAGAACTTGGCTTGAATATAATGTGGGGAATTTTGAGGGCATACATTTTGGCAGGAAGAAGAGGAACTGAATAGTACGTAAATGGAAAATACTGCAAATGCTGTATCACAGGCATATAGGGATTTTCACAGAAGTCAGAAAATTCTAGTATCCAAATTCAGTATGCAATGAGGAAAGCAAATGGAATGGTAGTTTTTATTTCAAAGGGAATGGAGTATAACATTAGGGAAGTCTTGTTAAAACTGTATAAGGTACAAGTCAGACCGCACCTAGAATACTAAGAACAGTTTTGGTCCCCTTATCTAAAGAAAGATATACTGGCATTGGAAGCAATCCAGAGGTTAGGTTGATCCTGGGTTTGGAGGGATTTTGTTATGAGGCAACCGCAGGAAATGCTACACTTGCCCCCACACCTCCTCCCTCACCCCTATCCCAGGCCCCAAGATGACATTCCACATTAAGCAGAGGTTCACCTGCACATCTGCCACTGTGGTATACTGCATCCACTGTACCCGGTGTGGCTTCCTCTACATTGGGGAAACCAAGCGGAGGCTTGGGGACCGCTTTGCAGAACACCTCCGCTCAGTTCGCAACAAACAACTGCACCTCCCAGTCGCAAACCATTTCCACTCCCCCTCCCATTCTCTTGATGACATGTCCATCATGGGCCTCCTGCAGTGCCACAATGATGCCACCCGAAGGTTGCAGGAACAGCAACTCATATTCCGCCTGGGAACCCTGCAGCCTAATGGTATCAATGTGGACTTCACCAGTTTCAAAATCTCCCCTTCCCCCACCGCATTCCTAAACCAGCCCAGTTCGTCCCCTCCCCCCACTGCACCACACAACCAGCCCAGCTCTTCCCCTCCACCCACTGCATCCCAAAACCAGTCCAACTTGTCTCTGCCTCCCTAACCTGTTCTTCCTCTCACCCATCCCTTCCTCCCACCCCAAATTGCACCCCCATCTACCTACTAACCTCATCCCACCTCCTTGACCTGTCCATCTTCCCTGGACTGACCTATCCCCTCCCTACCTCCCCACCTATACTCTCTCCACCTATCTTCTTTTCTCTCCATCTTCGGTCCGCCTCCCCCTCTCTCCCTATTTATTCCAGAACCCTCACCCCATCCCCCTCTCTGATGAAGGGTCGAGGCCCGAAACGTCAGCTTTTGTGCTCCTGAGATGCTGCTTGGCCTGCTGTGTTCATCCAGCCTCACATTTTATTATCTTTGTTATGAAGTGAGGTTGATTATGTTGGGCTTGTACTCAGTGGAGTTTAGAAAAATGAGAAGTGAACTTTTTGGAAAGTGTTATAATCTTAGGGGTTTGTCAGAGTGGATGCAGTGTCATTATTTCTTTGTCTAGGACCACTGGATATAATCTCAGGGTAAGGAGTCACCCTTTAAAAAGATGAGGAGGTATTTCTTCTCTCAGAGGGTAGTGAATCTATAGAATTCTACAGCACAGTAACTATCAAAACTGGGTCATTAAGAATATTGCAGGCTAAGATAAATAGACTTTTGCAATAAACATGCTAATCAAGGAGCATGAGATGTGTAACACAGCGTGGAGCTGGGGGAACACAACGGGCCAGGTAGCATCAGAGGAGCAGGAAACATCAACTTTCTGCTCCTCTGATGCTGCCTGGACTGCGGTTTTCCTCCAGCTCCACACTGTGTTATTTCTGACTCTCGTATCTGCGAAATATAAGAAATTAGAGTTCAGAATTATCAGGTCAGCTATGATCTCAGGTGAATTTTGAAGCAGGCTTCGTGGGGTGAATGGCCTACTTTTGACCTTTGGGCTTAGGATCCTAATTACTCTCTGAAATGGCGTAGTAAGCCATTCAGTTGCATCAAGTTGCGATCAGTATAAATAACGCAACCACATACACATCCACAAAATCAAACACACACCCACACACTCATACATTCACACATATAAATACACACCAACATGCACACACGCAGAGGTGTGATGGCCTAGTGATACCATTGCGAGACTACTAAACCAAAGTAAAAAACAACTTGAAGTAGCTTGGTTAATATTGATGCTGCCCAGCATCTCTTAGTGATAAAAACAGAAGTTGCTGGAAAATTTCAGCAGGTCCGGCAGTGTCTGTGGAGAGAAATCAGAGTTCGTGTTTCGATGATCCGTTGTCTGTGTGATAACTTAACCTTGTCTATTGTATGCTGTTTTCACTAATTGGCATGCAAGTAGTCCTGTGTTATATCTTCACCAGGCTCACTCCTCATTTTCAAGTGACCCTTCCACAGAACTGAAGAATTAATACTCCATGTTGATCACCATCTGAAAGAGGCACAGAAGGTGGCAAGGACAGGATATGTATTCTGATGGCAGTTGAATAGTCCATCACTAAGAGATAAAAACAGAAAGAACTGCAGTTGCTGTCAATTAGGAATAAAAACAAAAGTTGCTGGAAAAGCTCAGCAGGTCTGGCAGCATCTGTGAAGAAAAAGCAAAGTTAATGCTTCAGGGTTCTGAGGAAGGGTCACTGGAGTCAAAACATTAACTCTGATTTTTTTGCACAGGTGCTGCCAACTGCTGAGCTTTTCCAGCAAGTTTCGTTTTCATCAATTAGAGATGCTGGGCAGCACCAGTATTAACCAACCTCGCTAAGTTCTAAAGTACACAGCTGGGCAGTGTCCCAGCAAGTGGTGAGAAAACCAACAAGAGAGAACAATTTTGTCCTCACCAATATGCCTGTCACTGATGCCTCTAACAATGACAGTATGGGTAGGAGTGATCACTGCGCAGGCTTTGCAGAACTGAAATACCACCTTCACGGTGAGGGTACCCATCGTTGTGTTGTGTGCCCCTACCACTGTGTACTGTGACAGATTTTAAACATTTAAAAATGCAAAACTGAGCATCTGTGAGGTACTGAGAAACGTCAGCAGTGTAGAATTGCATTCGTACTCAATTCATATCATCATGGCCCAGTATATGCACGGCTTGACAATTCCTAGAAAGCAGGAGATCAGAACTGGCTCAATGAAGGGTGTGAGAGGGTATGGCGGGAGCAGCCCTGTGCATACATAAAAATGAGGAGTGAGCTTGGTGAAGATATAACACAGGACTACTTGCATGCCAATTAGGGAAAACAGCAGACAATAGACAAGGCTAAGTTATCTCACAGACAACGGATCAGATCTGCATTCCCCAATATCTGCTCATAAATGATGGTGGATAATCAAACAACTAACATGCAGCTGCATGAATATCCTCAATGATGGGGGTGGACACCATCAGTGCAGAAGACAAGGTAGAAGTATTTACATCTATGCTCAGCTGTAAGTGATGAGTGGATGATCAATCTCAAATTCTCCCTGAGGTCCTCAGTTTCAGAGATGTCAGTCTTCAATCAATTTGGTTCACTTCCTGTGATATCAGCAAATGGCTGAAGATGCTGGATAATGCAAAGGTTGGAAAAATTTCAGTAACAACACTGTAAACATATACTTCAAAATTTGCTGCATGTCGAAACAAGCTGTCCTGGGGCAGCTAGAACATAGGCAACTACCCAGCAATGTTAAAAAGTCTCCTAGGCATATCCTAGGCACAAAAAGCAGGGGAAATCTAAACCAGCTAATTATTGCACTATCAATGTCCTATTTATCACAAACAAAATGGTGGCAGGGATCATCAATAGTGCTAAATATGATCCTTACAAAGGAATTACCTTCCCACTGATAAACAGTTTGGGTTTTACCAGGCCCACTTAGCTTCTGACTTCATTACAACCTTGACCCAAACATGGACAAAGAAAGCTGAACTCCAGAAGTGAGATGAAAGTCATCACCTTGACATCAGCATTTAATCATATATGGCGTTAAGAATGCCTAGAAAACTTGCAGCCGATGGGAAATGTGGAGAAAAACACTTCTCTGTTTGGTGTCATAATTAACATAAATAAAAAAGTGGTTGTGGATGTTAGAGCTGAGTCATCTCAGCTTCACGGCATCCCTGCAGGAGTTCCTCAATGTACTATTCCAGGCCCAACCCATCTTTCATTTCTACATCAATGACCTTCCCTCCATCATGGGGTCTGAAGTGGGGAAGTTTGTTAATGACTGCACAATGTTCAGCACTAGTTCCAACTCCTCAAATACTGATGCAGTCTGGATCTATATGTAACAAGATTTGGACAATATTGAGCCTTGAGCTATGTTGTGGCAAGATAATATTTGTGCCACACAAGTGTCTGGCAATGATATTCTTCAACAAGATAGAATCAATAACATTACCATTGCTGAATCTCCAACAGCCAACACTGTCCTTGACCAGAAATTGAACTAACATAACAATATAAATACTGGAGCTATAAAAGCAGGTCAGAGGCTCCGAATTCTACAGTGAGTAGCTCACTTTCTGACTTCACAAAGCCTGTGCACCATCTACAAGACAGGAGTGAGAAGTGTGCGAGAATACTCTCCACTTTCCTGGATGGTGCAGCTCCAACAGCTTCCAAGAGCTAGAAACCAATCAGCATAATGCTGTAAATTTGATTAGTACCCCCATCCACTATTTTCAGCATTTACTCCCTTGACCACCAAACACATAGTTGCAGCCGGGTATACCAACTACAAGATGCAGTGCAGTGCCTCAGCTAACTCCTTCACCAATACTGCTCAAACTAGTAGCCTCTACCATGAGAGCAGCTGAAACATGGGAACACCACCTTCACACGCTCTTGTGATAACCTCTAAAGATCCACCGAGTCTCGAGTACAGGATTATGTTTGCTTATTCAAGCATATGCATGGAGATTCTATTCTAGACACAATAGAATTCAGCTGAATTAAAGAAAAGCATCACATTTATACATTTTTAATCATGCCTGCCCATTCCATTATGCAAATTCAAGACTTGTAAATACTTGGTCGTACAATAAACAAACGCCTCCACTCTTAGGCATATGTTTGCATTCACCCAAGCAAACCCTCTTATCTTGCTATATAATAAAATGTGAGGCTGGATGAACACAGCAGGCCAAGCAGCATCTCAGGAGCACAAAAGCTGACGTTTCGGGCCTAGACCCTTCATCAGAGAAGGGTCTAGGCCCGAAACGTCAGCTTTTGTGCTCCTGAGATGCTGCTTGGCCTGCTGTGTTCATCCAGCCTCACATTTTATTATCTTGGAATTGTCCAGCATCTGCAGTTCCCATTACCTCTTATCTTGCTCTTGCCTTTGCTATCCCTGGTACCATGTGCTTCAACCTTTGTCTGTCTATTCTATTTCCCACTTCTGACTACCATCCAGTTAATTTTTCATAGTTCCAAGGAACATGTGGCTTTTTTGGAGATTCAGTTTTGGCCTTTAGAGTGTGCAATGTTCTTCTGGAGAACTCTACTCCTTTGGTTTTACTGTCGGCATAGAAATCCCTATTTAACTCTCATAGTCAAAAGAACCCTGACAACATCACCCTGACTTGGAAGCGTATCACCACTCCTTCACTGTCACTCAGCCAAACTCCGGGAATTCTCTTCCCCATCTCATAGTGGGTGCTCCTATCCCAAAAGGGCGACAGTGTTAAAGAGTACAACTCACCTTCTGCAGGGCCATTAGGGATGGACAGTAAATGCTGGTCTAGTTAATGAGCCTAAATCCCATTAAAAGTATAAAATCAACAATTTTATTTTAATCTGAAAGTTTAATTCATCATCGCAGTGACACTGATCCTTGTGACATTCCACCAGCGGCCATGCTGAAAATGCCACCCTTACCCCAAGTCACTGCCTTGTATTAGTTAACAAATCATTTATCTAAGCCAATAGATTAACTGCATGCCATATGTTCTTACCTTATAAGTAGCATTATAGTCAATGTTTTAACAAGTTTCTTTTAAAAATCTAAATATATTACATACAGTATAAAGCTCCCCGGATCGATCTTGTTTGTTTCTTCCTCAAACAACACTTTTGTAGGAGGTTATTTGGAACTCCACGCATAATCTGACCTGACAAAAACATTGGGAAAATGATGTAGTTTCTCAAAGACTGAACTGGAATAAAGAACACTAAAATAGTTTTAAATGTACTTATTAATCAAATGCCATTGATTAATCAATATTTTCAGAATACCTACTTGGCCTTAACTCTATTTTGTAATAATGCGAGAAACTTTACAAAAAGTAATTTATGGAAACATTATGGGATATGAAATATTTATCACTCTAGTATTTAAATTCTGTTCAAAATTGATTAATTCTTGTTAGTGGAATTACAAAGAGTTAAGGCCATCAGTCACTCTGCTGGCAACATGTTTGTCATTTCTAACCCATGAGCAAAGATAAAGCTTTATCTGCGGGATATCTCAAAGCATGCTAGTGTGATGTTAGTTAAAGTATGGATTCCACTGCTTGTTATTTTAGGAAAAGTGTTCGATATTTTAAAACAAGTTAACAATGTTATCTTAAGAATGGAAGAAAGTTTTTTTTAGGTGAGTATGTTAGTGTTACAACACAATTTCAATCAGTTTAACTCAGTTGAATGCTCAATGTTTTCAGTCAGTAGGAGAGCCAGAGATTTGTTCACAGGAGCCAGTAATGAAAGGGTAAACACATTCCTGAATTGTTTTAACTTGCCTGGAAATGGACTCATTTCAATTAGTGGCAAAATGGAATCATATGGAATCTATTTGAGATGTTTATGGAATCTCTGTACTTTATCATATGCCACCAATTTAAGTCTGATTTATCTGCGTCAACTAGGTGATTTATTTTGAGCCATTCATTTATTTCAAACTGTTTTCTTGAAAACAAAATGTGCAATATCCATGTAAAATGGTAATGAACGTTTTTGTTTAATTTCTGTGACTTTCCTCTGTGATTTTTTTAAAACCAGGTTTAAATACAACAAATTGTAATTGAGGGCAGAATGTTTGATTGAAGGCTGTGATTGCTTCTTGGGTCTTTCAATCAGTCTCTCTGGTATCCACGGTTACAATCATACATTTACAACTGCTTTATGGTGACATTTTTGTCCTTTCATGTGGCTGAAGAGTACTTTTTTTTCAGAGATCTGCCTGTTATTTTTCTAATAAATGCAGCCCCAGGCAGCAAAGGCCTTTATAAAGGGAGTCTACTTTCCATTTGGTTTTCTCAGATGCATGACAGTCAACTATATTTTACGACCCAAAACTCCTACTTTTCCCATTACCAGAACAAGCAAAAAGTTTCAGGCATCATTGTGTATTCATTATGTCTCTTTTACAATCCTAATTACAGCAATTAAAATATATAAATTAATAGTAAAACGTGAGAAACTTGTGAGGTAACCTCTTTCAAAAAGCACTCAAATGTTAATTTTTGAATAGACAATTAAGAGTTGGAGAAAGCAAGAATTTCCATTTCTGACAGCTAGACTGGTAATTCACAAAGCACAGGAGGATGGCTTGTTTATATCCCTCAAACCATTCGCCTTCGGAATCTACTGAAGGTGCAATCTTAATCCTTTTCTCCAATTTGGATTGTACAAACAGATATTGCTGGAAAAGCTCAGCAGGTCTGGCAGCATCTGTGGAGAGCAGTCAGAGCTAACGTTTCATGTGCAGTGACCCCTCCTCCGAACTCAGCCTGATCTCTGGGGAAGGGTCACTGGACCTGAAACATTAACTCTTGTTTCCCTCCACAGATGCTGCCAGACTTGCTGAGTTTTTCTAGCAATTTCTTTTTTTGATTCCGATTTACAGAATCTGCAGTTCTTTTGATTTTTGAAACCATTTGGACTGATTTGATTCAAGTCATTTAATGGCCTTTCTAGTTTAGAACTCAGGTATGTTGAATGGGACTTTGAAACATTCCCCTATTCAGCCCTGGTTTTAAATTAGTCAGCTGGTTAGGTGATAGCATGAACATTGTAGTAAATAAGTGGGCAAATCATGGAGGGAGCTTGTGACCTCCGCATCAACTTTTGCTGAAAAATGTATGTATAAATATCAGGATAATAAAATGTGAGGCTGGATGAACACAGCAGGCCAAGCAGCATCTCAGGAGCACAAAAGCTGACGTTTTGGGCCGAGACCCTTCATCAGAGAGGGGGATGGGGTGAGGGTTCTGGAATAAATAGGGAGAGAGGGGGAGGCGGACCGAAGAGGGAGAGAAAAGAAGATAGGTGGAGAGAGTATAGGTGGGGAGGTAGGGAGGGGATAGGTCAGTCCAGGGAAGACGGACAGGTCAAGGAGGTGGGATGAAGTTAGTAGGTAGATGGGGGTGCGGCTTGGGGTGGGAGGAAGGGATGGGTGAGAGGAAGAACAGGTTAGGGAGGCAGAGACAGGTTGGACTGGTTTTGGGATGCAGTGGGTGGAGGGGAAGAGCTGGGCTGGTTGTGTGGTGCAGTGGGGGGAGGGGACGAACTGGGCTGGTTTAGGGATGCGGTGGGGGAAGGGGAGATTTTGAAACTGGTGAAGTTCACATTGATACCATTAGGCTGCAGGATTCCCAGGCGGAATATGAGTTGCTGTTCCTGCAACCTTCGGGTGGCATTATTGTGGCACTGCAGGAGGCCCATGATGGACATGTCGTCTAAAGAATGGGAGGGGGAGTGGAAATGGTTTGCGACTGGGAGGTGCAGTTGTTTGTTGCGGACTGAGCGGAGGTGTTCTGCAAAGCGGTCCCCAAGCCTCCGCTTGGTTTCCCCAAAGTAAAGGAAGCCACACCGGGTACAGTGGATGCAGTATACCACATTGGCAGATGTGCAGGTGAACCTCTGCTTAATGTGGAATGTCATCTTGGGGCCTGGGATAGGGGTGAGGGAGGAGGTGTGGGGGCAAGTGTAGCAATTCCTGCGGTTGCAGGGGTAGGTGCCGGGTGTGGTGGGGTTGGAGGGCAGTGTGGAGCGAACAAGGGAGTCACGGAGAGAGTGGTCTCTCTGGAAAGCAGACAGGGGTGGGGATGGAAAAATGTCTTGGGTGGTGGGGTCGGATTGTAGATGGCGGATGTGTCGGAGGATGATGCGTTGTATCCGGAGGTTGGTGGGGTGGTGTGTGAGAACGAGGGGGATCCTCTTTTGGCGGTTGTGGCGGGGGCGGGGTGTGAGGGATGTGTTGCAGGAAATGCGGGAGACGCGGTCAAGGGCATTCTCAATCACTGTGGGGGGAAGGTTGCGGTCCTTGAAGAACTTGGACATCTGGGATGTGCGGGAGTGGAATGTCTTGTCGTGGGAGCAGATGCGGCGGAGGCGGAGGAATTGGGAATAGGGGATGGAATTTTTGCAGGAGGGTGGGTGTGAGGAGGTGTATTCTAGGTAGCTGTGGGAGTCGGTGGGCTTGAAATGGACATCAGTTACAAGCTGGTTGCCTGAGATGGAGACTGAGAGGTCCAGGAAGGTGAGGGATGTGCTGGAGATGGCCCAGGTGAACTGAAGGTCGGGGTGGAAGGTGTTGGTGAAGTGGATGAACTGTTCGAGCTCCTCTGGGGAGCAAGAGGCGGCAGAGTCCCTCTTCCGCACCTACACAGGCCCCAAACCCCACCTCTTCCTCCGGTACATTGATGACTGTATCGGCGCCGCCTCTTGCTTCCCAGAGGAGCTCGAACAGTTCATACACTTCACCAACACCTTCCACCCCAACCTTCAGTTCACCTGGGCCATCTCGAACACATCCCTCACCTTCCTGGACCTCTCAGTCTCCATCTCAGGCAACCAGCTTGTAACTGATGTCCATTTCAAGCCCACCGACACCCACAGCTACCTAGAATACACCTCCTCCCACCCACCCTCCTGCAAAAATTCCATCCCCTATTCCCAATTCCTCCGCCTCCGCCGCATCTGCTCCCACGACAAGACATTCCACTCCCACACATCCCAGATGTCCAAGTTCTTCAAGGACCGCAACTTTCCCCCCACAGTGATCGAGAATGCCCTTGACCGCGTCTCCCGCATTTCCCGCAGCACATCCCTCACACCCCGCCCCCGCCACAACCGCCAAAAGAGGATCCCCCTCGTTCTCACACACCACCCCACCAACCTCCGGATACAACGCATCATCCTCCGACACATCCGCCATCTACAATCCGACCCCACCACCCAAGACATTTTTCCATCCCCACCCCTGTCTGCTTTCCAGAGAGACCACTCTCTCTGTGACTCCCTTGTTCGCTCCACACTGCCCTCCAACCCCACCACACCCGGCACCTTCCCCTGCAACCGCAGGAAATGCTACACTTGCCCCGACACCTCCTCCCTCACCCCTATCCCAGGCCCCAAGATGACATTCCACATTAAGCAGAGGTTCACCCGCACATCTGCCAATGTGGTATACTGCATCCACTGTACCCAGTGTGGCTTCCTCTACATTGGGGAAACCAAGCGGAGGCTTGGGGACCGCTTTGCAGAACACCTCCGCTCAGTCCGCAGCAAACAACTGCACCTCCCAGTCGCAAACCATTTCCACTCCCCCTCCCATTCTCTTGATGACATGTCCATCATGGGCCTCCTGCACTGCCACAATGATGCCACCCGAAGGTTGCAGGAACAGCAACTCATATTCCGCTTGGGAACCCTGCAGCCTAATGGTATCAATGTGGACTTCACCAGTTTCAAAATCTCCCCTTCCCCCACCGCATCCCTAAACCAGCCCAGTTCGTCCCCTTCCCCCACTTCACCACACAACCAGCCCAGCTCTTCCCCTCCACCCACTGCATCCCAAAACCAGTCCAACCTGTCTCTGCCTCCCTAACCTGTTCTTCCTCTCACCCATCCCTTCCTCCCACCCCAAGTTGCACCCCCATCTACCTACTAACCTCATCCCACCTCCTTGACCTGTCCGTCTTCCCTGGACTGACCTATCCCCTCCCTACCTCCCCACCTATACTCTCTCCACCTATCTTCTTTTCTCTCCATCTTCGGTCCGCCTCCCCCTCTCTCCCTATTTATTCCAGAACCCTCACCCCATCCCCCTCTCTGATGAAGGGTCTAGGCCTGAAACGTCAGCTTTTGTGCTCCTGAGATGCTGCTTGGCCTGCTGTGTTCATCCAGCCTCACATTTTATTATCTTGGATTCTCCAGCATCTGCAGTTCCCTTTATCTCTGTATAAATATCAGGCTTGGCTTTGTAATCTCTAATAGTTACACAGCCTCTGACTCTCCGAGCACAAACTGACAAATGAAGAAAGGGAATCTTCAGTGCCATGCCCTGAAGTACATCAACACATTCCAATTTGCCAAGCAAGGCAACTACAGTTTTGGAAATGATTCTATGAAAATGCTGCAGGCTTTTAATGCGTCCTTCTGTTTCTGTTGAAGGATATCTCGGTAAATAATTCAAAATCAATGTTGTGGAGGCAGCTTGCACCCAACCCATTGAAGGAGGAGTAGAGAGAGAAAAAGAAAATGTAAATTGTAAATGTAATGTTTACAGAACTGATGAGTATTGTAATGGATCAGCTGAAAATGTGTAATTTCTTGCACAGGCTGGCATTCATAAATGTTACAGGGGCTGAGATGAAACAGCCTGCAGCCGTGCTCAATGCTCTCTTCCAACTCTCAACAAAAGTTTGCCTTTTGACTTTCTGGTACTGCCAGAAGCACAAGCGATCTTGATTTCTAACAGTAACTTGGTTACCTGATGATCATCACTATGACAACTTGGACCTCTTTTCCTTATTTTTGAGAAGGGTATTTTAAATCAACTCAAGGAGGGGTGAAAGAAACATTCATCCACATATTTTGTTGCAGTGATGGAAGAATATAGTCTTTCCTTCATACATCTAATTTATTTCTTCCCTGTTTTCAGCTCACTTTCAGAAGATGGATGATTTTTCAGTTGCATAAATCCATCACCTGTGGTCTGCCTCCCTCTTCCTTACAACAGAAAACATTAAGGCCATCTCCCCTTCTATATTGCTTTTTAAACCCTCCTGGGGAAGAAACTCACTCACCCATTCACCCACCCCCTCCTCTTGCATTTTTCTCTTTAATTGCAGAGCCCAAGGCATTTTAATTGCACCACTTAATGTCTAATTAAAGCCCATAAACCTTGTTCCTGTAAAATTAATCGGATGGCCAATGCAAATAGTTTTTTTGGAGGTTGCTGCTTTAATCATTTGAAAACTAAATGGCAGAGCAGCAAGAATTGACTCCAGTGAGTTATATTCAACTTCAATTCTGATAGCTGTCAAATATTTGTCCCGACAGCAATGTTTTATTGAATGCCATCAAATTATTTTTGGCTTGCTAGTGTGTTCATGAAAAAAAATGTACTTAATTACATATCTGTAATGATTTTTTTTAAAAAGCTTTATATAAATAGAATAGAGCAGGTGTGTGGATCCTATGGACTGTAGACCATAACTAGTCTACGAACCTCAGTGAAAGAGCTTATAAAGCATTGGCAACGTACTTTCTTTATCTGCTAGTTTACCTTATTTCAACTGTATAGTTGTGGAATTTGGAAAGGATTTTTCATAGCACTGTTAGTTTACAGTGGAAAATTCCAAATAAAAAATGTTTAGCAATCAAAACAGCTGCATTTTCGGGAAATTAAGATGAATTTTGATTGTTAAACTTTATGCATGTTTTACCTAACTCCATGGTCTACCCCAGTGCTAAGTACTTCTTAAAAGTAAATGTCATAACATTGCTGTATTTGTTTGA
Organism: Stegostoma tigrinum; assembly: GCF_030684315.1. Taxonomy (NCBI): domain Eukaryota; kingdom Metazoa; phylum Chordata; class Chondrichthyes; order Orectolobiformes; family Stegostomatidae; genus Stegostoma; species Stegostoma tigrinum. The sequence goes on along the minus strand of NC_081365.1, from coordinate 25,221,914 downwards.
ATAAAACAGCAATAAATTTTTCAGATTATTTCAATGAAGGATCTACATGGCATGAGGAGGTGAGCTTCATTGCAACTAATGAGTGAAGTAGGTAAAACATCCAGACTGTCAGGACAGCAGCAAAATCCACTTACTTCCAGTATTGAATGAGCTAAGTTAAGATATGGATAGATAACACGTTCCAGGGAGGCAGGTTGTTCAGCCATGAATAGCCTGAGAGCTTTACCTGCAACAGAAAAAAGGCAATCACATTGAAAAATGAAAAAGCGCTTCTGAAACAACAGTAAAACCCACTGTAGATCAAGTATCATAGAGCCATAAAGTATCTTCGGCATAGAGAAAGGTTCTTTGGCTTAACATGTCTGTGCCAGTCATCGAACATCTCTCTGCTTCTAATTTCTTTTTTCCAGCACTGAGCTGGTAGCTAGTATGCTATGGCATTTCAAGTGCTCATCTAAATAGTTCTTAAATGTCTTGATGGCTCCTGTCCCTACCACTTTGTTAGAGAGTAACATCTAGTTACCATCAGCCTCTGGGTTAAAACCGTTTTCCTCAAATTCCATTTGAACCTTTTTGTTCCAAACCTTCAAACTGAGCTCACTGGTCATTAATTCCTCTGCAAGCGAAAACATTTCTCCTGATCCACCGATCCATGCCCCTGAGGATTTTGTACACCTCAAGCAGCTTCTCCCTTCAGCCCTCTCTGCTCTAAGGAAAACTGTCCCAGCCTAGTATCTAGCCTGTTTTTAGAACTGAATCACTCTAGCCCAGGCAACATCCCAGGCAACGGTTTTAATCACTTCTGCAATCCTTCTAGTACAATCAGATTCTTCTGATTATGTGGTGACCAGAACTGCACATGGTACTCCAGCTGTGAAGAGTGTAAGACAAAAGATGGGAAATTACAAGCTGGCTAGCCTGACCTCAGTCATTGGAGCTCATTGGTGAAGCTTGAGATTGCTGAATACTTGGTAGTGCGTGGTAAAATAAGGCAAAGGCAGCATGGTTTCATCAAGGGGAGGTCTTGCCTGACAAATCTGTCAGAATTCCATGAGAAAATAATGAGAAGGTTAGACCAAGGAGAGAACATAAGAAATAGGAGCAGGAGTAGGCCATCTGGCCCAACATTTAATAAGATCATGGCTGATCTTTGAGACTCAGCTTCACTTATCCACCCACTCACCATAACCCTTAATTACTTTACCTTCCAAAAATTTATCTAACCTTGCCTTAAAAACATGTGGTAAGGTAGCTTCAACCGCTTCAGTGGGCAGGAAATTCCACAGATTCACAACTTTTTGGGTGAAGAAGTTCCTCCTGACCTCAGTCTAACATCTGCTTCCTTTTAATTTGAGGCTATGCCCTCTCATCGTAGTTTCACCTGCTAGCAGAAACAACCTCCCTGCCTCCACCTTATCTATTCCCTTCATAATCTTACATGTTTCTATGAGATCTCCCCTCACTTTTCTAAATTCCAATGAGTATAATCCCAGTCTACTCAGTCTCTCCTCATAATCCAACCCTCTCAACTCTGGAATCAAACGAGTAAATCTCCCCTGCACTCCCTCCAATGCTAGTATATCCCTTCTCAAGTAAGGAGACCAAAACTGCACACAGTACTCCAAGTGTGGCCTCACCAGGGCCCTATACAGCTGCAGCATAGCCTCCCTATTTTTAAACTCGATACCTTGAGCAATGGCAGACAAAATTCCATTTGCCTTTTTAATCACCTGCTGTACCTGCAATTCCACCTTCAGCGATTCATGCACAAGGACACCCAAGTCCCTCTGCATAGCAGAGTGCTGCAATTTTTTTACCGTTTAAAACAGTCCATTTTGCTGTTATTCCTACCAAAATGGAGGACCTCACATTTATCAACATTGTACTCCATCTGCCAGACTTTGCCCATTTACCTAGACTATCTATATCCCTCTGCAGACTTTCAGTGTCTTCTGCCACTCACTTTAGTGTCATCTGCAAATTTTGACACAACAGACTTAGTCCCCAACTCCAAATGATCTGTGTAAGTTGAAAACAACTGAGGTCCCAATACTGATCCCTGAGACACACCACTAACTACTGACCACCAACCAGAAAAACACCCATTTACCCCTACTCTCTGCTTTCTACTCGTCAACCAATCCTCAATCCATGCCATACGTTACCTGTAATACTGTGCAACTTTATCTTATGTAGCAGCCTTTGGTGTGGCACCTTGTCAAATGCCTTCTGGAAATCCAGATACAGCACATCCACTGGTTCCCCATTGGCCACGTGCAAGTAATGTCCTCAAAAAATTCCACCAAATTAGTTAAACATGACCTACCCTTCATGAATCCATGCTTGGTGTTCCCAATGGGATAATTTATGTCCAGATGTCTTGCTATTTCTTCCTTAATGATAGATTCAAGCATTGTCCCCACTACCAAAGTTAAACTAACTGGCCTATAGTTACCTGCCTTTTGTCTACTTCCTTTTTTAAACAGTTGTGTCACATTGGCTGTTTTCCAATCTGCAGGAACCACCCCAGAGTCCAGTAAGTTTTGGTAAATAATTACCAGTTCATTTGCTATTTCCCCCATCACCTCTTTTAGTACCCTGGGATGTATTTCATCAGGGCCAGGAGACCTGTCTACTTTTAGCCCCATTAGCTTGCCCAGCACTGCCTCCTTCATGATAATGACAGTTTCTAAGTCCTCACCTGCTCCTGCCATTAGTTTTTGCCATTACTTTTTGGCATGTTATTTGTGTCTTTCACTGTGAAGACTGACATGAAATAATTGTTTAATGTCTTGGCTATTTCCTCATTCCCAGTTATTAAATTGGCCTTCTCATTCTCTAAAGGACCAATGTTTACCTTTGTCACTCTTTTATGATTTACATATTGATAGAAACTTTTGCTGCCTGTTTTTGTATTCTGAGCTAGTTTACTCTCATAATCTATCTTACTTTTCTTTATAACTTTTTTGTGGCTTTCTGTTGGCCTTTAAAGATTTCCCAGTCTACTAGTTTCCCACTAATCTTTGCTTTTTTGTATGTGTTTTTTTCAATCTAATACTTTCTTTTATTTCCATAGACATCCATGGCTGGCTCTGTCTTTTCCTACAGTTCTTCCTTACCACTGGAATACACTTCTGCTGAGCACAGTGAAAAATTGTTTTGAAAGTCCTCCACTGTTCCTCAGTTGACCCACCATAAAGATTTTGCTCCCATTCTACCTTAGCTAACTCCTTCCTCATTCCTTCACAGTCTCCTTTGTTTAAGCACAGGACATGGATTTAGTTTTCTCACGCTTCATCTGTATTTTAAATTCGACCATACTGTGATCGCTCCTTCCAAGAGGATCCCTAATGGTGAGATCAGTAATTATTCCTGTCTCATTACACAGGAGTAGATCTAGGATAGCTTGCTCCCTCGTAGGTTCTATTACATATTGTTCAAGGAAATTATCACGAATGAATTCAATGAACCCCTCCTCAAGGCTGCCATGACCAACCTGGTTTGACCAATCGATATGAGGATTAAGATCCCCCATGATAATTGCTGTTCCATTTTTACATGCATTAGCTATTTCTATGTTTATTGCCCGCCCCACTATGATGTCATTATCCAGTGGCCTATAGACCACACTTATCAGTGACTTCTCCCTGCTATTCCTAATTTCCACCCAAATGGGTTCAACATTTTGTTCAGTAGAACCTATATCGTCTCTCACTACTGCCCTTTTATTAACCTTAAAAATCAGAGCAACACCACCTCCCTTTCCTTCCTGTCTGTCTTTCCAAAAAGTTTGATACCCCTGGAAATTTAACTCCCAGTCATGACCACCCAGTAATCATGTCTCGGTAATGGTCATAAATTATACCATTTGCCATGATTTTCACTGTCAACTCATCCACTTAGTTACAAATGCTCCAAGCATTCAGATAAAGTGCCCTTATGCCAGTTTTTGCACCTTCTTTTTGGTTCCTATTGCCTCCATTACTAACAGCTCTTGAGTTCTTCTTCCCTTTAACTTTTTTCCCCACTTTTCAATGGAGTTGAAGCTTCCTCGTCACCTGCTGACTTGCTGCTTTGCCTTACTTTAGCCAACTCCCAAATTTATTGGGTGGAAGCTTACCTTCGCAGGCTGCCCTCGTGCTTCCTCCCAGACTCCTGCTGCTGAAACAACTCAAAGGCTGCAGTCACACCAGGTAAGACTTTTATAATCGAAAAGCTTACCTTCCCAGGCTGCCCTCGCGCTTCCTCCCAGACTCCCAATGGATGTTATCTACTTGGACTTCCAGAAGGCCTTTGACAAGGTGCCACACAGGAAGCTGCTGGGTAAAATAAGGGCCCATGGTGTTGGGCCCATGGTGTTAGAGGCAAGGTACTAGCATGGATAGAAGATTGGTTCTCTGGCACAAAGCAGAGAGAGAGGTTAAAGGGATCTTTCTCAGGATGGCAGTCAATGAGTAGTGGTGCTGCGCGTGGGTCAGTGTTGGGACCACAGCTTTTCACTTCATACATTAATGATCAAGAGGAAGGAACTGAGGACATTCTGGCTACGTTTTCAGGCGATACAAAGATAGCTGGAGTGACAGGTAGGTATTGAGGAGGAGGGTAGGCTGCAGAAGGATTTAGACAGGTGAGGAGAGTGTGCAAAGAGGTGGTGGATGGAATACTACGTGGGAAAGTGTGAGGTCATGTACTTTGTTGGGAAGAATAGAAGCATTGACTATTTTATAAATGGGCAGTAAATGCAGAAATCTGAAGCGCAAAGGGACTTGGGAGGCTTAGTCCCGGATTGTCTTGATGATAGCTTACAGGTTGAGTCAGTAGTTAGGAAGGCAAATGCATTGTTGGCACTTATTTTGAAAGGGCTAAAATATAAAAGCAGAGATGTACTTCTGAGACTTTATAAGGCTCTGGTCAGACCACATTTAGAATATTGTGAGCAATTTTGGGCCCCATATCTCAGGATGATGTATTGGCCCTGGAGTGGGTCCAGAGGATGTTCACGAGAATAATCCCAGAAATGAAAAGCATAACATATGAGGAATGTTTGAGCACTTTGGGTCTATACCTGATGGAGGTTAGAAGGATGAGTGAGGAGAAAACTGAAAGTAACAGAAACTGAAAGGTCTGGATAGAGTGGACAAGGGAAAGATGTTTCCATTAGCAGGAGAGACAAGAGCCTGAGGGCATAGCTTTAGAGTAAAGGGAAGGCCCTTAACCATTTTACCAACTGTCCTGCTGCCTTCAAAGACCTATGGACATGAACACTAAAAACCCTCTGGTCATCTGTACTACCCAGGATCCTACACTTCGCTGTATATTTTCTTTAAATTGTTAGTCCTCCCAGAATGCATCACTCCACACTTTTCAGGATAAAATTACATTCTCCACTGTCCAGCCCATCTATATCATCCAGTAGGCTTTCCTTCTCATGGTTTACCATACATTTTTGTGTCATTTCCCAATGTTCTGATCATACCTCCAGCATTCATATTTAGATTTGATGCACACTTCAAACCACAAGGGACCCAACACTGATTGCTGGACATAGCTTCCAGCCTTCAACTGTCACCCTCTACTCCCTGCAACTCAAGACAATTTTGAATCAAATTTGCCCAATTGCCCTGGAGCCCATAGATTCTTTGTTCCTGAAGCAACCTGCCACTCAATACTGATGGTGGTCCATGGAGACTGCATCAACTGCATTACCCTCAACTACATACCTAGTCACCTCCTTGAAAAATTCAAATTTAATAGATTTCATCTCTCTCTTACAAAAGATTAAACCTTGCATCTCCAGGTGGAAATTATATCTGTCCCTCAGAATTTTTCTGTAAGTTTTTCTACTTTAGCTGTAAGGCTCAGTGATCTGTTATGTCTTTGTTTATCCTCACTAACTGTATCGGCACAACATTGTGGGCTGAAGGGCCTGTTCTGTGCTGTACTGTTCTATGTTCTACATCAGCTGGTATTCCCCCCTCTGCGCCCTTCTTGTGCAAGGGAGGAATTATGTCAGAGCCCCTGCAAACTTGTCCCTTGCCATCAACAGCAGTCTCTGGCTCGTCTCTTATGGCCTGGGGATTTAATTGCTACTATAGCTAACACATTCTCCCTCTCATGCCAATTTGATCAAACATATCATAGACGCTCTCTATTTTCTATACCTACATTATCCTTCTCTCGGGTGAGTACAGATGCAATGTATTCATTTAAAACTTCAGTTATGTCTTCTTGCTCTATACAGATTGCCATTTGGTCTTTAATGGGTCCTATTCTTTTCCTGGTTATTTCCTTGCCCCTAATATACTTTCAAAATACCTTTGGATTTTCTCTCTGTCTCTATAACTGAAGTAGATCGCAGAAATGTTTCAAAACTTGAGATGCAATTGGCTGGTGAGAATGAGGAATTGAAGGAAATTAACATTAGTAAGAAGATTGTACTGGAGAAATTAATGGGGCTGCAAGTTGATAAATCCTGATGGTCTTCATCCCAAATTGATAAAAGTGGTAGCTACAGAGACAATGGGGTGGTCATGGGTACCCGCTTGGGCCCAAGCTATGCCTGCCTCTTTGTAGGTCACGTGGAACAATCCCTCTTCCACACCTATGCTGGCTCTAAACCCCACCTTTTCCTCCGTTACATTGATGACTGTATCCGCCCCGCCTCGTGCTCTCACAAGGAGCTTGAACAGTTTATCCACTTCATCAACACCTTTCACCCCAACCTTAAGTTCACCTAAACCATCATTAATGCCTCTCTGTCCTTCCTGGACCTCTCCGTCCCCATGTCTGGCAACCACTTAGAAACCAATACCCATTTCCAGCCAACCGACTCCCACAGATACCTAGAATACACCTCGTCCTACCCACCTTCCTGCAAAAATGCCATCCCCTATTCTGAACTCCTTCGCCTCCACTGCATCTGGTCCCAGGATGCGGCATTCCACACCCATACATCTCAGATGTCCTCGTTTTTCAAGGACCACAACTTTCCCCCCTTAGTGGTCGAGAATGCCCTCGACCGTGTCTCATGCATTTCCCACAACTCATCCCTCACACCCTGTCCCCGCAATAACAACCAAAACAGAATCCCTCATGTCCTCACGTACCACCCCACCAACCTCCGGATCCAACGCATCATCCTCCAACACTTCCGCTATCTGCAATCCGACCCCACCACCAAAGACCACTTTCCTTCCCCACCCTTTTCTGCTTTCCAGAGGGACCACTCTGTCCATGATTCCCTTGTCCGCTCCAAACTCCCCTCCAGCCCCACCACACCCGGCACTTTTCCCTGCAACCGCAGGAAGTGCTACACCTGCCCCCACGCCTCCACTCTCACCCCCATCCCAGGCTCCAAAAAGACTTTCCACATCAAGCAGATGTTCACCTGCACATCTGTTAATGTGGTATACTGCATCCGCTGTACCCGGTGTGGCCTCCTCTACATTTGGGAAACCAAGCGGAGGCTTGGGAACCACTTTGCAGAACATCTACGCTCAGTTCGCACGAAACAACTGCACCTCCCAGTCGCAAACCATTTCAACTGCCCCTCCCATTCGTTAGATGACATGTCCATCCTGGGCCTCCTACAGTGCCACAATGATGCTATCTGAAGGTTGCAGGAACAGCAACTCATATTCCAAGATAATAAAATGTGAGGCTGGATGAACACAGCAGGCTAAGCAGCATCTCAGGAGCACAAAAGCTGACGTTTCGGGCTTAGACCCTTCATCAGAGAGGGGGTTGGGGTGAGGGTTCTGGAATAAATAGGGAGAGAGGGGGAGGCGGACCGAAGATGGAGAGTAAAGAAGATAGGTGGAGAGAGTATAGGTGGGGAGGTAGGGAGGGGAGAGGTCAGTCCAGGGAAGACGGACAGGTCAAGGAGGTGGGATGAGGTTAGTAGGTAGATGGGGGTGCAACTTGGGGTGGGAGGAAGGGATGGGTGAGAGGAAGAACAGGTTAGGGAGGCAGAGACAGGTTGGACTGGTTTTGGGATGCAGTGGGTGGAGGGGAAGAGCTGGGCTGGTTGTGTGGTGCAGTGGGGGGAGGGGACGAACTGGGCTGGTTTAGGGATGTGGTGGGGGAAGGGGAGATTTTGAAACTGGTGAAGTCCACATTGATACCATTAGGCTGCAGGGTTCCCAGGCGGAATATGAGTTGCTGTTCCTGCAACCTTCGGGTGGCATCATTGTGGCAGTGCAGGAGGCACATGATGGACATGTCATCTAAAGAATGGGAGGGGGAGTGGAAATGGATTGAGACTGGGAGGTACAGTTGTTTGTTGCGAACTGAGCGGAGGTGTTCTGCAAAGCGGTCCCCAAGCCTCCGCTTGGTTTCCCCAATGTAGAGGAAGCCACACCGGGTACAGTGGATGCAGTATACCACATTGGCAGATGTGCAGGTGAACCTCTGCTTAATGTGGAATGTCACCTTGGGGCCTGGGATAGGGGTGAGGGAGGAGGTGTGGGGTGTGCCTCTCCACCTATCTTCTCCTCTATCCATCTTCTATCCGCCTCCCCCTCCCTCCTATTTATTTCAGAATCCCTTTCCCCTCCCCCATTTCTGGAGAAGGGTCTAGGCCTGAAACATCAGCCTTCCTGCTCCTCTAATGCTGTTTGGCCTGCTGTGTTCATCCAGCTCCCCACCGTGTTATCTCAAGTTATCTGCATTGGTAGGATTAACAGAAGTGCAGACTATTTCTTCGATGATAAGAGCATGAAGAGTATAAATGATCAAAAGCACTTGGCTGTTCTTGTGATTAAGTCACTGAATGCTAATATGCAGGTTCAACAAGCTATTGGGAAGGCTCAGGGAATGTTAACTTTCATTTATTTATATAAAAAGGATTTGAGTGCAGGAGTCATGAAGTCTTATTTCAACTGAATAGATGCTGGGTTAAACCACACTGAAGTATAGTATACATACAGTTTAAGTTTCCTTATCTCAGGAAAGATATTATTGCCACTGAGAAAGTGCATCAAAAGTTCACTAGACATATTCATGGGATGGTGGGACTGCCTTATGAAGAATAATTGTGCAAACTAAACGTGTATTATCTGGAATTTCAAAGAAGTAAAAGTGATCTCATTGGATCTTACGAAATTCTCAAATGGATAGAGTGGATGCCAGTGAGATTTTTTCCCTGTAGAAGTAGGGAAAGCAGTTTAAAAATACAGCGGATATCACTTATGCCTGAAATGAGGAAAAGTGACATTAATCAGAGCAATGTGAACCTTTAAAATTCTCTACCACAGAGTTCTGTTTCATCTAGGTTTCTGAATTTTTTAAGACAGAGATTTATAGTTTTCTGATTACTACTGGTGTCGAGGGTTGTGGGATGATGTAAATGCAAAGAAGTGTTTGCTCAGCCATATTGGTAGGGGCTTGATTGGCTGAATTTCCTACGTTCCTAATGCATGATGTATGTACTACCTCTTGTCTGTTACAAAAGGATGAGGTTGTTCTTGGTGAATGCATTCCAAGATAGTATAAGACAGCTTTTACAGTGTAACAGGAAGAAGTAGTGAATGTGACCCATAGAGGAAAGCAGCCATGTGGACTAATGCTGGTTTTGAGAATGTGAGTGCCAAAAAGCCATAAGTTTGCCTTGGATTCCAAAATTACCACAGTTTTATAGTAGGCCCTATCTGCTCAGGCTTGTTGGAGGTTGCTAGTTGCACTGATCTCAAGAGGCCTTCTTGAACCACAACAGTTTTACCTCCCAAGATAATAAAATGTGAGGCTGGATGAACACAGCAGGCCAAGCAGCATCTCAGGAGCACAAAAGCTGACATTTCGGGCCTAGACCCTTCATCAGAGAGGGGGATGGGGGGAGGGAACTGGAATAAATAGGGAGAGAGGGGGAGGCGGACCGAAGATGGAGAGTAAAGAAGATAGGTGGAGAGAGTGTAGGTGGGGAGGTAGGGAGGGAATACGTCAGTCCAGGGAAGACGGACAGGTCAAGGAGGTGGGATGAGGTTAGTAGGTAGCTGAGGGTGCGGCTTGGGGTGGGAGGAAGGGATGGGTGAGAGGAAGAACCGGTTAGGGAGGCAGAGACAGGTTGGACTGGTTTTGGGATGCAGTGGGTGGGGGGGAAGAGCTGGGCTGGTTGTGTGGTGCAGTGGGGGGAGGGGATGAACTGGGCTGATTTAGGGATGCAGTAGGGGAAGGGGAGATTTTGAAACTGGTGAAGTCCACATTGATACCATTAGGCTGCAGGGTTCCCAGGCGGAATATGAGTTTTTGTTCCTGCAACCTTCGGGTGGCATCATTGTGGCAGTGCAGGAGGCCCATGATGGACATGTCATCAAGAGAATGGGAGGGGGAGTGGAAATGGTTTGCGACTGGGAGGTGCAGTTGTTTGTTGCGAACTGAGCGGAGGTGTTCTGCAAAGCGGTCCCCAAGCCTCCGCTTGGTTTCCCCAATGTAGAGGAAGCCGCACCGGGTACAGTGGATGCAGTATACCACATTGGCAGATGTGCAGGTGAACCTCTGCTTAATGTGGAATGTCATATTGGGGCCTGGGATGGGGGTGAGGGAGGAGGTGTGGGGACAAGTGTAGCATTTCCTGCGGTTGCATGGGAAGGTGCCGGGTGTGGTGGGGTTGGAGGGCAGTGTGGAGCGAACAAGGGAGTCACGGAGAGAGTGGTCTCTCCGGAAAGCAGACAGGGGAGGGGATGGAAAAATGTCTTGGGTGGTGGGGTCGGATTGTAAATGGCGGAAGTGTCGGAGGATAATGCGTTGTATCCGGAGGTTGGTAGGGTGGTGTGTGAGAACGAGGGGGATCCTCTTGGGGCGGTTGTGGCGGGGGCGGGGTGTGAGGGATGTGTTGCGGGAAATACGGGAGACGCGGTCAAGGGCGTTCTCGATCACCGTGGGGGGAAAGTTGCGGTCCTTAAAGAACTTGGACATCTGGGATGTGCGGGAGTGGAATGTCTTATCGTGGGAGCAGATGCGGCGGAGGCGGAGGAATTGGGAATAGGGGATGGAATTTTTGCAGGAGGGTGGGTGGGAGGAGGTGTATTCTAGGTAGCTGTGGGAGTCGGTGGGCTTGAAATGGACATCAGTTACAAGCTGGTTGCCTGAGATGGAGACTGAGAGGTCCAGGAAGGTGAGGGATGTGCTGGAGATGGCCCAGGTGAACTGAAGGTTGGGGTGGAAGGTGTTGGTGAAGTGGATGAACTGTTCGAGCTCCTCTGGGGAGCAAGAGGCGGCGCCGATACAGTCATCAATGTACCGGAGGAAGAGGTGGGCCTCATCCCACCTCCTTGACCTGTCCGTCTTCCCTGGACTGACCTATCCCCTCCCTACCTCCCCACCTACACTCTCTCCACCTATCTTCTTTACTCTCCATCTTCGGTCCGCCTCCCCCTCTCTCCCTATTTATTCCAGTTCCCTCCCCCCATCCCCCTCTCTGATGAAGGGTCTAGGCCTGAAACGTCAGCTTTTGTGCTCCTGAGATGCTGCTTGGCCTGCTGTGTTCATCCAGCCTCACATTTTATTATCTTGGAATCTCCAGCATCTGCAGGTCCCATTATCTCTGATACAGTTTTACCTCCCAGACGGGAACCATTGAAAGAACATCTCATTGATGCAACAGTACTTAAAACACCAACTAGGATCACCACACACTGGGTAGTAATTGGTGTCCTTGTACTTCTGTAAACCAATAAAATTATCATCCATCTCCGAGATAGGAGCTAATGAACTCAAAATTCTACTTGGCATGAAAATCCATCTTGATCTTGGATGAATGAATGCAATGTATTTTAGGAGCTGGAAGGTCTATGGAAGGTATTGCGTGAATAAAGCAGGACATCAAGACCTTGCTAATGAGTTGCTGCTGAAGACCTCAGTCTGAAAGTAATTGGTGATTCCATCTTGTCATCAGTTCAATCTAAAGCTATGGAGCAAACTAAATATTGCAATCACACACACCACTTTTCACTGGCTTGATCACCAAAGACCATGACACTTGGCTGAAGAACTGAATAATTGCTTGAGGACTCTAATTGTTTGGTCATTGAGAATTCTAATGCATTGTAGGTTTAGCACAACTTAACCATGTGAACATGGGTTGCTGAGGGGAGTCAGAAACTAGGTGCGCAAGGGATAGCAATTGTCTCCAAACAGCTAAACTTTTATTTAATTTGTAACTATGTTATAAATGAAAGCATCAAGGCAGCCTCTGAAAAATTGGCCTGGACCTCAGAGATGCATTAGTATGTATTTCACAGCATTTGTACAGTAATATATTGGAAGCACTTGCCATTCAAATAGTTGCAATGTTGTCTGAGGGAACAGAGAGAATAACATGAGTGCAGTCAATAATTCTCTCAACTTCAGGGTTATCTGAAGTTTTTGCTAATTCTATCTCTCTGCCTTTTGCATGGCTATGGGCTATTGGCTACGGGCTAACTGTTGTAAGTGTTTGCTACACCATCTGTGGCAGGATATTTGAGAACTTGCACAGGTCCTCAGCGAGGTGTCAATATGTCATGCTGGGCCTATAAACACTTGTAGGTAATTCAGGATATATGTGTGAGTATATCTTCTACTTGACACCATTGCAGCTTTGCTTGCTCATTTGTCCTCTGACAGCTGCTTCCCCTTTCCTTGTTTAAATGGATTATCAGAAGGGGTTTGAGGGCGAAAATAAGAAACAGAAACAGAAGTAAGCCATTCAGCCCATCGAGTCTGCTGTGAATAACATTTGATTGCCTTACTGATTAAATATATATCTCCAAAAAAGAATCTGCTTTTTGGAGTCACTACAAACAAGGTGGATTAGAGTAATATGACAGACCCACATAAAACCCAGCAGTATGCTGAAAAATGACATTAAATTTATTTAAGCATAGCTGATACAACTTATATTCCAACTTATGCTTAATAGAGGTATTCTACTGGTCTACCACTCATGGATTTTAATTGTGTATATCTGTCTTAATGAGTTGGGGGAGGGGCTTTTATGAAGAACACTGAATGTTCTTAGTGCCCAGTGCATCTACTCTGAGGTATTGTTTCTCCATCGGCAAACACCTTGAAATCATTAAAGCAATACATTAAAAACATAATGTAACAAGAACTGAATGTCATCCAAAATTACCTGAAAGCAGCTGAGAATTCCCTTGGATAAAATTGAAAATGTTTTCTTCCTGACTTGTACCACTTGTGGGTGGGGTCAGGACGACTGGTAATAATGCAGCCAGGAAGAAATGTTGCTGGTCTTGCAGCAGCATCTGATATTGATTAAGCCCCCACACATTCCTGGCAGATATTTTGACTGCCTGAGTCAAGACCTTGTCACCCATACACAACCAAAAATAAAGATTAGAACGAGCTGACAACCAACCACAAGTCAGTCATTCTGCTTTCCACATGAAGTTGGTCAGGTTGGTCTCCAGGACAAAGTGAGAGATTACAAGAAGAAAATTGAGTTACTAGGATTGCCTCAGGCTTTGTTAATAAGTTTCTTGGAAAAGAACATAGTAACAATAATAATTACTTATGGCAGCCCTCGTGTGCTTCACGAATATGAGATCCAGTGGGAACAAAGCACAAAGTGAAGTAGTTAATTAGATTGTTCAGTAACATTTAAGCTTTAGCCTGACTTGTTGATATTTGTTCTGTCAATTCATAGTGACTGTTTGGTGGTAGTTTGATATTCCATTCCTGTTTACTTTTTCCTGATATTTTTACCTTGAAGAACTATTCACTCATTTGAAACTCATCCTCTCAGACTGCTTCCAAATTTGCTTCTAAACCAGTCTATTCTCAATACATGTGCTGAAATCACATACTATCTTTTAAATATTGCATTGTCACTTTTCCCTGTTTAATTATATGGGGAAAAAATGTTAAAAGCATCTCTGTACTTCCTTATTTTACTTTATATAACACATTAGAATCTTTACAGCCTTGAAGCTAAAAATTCGTTCCATTTCATCTTTGCTGGAAGAACTCTCATTTCCCTGTCATCCTCAACCTTTTCCAAACACCCTTTACTTATTTGTTAAAGTGTTTAATAAGTCTCATTCTGACATTTGTAAAAGTACATAGAATCTAATAACACCAGTTACCATACTTTCTTTTCAAAATTCATTTACCAAATACTGTGACATAAAATCTTCAAAACAAGGTAGATACAATTTTTTAAAAATCTATTTAGCTAAATTTTGTCCCCAATATGCAAGGGAAAGGATGACCAAACTGTTCTGAAGTGTAAAATAAAACAAAAAACAAAGAAATCTGAAACAAAAAATGAAATTGTTGGAGAAACTCACCAGGTCTGGCAGCATCTTTGGAGAAAAAAAAGAGCTAACCTTTCAAGTCCAGTGGCTATTCTTCAATTCTGTTCTGTTTTTTCTCTCCACAGATGTTGCCAGCGTTGCTGGATTTCTCCAGCAATTTCTGTGGTAGATATGTTTAACCAATCACATCCAAACTTGGATTGTCTGGTCAAGTGGTAGGGACACTCCTAATAAACCTTAAACAGCAATGGCCAAAACCATAGTCAGCAAGGTAATGCTTTTGAGTTTTCTTTTAATTGGTTAATGAAAGTAGATTGGCTAAACATCTGGTTTAAAATGTAGAGTGATTTTAACAGTGTAGATTCAAAATTCCCACAGTACTGAAGGACTCTCCTTCTGAACTTTTCCTGTGCTGGAGCTGTGGTGACTCTTTGGTTAAACACCACCAGCTATCTTTCCAATGAGGCAGCAGCCTTATGGGTCTGGTAAGATTATGGTGATTTTGTATTGGGTAATATTAACTTTTATCCATTGCCAAGAAAATAATCACCTGAGTAGATGACGCGACACTGAATTGTTTAGCTAAGGTTGACCTTAATGCAATGGTCAGTTTACTCACTGCCATAAAGCTAATTAAAACGCATGCAAGTGAATGCTGCTTCATATCATTCAGAGGAATTTGGATGGGTAGCATTTGAAAGAGCTTGAAAATGTAACAGTTAGCATACTCTGATTCACCAGTCTGCTGCATGTGTGGCTATCTTCTTAGAAAGTGAGGGCTCTGAATTAACTTAAATGCCTATCTGTATCAAGGTGGCAAGTATTGTGCTATCAAGATGATTTGTTTCTGCCAGTGGTATGGTGTTGTTGATGTTTACTCTAATGAATGGGATTACATGAGTGCATGTGTTTAAAGCCATTGACTCCCAGTTCATGATAAAATGTGAAGACAGCAACTCCACTTCCAGCTTAAAAGCTAGGGATAAGCCCACCTCCTCTTAGCCAGTTGACATGATTTGATTTTACTGACTTTGAGGCATTAATTGGCTAAGAGTTCTGCTCCGCTGTGGAGGTAGACCCACCTTAGGGAGTCATTGGTCAAACAGATAACCATGGCCAATGACTCTCTACTGAGTGAGGCGTGAGACATGGCCTCTGCTGGGACTGAAGGCAATCTTCCACTCTGAGGTACTGTGGGTCATATTAGGTGGGTGGAGGGTTTGCCCAGGACCAGCCTGCCAAGGCTCAGTAAGGGGGAGTGGTTGGAAGATCACATTTGAGAGGATTCTGCCATAGTGTTGGGAGAGGGGTTAAAGGAATGCACAGGCCATCCTGGAGGCACCCACCTTAGTCCTTGAAAAGGCCAATATGTTTTACCTGGCAGCCTTGCCACATAGTCTGTATGTTGCCTCCTGTGCAAAACAGCAGGGAGGAGGAGACCATTAATGACCAATCATTGGTCATTTTCAGGCCCAAAACCAGATGTACCACCTGAGTACCAGCACAATTGGAAAGATATCATCTGTTCCCACTTTTACAACCTTCTCCTCACCTACCAGCTGCCTGCAGGGATGGGGATAGGAAGGCAGATATGGAGTTCACCCCGATGCAAAAGAAATATCCTCACTATAGACACACATGAACTAAAGTCAGAATTTCAGCACCATGTAACAGTGCTGGTTGTAAAGGAGCCGAAAAGATCGGAGACTGATCTGATCATCCTCCACACTACAAGTAATGAAAATTGAACATGACAAATGTGATGAGACTGATTCTTGCATTTACTCATATTGCCCTGCCATTATTGTTGATGAACGTTTCAACATAATCAATAATAAGACTTCCAAGTTAGAAGCTGATTAGCAGCTTTCAAAGTAAATTTATTGCTTTCATCTCAATCCTGTTGATTCATGCTCAAAGGCTGGCCCTTTCATCAACTAGACAGCTGTGTGTCTTTATCTAATTTAAGAGACATTATTGTATCTCAGTGTAAGTAACCAGACCACTGATGTAGCAAAAGCAGCTTCTGAAGCTTTCATTCACCAAATTTCATATTTCTGTTGGCTTAAATCCAATCAACAAACTTTGTACAATGCAGAAGCCAAAACAGATACATAAAGGTATTTAGGATATGGCCAGTTTTTTTCAGTTGTTTCTATTCAGACAGACACGGGAGAACAGCTAACACAGGAATATGAGGCTTGATTTTTCTGGCCACTTATTGAATGGGAACACAATCCCCTACCTCTGCCAACACCCATGCTTACTTAAAATACGTCTGAACCTATCTATGTTCTAATTCTACCTCCCTCATAGGCCAGAAAATCATAAAATTCAGCCCACGAAAATCCCAGAGAAAGTTCCCAGCAGTCAGTCTCTGGTCACAGTAAATGGTCAACAGGGGTTTATTTTCCAGGAGAACCCAGAACACATGACACCTTTCTGATGAAGGGGCTAGGCACGAAATTTCACCTTTTGTGCTCCGAAGACGCTATTTGGCCTGCTGTGTTCATCCAGCTCCACACTTTGTTATCACACATGACACAGACACAGGATAAAGGGCCATTTATTTAGCACTGAGAAGAAACATCCTCATTCAAAAGGTTGTAAATCTATGGAATTGTCTACATCAGGGGAATGTAGATCCTCTATCACTGTGCATGTGGGGAAAGTGTAATTGAGCCCAAAGATTGTGCATGATTCTCTTATATGGCAGAGAAGGGTTGTGTTACTATTGCTAATGTCTCAAGAATTTCTGTAAGTAATTGCAGGAGCTCTGTTAAGACCTAAGTAGCTTCTTTTAGTTTCCCCATTCCCTTCCACAATAGTGTTCCAGCTACAGAGGCTGTCTTTTAAATTTCAATTTTAAAAACACCAGAGGGAGGGTCTCTCCACTATGGGGCTTACTCTCTTGTTCTTGCTCCCTCACCTGTGCAGATAGCCTGCTGCTTCGGGGTGTCTCCTATTGGCTTTCCTGCTTCCACCGCCTTAATTGCATGCAGTTCCAGCCCTTCACACATTATTTGGCCAAATCAGGGAAAATTACATTCGTACTTTGATCCCCATTTGACATGACCACAGGTTGTTGAAGTCTGTTGGTGAGATCCCACTAGTCTTTGTTTCATCAAAGCCTCAGAGAAGCTAAAACTGCACTTGAGTAGGATGTAACAAATGACTACTATTCTTTATCATAATTATGTCTACCTTGTGACCAAGGTGTACAGCATGGTCACCTAATTTCATCATATTAACAGAATGTACACATTAATATACCAAGAATGAATGCAGCTTCATTTTAACTGAATTAGCTATTGGTTGGGTAAAAACATATTCACAGTCTTTATGTTGATAGGAGCCATCTGAAGAAGTGTTGTCTCTTCTAGATACAGAAACCATAGACAGGCCCTAATTTGTGGTCCTGTTGAACTGCCATGAACTAATTGCAGCAGGGCCAAATGATTTCTATACACCTTCCCCCAGAAATCTCTATTTTAAAGGTAGGCTAGAAAGGCGTGAAATAAATAGGTCAGTGCAATAGGCGAAATAGTAAAATCAGAGGAAGGTATTGGTGCATGTGTTGCTAAAATCATTTAGCACAATTTCAGCTTAAATTCTTCTAATTATTTATTGTATATCCAGAATAACACATTGTAAAATACATAATGCCTACTTATGTCAAGTTACTAAAATATGCTTGCTTCCAAGAGTATCTACATTAGTAATCAATTGATCAATCTGAATCAAATTAATACCATTATGATATGGGCTTGTAAATTAGTCCTTTGGTAATCTTTCTTACAATACAATAAGTTATCTTACTTAATTTATCTTAGTAGTGTTGAGATTTTCCCCTATCATCATCAGGGTGTGAGAAAGTGTTTTTGATGGAAATTATTTTGATCATATATCAATGCCCTGGATGAGGGAGGCGAATGTATTATCATCAAGTTTGTGAAGATAATATGTGAGATGCGTGGACAAATAAGTGGGGAGGCAAGGTTGAGGATGACACAAAGATTCTACAGAGGGATTTAGACTGATTGAGTAGACAAAAACATGGCAGATAGAATATAATGTGGAAAAATACAAGTTTATACGCTTTAGCCCTTAATTTTCTACATTCTTGAGAAAACAGGCCAAACTTATATAATTTCTCCTAATGGCTTAACTCCTGAGTAACTTCATTCTCCTAATGACTTTACTCCTTGTAAACCCATGTTGAATTCCCTCCATGACCAACATACCTTCCTAAGGTGTGGTGCCCAGGTCTGCACACAATACTCCAGTGGGGTCGAACCAAGATTTTGGAGAACTGCAGCATAACCTCTACATCCTTGTACTCCAGTTTTCTAGAGAAAGGCCAGCATTCCATTCGTTTCCTTGATTATTTATGTACCTTCTGCAAACGTTTGTGGCATTGTAAAGACTGATGCATCTGAACCCTTGAGTCTTGTTGGATATCCACAGTACTTAACTTCATACCATCTAGAACTTTGTGTTCATTTAGATTTCAAAGGGAATGGTGCATAAAAATAGGAAAGTATTGCTAAAACTATATAACGCATTAGGTTATACTTAGAACTCATATTATAACACATATATTATATTTAAGAATACCGCAAACAATTCATCTAAAGAAACCTATCCTGCTTTTGGAGGCAGTTGGACTTGAAAGGTAGATGCAAAGAGGTTGTTCCCCACTGTAGGAAGCTCAAAGATCACAGGGCACATTCTCAGAGTCAAAGGTCACCCAGTTAAGACAGGGATGAGGAGGAATTTCCTCTCCCAGAATAATGTATCCATGGGATCCTTTATGGTAGAGGGCTGGTAAGGCTGAGTTATTAAGTACTCAAGGTTCAGTTAGATAGATTTTGATTCAGGAAGGGAATCAATGTTCATGGGTAAGTCGAGATGGTGGAGTTGGGGGTTAACAGATAAACTATGATGCAATTGAATGGAAACGTAGACTGGATGGATTGAATGACCTACTCCCACTCCCATGTCATGTGGTCCACTAGGTTTTATCATCAAGCACTAAGGTTTACTTTCCATTTCTCACTGTTTGAAGCATTTGAAGTACTCCTGCTAAGTTCTTCTCTATGCTTCATGTTTAAATGCACTTATTTATTTGTCTTAAAAAGCACCACAAAGAAATTTATTACCGCTTGCTGTAAGAGATGGCTGCAGCTAGTACCTTGTTCTATTAGGATCAGATCTGGGGAGATTTGTTGTCACCAATTCTTCTTTTATTCTAAGCTTACTTCTATTAAGTGGTTAAGAGTTAACCAATAATACATCTTTTGGCAGAAGAGTAATAAGAAATAGTTTATTAACTAAGATACCAAGTTACAATAGTTTAAGACTGTTTAACTATATTATGACTATATACAATAGGAGCAACTCATGAGATAGCAGACTAACCTAAATGAAATGATTTTTAACAGTAAAGGCAGCATTAACATCTACATACAACACATTGACCAGCACCTATAAGAGACTGTCCTGTATCTTTCAGTGGGCATTGCAGTCCATTGGTTTTGTAATAACATCTTCATACTGTCTTTTAAAACTGTGATATAAAGTATGTGTGATTTAAATATCTTTTTAATATAATTTATTTTAGAGTTTAGATTTTGAAGTACAGGCATGTCAGGTTTGATCGGGAATCTACGAAAGGGTTTAATGTTTGCCTTGTAAGACTTTCTCAAGCCATTTTTTAAAAAGGTGATGAGAGGTATAGTTCTTGGAGACTAATGGGAATGTGTTTCAATTGGGAGAGTTTTAAATGAGTGAACAAAGTAAACAGTGTTAATGCAGTTAGAAAAATATGGAATTTTGTATTAGAGGGAGTCATCCAATGCTTGAAAAATGCTTTAGAGTTCAGTTGATTTTGCAAAAGACCTGGTTGATGCTGCATGTATAAAATAGTTTCTCAAGAAGAAAGAAGATTTTTAGAGCTACTAAAAAAAGCTTACCTCTGTTTAAGGAGAGTTGTTTGAATGTTTCAAACCAGGAGCATTTGATTAGAAATTCAAGGATATTACTTGATGTTGAAAATACCTAAACTCATTTTTATAAAGATTCAAGGAAGGGGTTATCAGATTCTGAAGATCAGGAATTAAAGCAAAAGTTAAATCCTGCAGTTGTGATAGGGAAGGAAATCCTATCAGGTATGAATGCATTAAAACACTGCTATTGGGATTAACAGGATTATACTTTATCACGTCTCTTGAAAACTTTAAACTTATATGTAAATAGTTTGATTTATTCTATTTCTTCTTCATTTATTTTGCATAATAACTTTCTGTTTCAATCACTACTGATATTTTAGAAAATGAATTCTTAACATGTTCTCGTGATATTTCAGTGCAGATTTTGGATATTAGCACTGTTCTTCCAATCTCTGGGCATATGACACAAGATACACATGCACTGACTTTGTGGGAATTTCCTGGAAAGTTTGAACTTTGAAAGGGCAATTCTTCTGCTCCCTGGGACCTTCCAAAGATTCCTTGACTTACTCACTTGGAAATTTCCCAGGAAATTTCAGGCAGATTAAAATGGTGTCTAACTCCTTGATAACTACATAATTTTTCTCTCCCAGTCTCCACATCTCCCCCTCCCCCCACCACCCATCCACCTGACCTTCTATCTGATGCTAACTCCCACTCCTGACACCCCATGTCCCCACGCAAACCCTCCTCTGACCACTTAAAGCATATCTTCAATGGTCTAGCTCACCCAACCCAACTCACTGATCTGACTGCATCGCCTTACACAGCTACCAACCTACCCACTCACTTCACTCACCCTTATTCATTAACACAGCGAAAAGCAGTTTAACTACCTGATTGTTTGTCAATGTGTTCGTGAATGAACTTGATATAATATGGCAACTAGTGCCATAAAAAGAGGGTGTTACTTGGTTTCTTGCAATGGTCCAAGCTATGAAGAAGGATTCCAATTTTCAGTACACTATATTTTTAAGCAGGCTGAGATCGGGAGTCTTGGTCAGAAATGCAGAACTCTGTTATTGCAGAGAAATAAATTTTGGAATGGAGAGGCAATCCACAGTGGTTCTGGTTCCAAAGATGGTTCAGCCTGCTGAGTGCAATGACAAGGTACTAATCAGGTTTTGATTGTTTTGTCCAGATCAGTATCAACGTTTGACTGTCATTGTAGCTGTTCCATCCAGAATGAGTATTCTATTTCACTTCTGGCTTGTGCTTTGTAGATGTTGAAATAGTATTAAAGGCTCAAGGATAAGCGATTTATTACAGAGTAGTTGGGTTCTGGCTAATGTTGTAAACTTGGTGTTGATATATCTAATCCAGTTAAGTTTTCGGTCAATGGTAAACTTCTGGATGTTGATGCTGGAAGTCTTGCCAATTGCAGCTGCAGTGAAGAAAAGGTGATGATGCCTGAGCCTTCTGTTGTTGGAAATGTTCATTGTCTGGCACTTACTTAGTGCAAACGTTACCTGCTATTTGACAGCTCATGTCCACATGTTGTGTGCATTGTGTCCCAATGATGTAGGCTGTCATGGGTTACTTTATAACTATAGAACTATATAATCATCAAAAAAACAGTTCTTGACCTAATGCCAGAGATAAGCTCATTGACTGAACAGCTGAAGATGGCTAAATGGCTAAATCAATGACACTGCTCTGTGGAGCTTCAACACGGATATCCTGGGGCTCTGATTGGTTGAATCTGTGCATGTGTGGAGTAATTTGTAGCTGGCATTGATAAATTATTTCTTGCTGAATAAACATTTGCTCTAATGTACTTGTCTTAAACTAACTGCAGATCATAAATTGATAAAGATTTACATAAATTGTATTCAGATTGATTTAACAATAGAGATAAATAATGATTTATTTAGGCAGTATTAAAATTTATAGTCCTGAGGTTATGTGATAATTACCATATTAAATAAAGTGCAAGAAGGAAATATTGTTTCCCTATGTTCAAGGGAACAAATATAACGTTTTAGTTCCCTTTGGAAGAGGATACACAAAACATCACAGAGAAACTTCTTTAACAGAAACACTCTCGTTTATTTTAAATACTACCTCAGAAGGAAAGGATATGCATTTTATACTGATTCAAAATAATTTCTCATAAAACATCTAAATGCACTTTCTGCAAAATTTTCATTATGTATTTAATTTATTAGGTATATTGCACAAAGCTGCATATTTTCAATGTATTAATTTATTGAATTTTTAAAAATTAAACAGTTGACAACAATTTCACAACATATTTCAAACTTCTTTCAAACTTTATTCAATTCATCTCATCATCCACTGTACAGTACATTATATAATAGATTGCACCTGTTCATAAATAATGTTTTATATTTTGTAATATTTAAAGGAATTAGCAAACCTTTATTCACATGCACTTCTGCTCCAAGCATATTGATCCACATATGTCATTTAAGTAATCAATGTGTATTTTTCAAAACAAACATCAATATAATTCAATTTTCAAAACTTCCATCAATAGAACATTTTGTAAACAATTATCAATTAATTGACAGTGTGTGCATTTACTATAATTAACTGTAAATTTCCTAAACAATATATATTTGAGCTAATATTTAAGCCAAAACATCAAGCATAGGGTGTCTGTTGGATTTCATTTCTTAAAGGTGGATTATGTCTGAATTAAATTTTTTGTATTGATAATCAAAATCATTAATAAATATGTTCCTCACACCCTCCCCCCACCAAAGAAAAATTGGTTTAAATGAACTCAACATTCCCAATAGCTTTAATCTCCAAATTAACATTACGTGACTCTGCCTCATACTGGAGAGAATAATTTATGTGAGCATGAATAAGTAATAATGTGAGCTATAAATATTCAAATTTGATATATAATACCCTGGGAATTTTGTCAACACAATTGAATGATTAATAGTCACTATTATTTTTCTTTGCTCCAAAGCTATATTAACTCATTTAGAATCATTAGAAATTGGACAGTATTACGATGAGTGCATTGAAGTGCTTTCTTAAAGTCCATTTTATAGTTGCATGCACTTTATTTTTAACTTTAATGGAAGTTGAAAGATTTGTTACACTCAAATTTTATACATGAATTGGTCACTCCTTTTTTTGCATGCTAATACATTGTAATATTATTTTTAATAAATTAAGTAAAACAATAATTTTTGAACAATGCAAATGTGCCTGCTTATTTCACTAAGGAAAGTGAATGAAATATTTATTTAAATTCTCTGTGAAAAGGTATAAGATCAGGAGTTAAAATCAATAATAACTAAGACAGGAAAACAGGGAAAACTATCACCTGTAGCAAACCTATCAATTTGACAGACTTCAACTGCTGATACTCCCCCATAATCTAACCTTATTTCCCACACTTCCTCTTTGCCAATTTTTCCTCTGACAACTTGCAAATTCTGTAAAAATGCTTCTTTGTGTTGAAACAATATCTTGTTAACAGTGCCAACACTCCTTATAATTGTGAATGCTTCAGTTAAGTCGTTTCATGGTTTCCTTTATTCTAAAGAATGTGTGGCTAAGCCTCTTCAGCATGTCTTCACAGTTGAAGCTCTTGCTAAATGGCATCATCATAATTACTTTCCTCCCTACTGTCTCAAGAGCAATTTTACCCATCTCCTTGTTAAACAAGCAAAATTGCATCCAGCATTCTGAATAGTGGGACAACAATAGAAGTGGCACAGTGGAGGGACTGAATTGTTCTAGATCATAAGCACCAGCAAAGGTTCACTACAATGTTGATTTTTCTTACTGCTGCCGACAATTAAACATAATAAACACATCATCAGGATGTATCACTATGATGTTGACAGTGTGCACACTGAAAATCACCATGGAATCAAAATTTTAAAATAATTCTTAAAATTCAGAATTGTGGTAAAGCTCAACAACGTGCAGTATGAAAAAAAAATTAAATTTGCATCTTTTAAAGTTCAATTCACAGTGCAGGTGTATCAGGAGCTTCCTCTATACTACTGAAAGACAGCATGATATGATAACTTTTCTTTCATTCACAGGATGAGGGCATCACTGACTACGCAGCATTTATTTCCCATCCCTAATTGCCCTGAGGGCAGCTAAGGGTCAACCACATTGCTATGAGTCTGGAGTCACATGTAGACCAGACCAGGTAAGGATGGCAGTTTCCTTCCCTAAAGAACATTAGTGAGCTAGATGGGTTATCTGGTGATCTTCAACTATCGTGATGAGATACTTATGTTAGCTCCTGTAATATAGATGTGAAATATGGGTCACATAGCACTGAAGGATTTCATAAACGTTTATTGCTGCTCCTGGTATTTATGTATGTACATTGCAGTCACATGGGCTTCCATGTCTGAGCAGAAACAAAGCATTCAGACATACTATGACAAGTTTCCCTCAGGGTGTTATGCTGCAAGTGGACAGAGTAAGACGGAGATTGAAAGCTCTATGCCAACTTTCATGATACTGTGAGTGACACCATACATATATCTGCTATGAGTCATGATATAACACAACAGAATCCTCAAACATAATATATGAACAGGAATTCTGACAACAATTTGGGCTGCACAGTGGCTCAGTGTATAGCTCTGCTGCCTCACAGCACCAGGGACTGGGGTTTGATTCTACCCTCGAGTAACTGTCTGTGTGGAGTTTGCACATTCTCCCCGTGTCTGCGCGGGTTTCCTTTGGATGTTCCGGTTTCCTCCCACAATCCAGAGATGTGCATGTTAGGTAGATTGGCCACGTTATATGCCCATTGTGTACAAACATGTGTTGGTTATGTAGATTGGCCATGGGAAATGCAAGGTTACAGGGATAGAGTGGGAGTCTGGTGGGGATGCTCTTCGAAGGGTCAATGTGGACTCGATGGGCCAAAGTAGGGATTCTATGATCCATTCTAACCATATGTGTAGATTCAGCTATTTATCAGGAAGGCATTTCCACCCAAGGGAAACTCCTGGTCCAAAGGAATGCCTTAATCTGTTCATTAATATAACACACCCATGACCAAAATATTACACTAAAAGCAGGAAAATACATCAGCAGACCACAACAGATGCTACTCTTGCTGTGTATATTGTTTGTAGTCATTCTATCTGTCACATTAAAACAACAATGGTACTGAGTATTATTTTACAGCGATAGTCCTCCCTCATAATGAGATAATACGGTGTGAAGCTGGATGAACACAGCAGGCCAAGCAGCATCAGAGCAGCAGGAAAGCTGATGTTTTGGGTCTGGAACCTTCTTCAGAAATTCCTCATAATGATGTTTGATGTCCCAAACACAACCTTAGGTTACCAAGGTATAATAATTTGCACTTGTAAAATAGATGGTTAAAACAAAAAAAAGGCTCCATAATCAAAAAAAGCAAAAAATAAGCAGGCAAGAAGTCGGAAACAACAATCAGAAAATGCTGGCAACATCGCAAAGATGGGTTAAAGTTTTGAGTGACATTCAAGATTGAAAATCCCTTCATCTCTGTGGAACACATCTGCTTTTTCAATACCACCTGAACAATTATCCTTTCTGTCTCTCTCAAATGTTGATCTAATGCATTGGCTTCTCTTCCTTAGTTCTAAATATAAATCATCAAAAGGAAATCAATCAAAGATGTGAGAAGCAGAGTAAACGATTGCTCAGAGCGACAGGAGGTTGTGAGAGGATTGGCAAAGGGAAAATGTTAGAAATATCATTTTCAAACAAAACTGAGATTGTTGCTAATCAACGTGTTCACTTTGCTAATTTCTAATGTGATGGGAAAATCTATTTGCTTTGGCCAAGTTTTGGTCTCCCAGTTGGGGTCCCAACAACGCAGAAAGTCGAGCAGGGAGAGAGGAAACCTCCCAGAATAGACACTGCATCATTTTAGAGGTGGAAGCCAACGCGGTGATTGTCACTAGGTCAGCTGTCCATATTATGAAAGCAGCCATCCTACATTTCCCCCCAACCATCCAGTAACCAGACCATTTGAGGACTGACGGTCAGCTTTCTGAACAACAGCACCAAGCATCAGGACTGCACCTAGGAGTTTG
The DNA here is from genome assembly GCF_030684315.1 of Stegostoma tigrinum. NCBI lineage: Eukaryota > Metazoa > Chordata > Chondrichthyes > Orectolobiformes > Stegostomatidae > Stegostoma > Stegostoma tigrinum. The sequence goes on along the minus strand of NC_081365.1, from coordinate 25,195,607 downwards.
GAAATTTGTCAAAGGAGAGCATCCTCACAATCCAGGTATATGTAGGGTTCAGAGCTGCCGAGATCAGATGGGTACAGCCTGCCAAGAGTTGGATTTGGTTAGGGTGAGCAGTACACAACATTGTTAAAGGGGCCACAGTTGCTTCTGGAGAGCACTTCTACAGACCCAACATTACCCTAATATGAGGGCCCATTCCAAACTGCTGGAAAGTACCAGCCTCCATCCTTGGCCATTTCCCTATATAGTGCAGGTACTGCTTGCTGGTGGATGGTAAAATGCAGTGGTCAGAGACCCTTTATTCGCCACTAAAATATCTCAGTGGGCTTTTGGATAGTGGGGCCATCCACCTCTTTCCCCATAGTGGTCAAGGTGACACAACTTTGCCTGTTGCCTCTATCCAATGCATTCAATTACCACTTTACAGACCTAACTACCTTATCGTGTTATGATCACAACTGATGATATTATGGGGCATGTCAGATCCCAAACAGAAAACTATCTTGAAAGATGGTAAGAATTTTATTCACCCTCAGCTTCTTGCAGAACCTCAAATCTCAGTGAAGGGTCACCCTGTCGGCACTTAAAAGTTCCTTGTTCCATTGATATGGAAGAGCTTTCTTCTTACTGACCTGCAAATTTACAGCAAACATATGGGCTTTTCATAACCTCTGCTTCCAGCAGTTTTTTGCTTCTGAATATTTTTCTATTAAACTACTCAGGCCTTTATTTTCTTCTCCCAGCACTGACATTCTGAAGTCTATTAAACTATTAGCACCTTTTTGCTCTGGCTGAACCTATACACACTGCTTAACCTTCTGGGTAGTTTTGTCTGTCTGTCTTTCTGTCTCCCTGTGTCATAGCATACCTTGTGTCTAGACAAGAGCAGTTTGTATTTTTTTACTTCAATGCCTATTTCTAATGCACTAAATCATTGACCTCAAGCTGTAATTCAAAGCTTTAAACCCAACAGCAATCAGTATAAACTACATCATGCCCTTCACAAGGCAGGATATAAAAATACAAATCAACCTTCTGTGCACTTTAGAATTCATGTTTCCAAATATTAATATGTCATGAACTTTCATCGCATCAACCATTAGACTTATGTGACAGTTGTTCAGTGCTCTTTGAACACTAGATAGTGCTGAATACTTGAAAGCATAAGCAAGGCATAAATTGTGAATTCCAGTAAAATATAGAGGATTGAAATAACATAAATAATGTACAACACAAAAGGAGGCCTTTTGTCTCAGCATATCAAGGTGGCTCATTGTGTCCACATCAGTCAATAAAGATCTGACTACACCAATTTCATTTTCCAGCATTTGACCCATAGCCCTGAAGGTTCTGGTAATGCTAATGAATATCTAAATATTGTTTAAATGTTACGGGAATTCCCGACTTAACCATTCTTTCTGGGAGTCAGTTCCAGACGTCCACCAACCTTTCTGTGAAAAAAATTCTCCTCAACTCTCCTCTTAGTCTTACCTACCTTATTCACTGCTATTTTCAGCAATATGTGGATATGCACAACCAGTTCTCTCTCATATTCAATACTTTCCAGCATCTTATCATTCATAGTGCAATCCCTTGTCTTGTTAACCTACCCCAGAATCACTACCTCACACTTTACCAGCTTGTATTCCATTTGATACTGCTTTGCCCAGATAACAAGTCCATTGATACCCTCCTACAGTTTACTGCTATCCTCCTCACTATTTATCACCCTACCAATTTTTTGTGACATCTGCAAACATCTTCATCGTACCCCTGCATTTCAATCGAAATCATTAAGATGCACCACTAACAGCAGGGGAAAGCACCATACCCAGTGGAAATCCCACAGGAACATCTAACCACCATCACCCTCTGCTACCTGTCTCTCAGTCAATTTTAGATCCAGTGTGCCACTGTGATGCGGAAAAGCCAAAAGCCTGGAATATGTCTCCTGAGGATATATGGAAAAATTATGAGAATTTTAAATGAGGATTAGTAAAACGTTACTTTTTTTCTGATTTTCCAAAACAAAAAACAGCTTCCCAAGTCTTTTCTGTGACCGAAAATTCTCATCTGATTGAATTTACTAATAATCTCTGAACTTGATTAGTCATAAACATAAATGTATGCTGAATAAATGACATTTTCCATAAGCAATGGCTTGACAGTATGGTCTCAGCACAAACGCTAAAAAAAATCCTATTCTGATACCGTGATTGGCCAGTGGAGTGACAAATTGTTAAACTAAATATGATGTCTTTGTTATATGTATTTAATTTTCTACTTGACTTATTGAGGAAAATTGATGCTAGTCTAGTTGATTATAATCTTCCCATTACTTTATATCATCAAATACTGGAGTGACAAGCTTGATGCCTGTTCAGTATGGCACTGTACTGATAATTTTCTAGTGGATTGGATCAAGTTCTATGTTTAACACTTGCTTTAAAATTTATTTTTAAAGATCACTTTTACATCATTCTATTGATCACATATGTTAATATATAAAAAATATTCGGAATCAGTTGAGGTACAATTGCTTTATAGATTAATTAACCTGTCCAAGAATATCATGGCGTTTCTCCGGCAATGAAAATTTTGAAATGAGCTTTTTAATATAATGTATCTGGAAATCATTTTTTTTCAAATAGAATAGTTTTCTCTTCTTTTCCTCAGTCCTTCTGAAATGTGCAGTCTTTTGCCATGATTGGTTTCAATAGGTTTCATGAGCTGTAGTTTACACTCCAAGATTGGTGTGTTCAAAGACAGTTGGTGATCAAATGTACTGACTGGGTTTCCCCTCTTTACCTGCTTGCCAGCCCTTATTTTTTAAAATTTATTCATAGAATATGGGTATCATTGGTTGAGCGAGCATTTATTTCCCATTCCTAGCTGACCCTGAGATAGCAGTTTTGAATTGGTTTCTTGGACTGTTGCAGTCTATTTGGTATTGATCTGCTGTAAGGGAACGAGTTCTAGGATGTTGACCCAGTGACACTGAAAGGCAGATAATATATTTCCAAATAAGAACGGCTTGAAAATGATGTGCGCATGCGTCTGCTGCCTTGTCCTTCCACAGTATAGTGTTCATGGCTTCAGAAGGTGTTGTCAAAGATGCCTTGGTAAATTTCTGCAGTGCATCTTGTAGATGGTGCACACTGTTGCTATTGAATGTTATTGCTGAGGGGGTGAATGTTAGTGGATCAGGTGCAAATGAAGCTGGCTACTTTATCCTGGATAGTGCCATGTTTATTGAGTGTATTTCGGAGCTGTACTGATCTAGGTGGGTGGAGAATATTCCAACATACTCCTGACTTGAGATTTATAAATGGTAGATAGGACTTAGGAGGTGAGTTACTTGCAGCAGATTTCCAAGCCCCTTGACTGTTTTTGTAGCCATTGTAATCATATGGCTAGTCCAGTTCAGTTTCTGGAATGGTAACTCCTAGCATGCTGATAATGGGGGATTCAGTGCTGGCAATGTCAAGGGGCAATAGTTAGATTCTCTATTATTGGAGGTGGTCATTGTGTGGCATAAATGTTGCTTGCTAATAGCCTATGCCTGAATATTAAATAGTGTTCTGAGGAAGGGTCACTGGACCTGAAACTTTAACTCTGTTTTCTCCTTCATAGATGCTGCCAGACCTGTTGAGCTTTTCCAGCAACTTTGTTTTTGTTTACGTCTGAATATTGTCTAGCTTTTGTTACATCTGAACGTGGACGACTCAAGGAACCAAGGAGTCAGGCATGGTGTTGAACACTGTGCAATCATCAAAAAACATTCCCCACTTCTGACCTTAGGATGGATGGAAAATCATTGATGTAACAGCTGAAGATAGTTTGAACTAGGACTCTACCCTGAAGAACATACGCTGAGATTTCCTGGATCTGAGATAACCGACCTCCAACAACCATTACCATCTTCCTTTGTGCCACAAATGGCTCCAGAAAGTGGAGATTCATTTGCCCTGATTCAGTTTGACTGTGATTTGATTCTAGAGCTCCTCAATGCTACTTTCAGTCAAATGTGACCTTGACATTGAGAGAATAAATTCACATTTCACCTTACCTCTGGAATTCCCTCTTTTGTTTGCGCTTGAGCCTAGGCAGTGATGAGGTCAGAAATTGCATCAGCCTGGAGGATCCCAAGGATCCCAAGTGAGTCAGTGAATTGGTTACTGATCAGTAGCTGCTTGACAGCACTATTGGAGGGTAAGTACACAGAAATCATCAGGGGCTTTCCTTGCAGATATCTGACCTGATGCAATGAGACCTCATGGAGTTTGGAGTCAATATTGAGGATTCCCAGGGTAGCTCCTTCCCAAGACAATGCCACTATGTTGTCACCTCTGGTGGATTTGTGCTGCTGGTGGGGCAGGACTTTGTGTGGGATGGTGATGGTGATCTTTTGTACATTGTGTTAAGGGTATGATTCCTTGAGTATGGCTGTCAGTCCGTCACATGGCTAGTTTACAAGACAACACGCCCAGTTTTGGAACCAGCTCCCATTATGAGGAGGGATTTTGGAGGGTCCACAGACGGAGTTTGTCATTGTCTTTTCCAGGGCCTATGTAAATGCCAGTGGTCCATCTACTTTCATTCCCTATTTGAGATTTATTAGCGATTTGATAAAACTGAATATCCTACCAGACCACTTCAGAAGGCCAGGACTGAATTTACTCGTAGGCCGGGCCAGGTGAGGAACACAGATTTCCTTCCTTTAAGGAAAATCAGGAAACCCATCTGCCATGGTAGAAATCAACCCTGGATCCCCAAAACAGTTTCTGGGTCTTCAGAAGACTAGTCCAGTGATAATATCACTATGTTATCACCTTCTCCTAAAAATGCATCTAAAATTTTATAGACTATGGGAAGGTGTTAGAATGCTTGCCTGCCCATGAGCTTATTGAGGCTTCTGAATAGCTTATTAATGACTATTTAAGGGTTTCGTCTCCTCCTCACCGGTTTATTACTCATGATAAGTGAAGGCCCATACCATTCGACGTACGTGGCAACGCTAGCTGCATGACAGGCATTGGTCACCTGGGTCAACAGAGGCACACTTTCAATGTGGTCACTCTTTTAATTCTCACCTCTGACCTCATGAATGAGTTCCCTTAAATCTTTTTTGGTCATAAACCTAGACTTAAGTGGCCTCCTCAAAGTGTTGGGACTGTCTGTAGTCCCAGCAGTGGTCGCCACTAACAGTGACCCTCCAGCGACCACAGAGACACCGGTCACCTGAGTAGCCATTAGCTCTGTAAGGCAGTAAATTTCCCCTTGATAAGGAGTAGATGTCTCTCTCCCAGTTTTAAATTGCTGCAGGGCAGCCATTGAGACTGTGGTAAGATACATATCTATTCAATGCTTGCTGCAAATTGTAGCCCCAAACTATAAGTCAGATTGGAATTTGTAGACTGGAGACTAGCCCTGAGAGATCTTGCCTGTATGTATTAGGTTGACACTAACCAGTACATTTGCACTGTATACGTCTGGAATTTAAAAAGGCTTTCAACTGCAAGGATTTTTTAAAATCTTACATTACCCACAAAGTTTTAATGGCTGCATTTGCCCATGAGAAACTTTTTAAAAGCTTTACAATGCAACCAGTCCAGATGTGCATGCTCAAACTACATAACATTGCTGCCAACATTATTCATGTAAAATGTACTGTGATTGTAAATACTGACAAGAATTGGATTTCAAGGTAATGATGCATACATTTTAAATATAATTTCTAGTGTAGTACTATCTGGGAGATCGACTCATTAGTTTATAAGGGTGTGTTGAACAGCATCATTGGTTTCTCTACAACAGCTAATTGCACTGTTAGAGCCCATCTATTACAGGAATGATTCTGTTTGGAATCTGTACAGTAACATTTGATTGAAAATAAAGGTTGATAATTGTTTCTTCCACATAATTTCTGAATTTTTATTGCTTAATTTTAACAGGAAGCTTTTCAGTCCCCCTGTAAAAATAGTAGAAGTACAATATTCGATTCACCTACAGGCAAGGAATGTCAGTGGCTCCTAAGAATAGAAAAGGGGGAATATTTTAAATGAATTATCTCAAAGTGGGGAAACAGATCACAGAACATTGCTTGTTTAGGAATTACAGGTTGAATATTACCAAAAATGAGCAAAATGTCCATTTGGGGAGTTCCCTGGAGAGCTTTGGTCTATAAAACTGCAGTGGGATATTTCTCACAGCTCCTCGCTGTTCATCGCATTATGCATGCTCCATGCTTCTGTGGCACCACTCCTGCGCTATTGGGTACTCAATGCAGTGGAAGTACTTGGGAACTTCTGGGATTTCCACCACCAGTAATATGTTAAAGCTCAGGCATTCTTTGTCAGCCAAAAGTAGTCACTCACAGAAAACAGAGTGGGAGGGAAGTGAAATAAAGAGTTTCTAGGGCACATAGGTGGCACAGTTGACACTTCTTTGTAAATAGAAGCTCACATTCATAAATGCAGCAAAGGCAAAATACTGCATGTTTTGGAAATCTGGCACAAGAATCTTGCAAAAACTCTACAGGTCTGGCAGCAAATGTGGAGAGAGAGAGTCAATATTTCAAGTCTGATATGACGCTTCCTCAGAATGGTGTAAGTAAAATATTACTACTTTACATTAACATGTATCTGATTAGCTACTATGACAACTGTGACAAAAACTAATTACACAAACCACCTTTCTTAGTACCATACTTTATTAGAAGCCTGTCTAAGGAAATGCTGTTCTTTCCCCAGCGTCCAGAGTGGAATAACACTATCTTTATTCAACGTTAGAGCATTACATTTTGGAAAACATTCAAACATTTAATAACATTAGCATTTACTGAATAACAGGAAAAGCAAAAAACCAAATGATGAACAGTTGTATTTGCTTCTGGGAATAAACAGAGGCTACTTGCCTTCCAAGCAGCAACAAATGTATGTTCATGAATGATCATTTCACCCAATGTGGATCTAATGGAACTGGGTGTCAATTAAATTCGTCTGGCTTGTTGCTCTTGATGCTGCTCGGCTCAGTCATGGTGAAGGCACATTTCTCTTTCTCAATATCCTCACCTTCCTCATATCGAGACTGCTGCTGCTGCGTTCCCAGTTCTTCAGAGTCCATCACATCCTTTCTTTGCTTGCTGCTGTTGTGCAGTGTATAGCATGCTATGATTATGCTGCATACTGTCTCAAGTATAGGAAAGCTCCCCTATGACAAATTCAAACATCGTCACCTCATCTTCAGGTGGCCTTTTATCTACTCATGATGGGCCCAGGTGAAAGAATGGGCAGCATTCTGTCGATGCTCAGCATCAGTCAGTGGTCTGTCTAATGTGTTGATCAGCCCTCGGTTGCAAAGGATGGCCCTTGCCTCTGAGGAACCATCCTTTTAGAGTATCTGGCCTTTAAAATGAAACTGATATCTGGGCATTCTCAAGGCTCTGGGCATCACAGCAGATTCCTGTTTACTCTATCCAGCCTGGTCATGATTTAGAAAACCTCAGATCTTGGCCTTCTTCTTTACAACAAGAGCAGAACAAATATCTTCAATCTATCCTCAAAACTGATCTTCCTCAACCCTAGAATCGTTATCATAAACTACTTCTGCACTGCCTTTAATTCATTCACATCCTTCCCATATAACATACACAATGCTACAACTGTGATCTAACAAGTTCAACTCCTTGCTCTTATATTCTATGCCCTATTAATGATACCAAGGGTACTGTATGCTCTAGTTACTGTTCTCCCTCTCTTACTGGCCCGCCGCTTTTAATGATCAATGCACATATATACGCAGGTCCCTTTGCTCATGCAAGCCCACCCCTTAGATTTTTATCCCATATTTTCTATTTACTTTCACTATTCTTCCTCTCAAATCTGCATCACCCATGTTTCTCTTCATTGAACCTCATCTACCACCTCCCTGCCTGGGTCCTTCTGGAGTTCTAGTCTGTCCTCAGAGTTTGCATTTCTCCCGCACTTTGAAATTGCTCCTGCACAAAAAGTTCCAGATCATTGATATATGTCAGGAAAAGCAATGTTCTCAATATCCTTGTCGATCCTTGAAGACCTCCACTGCAAGCTTCCCTCTACCTGAAAAGAATCTGCTGAGCATCGTTTCCTGTTTCCTACCACTCGGCCAATTTTGTATCCAAATTGCTACTGACACTTTTGTTACATAACCTACAACTTTCCTCAAATGACGATTGAGTGGCACTGTATCAAATGCCTTCTGAAAGTCCGTGTATACCATATCAACAATTTTACCCTCATTGTGCCTCTCTAGGATTGAGCAAAAATCCCTGTCATCTAAATACTGTGTAAAACTCTGGACTTTTCAAAACTTTTCAAAGTAAAGGAGTCAGCTGGACTTAGCTCTGGGAAAAATACACACAGAGATGGTTGCCTGGAACAATTGTTCAGCCTAGAATTCCAATTTACATTTCCTTTCTAAGAGGGCAATCAGTTGGAACTAACTTTTACACTTTCAGCTAGCCAGCACAGACCCTATGGAACCTACATGGATACTGGACATTCACCTGCAGTCAAAATCCATTTACACATACCCTTAACTATTGGAAGCCAACTGACTTCAGAAGGAAATGCCAGAAACACAAAGGACAATACAAATTTGAAAGGAAATAACAGGGTACACGATCTGTATAACTACCAGGCCCAATCTCACCTGAGACAGAGCCTTTCTTAACAAAAAGCTTCTACAGAAACAGTTTCCCCACAGGCTTCCAGCACCAATGATCAGCTTCAGAACCAAGAACCACAGAGGCCAAACAGAGAAGCTGAATGAGAAGGCAAACCAAGGGTCTCAAAGGAGCAAAGGACATCTAAGAGTTGGATGGGGGGAGCAACCAAGCACTTTCCAAACAAGAGCTTCCAAACATGGGCCTGTTCAAACCAAAAGAACCAACAGCAAATATGTCAGCAACCGGACACACTTTAAAAATGCGCTTTCCACAGTGGGGAGCTCAAACGCCTGAGACACCAAAGTTCCAGCCTAGCTAGCAGGAAGGGGAAGGCAGGTCGCAACAGTGCATGGCACTTGAGGATAAGAAGCCTGATTAAAGGTTCTGTAATTAAAACTGCTGTTTAGGTACTAATATTGTTTAATCTGTGTTTAATTTAATCGTGCATTTAATTACTGTCGTCTGCATAATTGATAGTGTTAATTTCGTGGTTTTGCGTTTTTACCTATATTTCTTGTATTATACTTACTTTTTTTGTCTTCGAATAAATGCAGAGATTCTTTCTTTTCCCTGTAACACCTGTCTACTACCTTCTCCCTTTCACATTCTCTAAACAAGTCCAATGTCAGAACCAAGGATCTGGGAGTGATTCGAACCACCTAAAATCAGCAAATTACTGAGTGCAAACCAGAACACTATAATTACCTCTTCAAAAATGCCAGCAACTTAGTTAAGCATGATTTCTCCTTCAGAAATCCATGTCGACATTTTCTCATCAACCTGCCTTTCTCTGTAAACTACTAATTCTATTGTGAATGTTATCTCTAGAAATTTCTCCATCATTGAAGTTCAACTGAATGGTCTGTAATTGATGGCTTATTCTTACAACCTATCTGGCTGATCGAAGGCTGCAATGTTTGCAATTTTCTAATGTTCCAACGCCTCCCTGAGTCTGGGAAGACTGAAAGATTATGGCCAATGCCCCTGTAATTTCCATTCTTATTTGCTTCAAAATCTGTGGATGCATCTTCCCTGGTCCTGCTTTCTTATCAACATGCACTAACAACACCTTCGTTCTATTCCAGTGTGATTCCGCTTTGATGCACCTCTTCGATCCTACTCTGCCTTTGAACACCATTTCACCATTTATATGGCCACAGAAGATGCTTTATGTTGGCTGCCAGTCTTTTGCATAATTTCTCCTTGCTTCTCTTATTTGCTTTTTCACATCCTCTCTGAATCTTGGTATTCTTGATGGTTGTCAATTCTATTTTATAACTGGCACTTGTCAGAGGCACACATTTCTTTGCATCTTAATTCCTATTTCCTTGTCATCCAGGGAGCTCTGGATTTTATTGCTTTACCTTTCACATTTGAGGGAATATATTTCGTCGGTGCCCAAAACAGATTGTCTTTGAAGGTAGCCCATTGTTTATTTACTGTTTTTCCTGCCCCATCTTGTTCCAGTTAATTCTGCCCATCAATGTTTTTGCCCCATGGAAGTCAACAAGTTACCCAGCTCTGTCTGCAATGCCTTTCCACCATCTACAAGGCACAAGTCAGCTCAACAACACAGAAGAAGCTTGATACTATCCAGAACAAAACAGCCCACTTTATTAGCATCACGTCCACAAGCATTCATTCCCTCCACCACGGGCGCTCACTAGCAGTAATGTGTACAGTCTCATGGGGCAAGCAAAAATTCACCCAAGGCTCCTTAGACAGCACCTTCCAAACCCATGACTAATATCATCTTGAAAGACAGGGCCAGTGGATATATGGGAATACCACCAACTGCGAGTTCCTCTCTTAAATCAATCACCATCCAGACTTGGAAATATATCACCGTCGCTTCAGTGTTGTTGGGAAAATATTTTGGAACACCCTCCTTAGTGGCATTGTAGGTGTACAATGTAGGTGACAAATAAACTGCAGTGGTTCAACAAGGCAAGTCACCACCACCTTTTCAAGGCCAATTGAAACTTGACAATACACATTGGCCAAACCAGTGTGTGTTTGCCACATATGCTACTGGCACATGATGTAAGTGTAGCATTGATGTAACAGGTAACATCTGGCTGATCACTACTGATGACCATGACAAGCTACCTGGCTTTGAAGCTACAATAAATGGCAAGGCAAGGCTGAATGCTGTAAGTTCTGAATGAACAAACAAAGGTAAAAATGTGAGTTGAGCAAATGCGTCAATGTTGTCAGCATCCAAGTAGATGTGAATTGAATGAGCATGAAGAAATTAAGGATAGAACCCCATGTGCACCCTGCTCCAATCCATGAGACAAGTACTTATTCCTGCATTTAAGATAACCTGGCAGCAGCATGCAAGTTGGCTGTAGGCTCCAAACTGCATCACTGATAACACTGGTCTATGTCCAAACTTCACAGTTCGGACTGCAGCAGTCACTATCCTAATTATGCCCTGAAATGTTCAGGACATCTGGCTAAGATGATGGCCCAGAGGATCAAGTGGTAAATAGGAGCCATCAGGTACCTGCTCTGATTTTCATGTCTGGAATGGTCATCATCTATGTTCTATCCGTCATATCTGGGAGAACAGCAAGCTGTATCCAAATGAAGTGAGTATAGGTCATTTGAGACATAAATGATGCCAAAGGAGCCCGTTGCTGCTGTCTAGTGAGATTCTCTTAGTTCAAATCTTACGTGGAAAATCAGTCTTTCTTTTCTCAATTTCTGCAAGTACATTGAGGGGAAGAGAAGAACCAGGGAAAAAGTAGGGCCTATTAGGGACCAAGGAGGCATCTGTGCACGAAGCTGGGAGGACACTGGTAAAATGTTAAATTGGGGTTTCACATCTGTCCTTATGCGGAAAAAGGAGGATGCAGTATTGAATGCAAGAAGATGGACTGTTCAGTCTTGAGCAAATTGATACAAGAGGTGAGGAGGAATTGGCATATTTAAAAGTGACAAATCACCCGATCAGGCTCAATTATATCCTCGGTTCACATGGAAGACAAGGGAGAAAATTATAGGGGCGCTGAACCAAATTTTTACATCATCTCTGGCCGCAGAAGTGCTGGGGAGGAGGGGGGGTGGAGATAATTAACATGGTTCCACTTTGCAAGAACGGTGGCCAAGATAGACAAGGAATCTATAGACCAGTGAATCTAATATCAGTGGTAGGGAAATTATTAGAACACAAAGTGAAAGAGAAAATGAATCTCCATTTAGTCAGGCAAGGTTTGATCAGGAATAATTGGCATGATTTTGTCAGAGAGAGGTCATACTTAACAAATCTGGTGGCACTTTGTGACAAGATGGCCAAGGGTTTGGATGAGGGGAAGGCAGTTGATGTGGTTTATTTGGATTTCAGCAAGGTTTTTGACAAGGCCCCATATGGGAATTGATAAAGAAGGTAAAAGCTCATGGGATTTGAGATAAATTGGCAAGTTGGATCCAAAATTGGCTTAGTGACAAGAGACAGAAAGTGATGGTAGATGGCAGTCTGTGTGACTGGAGCCGAGTATCCAGTGACAGAGTGCAAGGATCAATGGTTAGTTCCATATTGTTAATGATACTCATAAGTAATATAGATAAGAATGTTGGGGGGAATGATAAGTAAGTTTGCACCTCAAGATTGTCTACCATCCTGCCAATGAGGAGAAGGGTGTTAGGTTACAGGAGCATCTAAACAGATTGGTCAGATTGGCAGATTGGTGGTAGATGTAATTTAATCCGATAAATGTGAGCTGATGCAAATTGGAAGATGTGGTCAGAAGAAGAGGAATGTAAGGGACATTGAAGATTTTGAAGGACAGTCTCGTAAGAACAGGATGTGATGCTCAACTCATCAATCACCAGTTCCAACGTGCCGCAGCAAAAACCCACAATGACCTCCAGAAGACAGACACAGGATACGATTGATATTGTATCCTTCATCGTCCTATACTTCCCTGGAGCAGAGAGACTACACCATGTTCTTTGTAGCCTTCAACATATCATTGATGCTGACAAGCATCATCCCTTCGCCTCTAATTCTCGCCTTCAAACAACCACCAAACCTTCAACAGACCATAATTCACAGCAAGCTACACAACCTTCAGGAAGACATCGACCACAACGCCACACAGCCCTGCCATTGCAATGTCTTAATGCCAAGTATCCCTATCCTCAATGATAGAAGGGCCCAGGACATCAGTGCAAAAGATAAGGCTGTAGCTTTCTCAGCAATCTTCAGGCAGAAATGTCAAATGAGTAATCCATCTTAGCCTCCTCCAGTGTTCCCCAGCATTACAGATATCAGCCTCCAGCTAATTCAATTCACTCCATGTGATATCAAGAAACAGTTGGAGACACTAGATACTGCAAAGGTTATGGGTCCTGACAACATTCTGGCAAAAGTACTGAAGACTTGTGCTCCGGAACTTGCTGCTCCCATAGCCAAGCTCTTCCAGTACAGTAGCATCTACCCGACAATGTGGAAAATTGCCAAAGTTTGATCTTTACATAGAAGTCAGGACCTGCCCCATCAATCTACTTGTGATCATCAGTAAAGTGATGGAAGGTACTATCAAGCAGCACCTGCTCAGCAATAACCTGCTCAGTTTGGATTCCACCAGGGCTGCTCAGCTCCTGACCTCATTCCAGCTTGGCTCAGACATGGATAAAAGAGCTGAATTTCAGAGGTGAGGTGAAAGTGACAGCCCTTGATATCAAGGCAACATTCAACTGAATGTGGAATCAAGGAGCCCTAGCAAAATTGGAACTAATGGGTATTAGGGGCCAAACTCTTAAGTGGTTGGAGACATACCTGACACATAGGAAGATGGTTGTGATTGTTGGAGGTCAATCATCTCAGCTCCAGGTCATCTCTACAGCAGTTCCTCAGGGTAGTGTCCTCAAACCCACCATCTTCAGTGTATTCACTAATAACATTCCTTCCATCATAAGGTTAGAAGTCGGGATGTTTGACAATAATTGCACAATGTTCAGTACCATTCGCGACCCAGGTACTGAAGCAGTCCATGTTCAAACGCAACTAGACCTAGACAATATCGAAACTTGGGTTAACAAGTAGCAAGTAACATTCATGCGATACAAATGCCAGGCTAGGGACAATCACCACCATCCCTTGGCATTCAACAGTGTTACCATCACTGAACCGCCCACAATCAACATCCTGCAGGTTATCATTGACCAGAAACTCAACAGGACTCACCACATAAACACAACAGCTACAAGAGCAGGACAGAAGTTAGGAATACTATAAAGAGCATGTTCTGGCTCCTCAAAGCCTGTCCACTATCTACAAGGCACAAGTCAGGAGTGTGATGGAATACGCCCCATTTTCCTGGATAGTGTAGCCCCAACAACACTCAAGAAGCTTGCCACCATCCAAGAAAAAGGAGCCCACTTGATTGGCACTACATCCACAAGCATCCATTTTCTCCACCACCGACGCTCATTAGCAATAGTGTGTACTATCTACACGATGCACTGCAGAAATTCACCAAAGATCCTCACATAGCACCTTCCAAACCCATGACAACTTCCAACTAGAAGGGCAAGGGCAGCAGATATGTGAGAACACCACTACCTTCAAGTTTCCCTCCAAGCCACTCATTATCCTGTCTTGGAAATATATTGCTGTTCCTTCAGAGTCGTTGGGTCAAAATCCTGGAATTACCTCTCTAATAACATTGTGAGTCAACCCACAGCAGGTGGACTGCAGTGTTTCAAGAAGGCAGCTCACCAGTACCTGCTCAAGGACAACAAGGGACGGGAAATAATAACTGGCCCAGCCAGCGACACCCGCATCCCACCAATGAATTTTAAAAATGTCAGATCATCAACATGGATACTACCATCATGTGGGTACTGCCATCACACCCATCTTGTACCTGGCAGATACTCATGTGACTTGGTCAATGTTGTCTATCTCATATGCTGCAGGCAAGGATGCCCCGAGGCCTGGTATATTGGCGAAGCCACGCATACGCTGTGGCAATGGATGAATGGATGCCACACAAGAATCACCCGACAGGAATGTTCCCGCCCAGTCAGGGAACACTTCAGCAAAGACACTCAGCCTCCGATCTGCCAGTGGTCATCCTCCAAGGTGGCCGTTAAGGTGCACAACGATGCTAAATCTCCGAGCAGAAACTGGTCGCCAAGTTCCATACCCATGAAGGCGGCCTCAACTGTGATCTTGAGTTCATGTCATGCTACGTGACCCTACCACACTGTTCTGTGTCTGTAAAATCATCCTTACTGTCCTGTTTTGTCACCACCACCTGGTTAAATCATGATCTCTCTACCTTAATCAGTTTGCACAGTTTTGGATTAGTTATTACTTTGGTAAGTCATTTGGTTTTATTCCAGCCCCACCATATTTTTAATCTTTTTGTAATTACCTCTCTGCCTGATTTAGTCTGATTATAGACCATCCCTTCACTTGTTATTCAGCTGTTGACACTTTACTCACAACAGCTAATGCTTCGGATCACTTCCACTCTCATCATTTGTACGGTCTTTTGATCTCTCTGTTCTTGGTGTCTCTGCCTGTAAATTGTGAGTTCATCTCTTTCACTTCACCTAACAAAGGGGCGATGTTCCAAAAGCTTGTGATTTCAGATAAATCTGTTGGACTATAACCTGGTGTCGTGTGACTTCTGACTTTGTAAGAAGGAACAAAATTAGAGAGTAGGCAATGATTGGCAGGATACCAGGAAGCTCATTGGAAGAGAAGGATCATGGGATGCCTGTCAACAGATCGCTGACGGTGGCTGGACAGGTTAGTAGGATAGTTAGGAAGGCATACTTTATCAATTGAGGCATGAATTTTAAGAGGAGAGAGGTCATATTGAAGCTATACACAACTTTGGTTAGGCTACACGTGAAGTACCGTGTGCAGTTCTGGTCGCCAAACTGTAGAAAGGATGTGAATGCACTGAATGGGTATAAAGGAGATTCACCTGGGTGTTCCCTGGGTAAAAGCATTTCAGCTTTGAAGAGAGCCTGGATTAGCTCAGATTGTTTTCTTTGGAGCCGAGGTGGTTACATAGAACTTAGAACATTATAGCACAGTACAGGCCCTTCGGCCCTCAATGTTGTGCCGACCTGTCATACCGATCTGAAGCCCATCTAACCTACACTATTCCATGTACGTCCATATGCTTATCCAATGACGACTTAAATGTACCTGAAGTTGGCGAATCTACTACCGTTGCAGGCAAAGCGTTCCATTCCCTTATTATTCTCTGAGTAAAGAAACTACCTCTGACATTTGTCCTCTATCTTTCACCGCTCAATTTAAAGCTATGCCCCCTCGTGCTCGCCGTCACCATCCTAGGAAAAAGGCTCTCCCCATCCACCCTATCTAACCCTCTGATTATTTTATATGTTTCAATTAAGTCACCTCTCGACCTTCTTCTCTCTAGCGAAAACAGCCTCAAGTCCCTCAGCCTTTCCTCGTAAGACCTTCCCTCCATACCAGGCAACATCCTAGTTATCTCCTCTGCACCCTTTCCAAAGCTTCCACATCCTTCTTGGAGGAGAGGAGGGATGCAGAGGTGGACGTGGAGCTAATAGAGGTGTACAGGATAATGTGGGTCATGAACAGGATGGATAGAAAGCAACTGTTCCCTTAATCAGAAGGCTATAACAAGAACGCATAATTTTTAAATGAATTTTAAATTTTTGGCAGCACAAACTCAATTGGTCAAAGAGCCTCTTTGGTACTTGATTCTAAGATGCTATGTTTCTATAAATGTTGAGAATCTTTACCATGTCACCATATTTCACTAACTGACCTGCCATTGGCCACAATGACAATGGCTGGGAATATCGCACCCCGTCTATGAAGTTCAATTTCTCCACATCTGACTTCTCTTTAACTCCTTTCCCCTTCAGCTTTTGCTCCTGGCATTTTTAGAGCAGGAGCTCTTCGTAAGAGGAAACCACCGGCACAATACAATATCTTGTTGTTCCATGACAATGCATGTTGGTTCATCACCAAACTCCATAGAGTCAAAAAGAATCGGATTCCAAGGTGACTGTGAAAGCAACTTCTAAATAGTTGGGTGGAAGCATGGACTAAATCAACATGTCAGATTTCAGCTTGTTTTGAGGCAATGCATTTTGAGTTCTGGATTTTACATTTCTAAACTGTGCACCAGTCATAATAGCACAATCGTGTGGTGCAGAAAGGCAAGTTGAAGGGGCTAGGTGGTGTTTACAATGGAGGCACAGAGATTAGATTTAATGTTATGTTACTGGAGGTACACTGGGTTGCTGTCAAGAACAGGAGGGGCAGACTATTCCCCAACTTATAGAAGAGGAAACATTTTACTTGGCCCAAGAACAGTGATTGGAGATAGCTGGGGAGGTGAGCAGCAGGAGAATTGCACCCTGACCTTCAATAAAGTGCATAAAGTAGTTTAATAATTTAACCAGGTCAGAAAAAGCAAGCACATTTGTTAAATCTTCTATATCTTGTGGTTTAAACATCCGTTTCACTCTTACTCGGTTTGCGTGCTTTAACACATCACACCTCACACTCACTCAATTTTCAATGGCAGCCAGTCTTGACTTCCTATGCACTTCATCACCTCATCTGTCATCGTCCTTCACCTCAATTGTGATGGAAAGTAATGTATTTGTCTTCTAATTATTATCAGAATGCACGTTATTCAGCAGATAAATATAAAAACTTCATTCAATTGTGGCTGTTTATTTCTGAGTTATTTATGGAAGAAAAGAGTACAAAATGCAAAATAGAATGAGGATTAAAGGTAAAGTGCTACAAATAAACCAGATGTTGTGAAGGAGGCACTGGAGCTAAGTGACACATCCACATTACTTTCAGTCACAGGTCGAGAGAGAGGGAATGTGCAACAAACTATTTTCAGTTACAAATATCGCTCTCAGAAATGCTGACTTTACTTCAGCAATGACTGCACAATGTGAAGCCTGGGGATGGTGATGATTAACAGCGTTGCATTGGGACATCTAATTCATATCATTTTTTGCTTTTATCTTACAGAATCTTCATGCTGACAGTAATTGGCAATTGGAACCTGCGAGCGGGCCTTGCCTGAGCATGTTCCAGGGCTCGAATTGGTAGCTGTAGAATTGGAGGTGGAGGCAGCAGGATGAGATTGGAGGTGGCAGTGTCAGCAGTAACAAGCACTCAGCTCATCCCGAGAACCCAGGCTGTGGCTTGGTCCGAGTGCCTGCACAAGAGATGAGACTTAAATAAGACTTTAATATCTGGATGCTTCTCATTAGTTTGACTGCCTTTTATTTCTACCGTTTGGTTTTAAATTCCGGTTTTGTAATTGTATGTAACCAAGATGGTGCTGGTTCTGTTGGTGGAGGTAAGATGGTGCTGAAGATTGATGACACTATACAACACTTTCCACGGTACTTTATAGCAAAATACATATTAGATTAGACTCTCTACATTGTGGAAACAGGCCCTTCGGCCCAACAAGTACACACCGCCCCTTGAAGTAAACGCAGACCCATCCCCCTATAACCCACACACCCCTGAACACTACGGGCAATTCAGAATGGCCAATCCACCTAGCCTGCACATCTTTGGACTGTGGGAGGAAATCAGAGCACCCGGAGGAAACCCACGCACACATGGGGAGAATGTGCAAACTCCGCACAGACAGTTGCCCGAGGCTGGAATGAACCCAGGTCCCTGGCACTGTGAGGCTGCAGTGCTAATCACTGAGCCACTGTGCCTCCCCGGTGACAATAAATAAATCAAATCAAAACAAATGATCACTGCTGGACATGAATGAAGATGATTTCTCAGGAGATCTTAATTTTTGTAAGATTGTGCCATCATGAATGGACAGTCTTGTCACAAATTAAATACCTGCATGCTGCTGGGTTCAGTTAGAGGGTGAGCCAGGATTTTATCTGCTGATTTGAGATCCACAAGTGAGAATAATCAGACACCAGTGTTAGGGGCAGTTGTGGGGGCTCACCTTTCGGTGTGCACTATCCTCTCCAAGCTCTGCTCAACTGGGCAAAGGTACTTTACCTGGGGCTATTACTGAGAAGAGGAATGTTAAAGGTGCATCAGCAACTTGGACTAGCCAGACAAGTGCATTCTTCACTCTAAAAGAGAGGACAGAGTAATCTAACTCAGTCACTGGGGGACAGGTAAGGCATTCAATCGTGAGGCTGTCTGACATGGAGAAGGTGGCTGTCTCCATGGACCTTCAATCAGAACGCTCAAATGAGTCTATGCAGGCCATAGCCATGACCGTGCCTGTATAAACTTTGGACAACATCTTGCAGGGCACCAGACACTTCATCATTGCCATACAAGGAGAAAGCCTGGAAAGAAACGATGGCATCGTTTGGCCACAAAGTTCAGCAGCTTGTGGAAGAGCAACTCTTCTGACAGGTCAAGCAAAATGAGCCATTATGACACAGGCAAGGCTCAAACTCCAGGCCTACTGCAGCCAGGAGTCCCAGGTCCAGGCCCCGGAGTCTGCACTCAGAGTCAAAACAACCTCCAGTCTCATTGAGCCATATTCCCTTACTGATAACTTCCTTGCTTCTTGTATGTACAATCCACTGCAATACACTGCAGCACTGACACACTTAACCTGCATGGTCATGTGGATTGAGGACCACTTTGTGTCTCAGTGCTGAATTTATTACATTAACTCCTTTCCAACAACGGTCAACCCTGGCATCCTCGCTTGGCCCAAGAACAAGTATAGCTTCCACCACTTCATTGTGCAGCATACTTCAATTTTGAGTTCAGGGAGGTGACTAAGAAAATAATAAATTCTGCATGATCTGAGTGGGAAACAGCTTTAGGGATCTCATTAAAAACTAAAACTGTAATGGAGCCAAGCTAGAATAAAGATGAATGGCAACTGACATGCGATCTGTAATTCTATTACTGTGCTATCTTTGACTATTTACAAGGAGTAAGTTCAATTCAATTTCATTTGCACAGTAATCCAATAAGAATAGGTTTATATTCAGAGCTGTGTATTTATACAAGTACCAAAGAGTGAACAGTTCAAATTGGCGCAGTATATGAACCAACTTCAATAGCAAGTAGCTGAGAAACTTACTGAACCTGTGGAGCTTGACCTAGTCTTCAGAACAGTGCTGATTGCTTTCCCTGATGGATGCTTCAGATCCCAGGGATCGAGACTTATTCCTTTGATGAATATTACTGGAACTAGATGATATTGACTGATTTTTCAGATAGACTGCCAAATTCCTGAACATGTTGACTGCTGTCTGTCTGAGAAATTTCAAATCTTGAACAACACCGCCTCTATTAAATGAGTTCTGTAGTTGCAGATAATGTGTATTTCCTCTAGAAATATTTTTAAAGGCAAAGATCGATATATTCTTGTTAATCTAGGGGGTATTAGGACAAGGTGGGAATGTGGATTTGAGGTTACAGTCAGATCAAGCTCTAAATCTCAGGGAACACCAATTGCTTTTCCTGTTGCATCTGCCTGTTTCTCTCAATGACCCTCTCTCACTACAGGATCCACAGGTGCTGTTTATAAAAATGCCTCGAATGCGAAGGCTCTGCCCACACAATCAGTGAAAAAAGATCTGACAACACCATTTGAAGAGAGGCAGGAAGGTTTCCCAATGTCTTGACTAACATTCTTTGCACAGGCAACATAATCCTGCTCCTAAGATGCTGCTTGGCCTGTTGTGTTCATCCAGCTCCACACTTTGTTACCTGAGCTTTTCGAGCACCTTTGTTTTTGTTCCTGCCAGAGAAGGAGGTGGTTTCAGGAAAGCAGACCTGCTTAGTAGATTTTTGATCAATCTGTTGCAGCTTTCTTATGACATGCCTCTGGGTTAGATGGGACTCAAATCCAGGGCCTAGGTTGTATGAAAGATAGGAACACTACCACTGTGATACGTAACTGCTTAATCAGGCACCAATTTTGTGTGATCCAGCTGTGATCTATGGGTGGCCCCTCACTCAAACTTGTGAAGTTTACTGATGAACCTTTTTTCAGGAGTGGGTCATTGAAATGAGGTTTGAGCTTGTCAGTAGCACGACTGTCGTCTGCTCCAGAAAATTGTGCATTGCAAACAGCTTGCCTCAACTACTTTCGAGCACACCATGTGTCCCACTGGAATGGTCCTGTCAAATCAAGCGCCAATTGTACTGTAGGAGAGATAATGGGAACTGCAGATGCTGGAGAATCCTAGATAACAAAGTGTGAAGCTGGATGAACACAGCAGGCCGAGCAGCATCTCAGGAGCACAAAAGCTGACATTTTGGGCCTAGACCCTTCATCAGAGAGGGGGATGGGGAGAGGGTTCTGGAATAAATAGGGAGAGGGGGAGGCGGACCGAAGATGGAGAGAAAAGAAGATAGGTGGAGAGGAGAGTATAGGTGGGGAGGTAGGGAGGGGATAGGTCAGTCCAGGGAAGATGGACAGGTCAAGGAGGTGGGATGAGGTTAGTAGGTAGATGGGGGTGCGGCTTGAGGTGGGAGGAAGGGATGGGTGAGAGGAAGAACAGGTTAGGGAGGCAGAGACAGGCTGGGCTGGTTTTGGGATGCAGTGGGGGGAGGGGATGAGCTAGGCTGGTTGTGTGATGCCATGGGGGGAGGGGAAGAACTGGGCTGGCTTTGGGATGCGGTGGGGGAAGGGAAGATTTTGAAGCTGGTGAAGTCCACATTGATACCATATGGCTGCAGGGTTCCCAAGCGGAATATGAGTTGCTGTTCCTGCAACCTTCGGGTGGCATCATTGTGGCACTGCAGGAGGCCCATGATGGACATGTCATCTAAAGAATGGGAGGGGGAGTTGAAATGGATCGCGACTGGGAGGTGCAGTTGTTTATTGCGAACCGAGCGGAGGTGTTCTGCAAAGCGGTCCCCAAGCCTCCGCTTGGTTTCCCCAATGTAGAGGAAGCCACACCGGGTACAATGGATGCAGTATACCACATTGGCAGATGTGCAGGTGAACCTCTGCTTAATGTGGAAAGTCATCTTGGGGCCTGGGATGGGGGTGTGGGGGGAGGTGTGGGGGCAAGTGTAGCACTTCCTGCGGTTGCAGGGGAAGGTGCCGGGTGTGGTGGGGTTGGAGGGCAGTGTGGAGCGGACAAGGGAGTCACGGAGAGAGTGGTCTCTCCAGAAGGCAGACAAGGGTGGGGATGGAAAAATGTCTTGGGTGGTGGGGTCGGATTGTAAATGGCGAAAGTGTCGGAGGATGATGTGTTGTATCCGGAGGTTGGTGGGGTGGTGTGTGAGTACAAGGGGGATCCTCTGGGGGCTGTTGTGGCGGGGGCGGGGTGTGAGGGATGTGGTGCGGGAAATGCAGGAGACCGGGTTAAGGGCGTTCTCGATCACTGTGGGGGGAAAGTTGCGGTCCTTGAAGAACTTGGACATCTGGGATGTGCGGGAGTGGAATGCCTCATCCTGGGAGCAGATGCGGCGGAGGCGGAGGAATTGGGAATAGGGGATGGAATTTTTGCAGGAGGGTGGGTGGGAGGAGGTGTATTCTAGGTAGCTGTGAGAGTCGGTGGGCCTGAAGTGGACATCAGTTACAAGCTGGTTGCCTGAGATGGAGACTGAGAGGTCCAGGAAGGTGAGGGATGTGTTGGAGATGGCCCAGGTGAACTTGATGCTGGGGTGGAAGGTGTTGGTGAAGTAGATGAACTGTTCGAGCTCCTCTGGGGAGCAAGAGGCGGCGCCGATACAGTCATCAATGTACCAGAGGAAGAGGTGGGGTTTGGGGCCTGTGTAGGTGCGGAGGAGGCATAGCTTGGGCCCATGTGGGTGCCCATGGCCACCCCCTTTGTCTGTAGGAAGTGGGAGGAATCGAAAGAGAAGTTGTTGAGAGTGAGGACGAGTTTGGCTAGGTGGATGAGGGTGTCGGTGGAGGGGGACTGGTCAGGAATGCGGGACAGGAAGAAGCGGAAGACCTTGAGGCCCTCTGCAGGAGAAGCAGCTGCAATAATTGCTGGGAGGTGAATTTGCAACCAGTGACCAAGAAATCCTCAAGACAATGCAATCTGTGCAGCACATTATTAAATTCTCACTCTGCTTCTTCCCTGGCTGAGTGGTCTGCCTTTACAGACCATTTTTAATTCATAGAAGTTTCTGGTATTAAGATCGTATGTTCAGTATAAAAGTTGGATATCAGGAAAAACCAGTAATATTGTAAACCAGTAACAGATTGTACTGGAGCTCCATTATGCAGCATGCAAGACCATAGAACATAGAACATTACAGCACAGTACAGGCCCTTCGGCCCTCGATGTTGTGCCGACCTGTCATACCGATCTCAAGCCCATCTAACCTACACTATTTCATGTACATCCATATGCTTATCCATAGCCACCAGTCAGACCAGTATGTCTCCTTTACAAGGTGTGCCGTATTTTCCTTCGGGGAGCTGGTGGGCTGCTGAGTGGGAAAGTCTGTGTGAGAAGGCCTCAACCAGGAATTGTCTCCAATCAAATATATATGGGCAGAGCTCTGGGGGTGGCAGAGGGTGGGGAGGGAGAGTTTTGAGCCGAGAGCACAGCAGGGAAACTAAGATTGGGTTTAATGATTGGCAAGTCACAGAAGGACTGAGGGCCTCTGAGATGAAATCCAGGAGCTTTTGGCTGATTGGATGGTGCTCTTAAGTGCTCTTACCTGCTAGCTCCATATGTGGTGTCTCTCTTTAGATGATGGTTTTGTTTTAGCCCTGGGAAACGTAGGCTACATTACCCATCAATGTCAAAATCTGAGGAACACAGTCTCATTGACTGGGCCTGGTCAGCCCAGAGTATGTTCGTCAGATGCCTCCAAAACTTCTGTAACAAGATGGAGGTACAGTAGCTATGGTCATTCACATATTTACAGTTTCAACTAGCCAAACTAACCCCCTCCGGTCTGCCGGGAAGGGATTAAAGTTTTCCCATTGCAGTTATAAGTGATCAGAGATAACAATGATATTATTGCACTTCAGCTGAACCGAGAACATTTTGCCAGCCAGTCAATTTATATTCCGTTCTTTTCTATACTGCCTGTGTGAATGCCTCCCCTTGTGTTTCCTCCCATCCCAGTTACTCACAATGACCTTGATCTAAATCAGGAATGACATTCTCTGTGGCCAGAGCATTCATTCCTCTGAGATAATGACCCACACCAATTCTGCTGTCAGTTCAGGGCCCTCACTTTGTTTCATCTTTAGTCCTCCAATTATCTCTGCAATGACTTCTTTTCGAGCCTGCACTATCCACTGGGCAGTAATCTGGGCATTCGCCTCCAGACTGAATTTTCACTCACTCAACTACATGCTGAACTATGGTGGCAATGTCAGTGGAAATGGGGCCTGCTTTCACTGATGGCATTCGGCTCTCTAATTTTCTTCAATTACTTCTTTTAAGACCCTCCTTAAAATTATCCTCTTTATCCAAGTTTACCATTGCCTACTTCTTTGCTGCAACATTCGAATATTTACTTCATTTTTTTCCCATGCGTAATAAAAACGCAGGGCATAACTAATTTTTGCAGAGTTCAAACAACAGATTTCTTGCAGTTTCATAGTTTTAATTATGAAAACATGCCTTATCCTGTGTTTTTTTTAAAAAGAGAAGCATCTGTGCCTCAGAAGTAATAATTAACATTCTCGATTGGAATTCGCTCCCACCAGAGATTTTAAAAAGCATGTATGTTTTTCTCTCTTTGTCTCCAGTTAAATGTCAAGTAAACTTTTCAAAGAACACAATCACTATTTGTGAAAGCAAGTTAAAAAGAAAGCCCTCTTGTAGCACACCTGATGCTCATACATCACCATTAACTTTCATTTAGGGAAAAGGACCTTTTTGGGGAGATGATGATTGTTTGTTTAATTCCATTTCCACTGTCATTGAGTGCCATCTTGTGGTTGCTCTCAATATTGCATGAGAAGCTAATTTGTTTGAAACATGTCTGAGGATGCTGCTCTTTTGTAAGGTTTAGTAACTTTAATATTCAATCTCTTTTCTCTCCTTTGGTGCAAACTTTCTCCTTTCCTGCTTACAATTCTGAAGAAATGGGGTGTATTTTCCAAGCAGTGGCAATCTCATGCTGATTGCATGCCACCATTTCTTTTTCACAAGAACACAAGAACTTCACATTTCTGACAAGAAATTCCAACCAGGGAAAAAGAGATGGCTGAAATTCCAGAGGGGCACAGAGGACTGTCAGCTCCTGGCTTTGTGGGGTGGAGAACAGCGGGCAATGTCAGAGCAAGGTGGTGTATGTGACCTGCATTTCAGGGTTTTGCAATCTCTCAGCAATTAGACAATATGCTTCTTTGTTATTCCTTCTTCCAAAATAGACAATTTCACATTTTCCACATTATACAGCAAACCTTTTATTAACTGACACCTATGGGACCAGGAATGTACCAGCTGACCAAAAATTACAGATAAGGTCCACGTAATCAATGTAAAGCACGCACTAAGTAATAGAACTGTAACGTAGGGAGTATACACATCACTGTTATACTTTATTTACAGCATGAATTACTTAAATAATAATGCAGCTTTGCCTTAAATACAAGTTACCGGCAGAGGCCTTCTCATTCACACCCTGAACAGCTAAAGGGGAAAGATTTAAAAGGGACCTAAGGGTCAATTTTTTTTTACACAGAGGCTGGTGCGTGTATGGAATGAGCTGCTAGAGGAAGTGGTGGAGGCTAGTACAATTACAACATTTAAAGGGCATCTGGATGGGTATATGAATAGGAAGGGTTTAGAGGGACATAAACCAAATGCTGGCAAATGGGACTAGATTAATTTAGAATATCTAGTCAGATTTGGACTGAAGGGTCTGTTTCCGTGCTGTACGACTCTATGACTTGTCAGACGTTTTGGAGACAATAAAACAGTGAACATCCGGTATTTCAGATATATAACTTTTGCTGGTTTATTGAAAATTCTGGCCATAAGGTGCCAGTTAAAACAAAGTTTCCAATACTCCAATTGCCACATCTTTGCCCACTCAAACAAATCCTGTACTCTTCAAGAAGAAATAAGGATTGGTGGCAGTGAACTACTAAACCAGAATACACACTAGGTAATGGTCAGGACATTCCACACACCAGACTGGGAGTTCAACCAGCTTTAATGGTCACCCTGAACACAGCTAATGTTGTGGAATCAGTGTGTTTGGTATAGTTTAGGTAGACTTCCTGTGCAATCCCAATTTCTAATGGGAGCCCACTTCAGGGAGAGAACTTTTCTTTTAAATCATAAATCATAGCATCCCCACAACGTGGAAACAGGCCCTTCAGCCCTACACGTCCACACCAAACCTCAGAGCATCCCACCCAGACCCATCCCCCTACAACCCACCTAACCTACACCTCACTGAACACTACGGACAATTTAGCATGGCCAATCCATATAGCCTGCACATCTTTGGACTGTGGGAGGAAATCAGAGCACATGGTGGAAACCCACGCAGATACCGATTGAATGTGCAAACTCCAAACAGACAGTTACCCGAGGCAGGAATCAACCCCAGTCCCTGGCACTGTGAGGCAGCTGTGCTAACTACTGTGCCACCATCCTGCTCCAACCACATTTTAATAGGAGGCCTCAGATTCTGGGTCAAATAGGAGGTAAGGAGGTGGACAGTGCTCATCAAAAGTGTGACATTTAGTGCAATGTAGTCATGCACCACTCATTCTGTGATTAACACAATAAATAACAGTCAACATCCAAAAAGCTTGGGTATTTTTGGCTTCTATCCTTACTTGAGGAAAATAATGGAAAATATCTCAGATATCATGGATGGAATTTAATCCAGACAACAAGGGCTTCATCTATGAGCTGGACAGCTACCCTAATTGCTTCTGTTCATGAAGACATGCCTGAAGTAAATGGCCATTTTTGGGACTTCTCAAGACTAAGGGCTGTGGATGCAGTATTGTGTCATCCAATAGCTGTCAGTCATGAGTCAAACGTTTGCAGCTCTCCACTGTAGGCAGTATCATTACAAACAGTGGCAACACCTAGCAACGCTCTCACCAGAGGCCAAGATCAGTGAGAAACCTAAGGCCGAAGGTGACTAAGGATGGGATGGGGTAGGATGGGAGGGGTTGCAGAGGCAAGGGCAAAGGATGGCCATTCCCTTTCCCAATGCTGGGGGTGGATCAGGCACCCACTACCTCTGAAGGAAGGGTCCATGCCCCGTCTCCACCTGAAGCATGCCAGCATGTGTTGTGGTAGCTCTCCTACTTGTTGAGGTTAAAGAGTGGTGGTTGTGAGATGAGTGTGTTAAGTGAACAATAATTGCACACTTAAGAGCCTCAATTCAGCATATTTCCTGACCTGGACTTAATCAGGCAGTGAGGTAGTATAGTTTTCACCCCACATCCTTACATCTGATTAACTGGACTCTCCATGGGAACCTCAGCGACGCACGCTTTTGGTGTTATTCTGCATTACAAACCAGCCTTCCACCCAACCAAGCTAACTTACATACATAGAAATCTGGCCAAATTCCTGGTCCATGTTGAATTCAGCTTCTCTCAGCCTTAGAGCAGCAAATGAGAACATAAAGCGTCAGCAACTCCTGAGCCAGAGATGGAAAATTCTGGTAAGGCTCTCTGAGAAAAACAGATGCAAATTCATAGGATCCCTACAGTGTGGGGATAGGCCCTTCAACCCTACAAGTGCACAATGACCCTTGCAGCATCCCAGCCAAACCCATCCCCCTATAACCTACACATCCCTGAACACTATGGTAAATTTAGCGTTGCCAATCCACCTAGCCTGCACATCTTTGGACCGTAGGAGGAAATGTGGGGAGAATGTACAAACTCCACGCAGTTAGCTGCCCAAGGGTGGAATTGATCCCAGGTCCCTGGTGCTGGGAGGCAGCAGTGCTAACCTCCAAGCCACCATGCCACCCTTGTTTCTTCAAGCGAGATACATTGAAATAGGTTAGCTTGTAAGCCAAGCTGGTTGAAAGCCATTCCTGTTAAGTGAGTCAGGATGTGGATTTCTGAAGAAAACAAGATTGCATTTGATCTGCTGAGTCCCTGCAATGGAGTAATTCTCTTTAACCTCAAACCCAAAGAGCTAGTCTTCATAGTTCCATACTTAACTGTGTCCTCACTCAGTTTGGTGACATATGACTCTAAACTGCAATAGTGTGATTGCATCCTAGTTACTCTGAAATGACAGAGCACACCACTGAGATCAAAGGCAATTAGGGACGGGTGAAAAAAGGTGCCCATTCTAGTAACACGCATAGCCCATAAAAGAATAAACAAAGGAAGAATAAAGCTTCCACATTTCCTGGTAGATACCACAATTTAACAGTACTGGAATACCTGGCCAAGACTGCAGATAGTTTTAGTGCACAAGTCTTCATTATTATTGCTGGAATATCATTAGGGGCCATAGCCTTTGCAATATCCTGTGTCCCCAGCCATTACTTGATATCATATGGAATAAATCAAATGGTGAAACTTTAGCATCTCTGTTGAAAACTGGAAAAGCTGCAGATGCTGTATATCAGGAGCATAAACAGAAGTTTCTGGAAAAGCTCAGGAGGTCTGGCAGTATCTGTGTAGGGAAAAAACAGGGTTAACATTTTGGCCCGGTGACCCTTCCTCAGAACTGAGTTCTGAGGAAGGGTCACCAGACCCAAAATGTTAACTCTTTTTCCCTTCACAGATGGTGCCAGACCTGCTGAGCTTTTCCAGCAACATTGTTTTTGTTAGCATCTGTTTTGGGGGCCTCAGAAGCAGGGTGAGATAGATTAGTGTCTCAGAACTTTTCGTTCCACTTGTAGCAAATGTTTGAGCCTTTGTTTTTCACCGATGTGCTGAGCTTCCCCATCTTTGGTGTTCAGGATATTTGTGGAGCATCCTCCTCCCGCTAATGTCAGTGTTGCAGCTATGCTGGACCTTCTTGTCTAGGGACACAACTCGGTTTTTGGAGCACTAGTCATCTGGAATGTTGTCAGTGACCATAGCCTTTGCAGTATTCAATGTCTCCAACTTGTTCTTGATATCATGTGGACTGAATGGAATTGAATGAAGAATGATATCTGTAATGCTGACAACCACTGCAGGAGGCAGAGATAGAGCATCCACTCAGCAATTCTGTTATGAATGCTTCAGCCTTAGCTTTTGTTGGGGTCTTCCATCATTCATCATTGAGATTGAGGACATTTGTGGAGCCTGCTCCTTCAGTGAGTTATTTAATTGTCTACCATTATTCCTGACTGGATGCAGCATGACCTTAGGGCTAGGATCTGATCTGTTGGTTGTGGGATTGCTTAGCTCTATCTAAAACTTGCTGTTAATGCAGTTCGACATGCACGTTTGATAGTTTTACCAGACTGACATCTCATTGTTAGGTATGCCTGGCTCCTGGCATGTCCTCCTGCACTCTCCAGTGAAGACTGGTTTGAAGGTCGTGATAGAGTGAGGGATACGTCAAGTGATGATAGTTGGGGATGAATCCCATTCTTCTGCTGCTGATGGTCCACATTTTGTGAATGCCCATTTTTGAGGAGCCAGATCTGTTTATCTGTTTGCTAAGAGGTGGCACAGTGGCACAGTGGTTAGCGCTGCTGCCTCATAGCACCAGGGAACCAGATTTGATTCCGCCCTCGGGCAACTGTCTGTGTGGAGTTTGCACATTCTCCCCGTGTCTGCGTGGGTTTCCACTGGGTGTTCTGGTTTCACTCCCATAGTCAAAAATGTGCATGTTATGTGGATTGGCCATGGGAAATGCAGGGTTACAGGGATAGGATGGGGAGGCATATGGTCTGGGTGGGATGCTCTTCAGAGGGGTGGTGTGGACTCAATGGGCCGAATGGCCTGCTCCTACACTTAGTAATTCTGTTTGATCTCGCATCATGGTAGTACCAAAGTCCCCAGTGTGAAGACAAGGCAATGTGTGTCATTACTTTGTACATGTACAAAGTCATTTAAGATAATAGATTTGCTCATTAGTTTGTAAGTCTATTAAGTAGATTAAGTTAATAAATTAGCCAAATATTGAAATGCACATGTCTTCTTGCAACCATTTTGATCGAACCTTAAAGAACACATTTGGTACTTTCAGCCTAACAGTACAGGGTATCATCGGTGTGGAGCCAGGATTTCATCCGTACAAGTACTGTGCAGTGATCATTCCTACATAGAACACAGAACATAGAACGTTACAGCACAGTACAGGCCCTTCGGCCCTCGATGTTGTGCCGACCTGTCATACCAATCTGAAGCCCATCTAACCTACATTATTCCATGTACGTCCATATACTGTCATGGGCAATGCATATGCTATTGGACAATTTTTGTTCCCTCAGCAATGCTACAATCCTAGTCGGCAGCTATATCCTTCAGGACTTGGCCAGCTCACTCAGTAGTGATGCTACTTAGCCACTCTTGGTGATTGACACAGCAACTGACTGAACTGTTTGAGTTCTCATGCTCAACATAAGCATTAGGAACAACACTTTATCTTCCCAATTCAGCACAGAGTTCAACAAGCTCAGAACACAACCTCTGCCCTCAGTTCATTTCTCTTTTCTTTGCTGGTTATATTTTGCTTTCAGCCAGCAGCTAACTCAATTTTCTGGTATACAACCCTCTAGGTAAGTTCCAGTTCTGACAAAAGATCATCACCCTGAAATGTTAATTCCATTTTTCATTCCATGGTGAGTATTCACAAAATGTTCTGTTCTTAACTCTTAAACTGGAAGTACATTCCTGCATTAAAATCCCAGGAAAACGTTTTTGCATGGAGAGATATAACTGAGGGATGTATGAGGAGAATACCAAAGTTTTTGTCTGCTGTCCAAGAAAACACAGAGCAAGCAGTGGAATGGGGTAGCAATATCCACTAAATTCCAGGGGATAGGAATTCCTCCCACATAATCTGCATTGTCGCTAGGAAAAGTTTGATCTGAAGGTATGTGAGTGGAAGGAGGGTAACACAAGGGCCTTTGCTGCAATGGTGCAAAAAAACCCGATCTCCCAAGAGTTAAAAACAAAGTTGCTGGAAAAGCTCAGCAGGTCTGGCAGCATCTGTGAAAGAATTAACAGAGTTAACGTTTCAGGTTAAGTTAACATCTGAGGAAGGATCACAGGACCCGAAACGTTAACTCTGTTTTCTCCTTCACAGATGCTGCCAGACCTGCTGAGTTTTTCCAGCAAATTTGTTCTTGCTCCTGATTTACAGCATCCACAGTTCTTTCCGTTTTTATCTCCCAAGAGTTGTTAAGGTTAAGAATGTCGCTGTTGTACACCCTGCACACAGTTGCAGCACTAAGAGTTTGACATTGACTGGTTTGATTCTCCAAACATGCTTCAGGGTAACCACATCTTACGGAGCAGGTGCTTCCTTGGTCACACCAGTAATTACATTTTGGCTTCAAAGCACTTTGGGATGGTCAGTAGCCACGTAAGATCATACTGAAATCGAGTCTTTCTTTTCTTTTTGTGTTTGCTTGAACGTTCTGTAAAATGCTTTGTGTGATTTTTTTAAAAAACAATATATCTTTCTATCCATAACTCACCTTTAAAGGCCTCAAACTGGAACCCGATTCCACAAAACAGATAATGCAGGGTGGATCAAAGGTACTGCCTGATTTGAAAAACCGGAGGAACTGAACTAAGTTACATGTTTTGCATTAAAAATGCTGGCATACTCTAATTGCATTCTAGATAAATGTTTGTGAAGAGCTAGTCGGCCATACCCCCTTATCTGAAAGGTGAATGGCTCTACAGCATCACAAACTCTGTCCTATTCTGTCTGCCCCTACCCAGACTGAACTCACCCCTGTTCAAATGTAATGTTTAAAAATTCCTAGTAGAAAATGTGATTGCTGCAATATCACTTCAGTGTTCCACAGCAGATGGGCAGATGGTGTTTGTGGCTAATAAAGAAAGGAAATGGGCTGGTGAGAAGTAAGCATGAACAAATTGCTGAGTGCAAAGAACCAATTTAGGGACGAGTGTCAGCTCTGAGTCAGAAAGTTGGGGCTTCAACTCCTATGACATATACCTGAGCACAGGCTGGCATTTTGACAAACTGCTAAGATGAATGATGCACTTTGAGAAGTACTATCTTTTGGGTCAGAAGTCAAACTGAGTGCACTTCTGACTGCTCATGTGGGCATGATGCTTTCTCTAGTAATTTTGAAAAAGGAAGATGCTTCATCCCCAGTGTCTCAGCCATGCCTCAATCAGCATCAATAAAATAGATAATATCATCACTATTTTTGTGGGATTTTGCATGGTACAAATTAGCTATCACATTTCCCAACTTTCTGTATCTTCTGTAAATTCTCACCAACCATAAACCAAGCAACAGGTCTATATAACTGATCATTTCTTGTTGGAAGGTCAATTATGCATGAACACTTGTGGTCAAATGTGGATGGGAAAATAAACAGAATGTTTATAGTCTTTTCAAAGTATGTACATTTATTGTTGATGTCAGAGAACGGTTAGAGGAATGTGTTTACATGTGGGGGAGCTATCTTTCATCAACACCTAGCCTGTGAAACCACAAGAATTCTATGCCTTCGTAAATATTCAACCACAGAACCTCTAGCACTCACGAAAGAATTGCCAAGATGACATATTAATGACATTACTGGGGTAATCGGTATAGATTTTGTAATAACATCGGCAGTCACTCATATTTTAATCAGTCACTTTTGATGTTATCACAGGCAAATACATGAGACCATGTCCATCACGTATGGTAGTCTTGAAATTATTGTTGGTGAAATTAGCAAGATTTGCAGGGCTATGGGGGAAACAGTAGAGGATTGCAACTAATGAGAATGCTCTTTTAAAGAGCTACCAGAAACAAGATGGTACAAATTGGGTCATGCAATGTGCTGCATTAATCTACAATTCTATGCCAAATACCCTTCTTACAACAGTTAAGCACAGTTATAATAGAGGATGCCATACAATGTATCAGTATTGTGTGTATTAATACTGCTCTCAGTAACCCAGGCGTAGATTTAGGAGTTTATTTGGGTCAAGTCCAGAGGGATGAATAAATTTCTTTCTTTTCACTCCTGGTGTTAGTATAACAGAGGTTAATTTTGGAAGAAAAGTGTGATTTTCAATTCAATATGTACTTGACTGTACTTGATCCAATACATCTATTGAGGTAGGAAAAATAAAGGGAGGAGTTAGCTTTATTATAAACTCACCTAGTAAAAGGTACAAACATGATTAAAAAGTTAAAACCCATCCCAGTTTCTTGACATACATAATAGATAAAACAACCAGAACAAGTTAGGGAGTAGGGGGAGGAGGACTTGAACATAATTAATTACAGTTCATAAGAAGCAATTATGTTTTCTAATATTGGTCTTCAGGTTATGATGGTGCTTAGGTCTTAGCTGACAGTTCTCCTGGAGACAGTCTTTTAAAATGCAAACAGTTCATTTCCGAACATAGCTGTTATGGCATTGAAAGTTACTTCTATTTAAGTTTTCCATTGTTGTGATGTATTCTAAGTTGTAACAGATACAGGGTCTCAGCTTCAAACTGACACAGTGAGGAATGATCTAATATGATGTGAGGAGTCCTTCTCCATTTTGTGACCAGATGTTACTGATCTCTGTAGCAGAACCACATCATGAATTCTCACAGGAGGGAGGGTTTCAAAATGTGAAGATTGGCTGTTGGGCCACAATGGGGTAATCAATTTTTAACAAAGGCTGTTGTTGGCCCACTATCACAGTTCCATAGTTATACATTGATGAAAGGAGGGTAAGGGTGTAGAGGTTGTGGGGGGTGGGGATGAACCTTTCTCTTTTGCATAAAAATGGTTCAGAGGATGGTCTTTGTTCTAGCATTACTTGACACTGAGATGTCTCCACCCTAGAGACATTTGACTACCTCATTCATCCCACATGATGAATTTTCACCTCCAGGTAATTAACCTTGGATAGTCTTTTGGAATGCACAGATAGCTGGGGGGAGGCGGTGTGGTGACAGCCTAGTAATATTTCTGCTGGACTGTTAATCCAGAAACCCAGATAATGGTCTGGAGATACGGGTGTGAATCCCACCACAGCAGATGGTGGAATTTGAAATCAAACAAATCTGGAAATAAGAGTCTAATGATAACCATCAATCCATTGACATTGGTCATGAAAATCCCTTGTGGCTCATGAATATCCCATAGAATTAGAATCAGTTTGTTTTGTTACAACATGAGTACAGTAAAAAAGTTTCCAAGCTATCACTTGCAGCACTCTCTTAAATTTACCTAGGCACAGAATCTCAGTGCAAAACAGAAAAACAAAGAAAGCAAGCCAAGAAGTTAAACTTTACAGCCCTTCTTACTAAAGTGTAGACAAAACAAAGAAACACAGTTAATGGTTCAATATCACAGTCCTGGGCTTGCATTCCTCACAAGGTTTAACTTCGTCCTCACCGCCTCATCAGGCTGTCTGCTCCCACTCTCACCGCCGACTCCCAGGACCCGCTGCCTGTGCGATACTGTGGGGGCTCCTTCCCCACGCGCTACTGTGGGCAGCGCCTCCTTCCCCATGCGCCATTTCAACTCCCCCTCCCATTCGCAGATGACTTTCCATCCTGGGGCTCCTGCCGTGCCACAACGATGCCATCCGAAGATCGCAGGAACAGCAACTCATATTCCGCTTGGGAACCCTGCAGCCCAATGGTATCAATGTGGATAGATAAGCTGCAGAGCTGGGCTGAGAGGTGGCAAATGGAGTTTAATGCAGACAAGTGTGAGGTGATGCACTTTGGTAGGAGTAACCGGAAGGCAAAGTACAGAGCTATTGGTAAGATTCTTAGTAGTGTAGATGAGCAGAGAGATCTCGGTGTCCATGTACACAGATCCTTGAAAGTTGCCACCCAGGTTGACAGGGCTGTTAAGAAGGCATACAGTGTTTTAGCTTTTATTAATAGAGGGATTGAGTTCCGGAACCAAGAGGTTATGCTGCAGGTGTACAAAAGTGCGGCCGCACTTGGAGTATTGTGTACAGTTCTGGTCACCGCATTATAAGAAGGATGTGGAAGCTTTGGAAAGGGTGGAGAGGAGATTTACTAGGATGTTGCATGGTATGGAGGCAAGGTCTTACGAGGAAAGGCTGAGGGGCTTGAGGCTGTTTTCATTAGAGAGAAGAAGGTTGATAGGTGACTTAATTGAAACATATAAAATAATCAGAGGGTTAGATAGGGTGGATAGGGAGAGCCTTTTTCCTAAGATGGTGACGGCGAGCACGAGGGGGCATAGCTTTAAATTGAGGGGTGAAAGATGTAGGACAGATGTCAGAGGTAGTTTCTTTACTCAGAGAGTAGTAAGGGAATTGAACGCTTTGCCTGCAACGGTAGTAGATTCGCCAACTTTAGGTACATTTAAGTCGTCATTGGATAAGCATATGGACGTACATGGAATAGTGTAGGTTAGATGGGCTTCAGATCGGTATGACAGGTCGGCACAACATCGAGGGCTGAAGGGCCTGTACTGTGCTGTTATGTTCTATGTTCTATGGACTTCACAAGCTTCAAAATCTCTGCTCCCCCTAACGCATCCCAAAACCAGCCCAGCTTGTCCCCGCCTCCCTAATCTGTCCTTCCTCCCATCTGTCCCCTCCTCCCAACTCAAGCCCCACCCCCGTCTCCTACCTGCTAGCCTCTTCCCACCCCCTTGACTTGTCCATCCTCTATGGCCTGACCTAACCCCTCCCTCCCTCCCCACCTACACTCACCTTTACTGATTCCATCCCCGCCTCTTTGACCTGTTTGTCTCCTCTCCACCTATCTTCTCCCCTATCCATCTTCTTTCCACCTCCCCGCCTCTGCCTAATTATTTCAGAAACCCCTTCCCCACCCCCATTTCTGAAAAAGGGTCGAGGCCAGAAATGTCAGCTTTCCTGCTCCTATGACGCTGCTTGGCCTGCTGTGTTCATCCAGCTCTACATCTTGTTAGCTCAGATTGTCCAGCATCTGCAGTTCCTACTATCTCTCTCTAACAGGAGCATCCTACCTTGCTGCCATACTCAGAGAGTTTGCATCCCTCTGATCTTTGAGGGAAAGAAACTGCCATCCTCATTTGAGATAATGGGAACTGCAGATGCTGGAGATTCCAAGATAATAAAATGTGAGGCTGGATGAACACAGCAGGCCAAGCAGCATCTCAGGAGCACAAAAGCTGACGTTTCGGGCCTAGACCCTTCATCTCTGATGAAGGGTCTAGGCCCGAAACGTCAGCTTTTGTGCTCCTGAGATGCTGCTTGGCCTGCTGTGTTCATCCAGCCTCACATTTTATTATCTTGCCATCCTCATTTGGTCAGGTCTACACATGATTCCAATATGGTTGACTCTTGACTGTCCT